>NW_027556402.1:99693630-100293630 GCF_003287225.1 Phascolarctos cinereus | reverse complement strand
GAAAAAACTATCTCACCAGATTTTGAACAAGTCCTATTGAGTACTCATGCAGTGCTTATTTTATAGGATAGTTGTTTTTCTAAAAAGGCTCCTTTGCTAAATCAGTATTGACTCTGAATAATGGATTTCTGATCTCCAGAAATCTAATCACTCAGTAGAAATGTTTTGAAATGAAATATCACATACGGTACTTAGATCAGGCTAGACCTATATTAAACTTGTAGCTATGTCCTTTAGGTGGGATCTGGGACAAATCTTGGAATAAAAGCTTTTTCAGGTATAAATATTTCAAAGCCTGACAGTCATTGGAATTCCATAATTCTTACCCTCTATTACAGTACAAGGAGAAAAAATGGGTCTAAGAGAACCAGAAAAGGGGAAGTTGGGGAACCAATATATAAAGCATTTCTGCAAAGCATCATAAAATTGAAATAGCCCCTTCATCACAGTTTAGCAAAGATCCCTGCCTTGTGGATAGGGAAACGTATTTATTGTCCTAGGTAGGCAGAAGTGGTCATGACAGTATACATATCTCCATTCCTAAAGCATGAGAGAAGGAGTACATACTCAAGAGAGAGAACACTTATTTCTACTCAGTGAGTGTCTTAGATCCTTACATTGCTGAGAAGGGTTAAGTCTATCAATATTTGTCATCGCACAACGTGGCTGTTACTGTGTATTAATATACTTTTAATAAATGAGGTTGTCACTACTGCTTGTGAATGTTACATATGATTTCCTCAAAAATACAAATAATTTAGCACAACTTAAAAACTTATTTTTCAGATACAAATCATGTTACATGCTTCCAGAGGATGGGGAGAAGAAGGAAATAGGCATTTATATAGCACCTATCAGTGGAGAGGAAAATGAGGTGGGGGTGGAGCAATGTTTGAATCTCACTGTCAACAGAATTGGTTCAAAAAGGGAAGATTATATATACACACTCCTTTGGGTAAAGAAATGTATTTTATCTAATAGGGAAATGAGAGGAAGGACAAAAGAGATAAAGGGAAGAAAATAAATGGGAGGGCAGGTTAAGGAAGCAAAATAAACTTTTGAGGAGGGACAGGATAAAGAGAGAGGAGAAACAGAAGAAAATAGGATCGAGGGGAATACACTAATTATAACTGTGACCACGAATGGAATAAATAACAAATAAAACAGAAGAGGATAGCAGAATGGATTGGAAACCAGAATCTAATAATGTTATATTTATATATACACAAGAGACAGAAGACTTGAGTTAAAATAAAGGGCTAGAGCATACTGATTATGCTTCAGCTGACATAAAAAAGCAGGGGTAGCAATCATAATCTTGGACAAAGCAAAAGCAAAAATAGATCTAATGAAGAGATGATCAGGGAAACTACATTTTTCTAAAAAGTTCCATAGATAATGAAGTAATAGCACCTATCTCTCAGAATTGTGTAGGGAGAAAAGTTACTATTTGTAAAGTCTTTTGCAAACCTTAAAGCCATACAAGTGCTGGGTGTTAGCAGTATTACCTCTAAATCTGTTGCTAGTGACAAGAATGTCTTCACCGGCTTTGTTCCTGATCCGCTTCTAAGCAGCCTGCAGTGGAGGTATTCCAATTTCTCCACCAGCTAGGAACTTCCTTTTTGTAGTGAAGCTTCCTTGAGCAGTTCAATTTCCCAAATTATATTAATTATCACTATTACTCTAAAGATCAGCCAGTTTTTATATCTTGTGCCTTCCAAAGACAGATAGTGCCCCACCTCAAGCTACAATAGAACCACAAAAAAAATGGATAAAATACTTGAAAATCAATAAAGCATCTTATACCATATTCCACAATACAATTCTGAAGGAAAACACAACATTAAAATGAAAGATTATAGTGTTAAACAATGAGAAAAAAAGAAGAAAAGATAGAGGTCATCACAAAAGAGAAAATAAATACTTTTAGTTACATAAAACTAAAACACTTGTACACAGATGAAATTTACGTACCTAGGATACAACACCAAGGATGAGAAAGGAAGCAATTGAATGAGGGAAAATTCTTGGCATCAAATTTCTTTAATAAGGGTTTGGTATCTAAGATTTTGCTCGTGCACATGTGCGCGCACACACACACACACACACACACACACACACACACACACACGACTAAAAGCCATTTCCCAATAAATAAGTCAAAGGATATAAACAAATTCTCAAAAGAATTGCAATATTCATAACCACATGAAAGAATGCTCCAAATCACTAATAAGGGAAATGAACATCAAAACAAGCTTGATTTTTCACCTCCTATCCTAAAAATTGGCAAGGATGACAAAAAAATTGGGGCAGCTAGGTGGTGCAGTGGATAGAGTGCTGGCCCTGGATTCAGGAGGACCTGAGTTCAAATTTGGCCTCAGACACATAATACTTACTAGCTGTGTGATCCTGGGCAAGTCACTTAACCCCATTGCCTAGCCAAAAAAAAAAAAAACAAAAAATTAACAGTCAGGGTTGGCAGGGTTGTGGAATGATAGGTACACTAATACATTGTTGGGGGGCTGTGAAATAGTATATCCATTTTGGAAAGCAATTTGGAATTGTGCAAATGAAGTGACTGAAATATTCATTCCCTTTAAATAAGAGACTCCATTATATATGGAGCTTATACCCCAAGAAAGCCATTGATAGGGTCTCCTGTACACAATATGCATAGCAGCATTTTTTCCCCTTTAAAATAGGGATAACTATGATGACGTAAAAAAAATTTTTTTTAAATCAATAAATCATAAATTCTAATGTTCAAAATAGCATGTGTTATGTGGTATAGGTTTGATTGAAACATAGTCAAGCCATTAATATACCTTTATTAGATATAGCAACTGATCAAACACTCCCATAAAAAGCAAAATGAGGTACATCTTAGTATATCAAATAGATTGCACACCCACACAATACAACTTGCTTTACAGATTTTTTTTAGAGGTACAATGGGAAGATTTTCTATGGATAAACCCCCAAAGTGTGCTTCATCCCAGGAGAAATCTAAGGCCTCAAAGGGTAGGTTTGTCAGCCGTCAAAGGGGAAAACACAGAGGGGCTTCAAGGGCTTCACTCTTTTACAAGCCAGCAGAGTTGGAGGATTTTTTTGACGTGTGTCCATCTTCCTAAGAGTCAAACCCCCAGTCACTGAATCACCCCATTCTCCTTAGCAAGGCTTTTAAAGCTTTCTGTGTAATGGACCCGCTTAGTCTAATAGAACTTATCAACCCTTTCTCAGGGTTAACATGCACAAAATAAAATGCATAGAATTATAAGAAAATGAAATGCATTAAAATTTATCAAAATATTAAAAACAAAAGTTTACAGACACCAGGTTCAGAACCCATGTCCTATAGGGAAATACAGTCAAATAAAGACCAAGTTGATTAGAGAACTTAGCTCCTCCACTCCTAACAAAACTTCTACATAAAGGCCTGAAAAGATACCTTATCTCCTGATAAGATAGATCAAATTGAACTCAGCAAAGGGACTCTAGCTCTCGATCAGTGCCCTACCTGAGCAGCCAAGATTCTGAGATGTGTGTAAAGTACGTGGTCCGGGGGTGGAGAGCCTGCAGCTTGGAGGGCACGGGTGGCCTTCTGGGTCTTTGGGTGCAATCTTTTGGCTGAGTCCAAATTTACAGAACAAGTCCTTTCATTAAGTGGATTTGTTCCACTGAGTTTGGATTCGGTCAGAGGACCCAGAGGACCCCATGTGGCCTTGAAGCCACAGATTTCCCACCCCTGTGAGTCCCTTGGGGAGGGAGGGGCTGGTTTCACTGAGTGAAGCTGGTTGCCAATACTATGTGAGGCTGAAGCAATTGGACTTTGAAGCAGAGTTTGCATATGGTCTGACATTACTGATCAGTCCGACGTAGATTCCAATTTGTGGAAAGAACCATTTTACCACTTGTTTGCGGTCACCTGTAATTGAGTCTCTTGGACAATTATTATCATTATCAACTCTTCGTCAGTCTTAGGCCTGAAGGCTTAGGTAAATGAACTTGCTAATAATTGGGGATACATGGGCAAATAACAAGAGATTTGGAGGTGTTATCTTCATTTTGAAAGCAAGGAGAGAAGAAGGACCGAAGAGGTCCTTGAAAGGCAACAGCTGATATACCGTAGATAAGCAACCCATCTGTAACATTGTAAAATGATATATGTCCACTTTCATAATCAAGGAAAATGCCAATCTTTTGCAGGGGTTTCTTTATATGAAAGCTACCCTCAATTTGTGAGTTTGCAAGGCAGAAGCTATCTCCAACTTTGAAAGTTTTCAGGGCAATTAGTTCTCCAGACAACAATGGGGGGTTCCCCTTCCTGTTAATGGAGTCCTTACAGATCCCCACTTCCCATTCAGTCATGCCGGCCACCTCCACTTCCCAATAGTGTATACCTGAGATGAAACTCTGAGCACTCAACACAGTGGCAGAATAGGTAAATCTCTTTGGGTGGTCAGGTACATTCTGGGGAACACATGAGTGTTTCACACTCTTCAGATCAGGAGATACAATGAGGTAGGGATTGGCTGTTTCAGGATCCAGTGTTATATCTCCTGCAGAGAGATGAAGTTATTTTGGCATATTAGCAACTTGGTCTATTTCTATCCAAAATACAGGCAGCCAGCTAGCATTTGTTTGATCCTCTCTATTAGTGCCCAAAACTTTGTTGCTAAGTACTCAGAATACAAAGGAAGGCAAAAAACTAAAAATAAAGACACCAAGGGAGCCACCAATTTAATATTTAATTTAATTTGAACCTTTTAGAAAAGGTACCTATTTTACAGCTCTACACAACTATAATGTTTGAATCTGAGTATTTCATCATCTGTTCTCTAGACTCAGGAAGTATTGTTCTCCTGGTCCAGGCTAATTTCCTCTCCTCTACCGAATATCCCAGCTTCTCCTGTTTCCCCCATGATCTGTAAAAAACGTAAAATTTCATGTATTTGTCTGAAATTCATGTAACGCCTTATTAAAGCAGTTCTTGAGGGGCTGCAGCTAACCCATGTTTTTCCCCTTGTTATTTCCTGGCTTTGGGGTAGATAGTGTAGAAAGAATACCAGAGATTTTTCTCCTTAACTCTGGGGCCTTCTCCAGTTCTACTTCACCTCCAAGGTGGATCCCCTTTTCTGGAGGAACATCTGCCATGTTCATTTCAAATGACAAGTTTTTTTTTTCTTTTGGATTTGATCAGTTCCGGGTTGTAAGGAATGCTTAGGTTCTACCTAGTACTTGTTTTGGGTCCACTCAAAGTTTGTGTTTTGGATCTCCGAATTAGACAGACTAACCTGATGATATACATTGCAAACCTTCTCTGGGAGACTAGATACTGCCTGCTGACGCCAATCAGGCAAAAGGCCTTAAGCCCTTTTCTGAACTCTTTGATGTAGCCAGGAAGACTTGGAGAAGGAGTCTCCCTCTCTCTTTACCAAATGACCTAATAAATTTCTTTCTAAAGCCTTTTCAGATTTGGGAGTTTGTTCTCACAAATAACACCTACCCACTTTCATCTTACATATTGGAGTTCATCAATGATTTTTTGTTGTGATTATCTTGTTTACGTTTTGAGCTCAAGAATACTTCCTTCACTAAAGCTCTTTATCTATGATCTTTATTAACACTCTCCTTGGCACCTGGAAACATACATTTAACACTTATCTGTGTATTATTTTGTATTATATATTTTCTATTATGATTACTTTTGACTGCCTAGACCTTAAACATATTTTAAACTGTGAGAGCATGGGCCTTCTCTCTCCAAGTGCTGAACACACTGCTCTCCACAGTCTGCCTTAATAAATGTCTATATGAATTAAATTCAGTGATTTCAGTCTCAGCATTCAGAATTTGCCCCATGAGTCACCTAAGAACTCATAGAAAGCCCAATATGTTCTCATGTACTTTAAGCCCAAACACTCTTAACCTGGCAAAGGCTCCAAGAGCTCTCTGATGGACTTTCAACATCTCCCTCCCTTGCTTTGACTGTCCTAATAATGAAATTATTGAATTATAAAAAACAAACAAACCAAAAAAACCCAACTATGAATGTAGATATTTCATTATTAAGATTATTGGGCCAAAAATACTATAATGACCTCTCATTATATAGGAAATGCACCAGAATTCCAGGCTATTATACGGGACAAGGTCATTTAACCACCTTTTAAAAATTAGAAGGAATGTAAGTAGTCATCTTATAAAGCTACTGTTTTCCTCCCAATACACTTTTTGTGAGCTTGGTGGCTCAAGATACATACATAAACACATGAAGGATTTATGATTCTGTCAATGCAAGTCAATGAAATAATTGTTAAATGCTTAGTAACTATAAAATTAGTAGGGAAACTAAGTCCCCTGAAGCATATGGAGGTCAAATGACTTGCCTAGGGGCTCAGAAGCAGTGATTTATAAAAATGCAAAGTGTAAATGAGCATATCAACAGTGTCCAGGAACAGAAGTAAACAATTTGAATGGGCAGACTGCCTGAAGATTCATTTCTTCATGCCTAAAGCACATCCATCCCACACATCACAGAAACTCCAGAGTCTTCCAGAATACCAACCAAGGCCCAGAAGGGGAAACTTACTCTGGAAGGCCATCATCATTTCTCTCAGTCCAGTGACATGGCACATTGTCCATTTGGGGAAATCATCTTGTGGATATTGAAGTAGCAGCACTTCACTTCTGCAAAGAGGGCAGACTCAGTTACATGTTTTGCATGAGTCTTCAACACTGAGCACAAACTTCAGTACATTCCAACTAAATAGTTCCCAACTGACCCCTTCATCTACACAGACTTCTCCTACATGTGCATAGGTGTTATGGATTAGAAAACTATAATCTTAAAGAGTTAGAAGCACTCTCAAATTTTATCTAGTCCAATCTATACTTAATTTATACATGTCTATAGCATATCAGAAAGGTGGTCATCAAGCTTTTAATGTAAGATCTCCCCTTCCAGAAACCCATTCTATTTTCAAAAAGCTTTGCGCAAATAGGGTCAAGATTTGTTTTTCTTCTTATACAAGGTCACTACTTCGGACAGCTTAGCAAAAAATGGAAACTTACTTATTCAACATGTCTTTCACATCCTAAAAAGGGGGGAAAATAGCAAAGGTTTAGTTTTCTGTTTCCCAGTCTATTTGGTTTATTTATGTTCATTTGTTTGTTTTTGTTTACTTATTTATTTTTAATTTTCAGCATTCACTTATATAAAATTTTGAGTTCCAAATCCTGCCCCACTCCCCAAGATGGCATGCAATCTGATATAGGCTATACATGTACAATCATGTTAAACATATTTCCACATTAGTCATGTTGTGAAAGAATCAGAACAAAAGGGAAAGACCATGAGAAACAAAAAAAACAAAAGAAGAAAGAAAATAGTATGCTTTGATCTGCATCCAGACTCCATAGTTCTTTCTCTGCATGTGGATAGCATTTTTCATGAGTCTTTTAGAATTGTCTTAAATCATTGAATTGCTGAGAAGAACTAAGTCTATCAAAGTTGGTTATCATACAAATGTTGCTGTTACTGTGTACAGTGTTCTCCTGGTTCTGCTCATTTCACTCAGCATCAGTTCATGTAAGTCTTTCCAGGTTTTTCTGAAATTTGTTTCCTAATCTATTTGTGTCTTTTGTAGAAATCCCAGTAACCTTTTCCCAAAACCTTCTCCCAGAGTACACTTTTATAAAGTACGTTGATTACAAAAAGTTAAATCCAGCACAGATTATTTAGAATCACATTCTAGTTCTTCCTTGAGGGGTACTCTCATAAGAAAATTACCACAATGTGAGGGGAAAAAGTCATTTTCCCCTCAACCTACTAGTTTCTAAACGATCAAGGTATGAGGTAAAGAAGTTAGAGTGGTAGAGGATGGGATGATAGAAATGCTTCTTCCCTAAGGTTGACATGGATTTAAAGAGGCCCAAATGAGGGGATGCCCATCAATTGGGGAATGGCTGAACAAGTTATGGTAAATGAATGTAATGGAATACTATTGTGCCATAAGAAATCATGAACAGGCAGACTTCAGAAAAACCTGGAAAGACTTGTATGGACTGATGCTGAGTGAAGTGAGCAGAACCAGGAGAACATTATACACGGTAACAGCCACATTAAGGGATGCCTAACTTTGATAGACTTAACTCTTCTCAGCAATGCAAGGCTCTAAGACATCTCCAAGTCTCATGATGGAAAATGCTATCCACATTCAAACTATGGAGTTTGAATGCATATCAAAGCATACTATTTGCTATTTTTTTCCTTCTGTTTTGTTTTGTTTACTCTTTCTGGTGGTTCCTTCTATTGGTCCTAATTCTTCCTTACAACTTGACTAATGTGAAAATGTTTAATAGGTGCCTATATCAGATTACACGCTGTCTTAGGGAAGGAGGTAAGGAGGGAAGGGGAGAAAAATTTAAAACTCGAAAGCTTATGGAAATGATTGTTAAAAACCTAAAATAAATTTTAAAAAAACAAATCAAAACAAAAGAAAGGACTGACTTCATCTTATTTAACTGGCAATTAAATGAAGTCCAAAGCTTGAATTAGAGCTCCCTCACAAGAACATAAGTGTCATGGTGGCCATAGGAGCTCAACCACTGTCATTTATAAGCTCCAAGAAGCAAACAAGCCACTATACTTTACTTTTCTAACTCTATAGCATGGTTTCTTAAAGTTTGTCATTGGCAGACTTATGAAGTCTATAGACCCCTTCCCAGAACGTTTTCAAATAAATGAAAGAAGTGCTACAGTTCAGTTAGAAGTTAGCAAAATAAAGATTTTTTTCCTTCCTTATCCAAATCCCTGATATCCATTTACAGACAACTTAGAGGTTTGTGAGCACCCTTTGCTGTCATGTTTTGTTGTTTTTTTGTTTTGTTGTTATTGATTAGAAAACTAGAATCTTAAAGAGCTACATAAATTTTATCTTTAAATTTTATCTTGTCCATTCTGTGCCTAATATGGAAATTATGTTTACAACATCCACAAAGATGGTCATCCAGGCCCTAATGGAAGACCTATCCCAGGAGCTTGCTACTTCTAAAAGCAGCCCAATTTCTTTTTTGGAAAGCTTTGAAAATAAGGGCAAGTTTTGTTTTGTTTTTCCTTATATAAGGCCGAAGTCTATTTCTGCGGAATGACAGTATTCTACATTACACTTAAGAATGTACTTGAAGACAGAAAATCTGAATTCAAATCCTACTGCTAACATTTGCCTCTGTGACCACAGGCGAGTCATAACTTCTCACAGTCTATGTCCTGTCATCTGTAAAATGGAATAGCTGTCTTACTTACACTACAGTGTGGCTGTCAGCCTTCAACAACATGCAGAACATTATCATTATTCTATCCATCGGTTTTCACGTCTAGTGTGGGGAACAGGCAAAACATGTCTAATCCCTAAATGATATCTTCAAGTTCTCAAATAAAGCTATTATATTCTCTTTAAATTTTCTCTCATTTGCATTTAAACACTTCAGTTTCTTCAACTTGAATAAGATAACTTTTGTAATGCATTTTGCACAGTGCTTAGCACATAGTAGGCAATATGTATTTGTTCCCATCCATGTAACAGTCTCTAAGGCCCACAATATTTGTGCCCTCTTCTCTGGATCTGAGATTGTTGCCAGCCCTTCAAATGTTGCCTGGTGGAGGCAAATTAATGCTAAATCTTTTTTGTGAAGACAAAAATGCATTTGAAACAAAATGGTATTTGAGTGTAACTCAAGAGGCAAGGTGAACCAGATGAACTGGATTCAAATCTTAGCTCCACCAGTTAATCCCTGTGTGAAGCTGGACAAATCAGTTTCACTTTTCTGGATATCAGTTTTGATATTTGTAAAGTGATGGTGGCTGGAGTATGCTGCTTCTAGCTTCTAACTGTATGATTCTATGTTCTTATGAATTAGTACCACAACAGGGCTGTAATTCAAAATTTACGGGTTCATGGATGTGACAATATGACAATGTTCTTTAAAACTCTTACCAGTACCATTTTCAAATCTAGCTTCTTAAAATCCATTCCTAGTTGTATGGCTGTTCTTTGTAGGTCTTGAACTTGTTGGGACAGTTTTAACTCAATCTTCTTTAATTTTTCCAAGTTTTTTCTTTCTTTCTTGTCCAGTCTTTCTAGGTGATGCAGTTCTTCCTTCCTCAAGAACTGGTGCATTCTTCTATATGTTGTTACAACAGCCTGTTTCATAATCTGCACATTTGCCTGTCAACAGAAGACATATAAGAGAAAGAACAAAAAAGGTAATTACCATTTTTATCTGTGGCCATTTTTTTAGGGGGCCACCTAGTAAGTCTTAACTGCCCATACCTGGGAAAATTCATGGGCCCTGATCCCTGGCCCAGCCATACTATTTTCTTTCATGAAAATTCTACTTCTTGCAAATCAGGGTTGTATTCATACATCCTTGATTGTTTTCGTATAATCCAAAACAGAAGGACACTTACCTTACTCCATGTATACTTCTCTTTCTCCTCAGCTAATACAATTTCGGTCTTATTTATTTTTTCCCATAAATCATTTAACATCTCTTGGAGTTTATCCTAAAAAAGAAATATGAATAGGCATCAGTGAAACCTCTATTTTAGAACTGAAAATTCCCAAAGTTTTAAGGATTATGTAAAGCCAGTGAGAATAAGACAATTGTGATCTTAGCTTTGAAACTATAAGGCCTGAGATGTCACTTGGGTCCTGGGAGTGAGGTTTTAGTTAAATGGGGCAGTGGCCTCAAGTGGCAATAAAAGGAATCATAGGATCATACAATCATATGATAATGAAAATTTAGAACAGAAAGGAACTAAAAGGCAACCTGAGTCCAAATGTCTTATTTTTTAGAAGAGGAAACTGAGGGATAGGGGGTTTAGGTGTCTTGTTCATGATCACACAACTGTTAATGACATGAACCAAGTCAAATCTTCCTAACTCCACTATACCATGCTGTTTTTCAAAAGCCTAATGAAAGGACTAAAATTCTTCCCTGGGATTTATGCTAAACAGAGAATGTTACCTGATCATTCTCAGTAGTCATTTCCAAGGGAAGGACTTGGTGTTCCATGTGTTCCAAATAATTGCCAGATGGACTATGTTGATTTGCACAGAATAGTTACTGTTCTTCTTTTATTTGTCACAGGTGATCAGGCTGCTGATGTGCTGTGGAAAAGATGTCGGAGACAAATGGTCAAAGGATATGAACTGGCAGTTCTCAAATGAAGAAATTAAAGCTATTTATAGTCATATGAAAAAATGTTCTAAATCACTATTGATTGGAGAAATGCAAATCAAAACAACTCTGAGGTTCCACATCACACCTATCATATTGGTCAACATGACAAAACAGGAAAATGATAAACATTGAAGAGGTGAGAAAATTGGAACACTAATGCACTGTTGGTGAAGTTGTAAAATGATCCAACCGCTTTGGAGAGTAATTTGGAACTATGGCCAAAGGGCTATAAAAATGTGCATGTCCTTTGACCCAGCAATAACACTTCTAGGGCTGTATCCCAAAAAGATCATACAAATGGGAAAAGGACCCACATGTACAAAAATATTTATAGCAGCTCTTTCTGTGGTGGCATAGAATTGGAAATTGAGGGGATGCCCATCAATTGGGGAATGGCTGAGCAAGTTGTGTTTATATGAATGTAATGGAATACTATTGTGCTATAAGAAATGATGAACAGTCTAACTTCAGAAAAACCTGGAAAGACTTGTATTGTCTGATGTTGAGTGAAGTGAGCAGAACCGGGAGAACATTGTACACAGTAACAGCCACATTAAGGGAGGACTAACTTTAATAGACTTAGCTCTTTTCAGCAATGCAAGGCTTTAAGACATCTCCAAAAGTCTCATGATGGAAAATGCTATCCACATCCAAAGAAAAAACTATGGAGTTTGAATGCATATCCAAGCATACTATTTGCTCTTTTTTTTTCTTCTGTTTTGTTTTGTTTCCTCTTTCTGGTGGTTCCTTCTATTGGTTCAAATTCTTCCTTACAACATGACTAATATGAAAATATGTTTAATAGGAATGTATATGTAGAGCCTATATCAGATTATGTGCCATTTTGGGGAGGGAAGAGGGAGAAAAATTTAAAACTCAAAAGCTTATGGAAATGATTGTTGATAAATCAAAATAAATTAATAAAAGAAAAGAGGTTGGAGATGTTTGACAAGTATGACCAGATTCCCCAGGTACTGATTGGGCATATGGTCCCTAGAGCTGATGATTCCCCTGTACTTTCAGCAAGCAAATGGTATATGTTCTTCCTCCAGGTTCCCTGTTCCTCTGAGGCAATAGAGAAGGGCTGGACCAGATGGAATTCACATCGATAATAGGCTCCCAGAGTAAATGCATCAGAGATCTCAAGCCACATGACTTAGGATATAGTCCACATAGGGTGTTTATTTTGGATGTGCCTCATCCCCTACTTGAAAAGTGGCTAAGGAGCTGTAGAGTTTAGAGTGACTTCTGATTAGCCTAGGTTATAAAATCAATAGTCTCTTTTTTTGGGGGGAAGGCATTGGAGTTAAGAGACTTGCCCAGCATCACACAGCTAGTAAGTGTCAGAAGCTAGATTTGTAGTCAGGTCCTCCTGACTCCACCAGTACTCTAGCCACTGTGCCACCTAGCTGCCCCTGAAGAGGTCTGAATTACCAAGATACACAAATGAACAACCCTGCTATCTTCCCAAGATTTTTGGCAATGTAGCCCACAACCCTCATGTTTGAAGTGATAAGCAACACAATCTAATGCTCCTAGCCTGCAAATGAACTTGAGCTCAGTTACCACAAGACTTTTCAGGATGCCTTCTTAATCTCAGTAATTTAGTTACCATCTTCTGGAGAGAACATCCTTATCCATGCTGTGCCCCCCTCTATACCCCAACCTCTAGTATTATTTAACTCCCATTCATTCTAGATGTTTTCATGTTACACTTTATCCTACTTACCAGCTCACCAAAACCTGGTTCTTCCCCAATATTACTACATCTCTGACCACCACCCTAGGTACTACTCCCATCCAGTATAACAGGCCAGAAGGGGCAGCCTGTCCTTCTATACACTCACTCTTCTTTTAGTACTCTATCTTTCTTGTTTAAGGATCCTTCTATTAATTGTTCCATCCTAACTAACCAGCTTCAAGATGTCATGGGCTCTTTTCTCAAAGCGGTCCAATTTCAGTTCAGTATTCTCCCTACCTACCCCTACTTCCTACCTCCTGCTTTACGATTTCAGTCTGTGTTCTATCCTTTCAAATACCCTGGCCACTCAATTCCAAAACCCACAAATGGTCATTTCAACATCTCCCCTACATGAATATGGATTGTTTCAATGACCTTGAATTCTGAAATTCTCTTTTCTGATCATAATATCCTATTGATCTATTCTCTTCCAGTTTCACCACTCTTGAATAATTCATGGTCATATCCATTACTGTTATTTACATAATAACATTATCTTTGGTCAGGTCTCACTTTTCTATATAGTCAAAGATTTGTCCTTACAATTGACTAATTCAACTAGACATTGTACTCTTAAATCTCTATCTCCTGCTTCTTATTAAGGTCACAAGCCCTGTCTGCTTCTCTGTACCAACTTCCACCTGATTAATACCACTGGAAATAGTGATGCAACTCTGTTGACTAAGTTCCCACTGTTTTACTGCATTTCTTCCTTCTTTCCTAATTGACTGGCAGGAAGGAAATATGGAACAGTAGCTCAAAAGTTGGCCTTCTTATCTTAATTGGTAGGAATTTCCTAACTCAAGGGTATAATTTTAACTTGGAGTCTATGAAGTTGGTTGTTATTTTAAAATATTATTTTTATAACTATTTCAATGTAAGTGGTTTGCTTTCTAATCCTACTTATTTTAAAATATTTCATAGGTTTCAGACAGCCAAACCGGTCACAATAATAATTTTTAAAAAGTTATTATGAACCTCTGTCTTGTACTGATGAAATTTAGGTCTGACTCTTTCTCCACCCCCATGCCTTTAAAAAATGCCAATTCCCCAAAGCAGTTGTTCCAAATACTGTCTTTACTCAAATTTCCAAAGTCTCCAGATTTCTCTCAGAACTCATGCTGCTTCATCTTGGAACTTTGTCGTTTCCTCTATTTATTCACATCTGATAAGTCTCTCTTCCTTAGATAGTCTCAGTGGAAGAGAAGTCATCTACCTACTTATATCCATGGTTTTATAAACCTCTCGTCTTTTCGAAGTCCTAATCATCTGTCTCATTCTTTTCTTTAATCTTTCCCTTTCTACAAGCAGCTTCCCTGATTCAGGTAATATCCCCAGGTCTTTTCCATTCTTAAATTATATTCTTAAATCCTTAATTTTCATTCTTAAAAAAAAAAACAATTTAACTTTGCCCCCATACCCTCTCAAGCTTTTAGCTGTCATTGCATTTGCTGCCAAATTTCCAGAAGAAATCTGCTATTTACTTTCTCTACTTCCTCATAACTCCCGCTATAGAAGCAAACTTACTCATCACCGTCCAACTCTAAAAAATGTCTTTGATTGCTAAATTCTATTGTCCTCAACCTTAATCTTTCCTCACTCATCAAACGCAAAAATACAAACTGAGGCATCTAAGAGGTGTGATGGATAGAACCCTCAGGAAAACCTGAGTTAACCTAACTTCAGATACTAGCTCAGTGGCCATGAGCAAATTTAACCTCTCTCAGGCTAGTTTCCTCATCAAAATTGGGAAGAAGACACTTGTGAGAATCAAATGAGAATATATATATTTATATAGCACTTTGCAAAGACAGCACTATATAAATGCTGTCTTTAATTATTAAACCTAACTGATGTCTAAAACTACACCCTCTTGAATGTTCTGTCCCTACTTCCCTTTACCTTACCATAATATTTCTCCTTAAGCTTTCACCTTTTTTGAAGCACCAACATCCCATTAATCACTCAAGTTCATAAATTCAGTCATGTAGGACTCACCATGTCACTGCCTTAACTCACATAAGTGGCAGTGCCTCTAGAATCAAATGCAAACTCCTGTTTGGCATTTAAATACTCTACATACACAGTCTGCTTCCAACCTACTTTTCCAGCCTTATTATACATTATTTCTCTTCAAACACTCTACGACCAAGTCGAAATGGCCTTTGACATTCCTTACAAGCACTGTAACAAGAATCTTTCATGGCATGCCTCTATCCCCTCTGCCCTGATTGTGTAGAAACTGCATTCTATTAAGGTGGAAGATAAGCTTGTATTAAATAAATCACAGATCCAAACGTTTTAAGCAACAGAATCAAGCTGTAATTAACTCTGGCTGACACACCAAGAATCACTCAGCTGCAGAAAGAGTACTCCCCAACATTAGGCACCTACTTAACAAGTGGATAAATTTTATAAAAATGAGCTTATTTTATTAGGGTAAACCCTATGGTTTAATCTACTTTGCTGGTTATTTTGGGCTTAACTGATCACAGCTCAGAAATTCAGGGAATGGGATTTCTGATTATCTGAGTTGACTACTTACCTCTGATATTAGCAAAACTAATGAAGACCATTGGAAACAACCAGATCAGCAGAGCAGGAAAGCACTTAAATTAGTATCTAGTCATTTGCCTTCCTCAACCCAAATATCATAAAGTTTTCTATCTCCTCGAGCACTTCATTTCTCCTCCCTTCTGTAACTGATCCTAGGGACGGATGGACGGATACGTGGACACACAGGGATGGACGGGACAGACAGGGACACACACACACACACACACACACACACACACACACACACACACACACGAGTCACACACACGTATTCACTCACTCACCTCCAATAAAGGTGTAGTTCACTGCAGTTAGTTCAGACCGAAGTTCTGGTACTAGAGACTTTTGGAGTTTTTAATATACATATGAAAAGGAAATTCCACAACCCTTAGACTGGGTGATCACTTGACCTCAAAGGCCCACCCACCTTCAGAGAACGGATTATTCACTTCACTGTCGATCAACAAGCATTTATTAAGTGCATATAATGTGCCAGGTATCATTCTAAGTGCCCAGATGAGGATTCAAAGAAAAGCAAAAAACAGTCAGATCCTCCAGGTGCTCACATTCTAATGGAGAAGGAAACATGCAAATAAGTGTGTACATAAGATATATAGAGAGCAAATGAGAAGTAATGTCAAGAGAACAGAAGTCTTGATGAAGGTTAAAGGGGTCAAACTTTCTAGTTCCAATATTCTAAAAAAGCATAACTAAAATACGGTTAATTCCACCATAAAGAGGCATTTCAGGGAGCTACAAAACAAAAGAGCATGTGAGGTTGAAGCCTTAAGTTTGACACAGACTAAAGGGAAGCTTCATTGAGAAGTTGGCATTTCAATAAGGCTTTGGAATTGGTCAGACAAGTAGGACTTCTATTGAAAAGTGGGAGACCAGCATTAGAAGTCAAGGAGGCTAGATAGCAAAAGCTTATCATTGATTGTGAGCTATAAGGCACATAGGTGATCATGATCTGATCAAGCCCCCTGAATTTACAGATTAGGAATTTGAGGCAACTGGTTAGCACAATAGATAGAGAAACGGGTCTAAAGTCAGTATCATCCAAGATCAAATCCAAACTGATACTTACTAGCAGTGTGACCCTGGACAAGTCACTTAATTCTGTTTGCCTCAGTTTCTTCATCTGTAAAAGGAGCTATAAAAAGGAAATGACAAACCACTATGAGATCTCAGCCTAGAAAATGCCAAATGAGATCATGAAGAATTGTAGATTAGGGACACAATAGCTAAGCACAGTGCTAAACCGAAAATACAAAGACAAGCAAAACAGAGACGAGGCTTAGACCTCAAGGAGTTTACATTCTAATAGAAGATAAAAAAAACAGAATGGGAGGTGGGAAGGGAGAAGGGAATGGCTTCCACCTCACCTGTTCTTTTGTTTTATAGCTCTCTGAAATGCCTCTTTATGGTGGAATTAAGTGTATTTTAGTTATGCTTTTTGGAATATTGGAACTAGAAAGTTTGACCCCTTTAACCTTCATCAAGACTTGGGTCTTTCTTGACATTACTTCTCACTTGCCCTCTCTATATCTAATTTGTTCGCGCTTGTTTGCATGTTTCCTCCTCAGAATGTGAGCTCCTAGAGGACCTGACTATGGTTTTTGCTTTTCTTTGAAAGGATTGAAGCTAGTAGGATAAATGCTTGCAAACAAGTGGATGTAATCCAAATACCAGGAAAAAAAGGAGCAAGTATTATGAAAATGGATATGAGAGGGAATTGGTATATCCAAAGCCCAGAAGTTGCAAACATAGAGACACAATCTGTCACTTTTGAAGTGTGAAGGGGGAAATATATATACCGTTTCAGAAACATTATGTGACTAAACAGCTAATTATTTTCCCCTTAATCCCTAACCTGCTACTACTGTCCCTGTTACAGTAGACGGCAACACTAAAGTCCTCATCACTTTTACCTCTCAGAAGCCGAATGTTCCATAAATCCAAAGGCCAAAGATAGTGAGGGATGGACTCACTATCTGACAAAAACTGCTGGAAAAATGGATAGCAGCTAGACATAAAGTAGATTTAAACCTGCACTTTACACCGCATACCAAGAGAAGCTCCAAATAAATGTTTGTTGTTGTTCAGGTGTTTCAGTCATGGCTAACCCTTTGGGACCTCATTTGGGGTTTTTTTGGCAATGATACGGGAGTGGTTTACCATTTCCTTCTCCAGCTCATTTTACAGGCAAGGAAACTGAGGCAGAGTGAAGTGATTTAACGAGGGTCACAGTTAGTTGTGTCTGAGGCTAAATTTTAACTCAGATAGAAGAGTCTTCCTCGTTCCAAGATCAGCACTCAGTCTACTGTGCCATCTGACTGCCCATTCCAAATTGACAGATGATCTAGAAATGGAAGGCCACATAATAAACAAAAGAGACAGAAAAAAAACTAGTTTAGGGATTATGAATAGTTTATAACTAAACAAGTGATCGCAAAAGAGAAAATAGACAATTTTGATTTATAAAGTTAAAATGGTTTTGCACAATTAAATATAATGTAGAAAAAATTTAAAAGGAAACAGGTAATTGGTGTTGGGGGGGCGGGAGATCTGTGTAATAAGTTTCTCTGATAAAGGTCATGTCAACCTGAAATAAAGAAACTACCAAAGTAGTAGGGGATCAAGATCAGGGTCAGCATGCAGCACGAGAGTATAGGAGTGTTCAAAGGGGAACGGGGAGGGGGGGAAGGAGGGGCAGGTGCAGAGGAGGACAGAGTGAAACAACTTTTTCCTGGAAAAATCCATAGAGAAGGCTGAGGTGGGCTTGGAAGAGGAAGCAACTGGGAGGGTTAAGAGAAGTTTGTTCTACAAAATAGCCTGGGAGGGTCCTTTCCTCCTTCAATTGCTTTTAAGAACCCTCCCTTTAACTGGTTTCAGCTGCCCTCAGGTAATTCACAGCTCTGGGATCCTGCAAGGTCAGTACTTAGGTGCATTCAACAGTCTTATTTCCAAGTTACATAAGAAATTAATTCTAATTTAAAAGATTAAGAATTATTCCCCAATAGACAAATGATCAAAAGATATGAACAAGAATTTTTCAAAGGAAGAAATCCAAGGTATCAACAACTATTTGAAAAAAAGATCTCTAAATCACTAATAACTAGAAAAATGCACATTAAAGCAAATTTGAGTTTCTACTTCACATTCATCATACTGTCAAAGATGACAAAAGAGGAAAATGACAAATTGTGATTGGACTTGAAGGAAACAGGTACGCTAATCAAGTGAGTGGTTCTTGGAGATGTCAATTGATCAAACCATTCTGGAAAAGCAATTTTAAATCATCCCCAGAAACTTAACAAAGTGTGTATACCTTGAAAGTCAGTTACATCACTATTAGGCCTATACTAAAAGAGATTAAAGAAAGATAGAACGGATATATCCCTGCCTCTTCAGAATTCATGGTCCATAACTGAAGATTTTAAAATGTATTAATGTATTTTAATTTATTATTTATTATTATAATTAATTTATTTCATTTATTAAGTGCCTATTATCAGCCAAACATTTGTTCTGAGAGCTGGGTTTATAAATAGAGGCAAAAGACAATCCCTGCCCTCAAGGAATTTAGAGTCTAATGGGTAAAACAACAGGCAAACAAACACATACAAAGCAAGGATAATTAGGAAGTAGTTAACAGAAGGAGGCACCAGAATTCAGAGGGGTTGGGAAAGACCACTCCTTAGGCAAGACCTAATCCGAAACTATGGAAAGTCTCAATTTCCTGTCTTCTTGTTTCCTCTCCATACCTCTTTCTCTGGGCTCCTCTCCCCCCAAACACACATGCACACATTAAATACCCTCAAACAAAGATCTCTGTGGGAAAAACCCTTTCCTCTATAAACTGCATTTAGTGTGGAAACATATGAAAAACCTTTTTTGGTAAAATTGAAAACATTAAGAAGTAATATGGAGATAAATAAAAAGAAGAAGGGCTCAAATTTCTCCTAGCTGTGTGACTCTGGGCACTTAACCTTTCTCAGTCTTAGTCTCCACCAACAGTAAAATAAGGATAATAACAAAACTCAGTCTCACAAGGTTGCCAGGAAGACTAAAGGAGACAATATACATAAAGTGTTTTGTAAGCCTTAAAGCTCTAAAAAAAAATACAGTCGTCATAAAGCTCCCCTTCTTAGAAAGGTAGGTGATAGGTGCTGGACAAAAAGTCTTTTTCATATGGAAATATCGAAGGTAGAAATGGAAGCTTGAACAAAAAGGATCTTTAGTATTCCCAGAAGCTTTTCCCTTCTCCAAAATGTATAGGCCTAAAATCCACCAAAAGGAAGTGTCCTCCATTCCATTCAAAGGGAAGCAGTTTTTTTTTAATTATTTGGAAGAGATTCTTTCAATTTTGAAAGAATTCTAATCAACACAATGATCGTTATGATTCCAAGACACCTGTAAGGCAAATGCAACCCACCTCCGGACAGAGAAGTGCTGGGTTAATATGCTGACTGAGACACAGACTTTTGGATTTGACAAGCACGGGAATTTGTTTTGTTTGGCTCTGTATTTCTTACAAAGATTTTGTTTTTATTTGGGGGGATGGGGGAAAGGTGGGGGAAAAAACAAATACTTGGAAATGCAAAAAAAAAGCAGCTAAAATTTAAGAGATTCTTAATACTAATGGAAGGGAGGAGCGCCTTTGGATCCTTGAGGGAAGCAGTTGAGGAAGGAATGAGGTAGTGACTACTGTTGCTCAAATATTATTGAATATTAACCCAAATTTTATTTATTTATTTTTTTTACATATTGTGATTTTCCTTCAGGATTCCTACGCTACTTTAAATCACATTGAGGTTTATCAGAAGACAAGGGAGAATTCATCTCCCTCTCTCTGAGATAAATGGCTTGGATATCTGTTAAATTACTCAGAGTATCATATTATTACAATTTTTCAATTTGATAGTAGGGTCTGAGGTTGCTGGCTCTTCTGGCCAGCTTCTCTACGTAATGGTTGGACTCTTTCTCACCTGGAAGGCTGTTCTGTACTCAGCAGAAGGGTAGGGCTGGTCAACTTCTCCCCAGTCCTGAACTGTGCTCACAGAGTAGGGTCACAAGGAGGCTGAATTAGTTCATGCACACAGGACAGTTCAACTCTTCCATTAGGCTTTCAGCTAACTCATCCGTGTTCCTGAGGGGAAAGATAAAGGAAAAATGGCTCAAGAAGTGATGGAGAAATAGCTCTCAGCACTTAACTGCTTAAGACTAATCACCTACCTATGTTCACGGACCACTTTCAGCTTCACTCCTCTGAAAGAGAAGCATCATTTTCCCAAAGCTGAAAATGAGAAAAGCAATGGAAAAGTAATGAACAGAATGGACCAAGGGATAATAAGTGTCTGCTATTATCCCTTCTCTACTATAAATTTACAAAGTGAAATAACATTTCCCCAGATCAAACTGAACCCTCACCAATCTGTGGCTGCCTAACATAAACTCTTCCTTGACAATGGAAAGCCTGTGTCTTTCATTATAATGAACTTGAGAATCTTACCTCTGGCTTTTGGCACATCATCTAAGCCAACTGTAATTTATTAAGTCCTTACAATGTTACAGCCACAGTGCTAAATTCAAGAGAAGATAAATATGAAATAAAGTCTATCTAGCCCTCAAGAAACTTAAATTGCAATGAGGGAAGATACAATGCAATGCAATGAGGAAGCTGTGGGGTGGGGAGGGCATAGAGGAAGAATGGCAATTGAAAAAAATCCTGGTGCGTGAGGAGTACAGCTTTCAGTTTAATGAGGAATTAACCAATCAGAGGGAGAAGAAGTAGGATTGGAGGTAATTTCAATCTAACAAAACCAGGGGTAGAAGGAGCTTTCAGGTTGGAGGTTTCTTCCCCCTCCCCCCCACTTTCTGGTAAGGCAATTGGGATTAAGTGACTTGCCCAGGGTCACATAGCTAGTAAGTGCTGGGTATCTGAGGTCAGATTTGAACTCAGGTCCTCGTGCCTCTAAGGCCAGAGATATATCCACTGAGCCACCTAGCTGCACTGTGGTTGGAGGTTTCTTTGACATAGTGAAGAAAGTCTGGGAAATTCAGGAGTGTAGCCTAGATTTAGGTGCCCCCTGTATTTCAGCTTCTCCTTACTTTTTCTGTCCCTCCTTTCCAATTAATGCATGCCCCACTAGTCCCTGCTATATCATTCAGCCTGCCACACCTCACTTTTCCTTTCCTCTTCTTAGAAGTTTAGTCAAAACCAAACTATTCATTCTCCTATATTCCTAAGATAGAAATTGCTTGATTTTTCTTTTGATGGTCAGTCCATGGGTGCTAGTTTTTGTCTCAATTGTGATAGTCAGAACTGGTCTTCAAGACAGAACCCTGGTCAGAATAATCTATGTACGGAATCAGTCAATTGGCATTTTTCATTTGGGGGGCATTTATGCTCCAGAGACTGGGCTTAGCAATGAGAGTAGAAAGGCAAAAAATGTCCTTGCTCTTGTGAAACTCCACAAACTGCAATAAATTACAGAGACTTGTTCTAAGAAAGAGAAAAACAAAATTAGGGTGTGTGTGTCACCATTTTAATTTCTCTCAGGCTGGCT
The DNA here is from genome assembly GCF_003287225.1 of Phascolarctos cinereus. Lineage (NCBI taxonomy): Eukaryota > Metazoa > Chordata > Mammalia > Diprotodontia > Phascolarctidae > Phascolarctos > Phascolarctos cinereus. The sequence continues at coordinate 100,271,511 of NW_027556402.1, read as the reverse complement.
TGACATGCATGTGGAGCTATAGGCAAAAGTCTGAACTCACCTTGGAGTTGGGGTACACAGTTTTTAAGCCCTTTCCACAGGGAGGAGGTCATGCCATGGAAATACCCTTTCTATTAGATCACCACCCCCGGTCTGGTCCATACAGATGAAGATATCTGTCTCCATCCAAGCTTGAGTAGATTAAATTCCCTACAACTTGGGTGGAGGCTCAACAAGATAAGGAGAGTCCTTATCATCAGAACAGTGCAAAGATCTCCAAAGTATGTCCAGTTTAAAGGAATCATGAAGGTATCAGGTGAGTCTGATGCGGTTGAGATCTGGACCCCAGAAAGGAAAAACCCTGGACTTTCCCACATGGCCAAATCTCTGGCTTTCACCTCAGACTATAATCCCATCAACTAGCCTTTCGTTGTGGCTAGACCCAATCTCCCAATTCTCTGTTACCCTTAACCTAGTCTAGTCCTCCATTATCTTACCTCCCTCCAGCCCCTGGTCACTTCCCACCCTAAATCTTAGCTAGTACAGCAACCTCAACCTTGACTTCAAATGTCTGTCACCTGAGGGACACACTGAATAGTCTAGAAAACTGCCCCCCATAGTGTACATACTACACACACACACACAGACACACACACACACACACACACCCCTCCCTTTCAAAGCCCAGCCTATGAATTTGAACATTTGGCCAGAGGTGTGGAGCATCCCATCTCCCAATTCCTCTGAAAATTGAAAATTGATTTTAATTCTATTTTTAACACTTAGTCAAACTAGCATAGGTTTTAATACTCTCCCACACCAAGAAAGTCCAAAGGAAACTGGCCTAAAAGCCAAAAGCTTTGCCTTGTAATTATATCTACTCTGGACTCAATTCTATTGTGAATTGAATCTTTACCATAGTATTGTCTACTTTGCCAACCTCACTCATTATCACTACCCACTTTTAACTTGAATTCAAGTTCCTTTGTAGAGGCAGCTAGGTAACAGTGGCTAGAGCATCTGCCCTGGGAACAGGAGGACCTGAATTCAAATCTTGCCTCAGACTCTAGCTGTGTCACCCTGGGCAAGTCACTTAACCCCAATGCCTTTAAAACAAAAAGTTCCTTTGTACCTGCCACCCATTTAACACAAATTTAAGGTGATTCAATCAAAACCATTGCTGAGACTCCCATGGCAGAGAACCTTTGTCTTGTGAGTCAGATCACAAGTCTTGGCCGTGATTAAGGGAATATCAGAAGGGGAGGTCCAATTGATGTAACCTCAATTCTGACTATGTCATTGATAATGAATCAAAAGAAGAAACACCTAGGACCTAATTGTTTGATATTTTGCTCTGTCATTTTGTTAATTATGCCAATCATTATTAAGTTCATTCTTTGAAAGACAAACAAAATTAGTCTGAATGAGTGTTTATTTATCTCAAAGCTTGTGAAACATGCATATAGAGACATGCATGGGAGCTCATCGTGAGACAATGAACCCAAAAATGGACAGAGGATTTTTATATGTTCAGAGCAATTCCCTTTCACTCCTACCTCCCTTTATGGCTCAGGATGCCTATGTCAGCCAAAATTATGGGCTCCAAATGTTTAATCATGATATGAGAAAAGAATTTCTTTTTTTTAAATTATTTTTTTTGGCTAGGCAATGGGGTTAAGTGACTTGCCCAGCTAGTAAGTGTTATGTGTCTGAGGCCAGATTTGAACTCAGGTCCTCCTGAATCCAGGGCCGGTGCTCTATCCACTGCCACCTAGCTGCCGCAGAAAAGAATTTCTTAAGTGAATACATTATAATACAATAAGATGGAAGAGTGTCAAAATGGCAATTGAAATTATAGATCCAGGATTATCTGCTGTTTTTTTTTCTTTTACCATTAACATGACATAACATAAAATGTCCATAAAATACTAAGATAAGAAAAATCCCACTATTTAAGGTAGTGTCTGGGTCAAGGCACCTTAGTGGTCATAAACAGAAGAATGCTCTTGGTCAGCTTCAGCTATTGACACAGGAAGGGGCATTCTTAGTTCACTTAGAGAGCAGAATAGTGCTTGTCCAGAGTACGCAAAGCATTATGGTAGGTTAAGCCCAGAGTGGACTGAAATGTCTCTCCTGATTGGCCAATCTAGGTTTTAGGCCTTTTTCAGGTGTTGGGTTTCAAAATGGTTTGGAGAGGAATCTACAATTATTATAAAAGATCCTGTCAGTCCTCACTCAAGGTCGTTGGTCTTTGAGAGAGGCTACTGGTCCCATTTACTAGTTATTGGTAGTTTAACTAATAAGTTGATCATGCTCAGACCATTATCTCTCAGTTTATCTAATTTTCAAACACAACACCTCTTGTAGAAAGCCTTTAGGGACACTAGCACAGAAACTATCATGTATAGCATTAATCACAATCACAATGATGATGATAAGGATACTAATAGCTGATAATTACATGACACTTACTATGTGCCAGGTAAGCACTTTACAATTATTACCTCACAACACCATTACTACAACATGGGGTTGTAGGTGCTATTATTATCATCATTTTACAGAAAAGGAAACTGAGGTGAGCAGAGGTTATAAATGACTCCTGGAGTGATAGGGCTAGCATCAGGGCCTAGATACACAACAAGTGAAATGGACCACACTACAGTGAGTTGAATACAAGTAAAATGGTATTACTGCCTTTCTCATTCCCTTCCTGAGCCCATAGTTATGATGGGGAAATTATCTTACTTAGGGAGAAAAGGCTTAATACCTTTTAAATTAAGTTCCTCAAACCTCAGAACCTCTGGATCCTAAGTGTACAGGAACAGGAAACTTGGAAGTTTACTTTGGCCTGGTCCCTCTACTTTGTGCTATGGATCTGAGAGTTCTTGCCACTAATAGAGAGCTTGGACAACGGAGCATACATAGTGTGTCTTCTTGCTTCCTTCTTAGAACTTAAGTTTTTTACCTGAGAAGACAATGTGTTCATACCCAGAAATTAATAATACTTAACCTTATATATGGGAAATGGGATTGATAGAATTCTAGGGGAATAGGAAATATGTACAAACCATGAAAATGTAGTTGAAATCTTGTCCTCATTTCTTGAAATCTTTTATTAAACTGGTTTATTATGAACTTAAATACACAAAAGCTGAACATTGCCATGTACACAACACAAAAAAACCATTGTATATGAGATCAGGAAATCATCATATACTGTTTTTTTTTAAATAGGTAAAACATTACTTTCAAAACTGTTTTTTTCTTTTCAACTTCCTTCTGTGCATTTTATTTTTTAAATTTCATGTGAACTAAATATTTGTTAAAAGAAAAACTTTTAATGCTAAATTATATATCAAAATAAATCAAATACAAATACAACTAGTGCCTAGTTTTACCTAGTTATCTTGTAGCTGAAAGACCCCAATGTTCGGGTAGTCCACCGACCTTGAGAAACCCTCCCAGGATCAACGCGAACACAACTCCGGATGCAAATAGCAAGAGGTTTATTGAACTTACGAGTACTCGGGCGACTCAGTCACCTAGAGGGACTGGCGCGCCGGGTGGATTCTTTGGTCTCATTTTATAGCAAAAAAGCGCGGGTACAGAAGCGAGGAGCAAGATCATTGGTTAGTTTGAATAAAAACTCCGGTCACGAGAGGGTTCTAGAAACTGCTGAGGGGCACCCTAGAAACTGTTATGAGCTCAGCTATTTCTGGGAATTGTTTGCATAAGTCCGGGGTGGGGACTCAGGTGCATGACCACAGATATCCTGTTTGGCACTCCAAATCTTCCTTGTTTTTCTTGCTCTGACCTTTTACTGTGCCTGGCTGCACCTGTCCCTAAACCTTGGGCCCTCCGGGTAGTTTCCATACTCCACGGAATGATTTCTGCCTCATGATTTCTGCCTCATGATTTCTGCCTCCTTCATTCCCCCATTTTCTTTGAGGGTAGCTCTAATCATAGAGCAGAATTAAAGGTTATCCTCGTTGTCTAGGGTCTGGTACTTGTGCCTGAGAACCAGAATCCTTACTGCACTAACCCTATCATTGATGAATTGCACTAACTTATTGATGACACAAGGCCCGAGGGTGAGTAACAGAAGGAGGAGTAGCAGGGGACCAGCAAGGGCAGACAGTAAAGTAGTAAGCCAGGGGGAACGGTTGAACCATCCCTCGTACCAACTTAAATTCTTTTGGTGCTCTAACTGCCTCTTATCTAACCTTTCCTTGAGTCTCCTCATGGAGTCTCGCACCGCGCCTGAGTGGTCAACATAGAAACAGCATTCCTCTTTTAGGGCTGCACAAAGGCCCCCTTCCTTCAAAAATAGCAGATCAAGGCCTCTCCTATTCTGGAGCACTACTTCAGACAGGGAGGTTAAGGAATCCTCTAGTTTACTTATGGAGTCTTGAAGGGCCCTAAGGTCTGTATCCATGGCAATCTGGAGGCTAGTCAAACCTTGTTGGAGGTCTATGGGCCCTTTTATTAGGGCGGTCGAGCCGGTACCTATACCTGCTGCGACCCCTAATCCGAGAAGGACAGCCAGGGTGAGTGAGACAGGCTCTCTCTTGTTTCTAGGGTGGGGGGACTCATAGGCCTGTAGCAAGGTACCGTCTGGGTGATAGTAGATGCGAGGGACAAGCTGGATCTGGATACAGAAATCGTTAGACTGGTTGAAGACTGATGTAGAGAGGCAGGGGGTGAGGCCAGAATTACAAGCCCACCAGCTGTGGTTGGAGGGGAGGAGGTACTTGTGAGTATGTGAGGCGTTTAAGGGTATAGTCAGGTTGCAGAGATGTTGGTGAGTAGGAGGTACTTTCCCTATACATAACCCGAGTCCAGAGACTTCAGTGAGGGTGAGCTTCCCTTTTCCTCCCCAGCGACATTGGGAATCTGTGGAGGCATAAGTGACTTGCCCTGGAGTTGCGATTCCTTCGTAATAAGGAGGGCCGAGGGCTAGACAGAGCCAGCAAGACTCCGTGGCCTCCGGGTTGGTGGCATTCAAGGCCAGAAAGGCCCCTTGTACGAGGCCAAAGAGCCGGTCGCCCGTGGTGGGAGATGGAGTACTAGGGGCCGGGGGGCTAGCCTGTACCGTGGGGATAGGGGACGCTGGGGTGATAGGGTAGGAACCGGCACTCTGGGGAGGAAGGGAATTTTTCTGGGAGGTCCTTGTTCTGCGAGGACAGGATCGGGGCCCACTACTACCGGTGGGGGACTTGTGATCACTAGTCGTATGGTCAACTGCACGCCTGGGTGTCCAGTCACATAGAACCTTAGACCCCAGGTTCGCCCCTGTAGCCAGTTTCGGAACCGTTTGCCAGGCTCGGTGAACTCTATCTTGAGTGGGTTGCACCAACCGGTGCGCTCGCATGTCCCTGTAGGGTGACCCTGGCCTACAGTTATAAGGTCCCACGAGGACCGGGGTTGCCAGTAGGCGGTTCCCGCGGTCTCACAACCCCACTCTTTACAGTACAAAGATTCAAGTCCTCCGCACCTCCGGGCCTCGGACAGGGAACGGCCATCCCGGGGGCACACGTAGAACTGGGACCTAGCAATTCTTGTTCTGGCCCGGGGATAGCTACATCCCAGGGTTCCCCAAGTGATCTGATTATAAGCATGTTCATAGTTTGAATCAGGGGGCCTGGCCTGTTGAGAGGCCGATGCAGTGAGTTCCGGGATGTCCCAGGACTCGAGACCGGCTACCAGCGCGCACACATCAGGCTCAAGAGAGGGCCACCACGTCCAGGGTGGCTCGACTGCTTTCTTTTCCCAAACGACACTTCCCGTCTGGGACAGTACCTGCCAGGTGAGAGTCATGGGTTGGTGAGGGTTGTTATGCTGTTGATTCATTTCGGCGCCGCCGAACACGCAACTTAAGAGGATGATCAGTCTTTTCCAGTTCCCAGGACTCATCGGGTGCCCCAGGTGGCGCGGGTTTGAGATGAGAAGCATGGACCCAGGCAGCAATACCGTCAACCTTCACCGCGGTCGGGGTGGTCAGTAGCACCAGGTATGGGCCTTTCCACCGAGGCTCAAGGCTGCCGGACCGATGACGTCTAACCAGCACTCGGTCACCGACCTGGAACGGGTGGGGAATGGCCACAGTACCAGGCCTGTAGGCTTCTTTTATCTGGTCCCAGATCTGAGTCCTCACAACCTCTAAAGCCTTCAAGTGGGTAAATAGAACGGGAAAAAAATCACCATTAGAACCCACGACTTCCCCAGACGCAAGTACAGGGGGCGGCCCCCCATGAAGAATCTCATAAGGAGTCAGGCCAAACTGGCCAGGGGTATTCCGGGCCCTAAGTAGCGCCAAAGGGAGGAGGGTCACCCAGTCTTTTCCACCGGTCTCTAAGGCCAATTTTGTCAAGGTCTCTTTAATTGTCCTATTCATCCTTTCTACCTGACCTGAGCTCTGGGGTCTATATGCACAATGTAATTTCCAATTAATCCCCAGTTGAGTGGCCAACCCCTGGCTTACCTGAGCAACGAAGGCAGGGCCATTGTCGGACCCGAGTACCTTAGGGATCCCGAAACGAGGTAGGATTTCCTCAAGTATCTTCTTGCAGACGGTCAGGGCTGTCTCTGTTTTTGTAGGGAAAGCTTCTACCCACCCAGAAAATGTATCGATAAACACTAGCAAATATCTATTACCATACCGGCCAGGCTTAACCTCTGTGAAGTCTACTTCCCAATACACGCCGGGTCGATCTCCCCTTTGCCTCCTTCCAGACTCTCGGTAGGTGGTGACTGCGTTAGTTACAGCACAAACCTGACACTTGCTGGTGATTTCACGCACTACAGACTGGAGATTCGGGATGTGAAAACTGGTGCGACCTACAAGCTGGAGAAGCTTGTCTGGCCCTAAGTGCGTGAGCTGATGCAGCCGTTGAATGAATTCCCTTCCCTGGTCAGGGGTGAGCTCTCTCGGCTTGATCTTCCCCCGTGTAGGCTCGAAGTGTTCTTGATTTTTCGTGGTCTCCGTCAGTATTCTGGTTGACTGGGCAGCTTGTTTCGCGGCCTCATCGGCCTTTCGGTTTCCGGTAGCCACAGGGTCAGTCCCTCTTTGGTGGCCGGGGCAATGGATGATAGCGACTCGCTTAGGGAGATGGATGGCCTCTAGCAGGGCCAAAATCTCCTCTTTGTTCTTGATGTCTTTTCCAGCGGAAGTGAGCAGTCCTCTTTGTTTGTATATAGCCCCGTGAACATGAGCGGTGGCAAAAGCGTACCTGCTGTCCGTGTAGATGTTGATGCTTTTTCCTTCGGCCAAGCGTAATGCTTGTGTCAAGGCGATTAGTTCGGCCTTCTGAGCTGACGTTCCCTCTGGCAGGTTGCTCGCCCACACCGTCCGCTTGTTGTCCACAATGGCAGCACCTGCTTGTCGCCTGCCATCCATGATGAAACTGCTGCCATCCGTATACCAAGCGGGTACCCCGGGCAACGGCTGATCTCTCAGATCAGGTCGGGTTCCTGTCTCCTCGGCAAGGATTTCTGAGCATATGTGTATTGGGGTGTCGTCTGACTCTACGGGGAGCAGGGTGGCAGGATTCAGAATGGCCGGGGGCGCAAAAGACACCCTCTCATTCAGCAGCAGACTTTGGTAATGGGTCATCCTGGCATTTGTCATCCATCGGTCGGGGGGCTGTCTCACAATACTTTCCAGGTTGTGAGGTGCAATCACCAACACGTTCTGTCCTAGGGTTAACTTATCAGCGTCCTTGAGAAGGAGTGCTACGGCCGCAATTGCTTTTAGGCAAGTTGGCCACCCACTGGCCACCGGATCTAATTTTTTTGACAGGTAAGCTACCGGGCGTCGCCATGGTCCTAGGGTTTGAGTAAGCACCCCCCGGGCAACACCCTCTTTTTCATCCACGTACAGAGCAAATGGCTTGGTGAGGTCCGGAAGGGCCAGGGCGGGGGCCGATAGCAGGGCCTCTTTTATACGGCCAAAGGCTTCCTGGTGGGCCTCAGTCCAGGTAAAGGGAACCTTTTCTCTCGTCAGGGGGTACAGGGGTGCAGCCAGGGAAGCGAAACCAGGGATCCAGAGCCTACAGAATCCAGCAGTGCCCAAAAACTCACGGACTTGTCTGGGGGTTGTAGGGGTGGGGATCTTCATTACAGTGGCCTTTCGGGCTGGGGTCAGCCATCTCTTCCCCCCTTTTAGCAAATACCCGAGATACGTAACTTCCTCCCGGCAAAGCTGGGCCTTTTTGGCCGACACTCGGTATCCCAACTTACTTAGTTCCTGTAAGAGCCTTCGTGTCCCTTCTTTGCAGTCTCGGTACGTTGGGGCCGCTACCAGGAGGTCATCAACATATTGGAGCATCACTACCTGGGGGTTGAGAGCCCTGAAGGATGCCAGATCCCGGTGGAGGGCCTCATCGAAGAGGGTGGGAGAGTTCTTGAATCCTTGCGGTAGCCGAGTCCAGGTTAGCTGGCCAGTATTGCCTTTTTCTGGATCTCTCCATTCAAACGCGAACAATGGCTGGCTGTTGGGGTGTAGCTTGAGGCAAAAGAAAGCATCTTTGAGGTCTAAAACTGAATACCAGGTGTGGCTGGGCGGGAGGGAACTGAGTAGGTTATAGGGGTTCGGGACTGTGGGATGAATGTCCTGTACTCTTTTGTTGACCTCCCTCAAATCTTGGACTGGCCGATAGTCATTGGTTCCAGGTTTTTTTACAGGTAACAAAGGGGTGTTCCAGGGCGACTGGCAAGGTACCAGAATCCCCAAATCCAAGAATCTTTGGATGTGGGGCCTGATACCCTCCCGGGCTTCCTTGCTCATTGGGTACTGTCGAACAGCCACTGGTGAGGCATCTGACTTCAGTTCCACTACCACTGGTGGGACTTGATTGGCCAGTCCCATACCTGCCTTCTCGGCCCAAACCATGGGAAAGAGTTGGAGCCATGACGGGTCGATAGAAGGAGGGACCGGCTTTTCGTGTAATCGGTATTCCTCCTCCAAGTTCAGGACTAAACACATGGCGGGGCGGTCTTCCCATGTTACCTGTGGGCCCTCTGTGGAAAACTGGATTTGAGCTTTTAGCTTGGTGAGGAGGTCCCTGCCTAACAGGGGAGCAGGGCATTCGGGTATGACCAAGAATGAGTGGGTCACTTGCTTTTGTCCAATTTTCAAAAGTCTCTTGGTGGTCCAAGGGTAAACTTTGCTGCCCGTCGCCCCAGCCACGACTGTCCGTTTGGGTCCCATCTTTCCCATAGGCTTGGTCAATACTGAATGTTCGGCCCCGGTATCAACCAAAAACTCAGTGGGGATCCCCTCCACAGTTAACGTTACCCTGGGCTCGGGGAGGGGGTCCGAACCCCGACTCCCCTAGTCACCCAGGGTCAGGACATTGGTTTCCCTGGCGTTCTTCTTCCGGGGGCACTCCCTTGCCCAATGGCCCCTTTCTTTACAGTATGCGCACTGATCTTTGTCCAGAGGCGGTCTTCCTTCCCTAGGTGCCCTCATTGCCCTGTTGCTCAGATTCCCTGCCTGTCTCCCTCTGGACCCTTTCTCACTTACTACCGCGGCCAAGATTTTGGTCAAGTTTTTCTCCTGGCGCCTGTCACGCCGTCTCTCTCTTTCCTCTGTCTCCTTTTTCTCTCTTTCTTGCTTTTCTTCCTCTGTCTCTCTCTTATGATATACCTTCTCTGCCTCCTTTATGAGATCCTGCAAGGAATGGTCCTGGAGTCCTTCCAGTCTTTGTAATTTCTTTTTAATATCCGGGGCAGACTGTCCGATAAAGGACATGGCCACCGCCGCCTTTTGTCCCTCAGAAGAGGGATCAAATGGGGTATATCTCCTATAAGCCTCCATTAGACGTTCTAGAAAAACGGACGGGGGTTCTGTTGGTCCCTGCAAGACTTCTCTTACCTTGGCCAAATTGGTGGGGCGCCTTGCTGCCCCTTTGAGACCCGCCACTAGAGTCCGGCGGTAGACCAGGAGACGCTCCCTACCTTCAGCCGTGTTGTGATCCCACTGAGGTCGATTAAGGGGGAAGGCCTCATTAATGAGGTTCTCGAGTTGTGTAGGGGCCCCGTTAACTCCAAGGACGTTCTTGCGAGCCTCCAAAAGAATCCTTTCTCTTTCCTCGGTGGTAAAGAGGACTTGCAGGAGCTGCTGGCAATCGTCCCAAGTAGGCTGGTGGGAAAACATGAGGGACTCAAGGAGTCCCGTGAGTCCTGTAGGATTCTCGGAAAAAGAAGGATGATTAGATTTCCAATTATAGAGATCTGCTGAGGAGAAAGGCCAATATTGCAAGGGGACTAAGCCGTTTGGTTCGGCCGGGGGTCCCACGGCCCGGAGGGGCAGGGCCACAGTGGAGTCAGGACCAGTGTCACCCGTAGGACTGCGGGGACGGCGACTCCTAGTTCCAGCGGCCGGTCCCTCAGAGCCGAGTCCCTCAGCCATTAGGCCTGGCGCTGGTCTGGCCGCGTGAGGGGCTGGGGGAGGTGGAGGGGACGTTGGATAGGGCGGGGGTTCTGAGAGGAGGAACAGGCTGTCCGTCTCCGGGTAGATGGGGAGCCGGGAAGGAGCGGACGGCCTCCCCCCGCCGACTTTCGCCCGTTATCTTGACCAGAGGCAACGGCGATCTTGGCTAAGGGTGGCACCCATGGGGGGGGGGCTGTTGGAGAGGTCCTGCCAAACTATGATGTAGGGAACCTGGTCCGGGTGTCCTCCAGTCTCCTGGAAGACAATCCTTTTGACTGCAGAAATAATAGAAGGATTAAAAGTCCCCTCCGGTGGCCATCCCACTTCGAACGTGGGCCACTCGGAGGAACAGAAGGTTTGCCACTTTCCCTTTCTTATCTCCACGGAAAGATTGTGAGCCCTTGTCTTCACGTCTTTCCAGTGATCTAGTGTAAGAGAGAGAGGGGTCGACTCACCCTGTCCCATTCTGGGGGTCCCGAAGAGTGGAATTACGACCCAGATAATGATTATTATTGAAATAAAAAGGAAAAAAATTATATGGCGGCGTAGACGTATATTAAAAAGACAGGAAAAAGAGTCAGAAGGTAGGGTATGTCTCTCAAGATAGTGCAACTGTGAGATCAGAAGAGAATTATCCCTTGCCGTGGGGTCCACCAGGCGTCCCTGGTCCTCCCCTGATCCTGGGACGTCTCCCAGGATTGCCGGGCGGTGAGCCCCCGAACACGTCTGTCCGCTACTCACGCCTCGATCTTAGATCGATTAACCCGGAATAAACTGAAACCAAAAATGCGCGCACACCGAATAGACAGTCAGAGTTTTCGGAGTCAGACACAGAGAGAACATAGAGCGATCGCTGGCCAGCTTACCTCCCGTCGGTGGTTCGGCGGTCCTTGGGTGGGAATCTCAGATCCCGGACGAGCCCCCAAATGAAAGACCCCAATGTTCGGGTAGTCCACCGACCTTGAGAAACCCTCCCAGGATCAACGCGAACACAACTCCGGATGCAAATAGCAAGAGGTTTATTGAACTTACGAGTACTCGGGCGACTCAGTCACCTAGAGGGACTGGCGCGCCGGGTGGATTCTTTGGTCTCATTTTATAGCAAAAAAGCGCGGGTACAGAAGCGAGGAGCAAGATCATTGGTTAGTTTGAATAAAAACTCCGGTCACGAGAGGGTTCTAGAAACTGCTGAGGGGCACCCTAGAAACTGTTATGAGCTCAGCTATTTCTGGGAATTGTTTGCATAAGTCCGGGGTGGGGACTCAGGTGCATGACCACAGATATCCTGTTTGGCACTCCAAATCTTCCTTGTTTTTCTTGCTCTGACCTTTTACTGTGCCTGGCTGCACCTGTCCCTAAACCTTGGGCCCTCCGGGTAGTTTCCATACTCCACGGAATGATTTCTGCCTCATGATTTTTCTGCCTCATGATTTCTGCCTCATGATTTCTGCCTCCTTCATAGCCAGTTTACCTTGATGTTGTTACCTAGAACCTCTTTTTTCTTTATTGTTTAATTTTTCAAATTAAGCTATCTTCCTACCCTTCCACCCCTGTTGAGTAACTTAAAACAAACTCCCCAAATAAAGCCTTCAATATATAGCTGCATGGAGTGAAAAATGATTTTTCTTAGTAATCATGTCTTGGAGACTCAGAGCCGCCCTGCCCCCCAGGCCCTTCTCCCTTCTTCCAAAGTATTGATAATGAGATTCCATTGAGTCTTATCCCAGTCAAACCCCAACCTAACCCTGAACTGATTTAATCAAAAGTATGGAAGCTCTATTGGTGTCTGCTCAGGCTTGGGTACAGATTCTTCTGCCTAGATAGCCCAAGGCTGGGAGTGGTCTGGTATGATTTGGGGGGGGAGGGGGAGTCTGATAGAAGAGGTATTTCCTCTGTGGGGAGATAAAATGATAATAGGGTGATAACCCTGTTGAAAAGGTATATATTTCGAGCCACTTAGTTCTGGACTGTAACTCTCATGCAATGCATGTGTGTTGCCAGCTTGAGAGAAATTAAAAACATGGACACAACCTAATTTCATTTGTCTCTTTCCTTAGAACAAACTCTGGTGTGGAGGTTGACAATGGTCAGGCAAAACAAATTTCTACTCCAGCCATATCCAAAGTCTATGTGTCTTTATGAATTTTAAGCCCTTCTCTCTGTTAGAATGTCACGTTTAATCTTCATTCTTTTGGATTTGTGGATTACCATTGGGTTGATGAGAGTTGTGGTTTTTTCTAATTTATTTTATTTTTATGATCAGAGTTCTAAAGTCTTTCAAAGTTGTTTTTGTCTATAACAGGAATCCTGTATAAATTGTATTCTATTTCTGCTCTCTTTGTCCTGCATCAATTTGCACAAGTTTTCCCAGTTTCTTCTAAAACTATCCATTTAATCATTCTTTATGACACAATAACAGTCCATTACATTCATAAACTACAATTTGTTTAGCCATTACCGAATAAGGAGGACACTCCCTCAATTGTCAATTTTGGACTGCCACAGAAAGACCTGCTCTGATGGGCTTTGTATGATGGGGTATGGCCTTTTACTCCAAGTTGATTAACTTTTCCTTTAAATATTTATATACTGTGTTATTAGGTATACGCAGACTAAGTATCGATATTGATCTCTTTTCTATGGTACCTTTGCGCGTAATGTGACTCCCCTGCTATCTTTCAATATCTGATCTATATCTACTGTGGCCTTATCTCAAATCTTGGGTGAATTAAAAAATGACAATACTACCTAAATTAATTTACTTATTCAATGCTACACCAATCACCCTTCCAAAAGCAGGGGAAAGAAACATGTCCCTTCTAAGCTCTCATTCCATCTCTACTCATACAGATGGGCAAGACTGAGTCATCATTCTATTAATAAGGAGAGTTTTATGCAGATGCTCCAGGCATGTACTTGGATTTCATTTTTCCCCTGCAGAAAATTTGAAGTCCCTTGCAAAAATCAGTCAGAACAACTATATACCATAAACATGAACATCAGTGTTTAAAAACAAACAAATAAACAAACTGATGTTATATTCTTGGTATCCTAGGTAACTGTCATATAGTGGTATTGAAACCAGGGTAACTGAGAATTGGGAGATTGGCCATAGGTGATAATGAAAGGCCAGTTGATAGGATTACAGCTTCAGGCGAATTCCAGAGACTTCCTTGGTCAAGTGGGAGAATTCAAGGAGAGTCCCTTAGACAAATGGGACCCAAAAAATTCCTTTTTGAGGTAAGGGGCAGAGGTCTCGGCTTGGGCCATACCCCATCATAACCATTGCACTCCTTATACAAAGTCTTGGAAATTGTTAGTGCCTTGGAACTTCAAAACCAAAAACTCCAGCAAGATAACTGAGATAATAGGATCATTATAATAAGGAAAGTTAACAGCATATAGATTGTGTCCTGTGAAGCGCAATCACCTCAGAGATCAGGGACCAGCAGATTGGAAAAGGAATTGTGGATTCATTCTCTTGGCTCCCCCTAGGCAAATGAGCCTGGCTAAGAGTTGTTTCAAGATGAACCTATATCCCTATTCTGTATCTGTGTCCTAATTAATGTGAGCACTTGGATCTTATACCAGCTGTAGGATTTCTTGAGTAAGATCAGGCAATTAAGTTTCAGCACCTGGAAACTGAAGGGCTGTGAAGAATTCAGTAGCTTCTCCAATGCACTAAATGAAGAGGCCCAGGGGAAGTTCAAAATCTCAGACAGGGAAGATAAATCACCTTGTTAGAGTAAGACCAGAAGTAAATGGACCAAAGCCTTTATCCTCCTGGTAAGAGTTTGAATGTGTGAACCCCAAACTCTATGAACCCCCCACAAACTCCAATTTGAAACAGAGTCTGCTCTAAGAAAAAGACAAAAAAAATTGGGGTATATGTGTCCATGGTTTAGTTTGTCTCAAATTGCCTTGACATGCATTCCATGGGAGTTCAGTCCAAAACTGGGCACCCCAAACATGGGACCAGTTCAGAACAGGCTTTGTTTGGGATTTTGGGGTATAGTCTTATATACCCTTCCAAGAGTAGGTATTCGCAAGGCGTGCCAGTCAACCATGATTGGTCAATATATCAGGAGGTGGGTGGTTTCCTTAGATCACTCAGTCCACATGGGCCACTATTGCCTGCCATCAAAGGAAAATACCACTCCCAATCTTGAAAGTTTGTCTCCACACAAACCTGAGTAGGATAAAAGCAATTCAGGTCTGGGTTGGAGTTTGACCAAGATAAGAAGATTCTATGCAATCTCATCATCACAGATGTCCTTCTGAAGAACTTTGGTCAGAAGGCTGGCGGGGTGGGGGTGGGGAGCTCTGAGTCTCCAGGACACAAGATTACCTTGAGAAGTAATTTTTAACAAATATCAACTCAACTTTCCAATTCCCCAGTAGTCTTTCTTCTCCCCATTTAACAGGAAATCTGCTATCATTTTCCAGGCCCAGGCTTCTTGATCTTTTCCCCCACTGACTGGTCTTAACAGACACAAATAAGAAACTTATATAAGCCCGTCAAATTTTACTGGTTTGTGGAGAAGGCTTTAGGGTCTTCCTGGTGAAATACCTAGTTGGTTGTGGGTGTGAGGGTGGGGAGCAGACCTGACTTATTTGCATTATTGAAAAAAAATCTTGGTTGGGGCTTCACCCTAATGAATCAGGCAAGCTCAGGAAAATGAGACAAAAAAAGGAGCTTATTATAGCACACAAGGCAAATGTATTTCAAAGTGACAGTTTCAAACTCCTCTTAATAAAAGCAAGACAATCCTAAAAGGTGGTGGCCCATTATATCTCAGCTCTTCCTCCATTCCACTTTATAGGGAAATGAGACTTGAAATAATGGGAATGGGATGAAAGCTCATGTAGTTAACATGCAGACTAGAGCTACATCAGAGTTGGAATCCTGCCTCAGATTGTTACTAGCTATGTGATCCTTCCTCATCTGTAAAATGAGGAGGTTGGATTCAATTGCCTCTAGGGTCCCTTCAACCTCTAAATCTGATAGCACTCACTCTAAGCTTCAATCAATAAACCTTTATTAATCACCTATTAATGTTCCAATCACTGCTAAGAGCTATGGATACAAAAAAGAGGCAAAAGATCATTCCTGCCCTCAAGGAGCTTACAATTTTATGGTTTCAGTTTGTTCATTTGCAAAATAAAGATACTAACACTTATACTACCTATCAAGAGGGTTTTTAGGAAGAAAAATGTTTTGTTGTAAACCTTGGAATGCTATAAAATTGTGAGGTATTACTATTATTCTATCATCATCAGTATTACTACCCAAACCATATTACTTACAAAGTGGGGAACAAATGAGACAATGTTCATGAAGCCTCTTGTTACTATAAAGCGTCATATTGGTTGGAAAAATGTTAAAATTTTTAGACACTGGAAAAATAACAAGTGGTAATATTATAAATGATCCAAATGACAGTTCAAAATGATTTCTTGTTTGAGTAGTATTATGCTACCATGTATTACTTAGTCAACAGGATTTATCTTCCTATGTTTATCGTGGAAAATGAGGTTATCATTATACATTTGCTTTTATCAATACAATTTGCCATGTGAAAAGAAAGGCAGGGGCATAGCAGCATTAGTTCTGTTTGATTTCAGGCATATGTCCTAGGCAGCCAATTGTATGACAGGATGTCATAGCCAGGCTTAGAAATAACCAAGTGGGAAAATGTCTTTTTTATCAAGATGGGGATAGGTCTACAGATTTCTATCTTCACCTTTGCAAGGTTGTTCTCTCAACTTTTCCAAGGACAGCCAGCCAGCTGTGGCAATCCTCAGACTAGCAGAGGCATGTGGCATTTCCTTCAAATGATGAACTGTCAGTTTTATGAAAGGTAAGACATTTATACTTGAATTCAAGACTTAGTACAGCAGCAAATCAAAGTCCTAAGAGACTCTTCCTCAAATAGGCAAGATTATTGTTATTTTTCTCTTATCTTTTATATATTAGCCTCAAAATTTCATCTGAAGATGGTGGAGTAAGAAGTAAGTCGCTCTCACCCTCCCTCATTGACCTCTGAAAGCCCAGAAAATATCAACCCACAAAAAACCACTGAGCCAGCAAAAAGTCAAGACACAGCAGTCTTGTAATCCAGGAAGCTTGGGGGATTGACGGGAAAGATGCCTCTCGCTCTGAGAGAGGGGGAGCAGTACAGGACTGGAGGCATCCCAGCAAGCCAGTGTCAAGCCCCATCTCAGCATACCAGGGAGAGATCCTGAGACCCAAGTTGGTGGAGCAGGCATGTGACCCCTAAGAGTCTCAGGAAGGGAAACTAGTAGACACCAGCTCAGAAAATGACTTTGGGCTATGGTGTTCCTCAGCAGCAAAATCACCTGGTGCCTCAACACAACTCTGGGAAGCACAACTCCAGAAGGCAAATGCTCCAGGCATTGAAATAGTCCTGTGTGAGGCCCTGGGAGACCAGGAGCCACACATTCAAGTGCAAGGCCCCTGGTGAGCAGGAAAAGAAGGTTGGGTAAGTGCCTCCTTCACTCCAGCAGAAGAACTCAGAATTTTTTTTAAAAGTCAGAAAATAGGCAAACACCATGAACAAAAAGTAGAAACAGAAAATGACCCTGGATTCTTATTTTGGGGAAAGGGAAGATCAAGGCACAAATTCAGAAGAGGACAACATTGTTAATATACTCACACGTGAAACCTCAAATGGGGAACCTCAAGCCCAAAAAGTCTTCTTGGAAGAGCTCAAGAAGGATTTTAAAAGTCAAATAAAAGAGGTAGAAGAAAAATTGGGAAAAGAAATGAGAGGTATGCTAGCAAGAATCAACAGCTTGGAAAGGAGAGACAAAAATCAACTGTAGAAAACAAGTCCTTAAAAAGTAGAATTGACCAAAAGGAAAAGGAGGAACAAAAACTCAGTGAAAAGAGAGCTTAAAAAGTAAAATGGGCCAAATGGAAAAGGAGGTACAAAATCTAATAGAAGAAAACAACTCCTTAAAAATTAGAATGGGGCAAGTGGAAGCTAATGACTCTATGAGAAAGCAAGAATCGGTCAAACAGAGACAAAAGAATGAAAACAGTACAAGAAAATGTAAAATATCTCATTGGTAAAAGAACTGACCAGGAAAATAGATCCAGGAGAGACAATTTAAAACTTACTGCTCTACCTGAAAACCATGATGAAAAAAAGTTCCTGGACAAACATTTTTCAGGAAATCAAAGAAATCTGCCTTGAGGTCCTAGAACCAGAGGGTAAATTAGTCATCAAAAGAATCTACCAATCACCTGAAAGAGATCCCAAATTGAAAATGCCAAGGAATTGGCTAAATTAGCTAAATTCCAAAACTACCAGGTCAATGAGACAATACTGCAAGCAGCCAGGAACAAACAATTTAAATAACATGGAACCACAGTCAGGATTAGGCAGAACCTTGCAGCTTCTACCTTAACAGATTGGAAGATGTGGAATACAATATTCTGTAAGGCAAAGGAGCTTGGATTACAACCAAGGATCAACTACCCAGTGAAACTGAGATAATCTTTTAGTGGAGGAGATGGATATTAAATGAAATAGGGGACTTCCAAACCTTCCTGATGAAAACACCAGAGCTCAACAGAAAATTTGACCTTCAAAGATAAGACTCAAGAGAGGCATAAAAAGGTAAACAGGAAAGAAACAACAACAACAACAACAACATATTATTATTATTATAATTATTATTATTATTATTATTATTATTATTTAATAAGGGCAAACTGTTTAAATCTTTACAAGAGAAGATGACACTTGTACTTTTTAAGTTGTAATGTCATTATGACATTTAAAAGGGGCTATATTTAGACAGAAGGCATGGGTTTAAATTGACTTTGATATGATGAAAAAATCAAATTAAGTGGTGAAAAGGGATTGTACTGAGAGAAGAAGAAAGGAGGAGCATACAAGGATAAATTACATCACACGAAAAGGCACAAACAACAAATAGAGTAGAGGGAAAAAAGGGAGGGAGAGGAGAATTGTTTGAACCTTACTCTCATCAGATTTGGTTCAAAGAGGGAATAACATAGTCAGTTAGGTATAGAAACCTAACTTACCCTATAGGAAGTAGAATGAGTAAAGGGAAAGGATAAGGGAGAGGGTTAATAGAAGGGAGGGCAAACGGAGGGAGGCAGTGGTCAAAAGCAAAACTCTACTGAGGAGGGAAAGGGAAAAAGGAAAGAAAAAAAGCATAAATTAGGGGGGAGGGGAATAGGATGAAGAGAAGACACAGATAGTAATCATAACAGTGAATGTGAATGGGATGAACTCTCCCAAAAAATGGAAATGGATAGCAGAGCGGATTAAGAACCATAACCCTACAATATGTTGTCTATAGGATACACATTTGATGCAGAAGGATATACACAGAGTAAAGATAAAAAGCTGGGGCAGAATATATTATGCTTCAACTGAAGTAAAAAAAGCAAGCGTATCATCCTGATCTCAGACAAAGCAAAAGCAAAAATAGATATTCTTAAAAGAGATAAGGAAGGACAGACACTACATCCTGCTAAAAGGCACCATAGACAATGAAATAATATCATTACTAAACATATATGCACCAAGTAGTATAGCATCCGGATTCTTAGAGGACAAGTTTGGGGAGTTACAGGAAGAAATAGACAGCAAAACTATATTAGTGAGGGATCTCAACCTCCCCCTGTCTGAACTAGATAAATCTAACCACAAAATAGACAAGAAAGAAGTTAAGGAGGTGAATAGAGTTTTAGAAAAGTTAGATATGGTAGGCATCTGGAGAAAATTGAATGGGGTTAGAAAGAAATATACCTTTTTCTTGGCACTACATATCAGCTACACAAAGACTGACCATGTACTAGGGCATAAAAACCTCACAATCTAATGCAGAAAGGCAGAAATATTAAATGCATTTTTTTCGGATCATGATGCAATAAAAATTGTATATGATAAAAGGCCATGGAAAGATAGACTAAAAATTAATTGGAAACTAAATAATCTACTCCTAAAAAATGACTGGGTCAAACAACAAATTATAGAAACAATCCTCAATTAAATACCAAATTAGAAATTCTGAAAACCAAAGGAGAGATTAATAAAGTTGAAATTAAAAAAACTCTTGAACTAATAAATAAAACTAAGAGCTGGTTTTATGGAAAAAAAACAATAAAATAGATAAACTTTTGGTTAATTTGATTTAAAAAAAAGAAAGAAGAAAACCAAATTACAAGCATCAAAAATGAAAAGGGTGAATCTGCCACCAATGAAGATGAAATCAAAACAATAATAAGGAGCTATTTTGCCCAACTGTATGCCAATAAATTTGACAATCTTAGGGAAATTGATGAGTATTTACAAAAATATAAAATGCCCAGATTAATGGAAGAGGAAATGAAATACTTAACTCCATTTCAGAAAAAGAAATTGAACAGCCATCAATGAATTCCCTAAGAAAAAATCTTCAGGGCCAGATGGGTTTACAAGTGAATTCTATCAAACGTTTAAAGAATAACTAATTCCAATACTGTGTAAATTATCTGGGAAAATAGGTGAAGAAGGAGCCCTACCAAATTCTTTTTATGATGCAAATATGGTGCTGATACCTAAAACAGGAAGAGCCAAAACAGAGAGAGAAAATTATAGACCAATTTCCCTGATACATATAGATGCAAAAAATTTAAATACAATATTAGCAAAGAGATTACAACAACATATCTTGAGGATAATGCACTATGACCTGGTAGGATTTATGCTAGGTATGCAAGGCTGGTTCAATATTAGGAAAACTATCAGCATAGTTGACAATGTCAACAACAAAACCAACAGAAATCATATGATTATCTCATTAGATGCAGAAAAAGCATTTGACAAAATATAACATCCATTCCTATTAAAAAACACTAGAGAGAATAGGAATAAATGAAGTCTTCCTTAAAATAATAGACAGCATCTATCAAAACCATCAGCAAGCATTATATGAAATGAGGATAAACTAGAAGCATTTCAAATAAGGTTGGAGGTGAGACAAGGATGTCCATTATCACCACTGTTATTCAATGTTGTGCTAAAAATGTTAGCTGTAGCAATCAGAGAAGAAAAAGAAAATGGAGGAGTTAGGATAGGCAAAGAAGAAACAAAGCTATCACTCTTTGCAGATGATATAATGGTATATCTAGAGAAACCTAGAGAATTGAGTAAAAATTTATTTGAAATAATAACAAATTTAGCAAAGTTGCAGGATACAAAATAAACCCACACAAATCATTGTCATTTCTATATATTACTAACAAAAGCCAGCTGCAAGAGATAGAAAGAGAAATTCCATTTAAAATTACTATAGACACTGTAAAATATTTGGAAGTCTACCCAGCAGAACAAAACTATGAACTATATGAACACAATTACAAAACACTTTTCACACAAATGAAGTCTGATCTAAATAATTGGAAACATATCAGTTGCTCATGTGTAGGCCAAGCTAATATAATAAAAATGACAATTCTACCTAATTAATTTACTTATTCAGTGCCATACCAATCAAACTACCAAAAAAATTTTTTATAGAGCCAAAAAAAAACAATAAAAAAAATTCATCTGGAAGAAGAAAAAGTCCAGAATATCAAAAGAACTAATGAAAAGAAATGCAAGCAAAGGTGGCCTAGTTGTACCTGATCTTAAATTGTATTATAAAGCAGCAATTGTCAAAACTACTTGGTATTGGCTAACAAATAGAGTGGTGGATCAGTGGAATAGGTCAGGAATGCAAGACACAACAGTCAATGACTATGCTGATCTACTATTTGATAAATCCAAAGACTCAAGCTTCTGGGATAAGAAATCACTATTCAGCAAAAACTTCTGGGAAAACAGGAAAAACGTATGGCAGAAATCAGGCATAGACCAACATCTTACACCCTATACCAAGATAAAATCAAAATGGATACGTGATTTAGATATTTATATATTAGACTGATACTATAAGCAAACTAGAAGAGCAAAGAACAGTTTATTTTTCAGATCTATGGAGAAAGGAAGAATTTATAACCAAATAAGAGACAGAGAACATTATGAAATGCAAAATGGACAATTTTACTTACATTAAATTGAAAAGTTTTTGCACAAATAAAGCCAATGCATCCAAGATTAGGAGGGAAGGTGGAAACTGGAAAAGAATTCTTACAACCAGTGTCTCTGATTAAGGCATCATTTCTAAAATATATGGAGAACTAAGTCAAATTTATAAGAGTACAAGTCATTCCCCAATTGATAAATGGTCAAAGGATATGAACAGGCAGTTCTCAGAGGAAGAAACTAAATCTATCTATCTATCTATCTATCTATCTATCTATCTATCTATCTATGAAGACATGTTCTAAATCACTATTGATTGGAGAAATGCAAATCAAAACAACTCTGTGGTACCACTTCACACCTATCAGATTGGCTAACATGACAAAACTGGACAATGATAAATGTTGGAGAAGATGTGGAAAAGTTGGAAACTTTGAAAAACAACCAATTGGAAAACAACCAATACATTGTTGGTGGAGTTGTGAACTGATCCAACCATTTTGGAGAGCAATTTGGAACTATGCCCAAAGGGCTATAAAATTGTGCATACCCTTTGACCCAGCAATAACACTTCTAGGTCTGTATCCCAAAGAGATCATAAAAACAGGAAAAGGACCCACATGTACAAAAAATATTTATAGCAGCTCTTTTTCTTTGTGGTGGCAAAGAATTGGAAATTGGGAGGAGGCCCATCAATTGGGGAATGGCTGAACAAGTTGTGGTATACGAACGTAATGGAATACTATTGTGCTGTAAGAAATGATGAGCAGGCAGACTTCAGGGAAACTTGGAAGGATTTACCTGAATTGATGGGAGGATTTAAACGAACTGATGCTGAGTGAGGTGAACAGAACCAGGAGAACATTGTACACAGTAACAGCCATGTTATGGAATGACTGACTTTGATAGACTTGGCTCTTCACAGCAATGCAAGAATCTAAGACAACTCCAAAAGATTCATAATGGAAATTGCTATCCACACCCAGAGAAAGAACTATGGAGTCTGAATGCAGATGGAAGCATATTATTTTCTCTCCTTCTCCTTTGTTGTTTTGTTTTATTGCTTCATTCTCGTGGTTCTTCCCGTTAATTCCAATTGTTCTGTATGTCATGACTATTTGGAAAATATGCTTAATATGAATGTATATGTAGAATATATATCAGATGGTAGGCTGTCTAGGGGGGGAGGTGGGAGGAGTAGAAAATTTAAAATGAAAAAGCTTCTGGAAGTGATTGTTGAAAACTAAAAATTAATACATTACTAAAAAAATAAAATTTCATCAATTCACAGCTATCATCTCCCTCCCTCCCCAAACCCCACCTTGGTCTGCAGATAAAACCAAAGGGAGAATATCAGGTCATTTCTAGAATATAATGACCTGAGACTCCCTTCAGAGTCCAAGTAGACCTGGGCACAATTTCCTTGGTGAAACCTATGGTATCAGAGGGAACTGTGGCTTTAGAACTAAGGAACAGTTCAAACCTTGGTCAAGGACTGCCTTGGGTATAATAGTAATACTTTTCTGTAACTGTTCAGGGTTGCAAGCTAGCAGATGGCCACCAGTGGAGGTGACTTGAAGCGAGCTGATTCAAAGCTACACAAGTTGAACAAGTGGCTGATATATGCAAATTGCCATTGGAATGGCACCTGGAGCCACCCACCCTTGCTTAATGGAATAAATTGTTATAAGTAGAGATGATGGCAGGAGTAGAAGCTGGACCTATGATTTTATTGGTGATTTGGAGCTCCCTGTGAGCACATATCACCAATTTAAAGTCTTAGAGCTGTCTAGTACACTTTAAGGTTGTGACTTGCCCAAAGTAACACAGACAACATGTGCCACAGGTGAGACCTGTCTTCTTGGCTCCAGGTCTCACTATGCCACACTGGCTGTCATTACTATTATGTTATTTCAAATGACTGTTAGATGAAGGAGGCCCTCCTGAAGAGAAATATAAGTAAGAATGAGTATGAGCTTTGGGTAGCTGATGAACACCAGGTGTCTTTTTTCTTTTGAAGCCCTTCTGAAGTCTGTATGTACGTTTGCACAAGTAGCAGAAACCTATAAAAAGCAGGTTTTGAATGATGGGCAAGACATACTGTTTTCTCTTTTTCTGCTAAAGTGGCCCTTAATTGGCAAAGGAATGAAGTGAGACAATGGTGGTGAGAAGGAGGAAGAGAATAAAAGGATAGACAAAAAGGAGAAAGAAAAATGAAAGAAGAAAATATCAGTGAAAACTTAGCAAACAATTCAAAAACACTTATGGCTTTCTGCTGCTATATTATCTCACAGTTTAAATCACTATAATTGATTTCTATGTGTATAAGAGTCTGCTCAAGATTAGACCAAGACACACATGCAAAGAAATAGGGAGAAGTTCCACGTCACTTTTTATCCTTCATAAGGCAAAATTAATCATTGTTTTTAGGTGCACAGTTTACATTGCAATTGAATTAGATTCGTTAAGTTGGTTAACTGGAAGCTGCAGTCAACTACATTGAGACCTAGAAAAGATAAAAAGATCAAAGAATTTTTTTTCTCTTTTAAAAGTAAAAAAATGTGTGACTATATGATTGAGTAATTTTCTTTTAAGCAACTAGTAAATCAGGGCACCGATTGTGGTCTTTCTAATGTTTCTGTGTTATATGGGGAAGGGGGAATCAATACATGCTGTTTGATGACAATAGTTTTCCATACAGGCTTTATTGTTAAGTCTTCTGTTCAGATAACCAGGTTGTCGTGCAGTTTTAATGTTGTAATAATGATAGATACTCTTAGTAATCTTTCCCACAAGTATATAATGTTGTTGCTCATATGAATAGAACAAAGACCGGGTCAAATCTTTTACCCATTTACAAATTTACCCATTGTATCAGGTCTGGAGTCAGGAGGACCTGAGTTCACTCTAACCTCATACACTTACTAGCTGTGTGATCCTGGGCAAATCACTTAATCCTCAGTTCCTCACCTGTAAAATGAGCTGGAGAAGGAAATAGCAAACTACTCCAGTATCTTTGCCAAGAAAACCCAAAATGGAGTCACAGAGTTGGATATGGCTGAAATAACTCCAAAACAACAACCTTTTATTTTTGTGGCAATGGATTTGAACTCAGGTCCTCCTGATACTAGGGCTAGTGCTCTATCCACTTCACCACCTAGATGCCCCCACAACAACCCATTTAAATCCCAGTTAACATGGAAGCCATACTGAGGCATGTGTTTGCTCATTTATATTGGTTTGATCCTGGGTAACAGGAATGTTCCATGCTTAATTGAGCAATGACATAGCTAAGTAAAATTTACAAGCAGCAAAAGAGTCAGCAAAGTAAATTAAGTAACAATGTTGTTTTGAGATTCTGAAAATTTCAATGTTATAAACTTTTCATAATTCACTTAATTTACAGGCATAATGAAAATTTCATTGCTTTCCCCACGAGGCCATTTATAAACCATTCTTGTATAATATCCATCTGTGTCTTTTTTGAGAGAAAAAAAATTAATTACTCTCCTTTTCCACCTCCACACCAAAGACTCATTCCCTGTGATTCTCCAAATATAGAGATACATAAATCATGAAAGAAGGAAAATTTCAAAGAAGTTCCGATTCAGAATGTTTTTTGTTTCAATGGAGAGATAAGCTGGGAAATACATTTTGCCCAAATAAAGGCAATGAGTGGAAAAGTGGGGAATTGGGTACAAGTTTAAAAGCCACAGACTACTAAAGGATTCCTAATGATGTACTTAAACAAAATTGCCACAAGTGGTATTTTTTGATTTATTGATTTTGTTCAAAATCATAAAAATCAAGATATACAGGTTGTTTATCTAAAGATGAGATACTCTCCCTGCCCACACACATACACATGCTATAATTCTAAAATGAGAATTATTTGAAAGGGAAAAAATATATAGGTGTATCTGAGCAAATTGCATCTGCTACAGGGCCAGGTTTGAGTTTTAGAAAAGCTAAATCTAGGGAGAAAGTGTGACCTATATTCAAATTAATATAACAATTTGGCAACAAAGCAAAAAAAAGTGATAATTGTGGTTAGGAAACAGATTCACTACTGTCACCAGACTTGGGGGAAAAGAAAGACTGACCTTGAATTCCAAGCAGGGAGAGAAAACTGAAGAGCTGAACCAGCAGAAAGTGAGGACATAGGAGCTGAGCCTGAGAGCAAATAGTTGCTGAGTTTTAAGTTATGATGCAGCACCTCAGGAGATATTTGTGCACGTTATATCCTTCTTAATTAAAATTCAACTCTTTGAGGGAAGGTTCTGTTTTGTTGGTTTCAACTTTGTACCCACATCAATTAGCACAGTGCCTTGCAAACAGTAGATGCTTAATCAATAGTTGAATGAAAACAGTTTCAGGATAGTTGATTAATAGGAGTAGATGAAAACCTCTTTTTGGGATAAAATGCTTCTCTAGCAGACTATTTAACTTATAGCTACTTGAAAAGAGAAATCCTCTAATGCAGGTGAATATTTCGTTGACAAGGGAATACTTTATGAGATCAATCTCAGAAAGCCAAGTTATCAAAATATTATTCTAAGAACAGTTTTTTTGAGCACAGTTTAACCATCAGACAAGTCTACAGATCCATGAAAAACAAAATTACCAAAATGAATGCTGCCTAGTTATAGTGATGCTCTTTGTGGAAAAGTCAAAGGATTACTTCTGGGTAACAGCTCTTTCTGAAAAAAATCACATTCCAACTTTTGTCTCAACAACAATCATTGTTGTTGACAAGCTCATATTAAAGTGCTTGGTTAGTTATGAGGAAATTAGCAATCTCTCTAGACATGAGTTTGTCATCAGTTTATTGATGCTGATGTACCTTGGAAACAATATTCCATAAGAAAAGACAATATGCTGAGGTTAGCCATGCCTTTAATTTGGAACCTCCGAGCAAAAAAGAAAGATGACAAGTAAGACTTCCTCAGTTGGAGTTTGGCCATTTCTGTATTCGAATGCCAAGCTTTGTGTGACTTTTATGACATAATGCAGAGATACAATTTCAGGATATTACAATGTTTAAACACTGGTGGAAACCAATTAGTTTACCTTTTTCAATAGTTCAATTCAACATTGATAAAGGGCCTACTATGTGCAAGAGACACCATAGCCCAGTGGATGGAGGTTTAGCCTTGGAAAACTGGGTTTCAAATCTTGCCTATGTCAAATATTAGATGGATGATTCTGGGTGGGGTTAAAGACAGTGGGGAGGTTAGCTTTGATAGCAGGAGAGCTACAGGCATAATTTCCTGTAAGACTGGAAGGAGGGAAGGGGATCTCAGAAAAAATGATTAATTATACTATTTGGGAAAAAATTATTATGCTGTTTAAATCCAACCTTACATGATTTTTTAAAATAATATATATATTTTATTAATTTATTTTGATTTATCAACAATCACTTCCATATGCTTTTGAGTTTAAAATGTTTCTCCCCTTCCTCCCCACCACCCAATCTGATATATGCTATATAATTTACATTCCTATTAAACATATTTTCACATTAGTGAAGTTGTAAGTACAAATTCTCACTAGTGTTTTGCATTTGACCATGCCTCCCTCAGTCCCTCCCTCCCTTTCCCTTTACTTCCCCTTTAACCTTACTGCTTCTTCCCTCCCTTCTATTCCCCCCTCCCTTTTCTTTCCCCTTTTCCCTCTTACTGCCTATAGGGCAAGTTAGATTTCTATACCTAACTGATTATGTTATTCCCTTCTTGAGCCAAATCTGATGAGAATAAGGTTCAAACAATGCTTACCCCCCTCCCTTCTTTCCCTCTGCTGTAATAGGATTTTCTGTCTTTTCTTGTAATGTAATTTACCCTTGTCTGCCTCCTCCTTTCTCAGTACATTTTCTAAGATCAGACTAATCCAGTTACTTGGATCCATTTAACCCCCTTGATTAGATTTTTTTTAATCATTACATCAAAGTCAACTAATATCTACTTCCTTTATGTATACTCCTTTAACATGGTGTAATAACAATACAGTTCTCAAGAGATGCAAGTGTCATCTTCCCTTGTAGGGATGTAAACAGTCCCCCTTATTAACAACATATTGTATCTTTCTGTCCCATTTACCTTTTTATGTCTTTCTTGAGTCTTGTACTTGAAGATCAAATTTTTTGTTGAGCTCTGGTCTTTTTATCAGGAAGGCTTGGAAGTCCCCTATTTCATTGAATATCCATTTCCCCCTTTGAAAAATCGTGCTCACTTTTGCAGGGTAGTTGATCCTTGGCTGTAATCCAAGCTCCTCTGCCTTATGGAATATCATGTTCCACGCCCTTTGGTCTTTTAAAGTAGAAGCTGCAAGGGCCTGTATAATCCTGGCTGTGGTTCCATGATACTTAAATTGTTTCTTTCTGGCTGCTTGCAGCACCTTCTCTTTCATCTGGTAATTTTGGAATTTTGCTATTATATTTTGGCATTGTCAATTTGGGATCTCTTTCAGGTGGTGAGGTGTATTCTTTCTATGGTTATTTTACCTTCTGGTTCTAGGACTTCAGGGCAGTTTTCCTTTATGATTTCCTGAAAGATACTGTCCAGGCTCTTTTTTCATCATGATTTTCAGGTAGTCCAATGATGTTTAAATTGTCTCTCCTGGATCAATTTTCCAGGTCAGTTGTTTTACTGATGAGGTATTTTATGTTTTCATCTATTTTTTCATTTTTTAATTTTTGTTTGACTGATTCTTGCTCTCTTATAGAGTCATTAGTTTCCATTTGTCCAATTCTAGTTTTTAACAGATTGTTTTCTTCTGTTAGTTTTTGTACTTCCTTCTCCAATTGGCCAATTGTATTTTTAAGGGATTTGTTTTCTTCAGTGTACTTTTTTTCCAATTGGTCAGTCGTATTTTTTAAGGACTCTTCTACCTCTCTCATTAGACTTTTAAAATCCTTCTTCAGCTGTTCTAAGAAGGCTTTTTGGGCTTCAGACCAGTTCATATTCCTTTTTGATGTTGCAGATGTGGGTTTGTTGACAGTGTTGTCCTCTTCAGAATTTCTCTCTTGATCTTCACTCTTCTCGTAATATGAATCTCATGGTGTTTCTTTATTCCCTGGCCTTTAAAAAGATTGAGCTCTCTTGCTGGAGAACAGAGAGCACTGACCCAAGCTTCTTGTGTTGGGAGCCTAGGTCTTGGTCACTGGTTTTGTGTGCTGGGGCCTCTTCATTTGTCAATTGGAGGCTGTAGGGTTCTGGCAGCTTGCCTCCTATTGGGCTGGAATCAGCAAGGCTAGAACTTTCAGGCAATTCTAGGTTGTCTGCTTTTCCTTTGCTTTAGCTTTCTTCAGCTCCTTTTAGTTGGGTGCTGCAGGGTGTTTATCTGCCTCAGGTATCTTGCTATGCTGCCTTCCTCATTTCTGCTAATTGCATTGGGAGATTCCTTTTCAGTAGAGTACTAAGGGACCTGGTGGTTTTCTGATCTGGTTTCCACAGGTTTTCCTGCCCTCACTGAGGCACTCAGAGGTCCAGGTGTTGGTGTTTGCCTGCTCTACCACCTGGGCTTCCGGATCTCCTCCTGGTTGACAGTTGGAGGCTGTTCTGACGGCTTACCTGGTGTTGGGTTGGAATCAGCAAGGCTGGGACTTTAAGAAGATTCTAGGTTGCTTTCTTCAGCTCCTTTCAGATGAAGGCTGCAGGGTGGTTATCTGCCTGGGGCCCTTTGTAGTGCTGTTTTGCTTATTTTTGCTGAGACACTGGGAGACCCATTTGCTGGGCTGATGCACTGCTGTTACCTGTCTTTCTTCTAGTTCAGCTGTTCCAGTGTTTTGTTTTTTTTTCTGGGGTGATATTTTCTGGGTTTTCAAAGGTTGATAGGGGAGGAGGAGAGCAACTACCTTTTTAATCTGCCACCTTGGCTTCCAGAAGTGGAAGATCCTAATCTGACATGATTAAAGGTTGTTCACCCAGAATGTCCCTTGACCCCAGTAATTCTTCAGGAATGCCTGAGATGGATAACAAGGTATTTCTGGTTCCCCAGGCCCCAATCCATACAAAGCATTCTTATTTTGGGTTACCACACCTAGCCCCTGGGATGACCCACCCAAGCTTGTGTTTTGATCAAGTTGCCCACTCAGTAAAATTGCTTTACTGTGTATGTAGTTCCTGTGTGGGCACCCTTGTTTAAATTCTAGATAACGTAAACCTTCCAGAGCCTGGATAAAAGAGAGACACATTTTCTGGTTCATCCTTTTCTACCAAATGACCTAATACATTTCTTTCTAAAACTATTTCAGATTTAAGTGTCTGTTCTAGTAGACAAAAGGGAGGAGACAGAAAAAGCTTTGAGAAATAGAGGAGCAAAGTAGAGGGCTCCCAGCTTTGATGGCCTCAGCCTTTGCACTAAAACATTGAGTATGGGGCTGGGGATGGTAATGGGGGATTGAGGAGCAAGGAGGTTTCAAATAATCTTCTGAATCTGTGCTAATGCTAAATGTTGACGCAATAAAAATAATATTGCCTCATGTGGCAGCACTATTAGACAAGCAATTTATTATTGTTCTTTTAGACCCTTACATGTCAATGTCTCTGTCTTAGGAAGAAAAACTGAACGATTTGGAATCAAACAAAACAAGTCAATAAACATTTATTAACTGCTTACTATGCACCAGGTACTGTCCTAAGTGCTGAAAACAGTATCCCAAATAAAATTCCCTAAATGATTTTTTTCTTTACTAGTTACCCAGGTACTGATGTCCCTCACAAAATAAATTCATC
Source organism: Phascolarctos cinereus (assembly GCF_003287225.1). Taxonomy (NCBI): domain Eukaryota; kingdom Metazoa; phylum Chordata; class Mammalia; order Diprotodontia; family Phascolarctidae; genus Phascolarctos; species Phascolarctos cinereus. The sequence continues at coordinate 100,241,293 of NW_027556402.1, read as the reverse complement.
ACTTCTAATCTCACCACCATGTTGCTAACTCAAGCCTTCTATACCACCTCCCTCAGCCTCCTCTCCCCCCTGACTAGAAGGCTGGCGGATAGAGTACTAAACTCTCTCTGAAATCCTTCTTTATAGAGGACAGAACTTGGATTTTCAACTCACTCCATTTTTTTTTTCCTGCAGCACTGGTTGATTACAACAAGATGCCCAATGCTGGGTATCCCTTCATATCTTCCCTCCATTCTTTCTGTTTCCATTTTCCAGCTTCCTTTTGTCTTCCCTCATTAGACTGTAAGCACCTTGAGGGCAAAACCTTTTTTTTTTGTATCATCAATGCTTAGCCCAGTGTCTGCCACTTAGTGCCTAATAAACGTAAATTGAATTGAATTGAATATACATCTCACTTAATTATGACTAGATAGAAAATTTCATTTTTTACCCACCTTTTGCAGAATATGCTTTCTCACATCGTTTCATCAGAGATTTCAGCAAGTTTCTAATAATGTGTTCAAATCACATATTTTACAAACTAAAATAAAATAACAAAAGATTTACATCCACACAGTTTAGGGACATAAAAGAAGACCCTATAAGGCAAAGTCTCAAGTCCATATCTTGATATATGAGACATATTAAAAATGCTTTAAGATATTTCCTCCAGAGGCACCATGATGGTCATTTTCATAAAATTTTCCATTTGTCAAATAATAATAATTTTATAAAGTGCTTTAAAGTTTGCAAAACTCTTTACACATTATTTGATTCTCACAACAGTTCTGTGAGGTAGGTGCTATTTAACCAATTTAACCAATGAGGAGGGTGGCTAGGTAGCAAAGCACGGGGCCTAGAGTCAGAAGACTCATCTTCCTGAATTCAAATCTCACCTTAGACACTTACTAGCTAGGGACCCAAGTCACTTCATCCTGTTTGCCTCAGTTTCCTCATCTGTAAAATGGGTTGGAGAAAGAAATGGCAAAGCATTCCAGTATCTTTGCCAAGAAAACCCCGCATAAGGTCAACAAAGAGTTGGACATGACTGAAACTGCTGAATAACAATAACAATATATGCCAGTAAACTGTGCTAACCACTGGAGTTAGCACAAAGGAAGGTAAAAGCTCCTGCTTTCCAGAAGCTCATAATCTAATGGGGGCTGGCTTCCTTGACTGTATTTTTATTCACTGTTCAAGGCACATAGTAAGTGCTCACTGACTGCTCTCTTTCTTTCGCTGTCTCTCTGTCTGTGTCTGTTTCTCTGCCTCATCTATCTACCTACCCTATATGCCTATCTTTTAACTGAAAATTCAATGTTCCTTCCACTAGAACAATATCCAATGAAAGTAGCAAAGTAAAACTTGAGGAACACTAGACTTACAGGGGAAAAAAACCTGTAGAATTTAACATTAAGAATTGGGGGATCATTTAAAAAAATGCATGTTAACAATTTATTTAGAGAGGATTGGGAAAAATAAAATATTATTTAAAAAAAGAACTAGGAGATTATGTAATAAACCTGGAAGTACACTATCATTTCTAACACTTTGTAGTCTCAGGAACCAAACAGAATGTGGGAAATTATTATGTAACTGGCGCCACCTTCTGACATATGTTAGGAATTGCATCAGTTTGAAGAGGAAGAGCTGAGATAGGACAGGGAGAGAGGGCATGAGAACATGTGGAAGGGCTATGTGAGGTATTGCATCTCCTCCCCCTCCAGCAGAGCACCTCATGAGCCAAGATCCCACGTGTGTGTGTGAGAGACCAGGACAGCATCCACTACTTCTGCCACGATAAGCAGGGGGGATCTACCCTGATTCATTTTCAGTGCCCTCTAAATTTGACACTCTGGGGTAAAGCTCAAGTAGAACAGAAGAGTTATGACTAACTTTTGCTTAAAGTACTATCTTCCAGACCTTTGGTTATTTCTATTCTTTTTTTTTTTTTAATGAGGCAATCAGGGTTAAGTGACTTGCCCAGGGTCACATAGCTAGTAGGTGTCAAGTGTCTGAGGTTGGATTTGTACTCAAGATCTTCTGACTCCAGGGCTTCATCCACCATTCCTCTCCTTTTGAAGACTTCCATATCTTGCTTTAATTTCATGACTTGATGAAGATTCTTATTAATGAATTTTCATCAAACAACTTTATTGTCTTCACCTGGACCTGTGACTTTGTTTGCTTACCTCCTTTCTCACCAAATTAAAAAAGAATTTGCATTTCAAATTCTTCCTCATCTAAAGATAAGATAGACAGTGAGATATCTTTCAGATCTCACCCATTCAGATTCCTATAACTTGCCATATCCTTCACTAAAGCACTAATGAGCTTTGGGATCATCACAGGCTCATAGCTTTAGAGCCGAAAAAGAACCTCGCTGACACTATTTAGTCCAACCCCTTCATTGCAGAGATGAAGTTGCTTGGTGTCTTGAATGTCAGGCCCGGAGTCAGGAAGGCTTATCTTCATGAGCTCAAGTCTGGCTTCAGACACTTACTAGCTGTGCAACCCTGGGTAGGTCACTTAACTCCATTTGCCTTAGTTTCCTCATCTGTAGAATGAGCTGGAGAAGAACATGGCAAACCACTCCAGTATCTCTGCCAAGAAAACCCCAAAAGGGATCACGAAGAGTCAGATACCACTGAAAAACAAGAATAACAACAATTAAAGTCCAGGAAAGTAAAGTGAATTGTCCAAGGTCACAAAGGTAGGATATGAAACCAGGATCTCTGACTCCAGAATCACTGTTCTTTTCCTTGTACTACATTTTCTCTTATGGTAGAGGAGATTTCATCCTAAGCTCTCAAAAGCTACCCTATCAGGGTACTCACATTGTCAGGGTCTACTGTTCTGAAAGGCTTCAAGTATTGGTGAGTCATTGGAATGTATGTCTTTGGCTGAGGATAAGGTTAGCTAAATTTATCACCAAAATGTTGGCTCCTGGTTGATAATTTTTTTCCTGTCATAGCAACTCAAAAAGATTGTCGGCAAAGGAGCTCTGGTCTATAATGTTGATGGTGGTTTCTCCATTGATGAAATTGTGGATCCTCAAAATATAAGAAGTATTCCCAGTATAATCAGCTTTGACACTTGCTCAGATCACCTATATGAGATGCTGCAGTGATCTGCTTTTGAAAAAAAAAATAAGCTTGTGAGTAGGAACAGCCCCTTTCCATAGGCTGTGTAATCTGAACAAGCTGCATCTTTAAAAGTATTAGACTGGGGCAGCTTCTCTCTTACTTTCCTTTTTTTTCTCTCTTTCTTTTCTTAGGTATTGTGAAAAATTATTCTCAGAGCTCCCCCCCCCAGCCCCTTCCCCTCTAAAGTTTTTCAGAAGAACATTAGTGATAATGAGGTTGCATTAGAAACTGCTCAGGCTTGGGTAGAGACAGATTCTTCTGCCTAGATAACCCAAGGTTGTGAGTGGTCTAGTATGTTTAGGGGGTGGTCTGATAGAAGAGAGATTTTCTCTGTCAGGGAGAGGGGGTGATATCAGCCCCTGTTGAAAAGATATTGTGCTTTATATTCAGGATGAAGCGACCTAAGTACTCAAGACCCTCATTTTAATATGGCCCACCTCCCAGTGTGTTGACTACACAGAGTTGATTGGTACCCTTTGGAAACACCTACTCTTCAAAGAGTATATGACTCTGTACCCCCAAACTCCAAACTGAGCCACTTCTGGACTGTAACTCCCATGCAATGCATGTCAAGCCAGCTTGAGAGAAATTAAAACATGGACACTGCCTATTTTGTTTGTTTTTCTTAGAACAAACTATTTTGGGGGTTGACAGTATATAGGAATAAATTACCTGGCCTATACCTGATTCATATTGTATATTAAGTATCTTTTTGAAAAATTCTTTGATTTTTGGGAGTCTCTAGACATCAGACATAATTCCACTTACTACATTAAAATAATTCCGTAGTCCCTAGGGTGATATGGAGGGTGGGGGAGAGGCGGTGTTTATGAACCAGTGAGTATAACTATATGACTCCTTCAAGTCTCAGATAAAGTGCCACCTGTAAGAAATCTTTCCCAGTCTCAGTGCTTTCCCTCTGAGATTATTCTCAATTTATCCTATATACCTTATTCGTACATAGTTGAATGCATGTCATCTCACCCTTAGGCTGTGAGCTTCTTGAGAGCAGGGGCTATTTTTTTCCCCCACCTTTCTTGTATCCCCAGCATTTAGCATTGTGCCTGGCATAGTGTAGACATTTAATAAATGCTTGTTTTCTTGTTTGTGTGTGTTGTTTTTTGGGTTTTTTTAGCAAGGCAATCGAGGTTAAGTGACTTGCCCAGGGTCACATAGCTAGTGAGTATCATGTGTCTGAGGCCAGATTTGAACTCAGGTCCTACTAACTCTAGGGGTAGTGCTCTATCCACTGCACCACCTAGCTGTCCCTTAATAAATGCTTGTTGACTAACTGGCTAAAAACAGAGTCCCTATTGTCCAAAGCCAGGCTTCCCAGGTCTGAACCCAGTCCAAACCTGTGTACAGAACAGAGAGGCAGGTGCCCTAGCCCCTTTGGATCCAGTAGAGTAGAACTTCAATGTTAAACATAAAATCCTAAAAATCTAAAACTATTTCACACAACTGAAATCTGTCTTTATTGTGTTATCAAAATCAAGCGTCAGTTTGTTTATTTAGATAAATATGCAAAAAGGCCCACAGAAGTTCACAAAAGGCTGAAAGAAACCCCAAGGTCTCCCTATCTTTTGCATAAGTGTAATCCATGTTTCTACCCTTTATTTTTATTATTACTATATATCATGTTTATTATTCCAGGTGCCCTTGGTTAACAATCTGAACAGCAGGATTTGGCACGAGTGCAGCGATTCATACGGCACTCACACCTCCAACTGGTCCTTTGGAACAGAAATTGTCTCCGTGTGCTTAATTCTTTTAGTATTCTTTCAGGGCATTAAAGTTCCATTAAAAATTGATGAGAATTTTCCCTATAGTGAAAGAGAAATGTAATAGGAGCTCTGGGCCCAACAAAAGCAGATTATTCCAAAATATTTCACTTTTCCATTTCTTTTAGATGGACTTAACAAGTTAGAAAGGAAAACCAACAGATTCCCCTCATTTAGCTTGTCCTGAGGGATGCCTGTTAATGAGTAATGAGTGACAAATCTGACATTCTGCTTTGGGGCTGAGACTCCAATCCTTCTAGAAGCTGATTTTTTCAGTATGGGCACTGCCGCCACGTGGGCATATTGCAAAACAATCCTATGCCTTAGGAAACCAGCATGCAGATATTTCTTTTTTCTTCAATACACCCCTTCTCCTAACATAAAACATCAAAGGGAATATGTTAGCTATATGATGGTATCTCTTCTAGAAGGGAGTAGGGGTGGTGGAAAAGAGAAGTAGTATTAGAAAGCTCTATGTACGGTGGAGGGAAAATATATAGCAAAGACTGATAGCATTCTAGAGTTAGGAGGGGATTTAGAGATGACCTTATTTTGTTGTTGTTTTTGTTTTTCAGTATTATCTGACTCTTCTTGAACCCATTTTGTGTTTTCTTGGCAAAGACAATAGAGGAGTTTGCCATTTCCTTCTCTAGCTCATTTTACAGATGGTGAAACTGAAGCAAACAGGGTTAAGTGACTTGTCCAGGGTCATGCATCTAAGAAGTACCTGAAGCCAGATTTGAAGTCAGGAAAATAAGTCTTCCTGACTTTGGGCCCAGCCCTCTGTGCACTATGGAGCTACCTAGCTGCCCTACCTCATTTTAGAGTTCCTTATTTTAGAAATGGGATTCAAAGCTTGCATCATCTGATAGCATTTCTAGGCAAATTCCCCTAAACCACACAGCTTATTTATAGCAAATCTAGTATTAGAACTCAAATCTCCTAGTCAAATCAAAGCTATAGCCCCAGAGCTGGAAGGGACTTGCAAGGTCATCTAGTCCTATCCCTTCATTTTTCTGATGAGGAAACTGAGGCTGTCCTCTACCACGTCACTCTGTCATGCTACCAGAAAATTTGTAAAAAGACATGCTTGGCCCAGAGAAGAACACAAAGCCACATGCTAAGCACCACTTTGCATTAACTGTACAAGTTCAATAATCAGAATATATCAATTACCAGATATTTATTGAATACTTACTTACTATGCTAGGCTCTGGCAATGCAAAAACAAAAGATAAAACAGCTCTTCTTCAAAGAATGTACAGTATAATGACAGAAGGCAGCTGATTTTAGATAGACAAAGAGACAGGTAGATGATAGATACATAGATGTATGGTTAGACAAATGATAGATTGAGAGATAAATACTGCATGGCTACACAGATGATAGATTGATAGAAAAATAGCTAGCTAGATAGACAGACAGACATAGAAAACTAAAAAAAAAAAAAGGTACATTACTTTGTATGTACAAAGTAATTTGTGGGGAGGCACTGGCATCTGGAGGCATGAAGAATGGTTCTTGAGCTCGACCTTGAGGGAAATTAAGTTCTCTGAGAGACTAAGTTGAAGATGGATTTTATTCCAGGCATGAGGGGCAATTAGGGAAAAGGAAGATGTTGACAACTCTGGGGGAATTAATCCACTCAATTTTGTGTGTCCCTATTGGTGAGTCAGTGTAACCTCATATACCTCGCTCTATCTAGTTGACCCAAGACCCTTGAGGTCCAGGAAAGCTGCACTGGTCACAGTGGAGAAGCCCAGGATATGCGCTCTGCTGTGATCACCTCTTTTGTGGGCCATGTACTTTGCTTCTAGCAAATCTTTTTTTTTTTAAAGGCAGTTGGGAGTTAAGTGACTTGCCCAGGGTCACACAGCTAGTAAGCATCAAGTGTTTGGTCTGAGGCCGGATTTGAACTCAGGTCCTCCTGACTGCAGGGCTGGTGCTGTATCCACTGTGCCACCTAGCTGCCCCTGCCTCTGGCAAATCTTGTAGGTGAAAATTACCTTCTCACTTTGAAGGCATAATTTTTTGCCTTGGGGTTGTAGCTGGGAAGGATGTGGAGGGTTGCCTGTAAGAGCTTATTGGAGTTAGCTCGAAACAGCTCATAACTGTTAAAATTTTAGTGTGAGCACTTACACTTTGGAAACATGCAAATATTACAAATGAAGGCTTGATTCATTGTTTTGTTGATTTTGCCTAGATTAAACAAATGATGGAGAAAATGTTAATAACGCAGATTTAACTTAAAAGTGTCAGCTGAGGCAGTTCAGGGGCCAGGAGCACCTGAATTCAAATCTGGCTTTAGACACTTACAAGTTGGGTGACTCTGGGCAAGTCACTTAACTTGTCCCTCAGTTTCCTCAGTGGTAAATGGGGATCATAATAGCACCTAACTGCCAGAGTTGTGAGGAGGAAATCAGATAATATTTATAAAGTGCTTAGCATAGTGCTTGGCACATAGCAGACTTTCCCTTCTTCTTGCTGTGCTCCCTCCCCTTCCTTCCCCCCTCCTTTTTTCCCCCAGAGAATTAGAATGTTTCAGAGAGACATTTACCAGAATATCCCTGGTTGCATGTGGTGGCACAACTGGCTGATGATTTTACATAATTATACTTTCATCAATTTAATTAAACAGTTGTTTAAAATATAAGAGACTGAAACAACCCTGCATAAGGAAGAGAGAAGGATGTGTGTGTGTGTGTGTGTATGTGTGTGTGTGTGTGTGTGTGTGTGGAGTGAGCAGTAGGTGGGGCCAGGGTTGATAAATGACAGTTTATGATTGACAGGTACTCTGAGACAAAGAAACTGTTAATAACAATAGGGGCCAAATGCTGGATGAATGACAGCAATTGCATAGTACTGACTGCAGAGGGGACCATCATGTCACATGATAATTATAGTTCACAGTTTTGTAGTGCTTTGAGATTTAAAAAGTAAAGTGTATTTCCCAGAATAATGGATAGAGGGACCTGAGTTTAAATTCAGACTCTGACACTTGATACTTAACTAGCTATGTGACCCTGGGCAAGTCACTTAACCCCAATTGCCTGGGGCTAGAGGGGTGTGGGGAGTAGGGTGGGGGAGGGGGAGGCTCATGAAGTGTATTTCAAATAACAAAGCTTGAGGTAAGAGTTCTGATTACATTTGAATGAGGCGGAAACAGATAAAGTGTCTTGTCAGGGGCCACTTAGTTAATAAAATTTAGTGATTAATCTTGATCCCAAATCTCTTTCTTTCAAGTTTATTACTGTTTCCCTTCATTGTCCAGAGCCTTCTGAATGTTGAGTGCTTACTGTGGGAGGTCAAAATGTAGAAAGCAAGTATTCTCTTGCTAATATCTATGATCAGTCATCTGTCTGTGTGCCAAAGTACACTCCATCACAAATTGCATGTGTCTGTTCATGATGATTTAGGATTTAGAGCTAGAAAGAGCCAGTGAGATCATTTAATCCATCACCACCCCATTTTACAAATGAAGAAAGGCAAGTCAAGTCTACAAGTATTTATTAAGAACCTACTATGTGCCAGGCACCATCCTAAACATTAAGGATAAAAATAAAGGCAAAAGACAATTTCTGTTCTCGGGGAGCTCATTCTAATGGGGGAGGCACCATGCAAAAAAATCACACAATTGTAGACAGAATAAGATGCAGACAGAATAAATTGGAGATAAGGAAAAGGAAATCATTAGCATCATGGTGGGTTGGGGAAGACCCAAGAAGTGAAGAAAGAAGTGAAATGTCTCAGCTTGAGGTTGCACAGGTAGGAAGCAGCAAAGGGAGTATTTAAAGCATTTAAATTTAAAGTATTTAAAGGTCTTCCAACTCCAAATTCAGTGTTTTTTCCTACCTGGGGTTTGCAGATAGTCTTCAGGTGGCCTGTGAACTTGCAAAAAAAAATTACATCTTTATTTCCATTAACCTTTAGTTCCCTTTTCAATCCTCTATTTTATTCTATTTTATGCATCTAAACCATAATTTGAAGAGAGATCCAGACGTTTCACCAGATTGCCACAAGGTCTCATGACATACAAATAAGTAAAAAGGTTAAGAGCCTCTTAAGAGAATCAGTTAAAAGGATTTACAACTTGGGCTCTTCAAGGTGATGTTCCATTGGCTCAGTCCCTGCGAGGTTCCCTTTTGTAGTTTAGCCTCATGCCAAAAGGACAGGCTTTGTTTATGTCTCAGTATTGATCTATGATCCACTGCACAAGAGACAGGAGAGACTTTGCAAATGCCATACTGGTAGGGTGACCATGTTACCTAATTCTGAGAAACAACGTGGTTTGTTAGAAAAAGTATTGGGTTTGGAACCAGAAGACCTAGGTTCAAATCTGAACTTTTCAAATTATGACCTTTGAGAATCTGTGTGAGTTGTTTGAACTGTCTGGTACCAATCTGGAAAATAGGGGGGTAGGGCTAGATGATCTAAAAATTTCCTTCCATCTCTCAATCTAGACTCTGAGTCTGTGCAATAGTTTGCACTTGAGCCCTAAATCAATATCATTCGACTTGGTTCAAAACCCTGAACATGCTCTCAGTGACATTTTGTTCTTGTTTGTTTACTGAATGTTGACTAAGATTTTAACCCATGTAACCATTTCTTGGTACAAAAATATTGATTTGCCATGATAGAAATCATGAGTAGGTTTCCAAAGTTAGGCTATTAGTTTTCCTTTATTATTGCATCAGTTGAGTAAGTCTATAGCTTACTTGTGCTAGGATAAAAAGGAAATTTTAAAAAATATAATATCTTTCTGGCCAAGACCATGTGTAAATATGCTCCAAATCACTAATTAGATAAATGAAAATTAAAATAACCCTGAGGTTTAACTTTCTATCCAACAAATTGGCAAAGATGACCCAAAAAACCCACTCACAAAAACAACGAAACTCAGAATAAGCCAATATTGGAGGTGCCTGGGAAAGACAGATTGTCCATTGTCCCATCCATGCTAGAAAACAAATCAAAAGTATTGGAAAAAAAAGTTACTGAACTTAGTTCATTTTGTCTCAATGATCCTCCTATTAAGCATACCCTAGGAAAGTAAAGTGCTGTATGTTCTAAAATATTCACAGTAGCATTTTTTTATTATAGAAAGGAACAGGAAATAATGTGATCACCTGTTGATTATGGAATGGTAGAATCAACTGTGGCATATAAGTATAAGTATAACAGAATATTATTGTGTAGTAAGAAATGATTAATGTGAAAAACAGAAACATAGGAAGATTTGGATGAATGCAGACTAAGAAGCCATATATTTATCACATGCATAAAGAATATATAATGAACATGTCATGAAAGTCAAACCCTGAGTAACTATCATAACTCTTCTCTTTCCTGGAGAACAGATAATGATTACAAGGTCAGAACAGGAACATAGATTTAGAACCTGAAGAGTCCCAGCTGGCCCAACCCGCTATCTCTTCATTAAACGAGAAAAGTGAGACCCAGAGAGGGGGAGTAATTTGTCCAAGGTCATAAAGATGGCAGAGCTGGGATTTGAATTCAGGTTTTCTGACTCTAACTGTAGTATTCCTTCTATTATCCCATACTGCCCCTTGCTGTTCAATACAATGGCAGATGGGGTCACCATATCAGTAATTATTTGACTATTTTTCTTTGTAACAAAGAGAGTTCCATTCAAAGGGCCAGTAGAGATTGGGTGTGCATGTGTGCATGCACTTTTGTATGTGTGTAAACATGTGTAGGGGGTGGGAGGATGGATTATATTCAGAAATTATTATGATATGTGAATGTCTAAAGCATTGTAGCTTTGTTTATACAGCAATTCAAAACCACCATGAGCTTTTGGGGGCAAAAGTTATTGTAGTCATTATAAGTATTCAAATAAAGAAATGACAATGGCATTGTTAACAAATATAAGATTAAATTATTAACACACTATATTAACTGTTTATTATTAATAATAAAAATTATCTTAATAAATAAGCCTTTAACAAAACATCATCAAAATTCCTTTGTTAAAAATGACAACAACAATTAACCCCAAAAGTTACATAAATTATCAAAAGTGCTCTGGAATTAAATGTGAAGGCAACTTTTGAATCTTTTCTCTGCCAGTTACTTTACCTCTCTGGGTCTTGATTTCCTTATCTGAAGAATGGTTGGATTAAATTATTTCTAAGACCCCTCCAGCTGTATATCCTAGAATGTGATTTTTTTGTGTGTGTACATAAGGATCTGTGATTTCCTCTACCAAAGAGATCTACTTGCCTATGACTTAGTAAGGGGTTGCCTGGGGAAAAGAGAAGTTTGATGACTTACCCAGAGTCACACTACAAGTAAATGTCAGAGTAGGTAATTACACCCAGATCTTCCTGACTTCAAATCCGGCTCTCTAGCCACTACAGCATGTTGGCTCGATACATAAATGTGTCTCCACCTACTTAATTGTTTTGAAAAGGAATTTTCCACAAGCTAACTATTTCTATGAAGATGTTTGAGCTTCACTTTGGAATAAAAGGCTAGATTTTAGAATTGCTCATTGACTGGGTTTGTTCTCTTAAGTTCTAAATAGCTAGAAAGATAATTTCATACAAGCTATTCTAGCCAGTCAATAATATTCATTGAGTGGCCACTGAGTGCAATGTGTTATACCAAACTTAATCAGGAAAAACATTTGTAAAATACAATACTGAGGTGAATGTGTGTTCACTTTGGAGGTTGCTGTGGATGAAAAAAAAATTATCGATGCTTATAGCTGTGCTTGAATGGTCAATGTGAGAACAGAGGTTCTTTTCATGCCATTGAGTGTGAAGTCCGTATCTTGGCTTATAGTGTCAATTCTTTGTTTTGATAAACTTTGCATGACTGCTGCTGTTGGCAGTGTGCTAGTAAATGTCTTCTTGACTACAAAACCTAAATTCAAGTCTACTAGAGGGTACCATGCTTAAGGGAGAGGGGGGAAAAGAGAGAATCTCTTCTCCTCTTACCCCCTGCTGGCTCTGTGATTTTATTAATGTAATGAGCCTGGGAAGAGGAAGTTCCCTCTGCCAATACAGATTGGCAACTACTTTGGTTTGTAGACTTAGAAAAGGCCCTGAGAGGTATAGACTTTCTCAGGGTCATCCAGCAAATATGTGTGAAGATCAAGACTTAGACATAGGTCTAAGGTATGAAACTGTACATCTCTGGTTTATGGAGAGTGGGTGGAAAAAATGTGAAGGGACTTGCACAACATCACATAGATAGTAAACAGAGGCAGACTTTAAACCTAGATTCTTTGAAGCCAGCCCCATAGTTCTTTTCAAGTCTCTTAAAAATATTTCATTCTTGCCTTTGCTCTTTTAATATTTTAAACCATGACTTGGAAATGATAGAACTATTCTCTTATGAGTTCAATTTATTGAACTCTTAGTAAGCAAATGATCTACTGGTATACTCCTAATGTCACAAGAAAATAAGGAAGGCTTATAATATTTTGGGTTGAGCTCAACATATGAGAAGCATTTTTCACATGGTTGAGGGTTGTTTGCATATATTCTCTTGCAGACTTTTTTTTTTACCTTCTTATGATCACTTATCTAATAAGCTCTTCTTTTTTAATAGTATTTTATTTTTTCTGATTATATGTAAAGGCAATTTTTAACATTAATTTTTACAAAATTTGGAGTTCCAAATTTTTTTTCTTCCCTTTATTCCTAAAATGAGAAGCAACTTGTTATAGGTTATACATATAAATACGTATGCAATCACATTTCCATGTTAGTCATGTTGTGAAAGAAGAAACAAAACAAAAGGCAAAAAACAAACAACTTCATGAAAAACAAAGTGAAAATAGCATGCTTTGATCTGCATTCAGATTCCATGAGTTCTTTCATTGGGTGTGAACAGAAAGTTCCATCATGAGTCTTTTGTAATTGTCTTAGATCATTGTATTGCTGAGAACAGCTAAGTCATTCTTAGCTGATCATCACACAATGTTGCTGTTACTGTGTACAGTGTTCTCCTGGTTCTATTCATTTCACTTTGCATCAGTTCATATGTGTTCATATGTCTCTTGGATCCATTTCAGCTCAAAATCTATAATTCTTGTTGGGTTAAAAAAATATCTCCCTTAATCACAGATCTGGAAAATACCACCTAACTATTTTATTTTTTAAAAAAATGATGACCTCTTTGTTAGCCCACCTATTCATTTGGAATGTATTGTGGTATTAGGTGCAATATGCTTTTCTAAATTGCTAGTTTTTAAACTGTTTCAGGTTTCAAAAATTTTTTGTTGAATAAAGAATTCCTATGATTGGAGTTATCGAGCACAAGGCTACTATATTCCATTGGGTAGCTAGGTGGTAGATAGACTGCAGGGCTTGGAATCAGGAAGACCTGACTTCAAATCTGGCCTCAGATACTTACTAGCTGTGTGGCTCTGGGTAAGCCACTTAACTCTATTTGCTTCAGTTCCTCATCTGTAAAATGATTTGGAGAAGGAAATGGAAAACCCCAAATGGAGTTATGAAGAGTTGGACATGACTGAACAACAACAATGTTCAGTTACTGCTGTGTGTTGCTTTTCTGCTCTGTTTCTCCAATAACCATTCTTCTTGAAAGGAGAAATTTAAAAAAAGATATAAATTCAATTGTTAAGCCTTTTTATCCTTTATAGAATTCTCCATCATTATTATCCCCAAGCAGTGGCCCTGTTCTTTTTTGGATGCTGCTGCTGTGCCCAACAGAACTTTAAAATAAATAGATTACAACAAAACAAAACAAAACATTTCAGTCATCTTTAGCACTCATCTCCATTCTGGAAGATAATTCTAAACATTAGCATTATTGACACTATTTTTCTAGAACTCTGCTACTTTTATGGATTTATTCTCAGTCATCTGCCCTTACAGCTTCTATGTGGACCATCAAAAAATATTGGTCACGAAATAATTGTGATATAATAATTGTGATACAATAATAATTGGTCACAAAATAATATGCAATCACTCTGCTATTTTTAGGCAATTTCCCCTCTTACTCTTCATTAGCATGTAAGCGTATGTGCATATGTATAGATGCTTAGTATTTTATTTCTTCCCTTCCTTCCTTCCTTCCTCCTTCCCTCCCTCTTTCTTTCTCTTTTTTTTCTTTCTCTTTCTTTCGCTTTTCTTTTTCTTTCTTCTCTTTCTTTCACTTTTCTTTTTTCTTTCTCTCTCTTACTTCTTTCCTTTTGTCTTTCTTTCTTTCTTTTTCTTTCTTTCTTTCTTTCTTTCTTTCTTTCTTTCTTTCTTTCTTTCTTTCTTTCTTTCTTTCTTTCTTTCTTTCTTTCTTTTCTTTCTTTCTTTCTTTCTTTCTTTCTTTCCCTCTATGGTTCTGATAATTTCTACTTTAATGGACAGTTCCTCCCTGGTGGTCAGAATCAGTTCCAGAATAACAGTTCTTTGAAGGGCGATATTGTTTTTAATACAAGTCACATATTTCTTACCTGAGTCAATTTATTGTTTATATGTTACATATATTTTGCTTATACATTGTTTATATATATATATATATACATAGTTTATGTGTTAGACATCAGATCCTCGTCAATCTGATGTATATGTGTGTGTGTGTGTGTGTGTGTGTATATTCCTGTACATTATCTTAATATACAATGCCACTCTTCTACTTTACCCCTTCTGAATAAGAAATAGAGAAGGACATAGTGCAAAGAGCGTTAACTCTGGTGCCAGAGACCTTGGCTCTAACCAGAATAATTTTTCAATTATGAATTCGATCTCATCAGTGATAACTTTGAAGTCAAATTTGCTTCCTTACATTTGGATCTTGGGGCACCTAGGTGGCATAGTGGAGAAAGCACGGCCCTGGAGTCAGGACATGGACACGTTGCACACCTGGAAACATGCTAAGCATATAGAATTCAATAAAACAGTTTGGAGTGATTTATATTTTCCATAATATTTTTGCATATATTCTGACATAAATCTCCATTTATAGTTATTCCCTATTAGTTTTAGCTGCTTCTCCCTAAATGTCCACCATTTGATGAGATGATGCCTTCAAGGAATAATACAGTTAGCTTTAAATTTCTCATTTCACAATCCCAGTATTTCCTTCAGGCATTATTAAAACCTTCCAATACTTTCAAGAATCTTTATATCGCAAATTTTGCCCAAGCCATAACAATAAAAGTTTCAATTATAGTCACACTAACTTAGGTTATCCTCTTCCTTCTTAACTGCATGTGACAACATATGGAGATAGTTTAAAAGTCCCCCAGATGCACACCAATCTAAAGTATACTGCTTCAAACTTAGCATTATAGGGACTGGGTCAGGATATATTCTATAGATTTAAAGTCATCGGAATTTTGAAAGTAACTGAATTTCCCCCCATGATTTATTCATTTTATAAAATAAATCCCATATATTCACTCTCATGGGGCCTAACTGATGCACCTGCATGGATGTGAATCCTATTTTAATCAACCAAAAGTTGAGAATATGTGCAGGCGACTTGACGGGGCTGGAAACCATGATATATGAATACTGAATAAGAGAACTGGGAGAAATTAGTGTATTGAAGAAAAGGTTTTCGGGGAAAATCATCTGTCTTCAAATATTTGAAGAAGTGTAACATGAAATAAAGGGGGACAAGGGGGAAAGTTGCAGGAGTCCTATTTGGATACAATTAAAAACTTCCGACTAACAAAAAAAGCTTTCCCAGTATGGAATGGTGTGTCTCAGGTTTTTAAGGGTGGGCCAGATGACCATTTATCAGAGTTGTCAGAGAAAGGATTCCCATGCAGGTTAGCCTAAAAGGCTGCTTTGAAAATCTTAAAGCACTACATAGATGCTAGTTATTATTATTATGATCATTATTCTTTCATTTACTTGTTTATCTATTCATTCATTCATTTGTTTATCTGCAGCTCTCAGATTTCTCTCTGATAGTATTTACTAGTGCTTTGAAAAGAGCATGTGTTTTTTTTTTTGGGGGGGGATTTTTCTGTCTTCTTGCTTCTTCCTCCTGTTGTTGGCCAAGAAGTGTTTATTAAGTATTTCCTATGTGCCGAACACTGTACTAAATGCTTGGGATACCAAGAAAGGCAAAAACAGTCTCTGCTTCAAAGAGCTCACATTCTAATGGGGAAACAACATGTAAATAACTGCATATAAGAGCATGTGTTTTTTTCAGTGTTACTTGGTTGCCTGACCAGTGAGCAGTAATGCTTATACTGCAACCTAACCTAATATTGGAAATGTTTAATACCAAATGTGTTTATAATTGGGAAGCTAGGTAGTGTAGTGTATAGAATGCCATGCCTGGAGTCAGGAAAACTCCTCCCGGGGTTCAAATCTGGTTTCACACACTTACTAGCTGGGCGACCCTGGACAAGTCACTTAACCCTGTTTGCCTCTGTTTCCTCATCTGTAAAATGTGTTGGAGAAGAACTTGGCAAACCACTCCAGTACCTTTGCCAAGAAGACCCCAAATGGGGATCATAAAGAGTCATACATGACTGAAATGCCTGAACAACGATAACAAAAATGTTTATAACTATTTGGAAAACCAAATCGGCTCATCTTGGCTAGCAACATCTCCCAACTTCCCACAGGTTCACAAAATTATAAAATATCAGCAAAATTATAATGGGGCTTTCTTTTATAAATGCTATTTTAAAATACATGGTATTACAACTATGTCTACAATTTTATTTTTTTTAGATTTTATACAAATTTACTTATTTTTGGTTTTCAACATTTACTTCCACAAGATTTGAATTCCATATTTTCACCCCATCTTGCCCCTCTCCCCACCCCAAGATGGCATGCATTCTGAATATCCCTTCCCCTAGTCTGCCCTACCTTCTATCTCTTCCCCTCCTTCTCTTATCCCCTTCCCCTTCTATTTTCCTGTAGGGCAGGATAGATTTCTGTACCTCATTTCCTGTATTTCTTATTTCCCAGTTGCATGTGAAACATTTTTTTTAAACATGTGTTTTTAAAACTTTGGTTCCAAATTTTCTCCTTCCTCCCCCCCACCCACCCTCATTGAAAAGGCAAGCAACTCAATATACATACATGTGCAGTTATGCAAAACACTTCCATAGTAGACATGTTGTGAAAAAACTAACTCTATTTCCCTTAATCCTATCCTGCCCCCCATTTATTCTATTCTTTCTTTTGACCCTGTCCCTCCTCAGAAGTATTTCCTTCTGATTACCCCTTTCCCAATCTGCCCTCTCTCTATCATCCCCCTGCTCTCTTGTCCCCTTCTCCCCCTATTTTCCTGTAGGTAAGACAGATTTCCATACCCAATTGAATGTGTATGTTATTCCCTCCTTAAGCCAAATCCTATGAGAATAAGATTCATCTCTCACCTTCCCCTGTTTCCCCTCCACTGTAAGAACTTTTCTTTTCTGTTTTGTGAGATAATTACCCCATTCTACCTCTCCCTTTCTTCTTCTCCTAGTATAATCCTCTCTCATCCCTTAATTTTATTCTCCAGATATGACCCCTTAATCTTCAACTCACCCTGTGCCCTCTATCTATCTTCATCTATCTATATCATACATATAATTTTTTCCCCAACTACCCTAATACTGACAAAGGTCTCATGAGTTATAAATATCATCTTTCCATGCAGGAATGTAAACAGTTCAATCTTAATAAGTCTCTTATGATTTCTCTTTCCTGTTTACCTCTTCATGTTCCACTTGAGTCTGTATTTGAAAGTCAAATTTTCTATTCAGCTCTGGTCTTTTCATCAAGAATGCTTGAAAGTCCTCTATTTCACTGAATGACCATTTTTCCCCTGAAGGATTATACTCAGTTTTGCTGGGTAGGTGATTCTTGGTTGTAATCCTATCTCCTTTGCCCTCCAGAATATTATATTCCATGCCCTGGTCCTTTAATGTAGAAGCTGCTAAATCTTGTGTTATCCTGATTGTGTTTCCACATACTTGAATTGTTTCTTCTGGCAGCTTGAATATTTTCTCCTTGACCTGGGAACTCTGGAATTTGGCTACAATATTCCTAGGAGTTTTCCTTTGGGGATCTCTTTCAGGAGGAGATCTGTGGATTCTTTCAATTTCTATTTTGCCCTCTGGTTCTAAATATCAGGGCAGTTTTCCTTGATAATTTCTTGAAAGATGATGTCTAGGCTCTTTTTTGATCATGGCTTTCAGATAGTCCAATAATTTTTAAATTCTCTCTCCTGGATCTATTTTCCAGGTCAGTTTTTTCCAATGAGATATTTCACATTGTTTTCTAATTTTTCATTCTTTTGGATTTGAGTGTCTTGATTTCTCATAAAGTCACTACTTCCAATTGCTCTATTCTAATTTTTAAGGAAGTATTTTCTTCAGTAATCTTTTGGACTTCCTTTTCCATTTGGCCAATTTTCTTTTTAGGGCATTCTTCTCCTCATTGGCTTTTTGGACCTCTTTTGCCATTTGGGTTAGGCTATTTTTTAAGGTGTTATTTTCTTCAGTATTTTTTTGGGTCTCCTTTAGCAAGCTGTTGACTTGTTTTTCATGATTTTCTTGCATCACTCTCATTTCTCTCCCAGTTTTTCCTCTACTTCTTACTTGCTTCTCAAAATCCCTTTTGAGCTCTTCCAAGGCCTGGACTGATTCATATTTTTCTTGGAGGCTTTGGATGTAGGAGCTTGACTTTGCTGTCTTTTCTTTATATGTTTTGATCTTCTTTTCACCAAAGTAAGATAATATAGTCTGACTCTTTTTGCGAGGTTTGCTCATGATCCCAGCCAACTACTTGAGTTTTAAACTCTTTGTTAAGGTAAAAGTCTGCTTCCAATGTGGAGAATGTACTGTCCCAAGCTTCGGGGGTTTATACAGCTGTTTTCAGATAGATGCAGGGACTTGTAAATTTTCAGTTCTTCCAAGGTGGTATGATAAGGGTCGAGGTGTTTACTCTTTTCCTGGCCTGTGCTCTTGTCTATTAATGACCACAAGCGCTTCTTTCTGTCCTGGAACTATGAGGAAGGTTTCCTCTGTACAGCCACTACAAGCTCCACCATGGCAGCACTCCTCCTCGCCCCAGGACCATGGCCCAGAACTGTGACCCAGATCTAAGCACGGGCAAAGTAAGAGATTCCTGCCTCAGCACTGGCAAAGAGATCCCTGCAATCCCTCTCTGATCAGCCACTTGATTCCCCCTCAGTCTGTGGGCTGGAAGCTCAGAACGCAGCCACCACCCTGGCGCCCATGTTTTGCACTCTGTACTCTGGGACTGGCTCTGAGACCAAGCTCCTCTCTCACTGCAGAAACAGACTTTTTCCACTGACCTTCTAAGCTGTCTTTGGCATTTGTGGGTTGAGAAGTCTGGAAACCACCACAGCTGCCCACGATTCAGTCCTTTGAGGTCTGTGCCCCCACGCCGCAGTGTGCTCCTCTCCCCACCTGGTGTGATATACCTTTCTGATCAATCATCCAGGTTGTCTTGGGCTAGAAATTTGCCTCACTCTGTCTTTTTGTGGGTTCTGCTGCTTTGGAATTTGTTTAGAGTCATTTTTCATAGGTATTTGGAGGGGTTTGGGGGAGAGCTCAAGCAAGTTACTGCTTTCACTCTGCCATCTTGGCTCCACCTGCTGTAAAAGCCTTTTTAAAAAAATTTTTAAAAGCTTTTTCTTGTCTGTTTTATGTGAGATAATTTACCCCATTCTACCTTTCCCTTTTTCCTTCTCCCAGTGTAATCCTCTCTTACCCCTTAATTTTATTCTTCAGATATCATGCCTTCATCTTCACCTCACCCTGTGCCCTCTATTTATCAATCTATCTATACATATAATTTTTCTCCCCCTCCAACTACCCTAATACTGACAAAAGTCTCGTGAGTTACGAATATCATCTTTGCATGTAGGAATATAAACAGTTCAACTTTAATAAGTCCCTTATGATTTCTCTTTCTTGTTTACCTCTTCATGCTTCTCTTGAGTCTTGTATTTGAAAGTTGAATTTTCTTTTCAGCTCTGGTCTTTTCATCAAGAATGCTTGAAACTCCTCCATTTCACTGAATTTCCATTTTTTCCCCTGAAGGATTATATGCTCAGTTTTGCTGGGTAGGTGATTCTTGGCTGTAATCCTATCTCCTTTGCCCTCTAGAATATTACAATCCAAGTCGTGCAGTCCCTTAATGTAGAAAGCTGCTAAATCCTGTGTATCCTAATTGTGTTCCCTCAATACTTGAATTGTTTTGTTCTGGCTGCTTGTAATATTTTCTCCTTGACCTGGGAACTCTGGAATTTGGCTACAATATTTCTAAGAGTTTTCCTTTGGGGATCTCTTTCAGGAGGTGATCTGTGGATTTTTTTGATTTCTATTTTACCCTCTGGTTCTAGACTATCAGGGCAGTTTTCCTTGATAATTTCTTGAAAGATGATGTCTAGGCTCTTTTTTGATCATGGGTTTTAGGTAGTCCAATAATTTTTAAATTATCTCTCTTGGATCTATTTTACAGGTCAGCTGTTTTTCTAATGAGATATTTCACATTGTCTCCTATTTTTTCATTCTTTTGGTTTTGTTTTACAATTTCTTGGTTTCTCATAAAGTTATTAGCTTCCATTTGCTCCATTCTAATTTTTAAGAAAGTATTTTCTTTTTTCTTTTTATTAATTTCTTTTTGATTTATCAACAATCACTTCCATAAGCTTTTGAGTTTAAAATTTTTCTCACCCTCCCTCTCCACCTCCCTTCCTAAGACAGCATGCAATCTGACACAAGCTATACATATACATTCCTATTAAACATATTTTCAGATTAGTCATATTGCAAGAAGAATTAGAACCAATAGAAAGAACCACAAGAAAGAGGAAACACAGCAAAACTGAAAAAAAAAGAGCAAATAGTATGCTTCGATCTGCATTCAAACTCTATAGTTCTTTCTTTGGATGTAGATAGCACTATCTTGAGACTTTTGGAAATGTCTTAGATTAAGGAAGTATTTTCTTCAGTGAGCCTTTGGACTACCTTTTCCATTTGGCCAATTCTGCTTTTTAAGGCATTCTTCTCCTCATTGGCTTTTTGGACCTCTTTTGCTATTTGGGTTAGTCTATTTTTTAAGGTGTTATTTTCTTCATTATTACTTCAGTATTCTTTGGCAAACTGTTAACTCATTTTTAATGATTTTCATGCATCATTCTCATTTCTATTCCCAGTTTTTCCTCTACTTCTCTTACTTGCTTCTCAAAGTCCTTTTTGAGCTCTTCCATGACCTGGGAGTGGTTCAAATTTTTCTTGGAGGCTTTGGATGGAGGAGCTTTGACTTTGTTGTCTTCTTCTGGTTGTATGTTTTAATCTTTGTCACCAAAGTAAGATTCTATTGTCTGACTTTTTTTTAATGCTGTTTGCTCATGATCCCAGCCAATTATTTGACTTAATTTTATTTTTACCTTTTTTTGGTGAGGCAATGGGGTTAAGTGACTTTCCAGGGTCATATAGCCAGTAAATGTAATTTGAATTCAGGTCCTCCTGACTCCAAGGCTGGAGCTCTATCCATTATACCACCTAGCTGCCCCTCAATTATTTGACTTTTAAACTCTTTGTTAAGGTAGCAATCTGTTTCCAGTGTGAAGAATGTACTGTCCCATGCTTCAGGGGTTTTGTGTAGATATTTTCAGAGACACTTCTAGGCACCTGTAAATTTTCAGTTCTTCCAAGGTGGTATAATCAAAAGCAAGGTGTTTACTCTTCTCCTGGCCTGTGCTCTTGTCTATGAGTGACCACAAGCACTCTTTTCTGCCTTGGAACTGTGAAGAGAATTCTGTCTTCACCACCACTACAATCTCCACCATGCCAACCCTCCTTCTCAGCCCAGGACCACCACCCAGAACTGCGACTCAGATCCAAGCATAGGAAAAACAAGAGAATCGTGCCTCAGCACCAGCAAAGAGAATCCAGCAGTCCCCCTCTTATCAGCTTCTTGATCTGCCCTCCGTCTGTGGGCCAAGAGCTTGAACAAACAGCTGCTGCCCGAAGGCTGTGCTGGGACTGGGGCCAGAACAAACTCCTCTCTTACCACAGTCTAACAGACCTTTCCTATTGACCTTCTTAGTTGTCTTTAGTGTTTATGGGTTGAGAAGTCTAGAAACTGCCACAGCTGCCCATGATTCAGTCCCCTGAGGACTGCTTTAGGTTCACTGAGGCCTGGTATTTGCCTATGGGACCCATGCTGAACTGGGCTCCTCTCCCAGTTGGATGCAACAAACCTTTCTCAAACATCCAGGTTGTCTTGGGCTGGAAATTTGTTTCATTCTGTCTCTTTGTGGATTTTGCTGCTCTAAAATTTGTTTAGAGCCATTTTTTATAAGTATTTGGAGGGTTTTGGGGGAGAGCTCAAGCAAGTCATTGCTTTTACTCTACCATCTTGGCTCCACCCCCCCCAATTCCTTTTTAGCCCTTTTGCCTTGAATTTGGTAATCTTCTTTAGAAACTTTCATAAGCACTTGAAAAGCCAAATCTGATCATTTGGGTAAGTAATGTTCCCCCAGATTTTCACATGTTGGCAAAATTTATAAAGTATCAACAAATATATGATGGGGCATTCTGCTGTAAGTTCTATTGCTAAATATATGGCAATTGCAACCATTCCTATAATTTTAAAGAGTTAAACACACAGAATAAAGCAGAATGACAAAGGAAGGAATTGGAATAAAGAGAAAAGTTAAAAGTTCCAATTCTGAAATTTTGTAACAAGCTACATGAGAGTATAAGAGTATGCATGCATCACACACACATGCACATAAAAACACTCACATACATGTGCACACACATATTATAGGACCTGGATCCCATCTAGGCCAACTAGCTTATTTTATAGATTTAAAACCCTGAGAATCAGGGAGACTGATTTGTCCAGGGTCACACTGGTACTGAGGGTCAGAGACTCACTTTGAACCCAGATTCTCTGATTCTAGAACCAGAGCTCTTTCTACCACATTAGACATAAACTGAAATATTATAAAAGGGATTTGTGCTTCAGAAAAAGACTTTAATATATGATCTCTGAGGTAGCTTCCATTCTAAACACAGGGTATGATGTGTAATTAAATAGTGAATAAGCATATTTAGTTGGAGATGATGGTACAGTGTGTCTTATGTTGAGATCATGACAATTGCATGGCATAGTGGCTATACTGCTAGATCTGGAATCATGAAAACATGGGTTCAGATCCAACTTCTGACACATATTAGCTATATAACCATGGGAAAGTCATTTAACCTCTTTGAATTTGGGGCAGTTCTATAAGTGGAGTGGTACATGGAGCTACCACACTAACAAAATTACAGAACATTGGTATATTGAAATGTTGAAACCACATACTCATTTTAATGTCCCATTATATCTAATGTAGTCCCCTACAGGCAGTGGTGCATTGAACCCAGACTGGCTTGCTAGAGCCGATTGCTACATTTTTAGTGTGAGCATTTACATTTTGGAAATCAGAAAGAAAATGCTACAAATCAGGGCCTGAATGATTGTTTTATTGGTTGTCTAGACTTAAGAAAATTATAGAGAAAATGCTAATAATTCAAATTAAGCTGAAAAGTGTGCTGGCAGCACACACTTTTTTCAGTCAGTTGTTAAACATTTACCAACATTCCTCTGTCCAACTGAAAATGATTTGAATGATTGTTGACAGTTGCCTGGATAATTAACGGAAGAGTACTTAGGCAAACACCAATCATAAATAGACATGATGCTGCATGGAATTTTATGATAGAAGGAGGACCAACTGGGTTAAAAATTTGGCAGAATTCAGCAAAAAATCCCATTTTTCTGAAAATTCTTTACCATATAATAGAAAAAAAATTCCCATCATTGTGCTGATGGAACAGAATAGTCTTCTCAAAATTTGTTGTTGTTTGGTCACATCCAACTCTTCATTATCCTGTGGATCTTACTACCATAGGATTTTCTTTTCTTTTTTTAAAAAATTAATTTGTTTTGAATTGTCAACAATCACTTCCATAAACTTTTGAGTTTTAAATTTTTCTCTTCCCCACCTCCCTCCCCAAGACGGTGTGCAATCTGATATAAGCTATACATATACATTCCTATTACACATATTTTCACATTAGTGATCTTGTAAGCAAGAATTAGAACCAACAGGAGGAACCACCAGAAAGAGGAAACAAAATTCAACATAAAAAAAAAAGAGCAAGTAGTATGCTTCGATCTGCATTCAAACTCCATAGTTCTTTCTCTGGGTGTGGATAGCATTTTCCATCATGAGGCCTTTACAGATGTCTTAGATCCTTATATTGCTGAGAAGGGTTAAGTCTATCAATATTAGTCATTGCACAATGTGGCTGTTATATATACAACATTCCCCTGGTTCTGCTCATTTCACTCAGCATCAGCCATGCAAGTCTTTTCAGGTTTTTCTGAATTCTGCTTCCTCATCACTTCTTACAGCACAATAGTATTCCATTACATTCATATACCACAACTTATTCAGCCATTCCCCAACTGATGGACATCCTCTCGATTTCCAATTCCTTGCCACCACAAAAAGAGCTGCCATAAATATTTTTATACATGTGGGTCCTTTTCTCATTTGTATAATCTCTCTGGGATATAGCTCTAGAAGTGCTATTGCGCTGTGTGTGTGTGTGTGTGTGTGTGTGTGTGTGTGTGTTTTGTAGCCCTTTGGGCATAGTTCCAAATTGCTCTCCAAAATGGTTGGATCATTTCACAACTCCACCAACAATGCATTAATGTTCCAATTTTCCCACATCTTGTCCAACATTTAGCATTTTCCTGTTTTGTCATGTTGGCCAATCTGATAGGTGTGATGTGGTATCTCAGAGTTGTTTTGATTTGCATTTCTCTAATCAATTGTGATTTAGAGCATTTTTTCATATGACTATAAATGGCTTTAATTTCTTCATCTGAGAACTGCCTGTTCATATTTTTTTGACCATTTATCAGTTGGGGAATGACTTATATTCTTATAAATTTGACTTAATTCTCTATATATTTTAGAAATGAGGCCTTTATCAGAGACATTGGTTGTAAAAATTCTTTCCCAGTTTTCTACTTTCCTTCTAATCTTGTTTGCATTGGCTTTGTTTGTGCAAAACCTTTTCAATTTAATGTAATCAAAGTTACACATTTTGCATTTCTTAATGTTCTCTATCTCCTGTTTGGTCATGAATTCTTCTGTTCTCCATAACCATAGGATTATTAATTATTCTCAGCTTTCAAACTCCAGGAGAGTGCCCTCCCCCAGGATAACTGGATGTGTTATGTTGTGCAGGAGAACACCTAGTAAAACAAAGAAAAAGATCTTTTTCATGGCTGTCACCTCCATTGTAGCATAAGATTACCGTATACCTGTGTTATACAAACCTAAGGAGACAGAATACACATATTCCCATGCCTACAAAGTAGAAAAAGTGTTAGAATTTGGAGTCAGCAGAGATTCAGATTTGAAACCTATTCTGACATTAAGTGAGTGTCTAGGAACAACATACTAAGCCTAAATTTCCTCATCTGAAAAAAGGGGACGATAATACACAGCAATGATGAGGAAGTAGCAAATCCATGCAAAATGCTTTATGCACTTAAAGCACTATAAAAATGTCAGCCATTATTACTAGTCCATTAAAAATACCATTGCAATATACTGTACAACTAGGTGGCACCGTGTATATAGAGTGCCAGGCCTAGAGTTGGAAGATGGGAGTTCAAATCTTGCCTCAGACACTTATCAGTTGTGTGACCATGGACAAGTCATTTAACCCTGTCTGCTTCATTTCTTCATCTATAAAATGAACTGGAGAAGGAAATGGCAAACCACTCCAGTATTTTGGCCAAGAAAACCCCAAATGGGGTCACGAACAGTTGGAAAAGACTGAACAACAACAAAAATAGAATCATAGAACCTTAATTACAAATCAACAACAACACCCCACCCCTCTCCATTTTTTTTTTAACAGAAGAGGAAAGTGACCTCCATAGAGCTGCCTTGCCTAAGGCTAAATAGCTAAATTCAGTAATTGTCACTCAGGTCACTTGACTTCTATTACTTTGGAAATTGAAGCAAAATCACTTTTGGGAGCTGAATTGTCTCAAGAATTCCACCTGTGTGATCTTGTCCTATCAATAAGTAAAACTGCATTTTAACCCCAAAGGTGGGAGTAAAATTCAGAATTGAACTTCGGCTTCTTGCTGGAAGGGGTTGTCATCCTAAAATAAAGAAGACTGCCAAAAACATAAAAAACGAAGGTCTTTTAACTGAGGCAAGGGAACTGCAATCCAAGCAGCACCAAAGTACTGGGAGTGACCAGGAGTGGCAGAGGAGTGGTAGGGTTAAATACATTTGAACTGAGAAGGAGGCTTACGGGAGGCACAGCCTCTAGCTGTTAAGTAAGTTGTTTTACGGTAATAACTGAAAGTCCACAGAGGGATGATGGGAGGAATGGGTCAGACCAGCAGGTTCAGGCTCCAGGAGCTGCAACAGGAAACCTGTTTGGTCCTGCTCCAATCACTGGGTCAGTAAGGATCAAAGCCCTTCTGATGTCTGCATTCAATTTTTTTTTTTAAACTGACTTCCAGGATCAAATAAGGTTAGCAGCTACATTCGCTGGGGTCCAGAAGAATGCAGAGGGCTACATAGGAGGTATGGATTAAGTATTTACCTTAATAACCAGCTCCAAGAATTCTAAAGATGACAGCCAAGAGAGAACAAGCTTTATGAACTGCTCTTTATCTACATCTGTATCCGTATCTAACATTATGCTAAACATATTCTTCATCCTGAACAATCATTGTAAGTCAGTAACTATAATGTTTTCCCATTGATACATTCAGCGCACTCTTACTTAAGACACTTTGGATCCAAGTGAAGAACTTTTTAGATCCTTATTGTAAAATGATATAATCTAATGGAACATTTTTTCACAATTAAAAAAAATAAGTAGTGCTACAAATCCACTTCAAATCAGCTATTGGGATGTTGCTGCTTTGAAACTATATGACTCTTGCCCAGCTACTGCAGTTGTAAGTGATAAGAGTGGACAAGCAGCTGGCACAGAGGTGATTGGCTGCTGCTGGGTGAGCAGGGTACATAAAAGATAGCTGTGATACACCTGTCAATGAGGATATCATTCCAGAACTGAAACAATCAATTGCCTTTAAGAGACGAAATTGTCACCATGAGTGGGTGTCCCTTTTTAGCAAACGGTATTGGGTGAGTAAAGAGTGATACCAACTCTGAGACCGCTTTGAATGGTTAAGGAAGATGAAGTGGGAAAGCTAAGACTGCTAAATAAATAAGCTCTGGCTTAATTTTCTCATTTATGCATTGGCTCTGCAATCTTAAAAGTCATGGGTTGAATCTTAAGAGCTTTTACTAGTTAAATTAGTAAAGGTCTCCTCCTCCTTCTTCCTCTATCTCTCTCCATTTATCTTCTCTTTCCTCTCCTCTCCTTTCTCTCTTCCCTCTCTCCCTTTTTCCTTTTCTTTCTTCCTTATTTATTGGCTTCCTAGATATTCTTGGAGCAAACTACACCTGGAAGACAAAGAAGAAGACAAATCACAGGCTGGAATGAATAAAGCCAGTAAAGGAGGACTTGTCTATGGAAACTACCTCCATGTAAGTGCCAACTTTAGGTGTTGTACATGGCTAGGGCTTTTTGCATGCTTTCCTACTTTAGCCACCAAATAGCTAGACATAAAATAGCCTCTAGAGCTTTCAACAAAAAAGACCCCTTTTCTTCAAATGTGTGCTTTCTTATACTCCAGGTGTTAGTTACACATGCACCCACAGAAACATACATACCACGCACAAAGCTTGGAAATCTACTCCCAAACTTCATCTAAGAGGCATCTTGACCAAGACAAGCAAATGGAAATACAAGCAGCAATCTAATAGCATGAAGTAATTGATCCATTGGTGGTCAGTGAGAACTGAGCGTCTTTCAGGCAGAGATGCACATGCACTCACCTTACACAAATCTGGGACGCCATAGAAATATAAAATTATAGTCAATCAGCAGCAAAGCTCACTGTATTGATACACCACAGAAATGGTGAAAATTATAAATGGACAGATTGCTGAAGTAACAGGGAGCAGGTATTGCCCAACTTATGCAAATATGGTTTTGTCAATAAATCCCTGTCCAATTCATAGAAACCATTTCCCCTTTGAGATTTTCTGCCTAAAGGCAAGGATAGTAAAGCTATTCACTATCCTTGAAGATTCAATATTCTCAATGCTCTTTGATTTTTAAGTAATGAGATTAAGCAACTGGTAAGCATTGGGAAAATAAGAGGCAGCTAGGGTAGCAAATGGTAAGAATGTTGGATTTGGTCAGGAGACACTGACTCTGCCAGTGTAACTACTAACTAACTATGACTAACTACCAGTGTGACCTTGACAAATTTCCTCACCTGTCTGCACCTCTATATCCTCAAATCTAGAGTGAGGGATTAGATTAAATAGTCTCTGTGAGGTGCTTTCCAATTCTCACTCTCATGATCTTATATGTTAGATTATGTCACAGTACAAAAATAATAGATGAGGAGGAAGTGAGCTTGGGCTTCTGTTTTCTCACCTATGGATGCTCTAACATCCATCATTCTTTTTCCTATTCCTTTCAGGATATAGACAGGGACTTCTTATTTTTGTCCTTGTCACCTTAGCACCTAGCACAGCACCTGGACCAAAGTGGGTGCTTACCTGTGGCTTGACAGATAAAGAAACTTTGCTGTAAACGATTTTCTCTGTTGTTTTCCTTGGAAGAGCAGATGGATTATTTTATAAGCCTTGTCCCAGTATTCCAGGCTCAGTTAGAATAACTGTGAAACTCCTTTATCAAACTAGAATCAAGGGACAGGAATAAAGTACATCAAATTCTCAAGCTTTATCATGTAATATATCTAAAGAGATCAATTAATGGGTTTCCTAATGGTGTTCTACCATACTGAGTATTTTTAGGAAGAATGGAAAAAAATGGCAAAAACATATTTGTTCTATTGCCATTTAGAAACAAAATGCAGTTCAATTCCATTTGATGAAGAGATAATTGTTCAACCATGGTCAATGCAGAGAAAAGTAGGTTCAATTCCTAAAGACCAGTTGGATTTTGAAAATACTTACATGCTTTTCATTGTTGAGTCTTTTAAATTTGACCATGAGTGTGTTGTGGGATAGCAAAATGATTCTCATGATCTTTCTGTCAAAGCTGGAAAAAATTTTAGATGCCCAAGAACTTCAGAGTGAAAAGAAAGGAAATAAGATCCATGACGAACATCTTTTCATTATTACCCATCAAGGTAAGCTGCAGAAGGAAGTGTGAACCAACACTTTCATGGTATATGGTCGTTCCCATCACTCTAATTACATCAGTGATGGCTACAAATATGGTTCATTGGTGGAAGAGGGAAGAATGTTGGGAGGCTCTACAGACTTGAATCTCTTCCATTTTAAATATCTGAATGTGAATTTCACTGCCATATAAATCCCCCAAGAGTCTCTCTCTGTAGGTTTACGATAGCCATACATGTATGCTACAGGACACCTGAAGGTATACTTATGAATGGCTACTATTTTGCCCCTTAACTTAGTGGTAAGACCTCAACTTCAATATTCAGAAAGAAATGGGATTTTATAATTTTCCAACTTGGTTATTTGTAAAACTATATTCTAAGGAAATGGTGATAGATGGCTTCAAATTTATTTAGAAAAATACTATGGAGTCATATCCAGGCCTGGCTCTAAGCAAAATTGTGAAAGATGTAGAGCTTAACTTTAGCATTCCTCCTTCCTTCCAGTGCCTATCACCACTTAAAGGGCCTCTGTGCCCTCATTCAATCCACTTCCATCTCCCCACTCTCATCCCCTACCCCCAGCTCCAGAGATTGTGCTGAGATGTTCCACATGGAGTCCACATTACAGATTTCAGACCTCATTTATTATTTCATCCATATAGGAATTTCCCTCTACAGATAGAGATTGACACCTTCTTTGAAAGTTATAATTTTAGGGAATTGCTTGAGATACTGAGGGACAACATCATTTGTCCAGGTTTACTCAGTATGTAAGAGAAGTGGCACTTCAATACAGGTCTTCCTGACTCGAAAGATAGCTCTCTATCCCCTATGACACTTCACTTTCACTTCAGATTTATTTATGTATTTTCCCTCCATAGAAATCTACCAGTCCCTTGTCTCATTCCCTCAAGGGTCATGTTAGATGACTAGCTGTTTAAAATCTACCAGACCAAAGTTTACTAATATGTTAATGATTAATATATTGTATATTAATGATTAATATGCCATCCTTGTCTAAATAACAAGACTTTCACTATTTTAGAGCTAATAGGAGAAATATTGATGGCTGGGGCTGGAAACCTTTCTTGATTAGCACCACAGAAGCTTGCTCAGCTAACAACAACAAATACATAGCTTCTTCTTTTTTTAAGAAGGCATGAGGATTAAGTTACTTGTCCAAGGTGGCACAGCTAGTAAGTGTCTGAGGTCAGATTTGAACTCAGGTCCTCCTGACTCCAGGACCGGTGCTCTATCTACTGCACCACCTAGCTGCCCCCAAATATCCAGCTTCTATACAAAGTTAATATTTGAATACAAAGGCTACAAGTATTTACTTATCCATTTACATTCAAATCTTTCCTCATTTCAAAGAAATAATTCCTTATAATTTTGCAATGAAAATTATAACTAGATTCTTCTAATAAATTCTTGACTCGTAGAATTATGAATCCGGTACAAACTATTTTTAGCTGTTTGACTTTTTTAGTTGTTATTGTTTTCCTTCTTAATTAGTATTGCTTTGGCAAGAATCAGAGTTAAGATGACAACTTTAAAATTAAACATACTTCCCATAAGAAGATAGATCTCATATTGGATCAGTATGAATAAAGTTGTCAGAGACAAAGAGAGAACTAATAAGACTTTGCTTCTAGGGAAATATCTAGAGTTATGTTCCTTTTGCCTGCTGCCCACAGAATTCTAGATGAGAACTAACCATTAATACCTTTTTGCAACTTTTACTTTATATTTAAATTGACAAGCATTTTTTTCTCTCTCTCCCCCACCCCTCCCCCACTGGAAATAAAAAGAAACAAAACCCTTGTAATAAATATGTACAGTCAAGCAAGATATATTCTCATATTGGCCATATCCAAAAACGTATATCTCATTCTGCTTCTTGAGTCTGTCTGACAGGAAGATGGTAGCATGCTTCTTCATTTGTCTTTTGGAATCGTAATTAGCTGTTGCTTATACATTGATCAGAGTTCTAAAGACTTAGAAAATTGCTTGCCTTAAATGTTGCTATTATGTAAATTGTTCTCCTGGTTCTGCCCACTTATGCCTATCAATTCATATGTCTTCCCAGGCTTTTTGAAACCATCCTTTTCATCCTTTCTTATGGCTTACTAGTATGCAATTATATTCATATAGTTGATGTGCTCAATTGATGGTTTCCAGTTCTTTGACCTATGAAACAAGCTGATAGAGGTTTTGGCTGTTGTTTTTTTAAACATATAGAACCCTTCCTCTTTTTCTTATGTCTTTGGGATATAGGCTAGTAGTGGTATCAGTGGGTCAAAGGATATGCACGATTTGATGATTTTTGAGGCATTGTTTCCAATACCAACAATATCTTTTAAATAATTTGCATTTAAACATTCCAAAGCCCTCCACTGATCCATATATATCTGTTAGGTAGATAACTCCACATTAAGGCAAATTTCTTCCCATCTTCCCCATAAGGACACTAAATTAGAAATAAGTAAGATATTTTTTTTCTTTGCACCCCCCTATACCCAAACCCACCCCATGCATATGTAAAAGCCATAGAATGATACTATTTCCCTCTCTCTCTCTCTCTCTCTCTCTCATATGTACATATGTAGTCAAAGAAGACAACAAATAACTTGGCAGTAACCACGATTTTCTTATTACAGCATATGAACTGTGGTTTAAGCAAATCCTGTGGGAATTAGATTCTGTCCGGGAGATTTTTCAACATGGCCATGTAAGTACAATTGATGTTATGCTACTGCTTCAGTATAGTGCTTTATTTTGTTTTGTTTGGAATGGCTATGAAATATTTAGTAGGATGCAAAATTTAACCAATCTAATCCAACAAATATTTATTAAGCACTTACTATATGTACAGCACTGGCAAGAGAAACTAGGGCAATTCAAAAGCCAAAGACAAAACTGTGACTGACTTCAAGGAGCTTATATCCTACTACTTAACATGAAACTCTTTGGGATTAGCTAAAAGGATCATCAATCCTTAACAAATAAACAAGCTTGATTATTGCATTAGGCTTTGCTAGTGACCATTCTACTATCTGGTCCTAGAAGTTGCTTCAGTTTCCTTCGAAGGACCCTAATAGCTTTGCTTGGGCATATTGGAACTTCAGTGAAATAAATGCCTCAGTGGCCTGAAGGGGAGCACTGTGGATCAACTCCTAAACCAGTTAGAACTTTGTCCTTGGCTTGTGACTTATTTGGAATACATTTTCCTATAGAACAATGCCAGAAATGGTTTTTAAGCTTCCAGGTTGACCCATAAAAGCTCAATAACCTGTGAATAATAAGTGCTGAATAAACATTCATCGAATCAAATGCTTGAGCTAGGTACTAATAGGTTGAACTAGTACAAACAGGATTAATCCTGGGGCTTAGGTCCTAGGAACAGGGAATCATGTAGAACTGAAGAAGGAGAAAGAAGAAAAGCAAAAAGGAATAATACAGGGCTTAGAGAAGGAGAAAGTTGAGAAAGGGAAAGGAAGGGGATGAAATGAACCCCTATCTAAGAAATGGCTCTAGGCTAGATTCTTAAATAGTAGGTTTGCCTTTGGTGCTCCCCTATTCTCCTTGCACCCTTCTCTCTTCCCCTTTGAAACTATGACAGCATCTATCTACCAGTCACATCCCTAAATTTTTCTCTCTGCTCTAAAATGACTTAACTTTTCATATCCCCTTTCCTAGATCTTCCTGCTTCTCTCAAACAAAACTCATATTCCTTCAGTGCAATTTATCTTTACTAAAGATTTTTTTCTTTTTTCTTTCATTTTTTTGGGGGTGTGAGGCTAGGCTTGTAATTTCTTTGGTGTAGGGCAGGGGTGGGGAACCTGTGGCCTCGAGGCTACATGTGGTTCTCTAGATCCTCAAATGTGACCCTTTGTTCTCTGAAGTCTGGATTCAGTCAAATGGCTGCACTTGAGGACCTAGAGGGCCACATGTAGCCTCGAGGCCACAGGTTCCCCACCCCTGGTGTAGGGAATACTTCATGATGATTTATCAGTGGCGACTGGCCAATGTCCTATGATTTGCAGTTTTAGAGAGCTGCATTACATCATCAGCATATGTCAGAGTTGGAATTTGAACCTGCGTCTTCCTGACTCCAGGCCAGCTTGCTTTGTAACCACTGTGATATCCACCAAGGGTCTCCTTATGCATTTCCATTTAAGGAAACATTTTTCTAATACTTAGGTCTATCACTCTATTCCAAGGTGGAAATGGCTGCTTTGGGAGGGTGTGGGGACCCCCATCACTAAGGGTCTTTGAGTAGAGCCTGAATGACCACTTTCTGGGAATACAGCAAAGGAGATGCTGGCTCAGTTATAAGTTAGGTTAGATAGCCTCCAAGACCCCTTATAGCTCTGAAATTCTTTGAAAAACTTGTATTTGGCATAAAAATGTAAAGACATATTCAAAATGGAGTTTATGTGATAACTGAAGAACTGGACTCCAATGGTAGTGGACCCAAACATGTCATTTCAAAAAAAGGAAAAGGAAGTTGTCAGTGAAGTGCAGACCTGCCCCAGTGAGAATGGAGGGAGCCAGGCGAGGTGAGTGGTATTCCTATACAAGCTACCAGTGACAGAGTTCTTTGCATTCTTGGACACTGTCAAATATTCATTCATTAGGTAATTATCTGGACGCACAAACTTTAGCGACAAATTGCCTTGAAAGTAGAAATTCCAGAATGAAGGACAGCTTCCAGAGATAGCATATGCATGATTGCTTTACTCCTGGGAATTTGCTTAGGCTTGGATCCCCTCCAACAAGAACATGCGTGATGGCTGTCTGTGCACTTTGAAATGTGGGGGTTATATAAATGAACTTGACCCCGCTTGATTTAGCTAAGTCAAACACAGGTCTGTTTGACTTTTAAACATATTTTTGTTATTGTTGTTTTTATGGTTATTTTTCTTGATTTCAATGAAATGTGACATTTGAGTTTATTGGTCTCAAAAAGCATATTTCATTTTAAAGCACAGAAAGCTGAGTGTAGCAGGTTCAATTTTAAACACCACTTCCCCCCCAAAAAAACCCCCGCAGCTACTGTTGGTCTTTATTATTATACTAGGTTGTCTTTGTTATTTTATCATCCAGAGATTTACCATGCCTATTTTTCTTACATCAAGGTCACCCAGATACCTGAAATTCTGACTTATCTGAGGAAGGTCAGAGGCGTCTTAACCTGTCATTGGTGGAAGAAAATTCTCATATGGAAATTCCTTCCACTAATGCAGAACCATAGCCTGTCTAATTTATTATCTTAAGGGACAGGCTAGAGAGCCTGGGGATGCTGAAAATGAGGTGACTTGTCAAGAGTCGCATAGTTATTGTGAGTCAATGGAAGTTTATCCACATGGTATAAATTGAATCTGAGTCTCTTTTGAGCTATAAATAAATGTGAAAAAGGAAAAGTGAAATAGGCCAGGGAACCCATTCCAAAACTTTCTACTGGGATGATTAAAATGATGACGGAATCCTTATTTCATTAATAATGGCTCTAACAGATATTTAAATGATTTAAAAAAATCGAGTTATTCTTTATTCCTTACCCAGGAACCACATTTTACATTTTCCTAAGCTAAAATGATTATAGTCCCTTACCTGTTTATATCACATTAAGGTTTGTAGAGGTTTTTCTTTATAATATTAATCCTGCAGAGGGCAGGGCTAGCATTATGCTTTCCACTTTTTGGATGATGATGGTGAGCCTGTGAGGGGTATCATGATCACCTAGCTAAGCATCTAAACCAGGCTTCAAATGCAAATCACTGGATTCCAAGTCCTGTAAACAACAACATGCAACCACTTATCATTATCACCATCAGCATTAATGTTACCATTTATTATCTTACTTTCCTCCCTACTCTTTGAGGTTAAGCTCCAAGGGAAATACTCTTTGAAGTTAGTGGAAGTTCAGCTTTCCTACTCATTCACCAACCATTTATTAAGCAACACAGGTCATTGAATTAAGGGGAGAAGAATCAAAGACAGAAAGGAAACAGATCCTGCTATCAGTGAGCTTACTTTTTATGGAGGAGGTTTTCTTCCTTCCTTTCTTCCTTCCTCTCTTTCTCTCTTCCTTCCTCTCTTTCTCTCTTTCTTTCTCTCTTTCTTTCTTTCTTTCTTTCTTTCTTTCTTTCTTTCTTTCTTTCTTTCTTTCTCTCTCTCTCTCTCTCTCTCTCTCTCTCTCTCTCTCTCTCTTCTCTTCCTTCCTTCCTTCCTTCCTTCCTTCCTTCCTTCCTTCCTTCCTTCCTTCCTTCCTTCCTTCCATCCTCCTAGCCTTCTTTCTTTCCTGGCATTAACTAAAATGCCATAGTAATATATTATTAATAATAGTTAATTTTTATATAATTACTACTATGTGCCAGGCTCTAAACACTTTAACAAATACTATCTCATTTAATCCTCACAACGACTCTGAGAAGTAGGTGGTATTATTACCCCCATTTTATAGTTGAAGAAACTTAGTGAGCTTGCCCAAGGTCACACAGCAAAGAAAAGTAGTTACAAAGCATCTTCAACACCATGGTCACTCTCTCTCTCACAGATATATCCCAGGGTGAGGATGGGTAAGAATGAGCATAAACTTAAAATACAATGTAAGTGTAAGGCTCTCTGTCTTGGGAGGCTGCTCATTGATATTCACTGTAGGATGTGTTGTCAGTAATAGATGAGTGGGTTTTTTGTTCAGTTGGGTGGGGCACAATGTTAAGATTTACTTTAGAGGTTACTTGCCTCAATATAATTTTCTGATATTTAAAATTTTAAACTCATAATGAGTACTTCTATTTTAACAACTTAATATTGTGTCTGTCATTCATACACATTCCCTACATACATGCACAAGAACTTTTGATTGTATCTTAAAACTCCAAAATTCTAGTAGCCTTCTTATGAATGGACAGTAAGTTCATGACAAATGTGCTAATTTTTATGAAGTATTTATTTTCTAGAAATTGCATTTGTTTAATCCTGATTTTATTCTTTAACTATCAGGTAAGAGATGAAAGGAATATGCTTAAGGTTGTTACAAGAATGCATCGAATTTCAGTGATATTAAAACTACTTGTACAACAATTTTCAATTTTGGAAACTATGACAGCATTGGACTTCAATGACTTCAGGTATGTGTTTCTTAATTTTTTTTTAAACTTTCTGGGTATTTGCCTTCTAATCCAATCTTCAAGAAGACAGCATTTGTGTGAAGGTGGCATAGTTGTATTTTGGAGAGCACTGGATTTAGAGTGAAAAGATCTGATTTTTGAGGCCCAGTTCTATCACTATTTTCTGTGGTATTTACCATCTGTGTCTATAAAATCTCTTCAATACTCAATATTCTCATTTGTGAAATGGAAACATTACTGGCTTCATTGATAGTCATCTTGGCATAGTGAATAGGGAGACTGCCTTCAGGTCAGGAAAACTTAGATTCAAATTTTACCCCTGTCACGGGACAGGTCACTTAACTTCTCAAGGTCATAAGCAATTTTTTAATTGCAGAGGAAAGTTGTATAGTGGCTGTGAATGTGTCTTTACTGAGGGTTCTCTGTACCAGCGATATCATAGGTTCAGATCCTTCCCTCCTTACCCATTAACAATCAAATAAGCAAAGAACTATGGCCTCACAGGGTCATAAAGGAAGTACTCTATAAGCTGAATATATCATGGCACCTCAGAGTTCAAAGGGAATGCAGTTTTCATCTAGTTTAAGCTACAGCTGAATAAAAATCACCTAACAACATATCTGACAAGGGTCCAGCCTTTCCTTGAAGGCCTCTTGTGAGGAACAACTCATCATTTCTCAAAACAACCCATACCACTTTTGAATAGCTCTAATTATTATGAAGATTCTTCTTACTTTAAGCCTAGGTGTGTGTTTCCACAACATCCACTCATTGTTGCCTTCAGGCATGAAGGAGCAACATCTAATTCCACATAACAGCCTTTCCTTCAAATTTGGGAACATAGCTATCACATCCCCCCTAATTCATTGCTTTTCCAGGTTAAGCATTTCCATTTCCTTCAATAATTTCCTATTTGGTATGAACTCATGACCATTAAACATCCTGTGTTTTCTCCTCCAGTTTTTTTCTAGCTTTCCAATTTCCTTTTCAAAGTAAAGTACCAAGAAAAGAATGCAACACTTCAGAGTCTGACCAGGGCAGAGCACTAGTAATTCCCTTATTCAGGGTGCTATCCTCTTTAAATGTTATCTAAGATAATAATATTTTCGACTACATCACTTGTTGTCTTGTCTAAAGCTTTAGTATACTAAAACCCTTAGATATTTTTAGGCAAACTAAATTAACTCTCCCATCTTGTACCTATGAAGTTGATATTTTAGACCTCAAAATAAGTTTACATTTATCTCATATCTTAATTTAAAGTATTATTTTTTTTCCTGGGGAAACAACTAATGAAGTGTATATTATAAATGAATACGAACAAATACTCCTGTGATACCAATGAATGTTTTGTTACTAAGCAATTTGAGAATATTTTAAAGTACTTAAAAATTAGTAGAAAAATTCTACACATTTTATTCTCTGAAATCTATAACTATAATGATGTTTATAAACAAGTTATTCAGAAGGAAGAAAAGGAGAGAAACAAGCATTTATTAAGTATCTACTATGTGCTAGGCATGGGGTAAGCATTTTTATAAATCTTATCTCGTTTGATCCTCACCACAACCCTGGTAGGTTATTATCCCCATTTTGCAGATAAGGAAACTGAGGCAGACAGAGGTTAAATGGGTCGTCCAGTGTTACATAACTACTGTCATAGGCCAAATATGAACTAAGCTCTTCCTGACTTCCAGCCCAGAGCTATATCCACAGTTTAATCTAGCTGCCAAGCCTGGAGGTAGTGGTGATGGGAGGAGATCAAATTGTGTAACAATTCTCCCCCCTCCTCCCCAAAATAAAGTTTTAGTACATTTTATAAGGGCAAAGGGTAAAATGCACAGACATCATGTTTAGTGTAAGACTGGATACTGTGGTTCAACATGCTCGAAATCAAACTGATGGTTACTTAATTTGTGGGGAATTTTAGACAACGTCTAAGTCAATTTGGATTCATTCATTCATTTATCAAGCATTTCCTAATTGATAATGGTCATCTGCTTAAGGTGTACAGCAAGCCATACATGCCACTAATTTGTTATTTGGTAATACCACATAATATTATTTGTATAAATATAAAATAATGAATAACTGTTCAGCTTTTTTATTTTGGCTATGTAAGCCAAGGGAACTTTGATCATAGACCCAGAATTCCAAACCTCTGTTCTAGGAGGATGATATTCTTTCAAAAACATTCATACAAGTGTGTGTGTATGTGTGTATGTATGTATGTATGTACATGTGTGTATATACACATATATGTGCATATACATGTATTTCAATAAACAATAATCTACTTTTTCTCCTTCTACTTTCATTGAAAATCAATAAAAAACACAATCAGGGTCCTATTGCCTTCTTTTCATACACACACATTATATATATATTTATATATATATTACACGTACATATTATGTGTGTGTGTGTGTAAGTGAAAGGAGTGCTAATAGCAGGATTTTTATGTGTTTCATGGTTTCCAAAGTGTTTTACTTGTATCATCTTCCTGAGTCTCCTAAACCATCCTATAAAGAAACTAGTGTAATGTTACAATCTTGATTTTATACAAAAGGAAACCAAGGGCCAGATAATTGCTTAAAATCAGAATAAATACTCCTTTTGGAGTAACAAGGTATTTTCTGGGTTTTTAGGATCTAGTCCTATGACTGTTTAGGACCTTAAGCCCCATTAGATTTTCTCAAACCTTATTTATTTTCCTTTCAGTTTGGAGTTGGGAGGGAGAGAGGACCTACAAAGTGATAAGTAGCAAAGCCGTGTTCTGCACCTAGTCCCCTTTGCCATATGGTCTATTTTATTTCCCTATTTCTAGTAAAGGCCTACAGTGCCCCAGATAGATAATGACTCCAATGCTTAAAAATCTCTATGAGAGGAAATTCTTTTTTTTTTGAATAATGCTTTATTTTTTTTCCCCAATTACAGGTAAAAACAATTTTTAACATTCATTTTTAAAAATTTTGGAATCCAAATTCTTTACCTCCATTTTTTCCTCCCAGCTCCCTAATATGACAAGTAATTTGATATAGGTTATACATGTACAATCATGCAAAACGTACTTCCATATTAGTCATGTTTGTAAAAGAAGACACAGACCGCTGCCAAAAAAGAAAAAAAGACACAAAAAATAAAGTGAAAAATAGTATGCTTTGATTTGCATTCAGACCCCATCAGTTCTTTCTCTAGAGGCAGAAAGCATTTTTCATCATGAGTCCTTTGGAATTCTCTGGATCATTGTATTGCTGAGAATAGCTAAGTCATGCACAGCTGATCATTGTATAATTTCACTGTTACTGTGCACCATGTTCTCCTGTTCTGTTCACTTCACTTTGTATCAGTTTGTGTAAGTCTTTTCAGGTTTTTCTGAGATCATCCTGCTCATCATATCTTATAGCACAATAGTATTCCATTACAATCATATAGCACAACTTGTTGAGCCACTGATGGACATTCCTTATGAGAGGAAATCTGATAGCAGCTCATGAGAAACTATTTCAATGATTTGTAATGTCAGTCTATCAGTTTATTTATTTCTCTCTTTTTTTTTATCCCTTCCAATTTGTTCTCAAAGAGAATACTTATCTCCAGCATCAGGTTTCCAGAGCTTACAGTTTCGCCTATTAGAAAACAAGTTTGGTGTTCTCCAGAGTTTGAGAGTTCCTTATAACAGGAGACACTATCGGGATAACTTCAAGGGAGAGGACAATGAATTGCTGCTGAAGTCTGAACACGAGAAAACGCTCCTACAACTGGTAGAGGTACATATTCAAACTTATTTTCCTTTGGAATTCAGAAACCAACAGTTTAGGGTCATTAATTGAGAGCCATTAGAAAAATCATTACTTGTGAAATTCAAACAGGAGGTCAACTGGTAATGCTTTTCTTTGTAACCCTTCTCCATAATCCAAATGAATAGAAAATAGAATTAGAAGAGAATTTAAAACAAATATCGAAGAGAACAGACTTTCTAATAATTTCAGAAGTGTCCGTTTGTGTGGACGGAATTGGTTGATCTTTTGTAAATTGTTCCTATGTATTTGGTGAAGTAAGACCTCAAGGAGCCCGGTGGAGCAGCACTTTGTTGCCACTAAACATGTTTTAGAAATAAGCAAAAGTACATTTCTTTAGTAAGTCCTCAGTTCAGCTTTTCACTAAATTGAATACTCCTCCGCACTAATCTGAATTAGTAAGATTTTGCTACTTGGGAATTTTATCTCTTTTCCCAGGATTCCTTGTTCTTAGTATAAATTTGGGAGGAAAGACTTTATAAAAAATTATTGAAATCCTGGTCAGGATCTGCCTCATTTTTGAGGATTCAGTCTGTATGGATTCATGTTTCCATTGAAAAGAATTCACTCCTTTACTCACAGGCATTTTGGTATTAAATACCTTTACCAAGACTCTTGGGTCATAGCTTTGAATTGGTGAAGAAGCCTTTTTGGGTCATGAACCCTTTTGGTAGTCTGGTGAAGCTTATGAATCCCTTCTCTAAATGTTTTTAAATGCATAAAATAAAACAATAGTATTATCAAAGAAACCAATTATATTAAAATACAGTTTTATATGTACATATTTATGTATGTGTATACAAATATACACATGCATATACACACATACATATATACACATACACATGCAATATTTATACTTATACACACAATATAGGTATGTATGCAAATATACACATTTATGTATGCATGTGTTTATATAAACATAGACACACAGTTGCTGGATTTGGACACACACACACACACACACACACGTATATGCAGTCACCCCAAGTCCAGAGACCCCAAATTAAGAACCTCTGGTCTAAGCTAAAATGAGGACAAGCAGAAATTCATAGTGTTACAAGTACTAGGCAACAGTCAGTCCCAAGCCTGGATAATACTTTGGATCAGAGGTTCCCAAACTTATTTGTTCTACCTTCCTTTTTCAAAAAAATTATTCAGTGCCCCTCCTCCCTCAGAAATCTCTTTTCTTTAATCCTTTAATACACAATTTTAAAAATTTGCATCATTTCAAAAAATATAAAATATTTTTAAATTTAAATTTAATATTTCATTGTAATTTGTGGTTTTTTTCCTACATTGAAATTATGATGATGCAACATTGCATCATGTAACCATATAGTATCATATTGTAAACAAGTCATTACGTGCACATATTCCTGCTGATACATGCTGGACTTTCCAACAATGTGCTACATGCTAGCCTGTCACCACTTGCTTGTTAAGACCTGTCGGTGGACTTCACCATTGATCGGTTTTAACTTGTATTTTGTGTGTTTATTTGGAAAATAATGTAATCACTATAACTTTAACTCTCTTACACAACAAATAAAACATGTATGAGCAGTTTTTCAAAATTTTCTTTTTTTTCCTTATGCTTCCACAGCCTCCTTATTTTTATTCAATGACCCTCAATTGTACCCAAGGCTACCACCCCCCACCCCCCAATTGATCCAGCACCTCCTACAGGGCAGTATCACCCCCTTTGAGAACCTATGCTTTGTCTGGAGAGATGGGTAGAGTCATTTAAGCCAAAGTCCCAAGGCAAGCCAAGAAATTGTTGGCCATAAGAATAATTGAAGAGAAATAACAGGTATAGAGATACCAAGGGGGGAAGCAAGATGGGTCATTTTAAAATCCAATTCATCTTCCTTTGCTGTGATTTGACGCATAGTGGAGAAAAGAGAATCCAAGAGCAGTGTTCCAAGAGAAGAAAACCAGCACTATCAACCCATTTGGCAGATTGGGGGTTAGAGAGCTATAGAGCATAGAATGCAAGGGGAGGCCTCAGAGCAGTAACAGCATAGGAGACAACAGATTGCCAGAAACTATGTGCCCACCTGGCCTATGCCAACTGATGAACTTCAACTGCTGTGAAAACTATAAAAATTCCATTGGATAATAGAATAGTTGATGATGATCAACAAACCCTCCTAGCTTTTAGTTGTTTAATTATTAAAGTATTATAGATTTTGTTATGAGAAATATAGACCACCACAAATAAGCTTGGTTAAGACACAAAATTATTAGGGAGACTGAGAGCTCCATCACCAGCTTTCTTAGCTTCAAAAGAAAGACTACATAATGATGTCTTTTTTTTTTTTGCGAGGCAATTGGGGTTAAGTGACTTGTCCAGAGTCACACAGCTAGTGTTATGTGTCTGAGGCCAGATTTAAACTCAGGTCCTCCTGACTCCAGGGCTGGTGCTTTCTCCACTATGCTATCTAGCTGCCTTAGGATGTCTTCTTTAAGGTGCAATTAGTAAAGCTTATAAGTAATAATTAATGAAGTGGTCATATAGAACAGTCTCCTCTTACTCAAAATTGGAATCATGGAATTTTAAAAACTTCTGAGGAAACTGAGGTCCGAGCCATAATTTTTCTATAAGAAAAGCCATAGCTGGGGCAGCTAGGTCCTTCAGTGGATAAAGCACTGGCCCTGGAGTCAGGAGGACCTGAGTTCAAATCCAGCCTCAGACACTTGACGCTTACTAGCTGTGTGACCCTGGGCAAGTCACTTAACCCCATTACCTAGAAAAACACACACACACACACACACACAAAAGAAAGAAAAGAAAAAGCATGGCTTTGGTGGGTTGGCCAAGTTGTCAGAGCTTGAGGAAAATGGCACTGATCTAGATGGTCTTACCCATGTCAGAACGATTCTTCTGGTTCTGCACAGAGAAAATGTCCCACAATTGTAAGTGCAGATTTAAGCCCAGACAAGCATCTCACAGATGTGTGTCTAGACTCACAACAGTGCCAGGTGAAAAACTAATTATTATGACTAGAAAAAATAGCAAAGATGGACACCATACTAAATATGTGTAAATGGTCACATATTAATTTATTCAGGACAGCCCATTTCATAAAGGTACAAAACAGAGTTTTTTATTCTGGATTATGAAGTAATATTCTTTCTGTAATTAAATTTATTTAAATTGAGTTTAATTAAAAGTAATTATTAGTCACCTCCTCAAGGCCAGGTGCTAGGTTAAATTCTAGGGATGCAAATTTTTAAAAGGATTAAGTGCATACACTTAATGAATTTCTACAAACTGAGGGAGGGTCAGAATTTATTGCCTCAACACAAACAAGTACAGAATAATGCAGTGGAGGATATTATAAAGAGGTCACAAAGGAGAAATCTGTTTTAGGAAAATAGGAAGAGAGAGCGCACAGTTTCAGCAGAGGGAAATAAGGAAACATTTCATGGTGTGCGTGAGCTGAACTTGAAAGCAAGAAAAAGATTATAAAAATAGAGATGGGGCAGACATTTATTCCAGTCAGGGGAACAAATGCAAAGTGGTGAGAGACAGTATATGGATTAGTCAGGATAGCTTGTTGTCTTTTTTTTTTTTCTGGAATGCAGAATACTTGAAGTTAGTAACGGGAATGCGGGTGGCTACATTCTGATGAATTGTAGTGAAAAGAATCTTTTTGATTCAGGAGAATAAGGAAGTATGAAACACTTTCCAGGTCTCTGTAATGTATGTAGAATATTACATATACTATCATACAAATTTACAGTCTCACCTGGTTTTACTGTTGTTATTCTTTGTTATGAGGGCTGGTTCAGTGGAGACAAGGTATGTCAGATGAAAGAGATTAAAAAAAATCCAACTGCAGGGAATAAACTGTTGTTACTTATAATCTTTATTGTGCATTTACAAAGATATTTGCTTTCATTTAAGGCATGGCTAGAAAGAACACCAGGATTAGAAACCGATGGATTTAATTTTTGGGGAAAATTGGAAAAGAATATCATAAAAGGTCTGGAAGAGGAATTCATGATGATTCAGGTATTGTGTTTTTTTTGAAGCAAAAGACATGAATAAGAAGAAAAACTGGTCATTCCATTTGAGTCTTTCATAGTTTTTTTTTCCCTTTATATTCTCTCATTCCTCAAAGACCTCAAACTTTAGTTCTTCACACAGGCCCTTTAATTCAGGAGTTCTTAACTATTTTTATGTCATGGACCCTTTTGGCAGTCTAGTAAAGTCAATGTATGCCTTTCAGAATAATTTTAAATAAATAAAATAAAATATACAAGATTACAAAAGAAACCAATTTTACTGATGTGAATGTGTGTGTGTGTGTGTGTGTGTGTGTGTGTATGGAGAGAGAGAGAGGGAGAGAGAGAGAGAGAGAGAGTGTTCACAAATACCAGGTTAATAATCCCTAGCTTAATTTGATCTCTCTCCATTTGGAGTTGAACCCATGTAAAGAATCTCTTTTAGGCATCTGTATTTAATAGGGAGTGTGCTGGGCCCATCCTTATGTGTCAATAGCACACACTCCAAGGTGGAGTTCCCCAGGATTTAGATCCCATCAGGGGTGGGGATAGCCTTCCCAGTTTTTGAGGAACCCCAAAGCTGCAACCAGCACTTCTGTAGCTATG
Organism: Phascolarctos cinereus; assembly: GCF_003287225.1. Lineage (NCBI taxonomy): Eukaryota > Metazoa > Chordata > Mammalia > Diprotodontia > Phascolarctidae > Phascolarctos > Phascolarctos cinereus. The sequence goes on along the minus strand of NW_027556402.1, from coordinate 100,196,565 downwards.
TTTACTTCATCCTCTGCTTCCACGACTTGGCAACTTCACAGCTCTCCCTCTCTCTCTCTCTCTCTCTCTCTCTCTCTCTCTCTCTCTCTCTCTCTCTCTCTGCTCTCTCTCTCTCTGTCTCTCTGTCTCTCTCTCTCTCTCTCTCTCTATGTCTCTGTCTGTCTGTCTGTCTCTTCCTCCTCTGTCTCTCTCTCTTTCCCAAACTTCCAATTTTTTTTCAATGAATAGGCTTTTATTTTCTCTCTTTTCTATGCACTCCCTCCCCATTGAACAAACAAATAAACAAAAGAAAAATAACACTCATAATAAATATGCACAGCCAATCAAAACAAACTCCTGAGGCTCCTCTAGGACATTCTTCTAGACTTTGTGGTCTTGCTTTGTCTGCGTAGATGGTATCTCTGTTTGTCAGACTTCGCTTCCTGTTGGGGTCAGACTCACTGCCGACTCTCCTTCCTAACCTCTGGAAATCCCCATCTGTCCTACCCAGGAGACTCTGATGGCTTTGTCCAGGTCAGGGAAAAATCAGCTAAACATCCCTCTCACTGCCCCACTCCAGCCATTGTTTCCTTGGCTCAGCCTGTGGCTACAGTTGGTAGGGATAAAGGAGGGGTTAAAAAAAATCAAAATTTTAAAAGGACGTGCCATTGGTCACCAATCCTTAAACTCCACTTCTGTTTCTTTATGGAAAAGTGCAAGGGAGCAGGATCTATTTGGAAAGATGCTTTTTTTGTTTTTCCAAGCAAAGATGATAAGGCTGAAAAGGTTGTTCTACCCTTTTGATTATTGATATTTTTCACACAAAATTTACTTGTTAATAATAAAAAAAAGTTAAGTTCTAATTTCTTCAAATAAATAATGTAATCAATAAAATAATGTCCCATTATGATTAAATATTCAGTAACTATTCAATTAAAAATATACGCATATTTTAATACCCTCATAAACTGTGCTTCATACATCTAAGCTTTTAAGCAGAATTAGATGTCTGAAGAACAGTTAAAATATCATTTGCTCAACCCTACCACATCTCCCATCCCTACGACATGTAAATGCCTTGACAGCAGGGACTACTTCATTTTTGGCTTTGTATATCCAGCACACTGATATGTATTCTATCCACCTAGCTGCCCCCATTATTAATATTTAACTACAAATTTGATTATATGCAAGTAGAAAGTGCACAGAACAGTTAGATGTAGGACTATAAAATTTTGCCAGCCATCTAACACCAATACATGTATGCAGGTTCCTACCACTCAATGTAGTCCCATTGAGGAGTCAGTTAATTAGAATGAAACCTTTTTCTTTATCCTGTACAGTGAGGCATCATCGTAAAGTTTGTTTTTACAAAGTACAATTAGTGAACTTTCTTTGCCAGCTACTCATTAATATAAATTTGATCACTGTTGATCTTGGTAGTTATCTTAAAATTCCTTTGTCATCTTTCCTTCATTTATTCATTTGAAGGTCACAGCATTTTAGAGTTGGAAGGGACCTTAGAAGTTATTATTATACCAGCCCCTTCTTTTTATAGATGTAAAAAACTGAGAAAACCAGAAAGCTGAAATATCTTGCTTACAGTCACAAATCAAGTGTGTGGAAGAATTGAAAATAAAACTGAAACATTCTAATTCTATATAGGCAGTGTTCTTTTCACTTTGCCAGGGCGAATAAACATTGAGAACTAAAAATATCATTACACTGGACTATGTAGGTATGTTTAGCAAAGAATCCTCATCGGAGGGGCAGCTAGGTGGCACAGTGGATAGAGCACAGGCCCTGAAGTCAGGAGTACCTGATTTCAAATCTGGCCTCAGACCAAACACTTGACACTTACTAGCTGTGTGACCCTGGGCAAGTCACTTAACCCCAATTGCCTAAAAAGCAGGAAACCCCCCCCAAAACAAAAAGCAAAGAATCCCTATCAATAATGTACTATCTGCTCATATTAAAAAAAATCACTTTTATGTGTTATCAAACTTAAATCACTGACATTATCAATATGTCAATGATAGGTCCCTTCTCATAAACAGTAACTTTCCTATATGCCACTTAGTATATGGAATGCAGGAGATGAAATAGAAGAAAGAAGGAACAACTAGGTGAACTCCCAAAAAGAAAGCAAAAAGTCAACAACCAAAACACCAATCCTTTTCTGGCAGAAGGAGAGAGAGAGAGGGAGGACAGGGTCCATTTTACAAAGCAGATTAACAAAAAAAGGGATGCTGGGCAAGCCAGAATCATTTTGGATTGCTTGTTTATACCATCTACTTTTTCTTTTCTTCTAAGGCTAAAGAAGAATCAGAGGAAAAAGATGAACAGCTGGCTGAATTCCAAAAACAGAAAGAGGTGCTGATGTCATTATTTGATGAGAAACGGCATGAACATCTTCTCAGTAAAGGTGAGCCTCCTACACCCATTAGCGATGTGCTTTAAGTGAACAAGTAGATAAAACAAAGGGAATCTCTGATGATCCTGAATTTGGGATTCCAAGGATATGTCAAACATATGGATTATAAGAAAGAACCCAGAGAAGCATTGTGGTTTAGTGGGTGGACAGCTGAGTCTGAGCCCTACCTTGGACAAATTCTGTGATTCTGTGTCACTTAACCTCTCAGTGCCCCAGACAATTCTATAAGACCACAAATTACAGAAGAGTTGTGTATGATTAGCATTGGTAGAGGGAATTCTTTGAACCAAGGAAATCACAGGTGTAGATAGTCCAAAATGAATCTGTATTATATACACTTGTCAAAGTGTAAACATTTCTAGACACTACTGAGATCAGTCCTCTTATGAAACATAGTAATGATGGTTCAACTCTCTGAACAAATCAAGTCCCTACAGACAAGGGTTAACTACTTACAGAAGGCAGCAACGTATAATACTAAGAGTAAAAGATTAGAGTTTGAATCTAACATATACTAAGACCATAGAGAAGTTAGTTAGCCTTCCGAGGCTCAGTATCCTCCTTTGTAAAATGGCATAGCAGTGCTGTTTGTAAAGCACTTTATGAATGTCAACTATTTTTATTTATGGGAGACATCAAGTAAAAGTTGAGTAAACTGCAAGCTTAAACTCAGATAGATGTGGGTTCAAGTTGTATCTCTGACTTGTGCTAGTCACTTTGGTCTTTTTTGGGAGGATGGGGGATGTTGCTGGAGAATAGTGATAAACTCCATTTAAGGCTAAATACAGGCACAAGATGGACAGTCAGCCATAAGGTTGACATAAGTATCTTGGAAAGTAGGCCATCAATATAAACCTTTTTATGTATTTTGCAGGTGAAAGACGGCTGTCATACAAAGCTCTACAGGGAGCATTGATGATATATTTTTACAGGTAAGATGACTTTAGAACAGGAAAAAGCTTAGATCATGATGCTAAAGTTGAAAAAATGCAGGTAGTTGGTAAGCCTAGTATCAATTATAAATTGCTTGCTTACTGTTATTAAATAATGTTTAACAAACTGAGTAACTTCCAGCTAGGCTTTATTAGTATTTGTTCTCTCACATATTAAAAGATACACTTCATAACTGAGAGAGTAAAAAGCACTAGTAAATCAAATTTCTCTTTCTTTCTTTCTTTCTTTCTTTCTTTCTTTCTTTCTTTCTTTCATAAAAGGAGACAATGCCCCTGGTGGATTCTGGTTCTAATCACTTCAGGGGGGTGGAGAGACAATGATTTTTATCTAGTAAAGACTTAATTTGATTATCAGCTTTAATCCATTTCCCTAAGAAAGGCCTTAATATTCATTCTATCTACCTTGAGGGGAAAAGTATGTAAAGGGCTGGAATAAATATCTTTTCATAATATTTTCAGTTGAACAAAGTTTTCATTCAATTAAATGAAGTTTTTAACATGCTTCCACGTATGTAATGAGGAATCCTCAGTAAAAACTCATTCCTCTGTCTCTGCATTAGAAGCACCAAAGCTGTGCTAGACAGCTTCATTAATAATAGCAACTAACATTTGTATCACACCTACTATGCGTCAGACACTGCAAAGCACTCTACAATTATTCTGTCATTTGATTCCCACAACAAACCTGGGAAGTAGGTGTTATTATTATCCCCATTTTGCAGATGAGGAAACTGAGGTTAAGTGACTTACCCAGAGTCTGAGACCAGATATGAACTCCTGACTCTAGGCTAGGTGCTCTATCCACTGCGCCAGCTAACTGCCTTATGGACAAAGGCAATTCTTTGCTCTTATTACTTGGAGATAATACTTATTTACTTCACAGGCCTGTTGTGTGGGAAATGCAATATAGACTACAAAGCACCACATAAATATGAATTGTTACAATTATTAATAGTCTAATTCTCTCAATTCTGTTCCCAGAGAAGGCACCAAATGTTAGAAATTGTCACTCCCCTGCAACTGCCTAAGTTAGAATCAGAGCAGTACGAGACAAGTTATTATAGGGCAAAAGTAGAATTGAGCTGGGAGTGAGAAGGGAAAAATGTAGAAGAAAATCAAATATCTTTTCCTTCTAGTTTTGGAATTTTTTTTTTCTAGCCAGGTTTAGGCTACGATAATAGAGTAATGTCTGTTAAGAGACTGACCAGTGATTTTACTGAAGGGAACTCCCTCTAGCAATACAGATCAGCACCTTCTCTGAAATTTTGAAGAGCTGCCTTGAACACAGAGTTTAAGTGTCTTGCTCATGGTCATATAGCCTATATACTTGTCAATGGTGTGACTTGTCAGTCAGGGCTTACTATCTGAGGTCAGCTCTCTATTCATTATAGCAGACTCTAAGATCCTTTGAAAATAGAGTCCACTTCAGTTCTGAGCATGGTGTATCTTTTCTTGTCTTCTTCTCCAGGGAAGAGCCCAGATTCCAGGTTCCCTTTCAACTGTTAACCTCTCTTATGGATATTGATAGCCTCATGACCAAATGGAGATGTAAGTTAATTTTTTTCTTAAAGTAGCTGTATTGCCATTTCTTCCAGGATCTTACAATACTCTGCTCCTATTGGTTGCATTGGCATGCTGACTCACACCTCACCTGATGTCTGAGGGAGAAAAAAACATTTTGCCAAAACAAGGGAGCTGGGGCAGCTAGGTGGCGCAGTGGATGGAGCACCGGCCCTGACATCAGGAGGACCTGAGTTCAAATCCAGCCTCAGACCAAGCACTTGACACTAACTGTGTGACTCTGGGCAAGTCACTTATCCCCAATTGCCAAAAAAACAAAACCAAAAATAAAACAAGGGAGCTGTGGGTTTGCAAGTGTGTGTAATGGAAGATGTCCACTCAGGTTATCCTAAAACAGACACCTAACAAACATGAGGCTGTGTGATGACTTGTTACCCTTTGCTAGGCTGGCAATTTTTTAAAAAATCAAAAATGTTTATTTATTCATTTTAAACATTAAAAAAAATTGAATTTCAAATTCTCTCCCTGCTTCCACAGCCCTTCCTCCACCCACTGAGAGAGCAAGCAATGTTATGTCAATTATCCACGTAAAATCATGCAAGACATATTTCCATATTAGCTATGTCACAAAAAAGCGAGAAAAGTAAAGAAAGTGAGAAAACTATACTTCAATTTTTACTCCAAGTTCATCAACTCTCTCTCTGGAGGTGGATAGTATTTTTTATCATGGCTCTTTTGGAGTTGGGTAGACTAGCAATTGAACATGTGCCAAATTACTGCCGCCATCGGTAGAGGAACTCTTTCCCGACCTCAGATTGTGTGTTTGTCTAGATAACCACGTGTGTATGGTGCACAGAATGCTTGGAAGTAAGGCTGGTACCGGTGGTTCCTCAGGTTACCACTATTTGCGCTCAACAGTGAGGTAAGTTTCTGAGAAAAGTCCCTTCCTGTTGAGTATTGATTCATGCTAGTGCACTTAAGCCAGGTTCTTCTCCACTGGCAAGGGAATTACAATGGGCAAATGGGTTATAATATCTTTTATATGCAGGCCCGTGGTTAACACAGCATTACATGCTGCTAGAGAGACTTTTGTCAGAAATAAAACAAAACAAAATAATGACAAGAAAACCAGGCAATGGATATTTATGATTTGGGGCCTAGGATGAGGTAAATTGGTAGAAAGAAGAAAATAGAAAGCTTGTGTGGCTCTTACTGAGTTGGAAGTAAAAAGGGAGAAATTTAGGAAGAAAATAAAATGCTTTTTCTCTCTAGTTTTGGAATTTTGTTTTTGGCTAATTGATTGCTAATTGATAAATGGTTTTCCCTAGATATTCTGAGGGTGAAGGTGGTTTTAATTCAATTAAATTCAATTTGGTAAGCATTTATTAAATGTTTGTGATATGCCAGGAACTGGATTGTGGCAAGAAGTAGTAAGGGAGAAAGCATTTTTTTATCCCTGGGAATATGTTGTTCCCAGGTATTTTACTCGTCTTGGCTGAACACTGCCATCACTGGGACCCTTAATGTAATTGAAAAGGGATGACCAAAATCATCAGCCTGAGCAGAGTACATGTTTTCTCATGCCTTTGAAAAATAGTATTTTTGTTCTGAAAAATCAACAAAATGAAATGACTTTTGTCTTGTTTTTATACATATTACATAGCCTGAAAAGTTATACAAAGGAAAGTATTGTCTTAAGGAGAAATTCATCTTTTTAGGTTAGACCTGGGATCTTGATATTATAGGGAGATGCCTTTACCACTGCAGATGGGCACGAGCACTGTAATTTACGTTTTTATAAGGTTGCTTGGCACCCAAAATGAAATGACTTGCTCAGGATTAATGCAGCTATTACTCATCAGAATAAAAATTCAGACCAAAGTCTTCTAGGTTGAGGTCAGCACTCTATTTACTATGCCAGACTACGTAAGGCACGTTAATCACCTCTCGGTTGTTCCAAAGTACTAGAGAACAGGCTGGCATTGAGAGGTGATGTGTGGTAGCGAAAAGAGTGTTGAAATTGGAGTCAGAAGACCCAGGTTTAAATCCTGTTTCATGTAAAACGGAGATGCTGATACTTGTACTCCCTGTCTCACAGGTTGAATGTAAGGAAAGTACTTCCTTAAACCTTAAAGAGCAACATAAATGTTAGTTATTCTGTTCAATGGAGATTCAGAGTCAAATTCATTTTCCTAAAACGTGTTTTACCATGTCACTCTCCCCCAAGCCCATTCAGTCAACTGTAATGGTTCCCTATTGCTTCATGGATAAAATAGAAACAAATTCCTCTCTCTGGCTTTGAAAGCCCTTCATAACCTGTCACCTTTCTACCTTTTTAGGCTTCTTACACCTTACCTGATTCCCCACTCCCAGCAAACTCTGTGATTCAGTGACACTGGCCTCCTTGCTATTCCTGACACATGACAATCCATCTTCTGATTCCAGCCATTTTCACTAGCCATCTTGCATGACTAGTATACTAGAATGATTCTTCACCTCCATCTCCTAGCTTCCTGACCTTACTTCAAGTCTCACCTAAAATCTTACCTTCTTTGGCAAGAAGCCTTTCCCAATCCTCCTTAATCTTAATGCCTTCCCTCTTTTGATTATCTCCAATTTATCCCGTCTGTATGTTTGTATGTAGTTGTTTGCATGATGTTTCTCCTATTAGAACTCTTGTTTTTTGCCTTTCCTTGTATCCCCAACCCTCATCACAGTACCTGGCACATGGGAGGTGATTAATAAATACTTTACGATGGAACAGTAAACAAAATCCCCCAAAGACATCTTAGCCATTTTGAAACATCCCTTCTCAGCTTTTCATCAAAGTTCCTAGTAAGTACTTAAATGGACTGTATCAAGATTCATGTGTTTTTCTTGCCCCTGATGCAAGTGGTAAAGTTTCTTTTTATAATATTTTGTTTTTTCCAATTACATGTAAAGACAATTTTAAACATACATTAAAAAAAAATTGAATTCCAAATTTTCTCCATCCCTTACTCCTCTCCCCCCAAAACAGCAAACAATCTGATATTTTCATATTAGTCATGTTGTGAGAGAAGAAATAGACCAAAAGGGAAAAAAAAGTGGTAAAATTTCTAAAAGACTGCAAAGAGGAAGGGAACTAGATAATCAAAACATGCAGTAATCATGAGTTGACATTTAAGTAACACTTCAAAATTAGCAAAGGACCTTGCAAACATTTTTGATTTGATCCTCAGAGTCCCATGATTTAAAGGTTATGAGTACTATTATTTCCATTTTATAGATGAGAAAACAAAGTCTAAGGCAGGGTAAGTGACTGGCAGCTAGTTAAGCATGAGGGTGGCATTCAAACACTAGTCTTCCTGACTTAGTTCAGCACTCTATCTGCTTGACCACCTAACTGGCCCCTCAAGGGTGGACTGGATAAATCAGAGTAGAACTTAAGCCATCTCCTATAAAAATATCTGTTCTCAGGTAAGTTGGGGTGGGGCGGAGTAGACTCTTTGCAAAGTTGAAATTGTTATTCAAATACCAGGTGCTATTGAAGTCATGCTGTTTTTCAGTATTTGTAGCATTTGACCTCTACCATGAAAATTATAATACTTTATGATAGACCTGCACAATTTGTAAACTTCTTTGGGCCACAGATAGATTAGACTAGAGAGAGACTGATGATGGTTGGTAGCCATGGATCACGTGACAAACAGGATAAAGGTGCGATGGCAACCCTTTATTTTTCAAGGCCGCCTGAAATCCTTTGGGTCGTATGTTGTGCAGGCCTGCTTTATGAAATATTTTCCAGGGAACAAGTAAGCGACATTGTGGGGTGTAGATAGAGAACTTGTCTAAGAGGCACAAGGACCACGGTTTGACTTTGGCCTTTGAGAGATGCTGGCTAAGTGACCCTGGGCAAGTCACTTACCCTCACAATGCCCTAGGCAATTCTCCAACACAAATAAGGTATGGATCTGTTTTGGTAAAGGAAATTCCCTATACCAGTGGTGTTAAACTCTGCCCTGCAAGCTGCATATTGATTTAGAAAACTACAAATTAATATAGCTATACTTTATTGCATTTTTATTTATTTTGTTAAACATTTTCCAATTATGTTTTAATCTGGTTCTTCTTTTTTGGGCTGCTTGCACCCATAAGTTTGAAACCTGCCCCACACCAATGAGATCATAGGTCCAGTCCTTATTTCTAACCAATGTTGTTCAAGGATCATTTCATCAATTGTTACATCACCTCTTAGAGGAAGGGACCTGGAGAAGCCTTATATTCTGAATAGAACATACTATCTCATTATATGAACCACTGAACTAAGAAAGAACAGGAAAGGATCAATCAAGCATTCGAGCAGGCCTGTAAACCGAAGGCATCTGGACAATTGCAGGATGTTATGGCCATAGACTGGAGAGACGTGGGTTAGAACTGGGCATCCTGAGTGGAGAATCTGATTCCTTTACTGATTGGTCTTCAATATGGGCGTAGAGGTTTTGAGGTGTAACACACTCCAATACTGATACCAAAAATCTCTGTATATGTGCTTTCAGTGACAGGTACAAAGTATTTGTAGATCTGTTCAACCTCTCAACATACCTGGTACCAAGACACTGGATACCCAAGATGAACCCAATCATTCACAAATTCCTTTACATGGCTGAATACTGCGACAGCTCTTACTTCAGCAGTGACGATTCAGAGGATTAAGGCCGACTTTGAGGCGGTAGTCATGCCACATTGTGTGAATACTCAGGAATGTGGAAACAGTTCTAATGTACATTTGTCTAAGTATTTAAGCACTTCGATGTATATTCAAAGCCTTGTGATTAGTTTCTTCCTCTGTAAAATGAAGGCATCGGACTACATGATTTATCTCTAAGGTCCTTTCCAGCTCTAAACCAAAGTGAATACACTGGGGAAATATTTAAGTTAACTTTGGTTTTCTGATGATTTAATGAAGATGACTACTGATTTAGAGCTACCAGACCTCAGAAAATAGCCAGGCCATCATCCTCATCTTGAACATTAGGAAACTGAGGTCTTGATTTGCTTGGGGTTCACACGACTAAGTGGTAGAGGCAAGATTTGGATGCAGGCTACAAAGCCAGCACGATTTCCACTGTACTATGAGATCACAGCAAAGTCAGCTAAAATATAGCATTACATACAAGCAAATGCATGAAATATCTGCGATTTCATAAGCATAAGGCACTGATGGTATGAAAACTCCCTCTATCAATACAGACTACAACCAGTCTATGACTTCATAAATATCTACACAGGGATTTTTTAATGTTAAAAAAAATCAAATGGTATACAATGCTTATTACATTTTATCATTACATAAATCTTTTTGTAGATTTGAAAACTTCATGTGCTATTTCAAATCATTTTTGGATCTGTGTAATGCATCTGATTCTGCCTACATACAAAGTTCCAGAATTGATCATAATAAAAGTATTAAAAAAAAAAACAAACTCTCACCCTTTCCCCTGCCTTCTTTGGGAGAATAATGCTTATGAAAAGTGATAGTTATGAGTATTGGACTAGAAACAAATCTTTTTATTATTTCAAGTGCTGCTAAGTTATCAGCCTAGATCAGTAAAAAAGCCCATAGGAATGTTTTGTAATATCATCAGGGACCATGACAGCTACTCTGACACCTGGTGATAACCTTTAGGTTTAGAAGGTGTTTTTTTTGTCCTTTGTTCTCCAAGAGGACCCAAGATGATGTCATGATTTGCAAGTGAATTTGATGGGAGAAGGGCCCAAGCCAAGATCTTAGCCCTTTGCCCCAAAGGGAATCTGACTCACAGGCCCCAGACCCTCATCTCCCTTGAAAGCCCTAGCTTACCTTTAGATCTTATTCAGATGCACCTTCAACCCTTGCCCTGCATAGAATCCGGCTCCTGTTTGTCTACAGGACCCAGAAAACCCTTAAACTTTCAAATTTCCTAATCAACTCCCCTCATCTCCCTTTGAAAGCCTTAGGCTCCCTCTTGTCTATAGGCCCCAGAAAGGCCTTCCTTTATCTCCTTTTGAAAGTCCTAGCCCCACCTTGATTTTGTGCAGATGCCTTTCAAACTTCTGCCTTCCTGTTCCCTCCATTATCTATTCCCATTGTCTATTCAATCTCTCTGACCTCCCCAATTAGAATTCTTACCTAGACCCTTTTCCCAACCCCCTTCTCTGGCCACCCAAAGTTGCTTTAATATTTAAGATCCACCTTGGCCCTCATTCAGATGCTGAGAATCTCATGCTCAAAAGGCTGAGAACCTCTCATGCCCGCCCGTCCTTATGGGCGTCACCTGGCCTCTGTGATTTATCGCTAATAAACCTTTCCTCTGGCTGAAGATTTGAGTTGAATTCATTCAGCAGGGCCCGGTACCACGATCTTGGGGATTTTGCAGCACCCCAAAAGTCCTAGACCTCTTCAATTCCACTTTTGGATAGCCCAATTTGTTGGTAAGACTTAAAATTCCAATGTCTACCCAGTACTCTTAGTTTTGTATCCTAGGCTCAGGTAGAATAATCTAATCCTTCTTCAAAGTAACAGCCCTTCAAATATGTGAAGATGCCTAATAAGCCCTTCCCTGCCCCCCAACCAAAATGTTAATTTTGATCTCACAATGGTAAAATGCACACTTTACTTCTGAGACTGAATTTTGTGTTTAGTATTGTACAAATTGAGGCAACAACTGTACTTTCCAATGGCTAAATATTTTTTGAAAACTTTCTCCAAAATAACCTTTTCACCCATTATTTAATTCTCTCAAGTTTTGTGGCAGCAAATTTATAGAACCACATTTATTTGAATTTTCATGGGCCAAACAGAATGTTTCTGTGTAACCTACATTTCTCTCTCTCTCTCATATATTTTATTTCCCCTCAATTACATGTTAAAACAATTTTTTTAAAGTTTTGAGTTCCAAATTCTATTCCCTTCCCCCTCCCTGAGATAAGTAATCATATATGTTATACATGTGCAATCAGGTAAAACATTTTCATATTAGCCATTTTGTACAAGAAGACTCAAAGGAAAAACTGAAAGTGAAAAACAGAATGCTTCAATCTGTATTCAAACAGTATCAGTTCTTTCTCTGGAGGTGGATAGTATGCTTTATCAATAGTCCTTTGGGATTGTCTTTGAAACTGCTTCCTGCTGGCAAGGGGCATATAGCTGAGAATAGCTAAGTCATTCACAGCTCTTCATTGAACAATATTGGTGTTACCATGTATAATGGTCTCCTGGTTCTCTTCATTTCACTTTGCATCAGTTCACATTAGTCTTTCCAGGCTTTTCTGAAATCATCCTGCTTGTCACTTTTTATAGCACAATAACATTCCATTACAATCATATACCACAGCTTGTTTAGCCATTTCCCAATTGATGGGCATCCCTTTGATTTCTAATTCTTAGCCACCACAAAAAACTGCTATAAATATTTTTGTACAAATAGGTCCTTTTCTTTCTTTCTTTTTTTTTTGGATGTCTTGGGATATAGACCTAGCAATGGTACTGCTGAATCAAAGGGTATTCAGAGTTTGATTGCCTTTTGGACATAGTTCTGAAGAGGTCTAGGACTTTTGGGGTGCTGCTGGAACCCCAAGATGGTGGTACCAGGCCCTGTCTGAAAGAATTCAACTCAAATCTTCTTCAGCCAGAGGAAAAGTTTATTAGTGATAAAACACTTAGGGCCAGGTGACGCCCATAAGGACAAGCAGGTATGAGAGGTTCTTAGCCCGGAATGAGGGCCAGGGTAGATCTTATATACTTTGGGTGACTAGGGAAGGGTCTGGGAAAAGGGTCTGGATGTGAATTCCCAGAGACTGGAATGTCTAAGAGATTGAATAGACAATGGGAATAGATAATGAAGGAACTGAAAGGTATCTGAATGAAATTAAAAGGTAGGCTAAGGCTTTCAAAGGGAGATGAGGGGCTGGTGCCTGTAGACAAAAGGGGAGCCAGATTCCCTTTAGGGCAAGGGCAAAGACCTTGGCTTGGGCCATGCCCCATCATTCCCCCCTCAAACAAATTTGACACAAATTCTTTTGAGGAAAGGGGCGAAGGTCTGGACTTTTGAAACTGCTTCCTGCTGGCAAGGGGCGTAGAGCTGTCCCTGCCTCTCTGGGTCCTGTTTGAGGGGTCTAACTTCAAAAACCCAGCTATGCCAGGGTCAATGGGGCAGAATTCTCAGGTTGGTGTACAGCCTGAGCAGTCATCTGAAAGTTGATGGCTCCAACCCTAGAAGAAAGGAATCTGGCAAGGATATTTAGTAAACATGGATGCAACAAACACAAAAATATGATCAGTAGTGGAATGAGAATAGGAACCAGTATAGAAAGAAGCCAGGACTCCCATGGAAAAGATTTTGGAGTGCTAAAGTTATTGTGAATTTCTTGCATCCAACCAGCTTTCTCCAAAATATGAGCAGTGCAAAACTCTATCTGCCCGAAATTGTTATACATGCAACAAAATGTGTTTGCTAAAGCACATACACTCCCACTGGAGGCAAGCAAGTAGTCTAGGGCTATTCTGTTATCTAGAACTACTTTTGCTAAGGAATCCAAAGATTGCTGGATTTTCCAGAGACCATAAGCTGTCACATTTGCCAACTGGTGAATAATCTCTGTAAGCTTAGAGAGAATATGTTCATGCTATAAGTTACACCAGGACATAAGATAGTGTGCTCCCTTTTTAAGAGACCAGAGGACATTTCCCCAAAATCCATGTTTTGCCTTTAAGTTAGAGACTGTGGGCTGTTTGGCATTGAAAATGGAGAAGGGCGGTGCTAAAAATCCGAGGGTTACGCACCCCGAAGTCTTTGTAGGATGTCAAACATTGAGTGACCAAAACAGTAGTTCTGGGGTCTTGCCATGTGTTGGCACTTCGTTTCACCTTTTTCCCAAAATTCTTGTCATTAGTGGTGTCTGCACAGGTAGTGTGGGTCAAAAGATTAGCAGAAGATCTTTCAAGCCCTCCCTCCACAGGGGTGTTAACTTGTCTAGTGGTCTTGCAGCTTGTCTCCCAAGTATGGGAATATTCCCCCATGGAAAAGCAAGGTGCTGATACAGTCACAGTCACCCATAGAGAAGTGGCAAGCATAAATGGAGTGGCATAAACGTCTGAGAAAGTCATATTGGGAAGGGGGGCTTTGTGGAGATGAGCAGCCACTGCCAGGAAGCTTGCAGGCCTTCCAGCAGCTCTTAAGGAGTTAGGGGCGTGGAGGTCAATTTAGATTTTAAAATCACAAAAGCCTGGTCTGGGCCCCACTCTTGAGGGAGTGATCCAGGGCCCAGGGACAGTCATAAAGGGGCTTAACAATCAAACTATTATTAGGGATCCAGAGTCTACAAAATCTATCCATGCCTAGAAAAATTCGAAATTGTTTCTTAGTGGCTGGGACCTGGAGTTGGTGGCCCAGAAACTTTACAGACTGGCATGCTATCTGGACTTTGTTCAAAGAGACCCTACAGCCTTGAGTTCCCAAGAGATTAAGCACTCCTGAGGCAGTGGACAAAGAAGCCTCCTGGGTGGGGCTAGAAACACGGGCTAAGGGAAAATACTTTAAGGTCTTGGAGGTGAACAACAGCTGGGGTGGCAAAAGTATCCCAAATTGTCTCCCACACGTCCAGGGGAACATGGGGAGGTCTGGCACACAGAAGGAAAAGGGAGATGGGAGGCTTAACTAGAGAAAATTGGCTCCCCAACTTCACCATCAGGTTCCTTCCCAATGAGGGGGCAGGGCACGAGGAGAGCATAAGGGAGGAGTGTTTAAACAACAGATTCTCAAATACGCAGGGGAAGGAGTATGTCTGGAGACATCCCTCAGTTACCTCTGACCATGACCGGATGGGTCAAGGAGTGAATAGGGTCAGTGGTTACAGCAAAGAACACAGCCATGATAAAGTGGGTAACCTTACCTTCAGCCTCAATTTCTGCCCAGGGCTTGGTGAGGGAGATGGAGAAAGTGGGAGTGTTGCCCAGACCCAGGATCTTTTGTCCTCTCTAGTCTTGAGAAGACTGGAGGACAGGGTACTGGGTGGCTGCTCTATCACTTCTCCTACCTCGGGGACAATCCTTCCTGCAATGTCCCTCCTGGGCATATCTTGGGCAAGGTCCTGGAGGCATCTGTCTTGGGGGCTTCCTCCAATGGGGCACCCTAGAGGGGCACTCCTGGGACCAGTGAGCCTCCCAGTGGACTCCCCTGCCCAAATCGTTGGGCTTCCTCTGAGAAGGTGCCCTGGAGGTAATCTCCTTGGACCAGTGACCCTCATGGTGGCATCGAAAGCAGGTTTTCCCACTGCCCAAGTTGCCAGGAACACCCTTGGGTCTTTCCCTGACCATGGCAGCAGCCAGGAATCGAACATGTTCTTTGTCTCTAGCCCTCTGGCTGCGTTCTTTCTCCTCTGCTGCAACTAGGTCCCTGTTGCTAAGACTCCAAAGGCAATCTCCAATAAATGAGCCTGAGGCATTTGGGGTCCCATTGCCAATTTCTGTAGTTTCCTCCTAATATCTGGGGCAGATTGGTTAATGAAATACATGCTAAGGATTGCTGCCCCTTCAGTAGAGTCAGGATCTAAATTCGTATGCTTTTTAATGCCTTCTACTAGCCTATCTTGGAAAAGGGCAGGGTTTTCCTTTTCTTCCTGAGTAATTCCCTTAATCTTTTGAAAGTTTACTTGCTTTTGAAATGCTGTTTTCAGGCCTCCTAACAGGCAAATTATCATGTAGTCTCTCTTTCCCCTGTCCTCCCTCTTCTGATAATCCCACCCTGGATCACTAGCAGGAACAGCAGCTGTTCCTGGGGGGTATTTTGTGGGGTCATTGCTAGCCAAACGATCCCAAAACTTTGGGCTTGTTCCCATATTCTCTTCCTCTCCTCAGGGGTACAACAGGTGGAGAAGAGGACATGCAAATCACCCCAAGAAAGTTTGAATTGTAGGGAAACATCCCTGAAGCCCTCAGTAAATTTAGTTGGATCTTCTGAATACTGTCCAAGCCTTTCCTTAATCTGGGTGAGGTCTGAAATGGAGAATGGAACATGCACCCTAAGTGTCCCATTAGGAGAGGCAGGTACTTCCCTTAAAGGAAAAAGCCCTGAAGGCCCTGCCCTGCAGGAGCAGGGGCTTGTGGGGGAGGGAGGGAGGAAGTCCCACTTCTCGTGAGTGAGGGACTGGAAAGTGCCAGCTGAACTGGCAAGGCTGAGGAATCCAGCTGGCAAGGGGGAAGATTACCTGACACCAGAGGAGGGGAAGGGATCAGGGGAAAAGACACCACAGTGATACCCTTGTCTGGAGCCTGAAGAGGGGTCCCATCCGAAGTAGAGGTCTGGGGAGGAGGCACCAAGTTGAGAACCTCGTCTGGAGCTTGAGCTGGGGTCTCTCTGAAAGTAGAAATGGGGGGGAGGCCCGTGCTCAAGGCCTGAGTAGAAGTAGCCTCTAGAGCAGGGGTCTGGGGAGGAAATGGAGGGACCAGAGGAGCAGAAGGGAGGGTCTGGGGAGAATAAAGAACAGCCAGAAAGGCCAGAGGACAATGGGGTGGAGATAGGTGCTGGGGAGGTGGTGCCGACTGAGGTTGGGAAGAGGGGGGTGCCATAACCCTAGGAGCCATAAGAGGATCGTCCAAAAGGTCTATTTGGTCCCCACTCACCACTAGTGGGGTGGCTCTAGCTATGAGCATCTTACAGTCCTGAGAATGGGATCTCTAGAAAGCTCAACAAAAGCCATTAAGTAAGAAATCTCTACCCATTTTCTTTCTCTGCGACAATATTTTTCTAGCTCTGAGAAGGTCTTTACCGGTAATATCCCAAAAAGGCACCACGCCTCACAATTTTCCAGGTAATACTGAGGCCAAATGCCGTTACAAAAATGCACCAACTTTTTCTTTTTAAGTTCTTTACAGAAGATAAGATTTTTCCAATTTAGTAAAAGACAGCCCAAAGGCAAATTCTTGGGAAATGAAAAGGATTGACCTATTACGGGCTTAGGGAAAAGAAAAAAAAAAGCAAAAGAAGAAAAAAAATATACATCCAACAATTTCCCAGTTCCCTAGTACCATGAGAACTGAGAAGTTTGAACCTATGCTTCCTGATAGGGAGTCCATCCTCTATGCTAAGGAAGGTATATACCCAGGTCCAAATGCTCAAGCGGAGGCACTGGACCGAAAAACGTGGGAGCATCAGGCAGAGTTTGAGACAGCCTCGTAGCTGTCTGACCTAAAGGAACCTGAGAGGTCAGGCCTGAAAAAACTTCCAAGGCAAGCCTGGCTAGCTGCTTGGAAATCCAGGTCCAAGTGCTCAAGCAGAGGCACTGGACCGAAAAGCCTGAGAACATCAGGTGGAATTGGGGAGGGGGGAACTTACCAGTCGTGGCTGAAGAACAGTTTGAGATTTGGCAGTCATTTCCTGGTCAGGGAAACATATGAAGAGGTCTAGGGGTTTTGGGGTGCTGCTGGAATCCCAAGATGGCGGTACTGGGCCCTGTCTGAAAGAATTCAACTCAAATCTTCTTCAGCCAGAGGAAAAGTTTATTAGTGATAAAACACTTAGGGCCAGGTGACGCCCATAAGGACAAGCAGGTATGAGAGGTTCTTAGCCCGGAATGAGGGCCAGGGTAGATCTTATATACTTTGGGTGACTAGGGAAGGGTCTGGGAAAAGGGTCTGGATGTGAATTCCCAGAGACTGGAATGTCTAAGAGATTGAATAGACAATGGGAATAGATAATGAAGGAACTGAAAGGTATCTGAATGAAATTAAAAGGTAGGCTAAGGCTTTCAAAGGGAGATGAGGGGCTGGTGCCTGTAGACAAAAGGGGAGCCAGATTCCCTTTAGGGCAAGGGGCAAAGACCTTGGCTTGGGCCACACCCCATCAGTTCCAAATAATTACCTGGAATGGTTGGATCAGTTTACAAGTCTGCCAATAGTGCATTAATGTCCCAGTTTTCCCACATGCCCTCCAACATCCATCGTTTTTCTTTTTTTTGTTATATTATCCAGTCTTATAGGTATAAGGTTTATGAGCTCAGAATTGTTTTAACTTGCATTCTCTAATCAATAGTGATCTACAGCATTTTTTCATATGATCTTTCACTCTCTTTTGATATTCAGATGACCTGAATTTTTATGAACTTGTTTCCAATTCTCCTCAGAGTGACTTTGAGCAAGAAGCTATGATTATCTAGATACATAAACCCATTAGAAGGAAAAACCAAACCAAATCAAACCAAACCAAAACAAGCAAACAAAAAATCTCTTCAATGAACACAGGTGAATTTGTGACAAAATTCAACTGTTGAATTTTCCAAATAAGCAGTAGTTTGAATATCACTTGTTTTTTTCAACCTGGTTTGTATATGTAGACCTGACCTAAAATTACGGTTAGTATGATGAAATTTATTAGTATAAAAAACAAAGTGACATGACATTTTTTTTCATAACTTTATTTCATTATTTGTCTTTCTTTTCTTTCCTTTTTTTTTTTTCTAAATCCAGACCTGGAGCTTCATCCATGTGAGAACCCCTCAGTGTGGAGGCCAATTCCATTGATGTAGACTGGCAACTTACCATAACTTATTATCTTACAGAGTTTATCAGGGCACTTAGAGGTCATTTAGCTGGGATGTATCAAAAGTAGCATATAAGCCCGACTCCTTTCGCCTCCAAGGCTAGCTCTTTGCTCTTCTAAAACTTCATGAAAGCTATGAAATAGAACTATAAGAATGTACATTATTATATCTCTCTATCCAATAACATAATTTTCCATATAGATTCATCACATTTTAGAGCTGGAACTTCAAAGGACTAGTGCCTGGGGAGTAGAAGTTGCAGTACTTTGACTGAATCCAGCCACATGTGGCCTTGAGGCTGCAGGTTCCCTACCCCTGGACTAGTCTAACCTCTTGGTAATGAAGAAATCCTTTCTAAAATGCCTGAAACAAACAGCCATGAGACCCTTTATTAAATAAGTCCAATTTGGAGTTTCACTTCCTAAGAACAAATTGTTGGGCAGTTCTGATTGGTGGTAAGAAAACTGAGATCCTCACACTTTATTTAGGGTCCTTTTGGACTTTTGCTTCCTTTCTTCAATCTCCCATTGACTAAGTCAGTTCTGTCTTTGAGCTTAGAACCCTCAGCCTCATTAATCTGTCAGAGTTTATTGCTACCATCACACAAAGCATCTACTAAAATCTCTTCCCCTAGGATGCCTTCCCTGATCTGTTGAAAGATGTCTCTCAATGGGCAAAATAATTTAGATTACCATGTCAATCAAATTCAAGCTGGTGTTTTCCTTTCAGGCTTGCTCTAAGAACTGCTCTAAATAGCTCAGAGTACTAGCAGGTGGAAATCTGCTTTTGAATTGCCCTGCATGAATGTAATTCATAATATGCAAAAATGCTGATTTGAAATAGATTGCAAATGTTAGGCACCATCAGCAATATAAATGCCCATTGATTATTTTTTGCACAGTGCACTGCCGGGAAGGCAGATAAGCACAGAAATAAATACCTTCATAAATGCAGGCCCTTATATACCTTTACCTTAGAATAGAAACCAGTCACTAAAATAAGATTATTATATTTTAATCTTTATTACAAAGATAATCAAAACTGTGAATACAATAAAATTCCCCAGTATTTCCTTACTTAAAAATAATTATCTCCAAACTTTAAAAAGTCCAGAATTTTACAAATGTACATAAAAACAAAAAAGAAGTAACAATAACAAAACATTAACAAACCAGTCATCCATTCTAATAAATGTTTGTTGAGCTCAATCAGAAAGTAGGAAATGTTTGCCTGGTGTACCTGAATTGTAAAGGATTTCTATTAACCGCAGAATTTTAGAGGGGGAAGGGTCCTTGGAGATAATCTAGTCTAGTGGTCCCCAGTCTTTTTGGATAGTGTACCCCTTTTAGCATATGTGTATTGCTCTGCTAATTATGTATACCATACAACTTATACAAAAGTAGAAATTTTAAAAGAGTGACAAAGATGTTTTTAAAAATTGATTCTGGAGTCAATAGGAAGCCATTGGAATTTATTGGGTAGGGGGAATGTTATGGTGAAATCTGTGCTTTAGGGAAATCACTTTTGTAGCTCTATGGAGAGAGACAGGTAAGGAAACTTATCAGGAATCTATTGCAATAGTCTAGGCACGAGGTAATGATGGCCTGAAGTTAGGTGGTAGCTATGTAAGTAAGAGAGAAGGGAAGAAACGCAAGAGATATGATGGAGGCAAAAAAGACAAGATTTGGCAACTACTTGGACATGTGGAACACAGAACAAGACTCCAAGGTTGCAAACCTGGGTGCCTGGGAGGATGGTGGTGCCTTTGACAGCAAGAACTTCAGAAAAAGAGTGGATTTGGCTGAGGGGAAGAAATAATGAACTATGATCTGTAGCACACCATCAATGCCTGCTTTTCTTGTGTGACTCAGTATCCCACTAAAAATGAAAGGGATTGGGGTGGGGGACTCTTCCTCACTGGCTGGTGCTTGAAGCAAAGAACCCACAGGCTGAGGGATGCCTACCCCTGGTGCAAGAGGGAGCTGGGGAGAAGTGGAGAATCTTGCTTGGCAGCTACATTCCCTCACTCTGACTACTTAATCACATACAAGGTCATGCAACAGCTCTCTTAGCCTACTTTGGAGATCCCTGAGCTTATCCAAACCCTTCTATTTGCAGAAGAGAAAACTGGGGTGACTTGCTCACAAGTCAGTTCTTTACTGTCATGGCCTAGAATCCATCTCCTGGCTAACAGTCCAAGCCCCAATGATTTTTCCCATAATATACATCATTTTCCAAGCCTACTAATCCTGCTGGTTAAGTCTTGAGAGTATACCAGTAAACAAACACATTCTTCTAAGGCCACTTCTGGCTAAAGCAAGAAAAGGAGGGTTGCCTAATCCTGATGATTTAAGATTAATAGAAGAAAAAAAATTTCTAAGGAAGCCAAAAGGGAGATATTGCTGTTTAGAAAGTCTCATTTCAGAAAGTTCTTCTACATTATAGACTAATATGGATTTGTAGAAAAATACTTGGGGCACTTTTAATGTGACATAACTTCTTCTCTTTTTTCAAAGGAAGATAAAGAGTTAAATCTGACTTAGCTCAGGTGTCAATGAGAGATGATGAGTGGCACCCCAAGCCATCACTGCACTGCTGGTAATACTACTGGCAATCAAAATCATTATAGCTTAGTCAGGTAATAGACCCAGGGAAAACCAATTATTGGATGAGAAGGGCAATGAACAAGACACAAGTGTATCTGAGCTACAAATGACCCTATGCGAGGTGGATGTCAAAAAGGGAAAGCCCAGGGCCATAGAATATCTGAGCAAGAAGGGACTGAGAGAGCCAAATCCCTCATTTCATCTCTCCTTCCCAATTCTTAAAGCGTTTTTCCCTAGACTGCTCCTGCATCCTTATCACAGCCCACTTCTCATCATACTTCTATACACATACATATCTTATCTGTCTTATTAGACTGGAGACTCCTTGTTCTCTATCTCAGTACCCTTAGTGCCTAACACTTGGACTTGCATGCAGAAGCCACAAAATAATCATTTGTTGAATTGAATGAATAGATGCATAGAATCTATATCTTGTAAGAGACTGCAAGTCCACTTAGTTTAACTTCCCCCTGACTGCAGCAAGCAGAAGATCAACTTGGTGTTTTCCCTTTGACTTCAGCTGTCCCAATCTTTAGAAAGGCAATCAATGACCAGGGCTTTTAAAAACTAGCTTGTCCTGGTCCATGTGTAGCTGAGTAACAGGGCTTGATGAGGGTTTCTGAAGACAAAAATGTTTGGTAGTGAGGATTTCATTTTTGTGTTCCTCCCAGGTATCACACAAACACAGCAGACACAGAATCCGCAATACCTAAGGAGGAAAAAAGTCCTATTAGACACATTGATTGATGAAAACAATTTTTCCCCCAAACCAACCTTTGGAATTAAATGTTTACTTAGCGATTTTTAAAAACACGATTTGACCTTTTTTATGCCAACCCACACAGGCTTCTAACTGAAGCACTGGCAGATGATTAACCACCAGTACTTTAAGAAAAATGTCATTGCTTACTGCAATTTTGTGACTATATATAAGAATTGAAGTGAATAGGCTTCAGAACTCTGAGGAACAGCAAGGACAAAACCAGGAATATTAAGAAGACATGTTTTGTCGTTACAGCTGTTATCCTGTGAGATTATATGCATACAAACATATACATATACACACACTCATACATATATCTATATATATGTAAACAAATTACTTAAATGAATCGGTTTCATTATTTGAAAGGTATATTGTTCACATCTATTGTTTAGAGACAATAGGACAATGAAAACAATTTACAGGCAGCTAGGGAAGGCTTCATTTCAAATCTAGCCTCAGTCAGCTTAGTAGTTATGTGACCCTGAGCAGGTCAACCACGTTCAGCCTCAGTTTCCTCATTTGTAAAATGAAGATAATATAATAGGACGTACTTCTCAGGGTTATTGTGATGATAAAATGAGATGATATTTGTAAAGTACTAACTAATTATTATTATTAGTGGGTTGTCTTTTTAGTGAAATGTTGACATTTATGCTTTTAAATTTGACTTGAAGCAAAATTTTAATAGTAACAAGACTACTGCACACCCTTAACTACCAAAAGCATTGAACTCAATATCATCTGAAGAATCTACAACCAATTTTAAGATATACAGTATGTGTGTATATATATGTATGTATGTCTTGCAAGGAAAAAATGTTTGTAATTAAATATATATATATATATATATATATATATATATATATATATGGTAAGTATAAAGGAATGCTTGCAATAAATATATGTGTATAAAACATGTACATACGTGTGTGTATGTGTGTATGTGTATATATATATATATATATATATATATATATGCAAGCACTGGGGGTATAATAAAGGCAAAGGACAGTCCCTGCCCTCAGGGAGATTACAATTTAAAGGGTGAGACACAAGCAAATAAACAAGTATAGTCAAGCTATATATAGGATACATAGGGAATAACTAACAGAGAGAAGGCACTAGAATTAAGAGATATTAGGAAAAGTAGAATATGGGATTTATCTGAGTCTTGAAGGAAGTTAAGAAAGGCAGGAGGTGGAGATAAGGAGGAAAGGCATTCTAGGTACGGGGGACAATCAGAGAACACATTCAGAGGTGAGAGGAGTATCTTATTCTTTCTGACCTCTCCAACTACAGGAGAGATTCTACCAACTCTGTAAAACATTCAACATTCATATGATGAATGCTTGATCTACAGGAAAGTTTTTAGGCAGGATAATTAAAAAAAATTTTTTTTCAAGAAACAAACTATAAAGTTTCATATCTGCTACTTGGAGCACAACCTTTACACATTATACCCGGTTCCAATTTACAGAATCTTTAGTTAATGCAAGCTGCCTGGAATCAGTGGAAAATAAACTCCTTGATGCCAGTTCCATTTAGTTTTTTGCATCCCCAGGGTCAGTACACAGGACATTGCACACAGTAGGTGTTTAGTAGAAGACTATTGGATTGAATTGCTGAATTAAATGGATTAAAAATGTAAGAAAAAAATTTTTTTTATTAATAACCAAGTATTAAATTAGGATTGATTTTTTTTCCTTTCTATTTCCTCATTCAGGGACCAGTTCTTGTAGGTCAGTCAACCTCTGAAGGACAGGGCTGATGATGAGACTGGTCTAATCCTCCTAGGGACATCCTCCTCCATCTAGGGTAGGACCACATCCAATTAGGAGAGCTTACTTCTGATTTAAAGTATAAATAGAATCTATTCTAGGTGAATTTCAGCCCCAACAGGGTGTAGATGGATTCATTTGTCCAGATAGTTAGAGGCAGCTGAGTCTCACGATCAAGCTACCCTCGCAGGAGGAGGAGCTGAAGGCTTTCAGCCCACCCCCTCTTCCACCCCATCATTAATTGTTCACCAATCAGGGTTGATCTCCACCTGTCAGGAGCCCACATTTCCAAAGATATTTAAGCATTTGATGATCTCTGTGGTTTTGTCTTTGGTTACCAAGAGAGACCACTGACCATCAACTTATTAATTATTTGCTAGCCTAATTAATAAATTGATTATTAATTACCCAGAAACTCTATCTGTCAGGCTTTTCATTCATCTCAAATGAAAACCATTTCTGTGATCAGTGCACTAGACCAATGGTGTCAAACTCAAATAGAAATGAATCTCTTTTGGCCACAAACTGATTTGGAAAACCACAAATGAGCACAAACACATGCATATGTGTATTTTTCATTCTTGAGGCTCAAGTCTTTTTTTCTTCCCACCGGCTATTTTGACAGAGTTTGGTGAGTTGGCGCAGCCACTAGAGTTGTACTTCTGGAGTAAAGTCAAATAGAAGCAATTGAAGTCACTTAAGATCTCAATGTCTCTAAGACTACATAAGTTTCAGAGTATATGCAGGTCTGCATTGGAAGGGGGAAGTTCCTGACTAGGATTTTCCTATGTCAGTGTGATTACAGACCTGGGTCCAAAACAAAAATGTGACACTTTCCATGTTTAGCTTTCATATTTGTAAGGCAGACTTACTTGGATAGGCACTTTTCCCCTAGGCTCTCTTTGTTTAAAAAAGGTCTCCTCTCAATCCCTTAATCATCTAGTTAATGTACACAAATTGCCATTCCTTAAAGTCTAAGAAATAGAGCCTACTCTATAAACCAGAGTTTGATAAAAGAGTAGATTCCAGCTTTATGGAAGATGCCTAATTAGATGCAAGGAAAAATTTGATAATTAGAACTATCCAAATATGGAATGGGATGCTTTGGAGGGATTCATGCCTGGGCTGCCTGATTACTTGATGGGTATGCTATAGAAGGAATTCTTTTCCAGCTATGAGATGGAACACAGCCATATCTAGGATTTGGTGCCCAGGGCAAATTCATTTGGGGGACAGGGAAGAGTCCAGATCCTGGTTAGGTTAGATGATCCCTGAGATCTTTTTCAATGGATAATTCACTGTTGATATCCTTTTAATAGATGCAAAGAGTCTGTCTTGCCATTCAATCTGTATTTGGGGGCATAAACGAGACTTACCACAAATATTAGCTCCCATTTTAACAAAGGCATAGCCATCTACTCCCCAGGAAGTACCCCATGAGTTCCGTACTATCCAATAAGGAGTGCTTCCTATAAAAATAAGAGAGGAAAGTCAACTTGAGATGACCAAAACACTTTTAGTACAATAAATGTGTAATAAGAATGGATAACTATTTACTGAGTAATTTACTAAAGGCAGATATACTAAATAAATACATGCATATAAGAGCAGGACTTGGAGATACAATTGAGTGCTAATTTAAATCTGACAATAGGTCTCTACTATACTGAATATGACACTAAAGACAAAGAAACTAGTATTTTTAAGTGCTTTTTAGTGTTAGGTGGTTTAATACTAGATGCTTAATAAATGTCTTTTTTTACATTTATTTTTTATTTTTCTCAATTACATATAAACAAACATTTTTAACATTCATTTAAAATTTTTGAGTTCTGAATTCTCTTTCTCCATCTCCTCCCCTTTCCTTGAGAAGGTAAGCAATTTGAAATAGATTATATACATGAAGTCATGAAAAACATTTCTATATTAGCCATAATGCAAAAGAAAATGCAGAATGTCTTGAACTGTTAATAATGGCTAATGATACTTTAAGGATTACAAGGCACTTTACACATGCAATTTCATTTGATTTTCACAACAACACTGTGAGACAGTTTCTTTTTATCCCCATTTTACAGATGAGGAGGCAGGCTGAGAGAATCAAATGATTTGTTCAGGGTCCCACAGCTAATAACATTCAAATTCAGGTCTTACTGACTCCAGGTGCATTACTCTATACCAACTAGTCACCTACTCAAGACAGAATAAAAGGATAAAGAAAAAAAGAAAAGAAAACTACAGAGAACCAGGAAAAGGAAAAATCAGGTACTCAAAGGCATACACCACAACACTGAGAGACTTGATTAGAAAATATTCTCAATATTTCCATGAATTTCTATGAAGAATGACTAACTGAAAACATACATTTTTATAATGGGTTATTTTAAGGTTGCCATCAGTGTAAAGAGAGTAACCCCAATAAGAAATAGTTTGAACAAGACTGGGAAATTTCTGCCTCCTGAAAAAATGTATTCTAGGAAGAAAGAGAGCCTAAACAGCACGTACCTGTTTTGTCAAAACCAGTTATGAGAACGGCGTGATTGGCTTCTCCACTGGAACAGTGATGCTGGATTATTCCTCCCAGATAATCTTGCCAGCTCACTGCATCCACTATCACAGCTAAAGGGCCATAGGCAAGGAGTACTTTGGCCATTTCATCCTCTTTATCACTAGGAAGGAAGAGGAACCACTGTACTGATGAGTTTAATTTGTCTCAAGATTGAACATCTCTAATGCAATGTAACCATGAAAAAAGAACACTGGATTTGGAGTCCAAAGACCTGAGTTCCAACACTGGCTCTATCACCATAAGAAATAACAACAGCAATAATAAAGACATCTAACATTCACAGACTTGTAAAGCACTTTACTTGAGCCTCACAACAATCCAGTGAGGTAGAAGTGATTATTATTCCTACTTTACAAATAGGGAAACTGAAGCTGAGAGGTCAAGTAACCTGTCCAGAGGTACCCAGCTAGTACATTTTGTGGCAAGATTCAAACTCACATTTTGCTGACTCTAAGTCCAATCCTCTATTATTAGATAACTTTAAAAAGGTCATGTAACCTCTCCAAAGCTCTATTTCCTCACTTGTAAAATGAGGGTGTTCAATTATATAATCTCTAAGACCTCTTTTAGCGCTAAATCTTATAATCATAGCTCTTGACCTATGCTAAATTAACATTCATAATCATAAAATCGTATGTTTAGAAGTTAAAGTGAACTTTCATTGAGTCCAACCCCCTCATTGTACAGATAAGGAAATTGAGCCCCCAAAATATTACCTGACTTGCCTAAGGTCACACTGATACAACACAGCTTAGACATCATAGAATGATAATTACTTGATTAAGAAGGATGACCAAGTCAGATTTATATTAAGGATGCAAGGATGGTTTGACTTTAAGAAAAAAAAATAATCATATTAAAAACAAATTACTACACACATATGATTATATCAAGGGATCAAAAAGTGAAACACTCATTTCAGTAAAAAAAAAACCCTACAAATCATAGTCATAAAAGGGTCATGTTTTGATATGATTAAAAAGTATATATCTCAAGTCAAAAGCAAGTATTATTTGAATTGGGGAAGCACTGAAAGCTTTCCCACTAAATACAGAAGTAAGGCTATCATGTCCTTTCTTTACTATTGTTCAACATCATTGTAGAAATGTTAGTAATGTGAAGAAAGTAAGAGAAAGAAATTAAATATAGCCAAAGAGGAGACAAAGTTATGCCTATTTCTATTAACATTACAGTTTACTTAGAAAAATCTCAATGAATCAGCAAAGAAACTGGGAAAATTAACAAATTCAATAACTTAACAGAATGTAAAATAAACTGACAAAAAGCAGTAACCTTTCTGTACACCAATAATAAAATCTGGGAGGACATAATAAAAAAGAAATTTTCATTTAAAAATCACCACAAAATACATAAGCTAAGTGGCAGTCTACAGAGGAATACTCAAGATATATAAATACAATTACTCTTCTTCTTCTTCTTCTTCTTCTTCTTCTTCTTCTTCTTCTTCTTCTCCTTCTTCTTTTAGGCAATTGGGGTTAAGTGAATACATAAGCTAAGTGGCAGTCTACAGAGGAATACTCAAGATATATAAATACAATTACTCTTCTTCTTCTTCTTCTTCTTCTTCTTCTTCTTCTTCTTCTTCTTCTTCTTCTTCTTCTTCTTCTCCTTCTTCTTTTAGGCAATTGGGGTTAAGTGACTTGCCCAGGATCACACAGCTAGTAAGTGTTAAGTGTTTGGTCTGAGGCCCGATTTGAACTCAGGTCCTCCTGACGTCAGGGCCAGTGCTCAATCCACTGCGCCACCTAGCTGCCCCTAAATACAATTACTCTTTAAAAAAAATAAAGAATGACAAATAATAGGGAAGATTCATTATTTGTGGTCGGGTCCTACCAACATAATAAAAATGATAATATATAAATTAACATATTTTATCCACAATCAAACTATTAAGGGGACACTAGACAAAATAGATGAAATAATAAAAAAAAATTCATTTGTTGGTGGTGGGGAACAAAAAAGGATTTCAAAGAGAATATTGGGGGGAAGTATGAATGAATGGGGAAAAACACTTTTGGTCCTCAAATTATACTATAAAACAGTAATCAGTAAAATTATTTGGTACTGATTTAAAGTAAAAAAGTAATTCAGCAAACAAAATAAGTTAAGAAATATCAGAAACAAACTTTGTACCCTAGTGTTCAACAAATATAAGAACATAAATGACTTGTGAGAAAGAACCCTTTACTTGATAAGAACTAGGAAAACTGCAAAGAAGTTTGGAAAAAGTTAGGTTTAGATTAACATCTTATACCATATACCACAATAGACTCAAAAACGGATAATCAATCTGAATAAAAAAGTTATATTATGTATAATAAGTCCCATCAAGTGTAAAAAGAAAATGAGAAGAATCAAATCAGGACCCTTTCACAGCTGTGGCTAGGGAAAGAATTTGTTTTAAAAATTTTATTTAATACTTTTTGCTTTTATATCATCTTCATTACTTAAAATATCCCCTTCCCTTTACCAACTCATAGAGCAATTCTTTTTAAGAGGAAAAAAAGCAGTTCAGCAAAACCAATCCTCACATCAATCAAATATAGTCTTGTATCAGCCAATGTAGTCAAGCTATTTCACTGAAGAAAAGAGAGAGGTACATTATTCAAATCTGAGTTTGTTTTCTCCATTTATTTTTTTTTAGGAGTTGTGTATATTGTTTTCCTGGTTCTGTTTACTTATTTTGTATCACTTCATTGAAGTCTTCCCATGCCTCCCTGTAGTCTTCTTATTAATCTTTTTTATTTTTATTTATTTATTTATTCCCAAATAAATATTTCTTTTTACTTGAAAAAAATTGAAAAATTGTATTTGAAAAAGATAATTTCTTATTAAATATTTATGTTTAATTATTTATTTTATCTTATTAATTTTTCTTTTTTTATGAATTTATTTTTACTTTTCATCATTCACATCCACAAAATTTTGAGTTCCAAATTTTCTCCCCATATCATTCCTCCCCCAAATCCTAGGGCAGCATGCATTCTGAATACTCTTTCCCCTAATCTGCCCTCCCTTCTATTCCCACCCCTCCTTCTCTTATTCCCTTCCTCTTCTATTTTCCTGTAGGGCAGGATAGATTTCTATACCCCATTGCCTGTATATCTTATTTCCTAGTTGCATGTGAAAACAATTTTTTTAACATTTGTTTTTAAAACTTTGGGCTCCAAATTTTCTCCCTTCCTCCCTCCCCATCCCCCTCATTTGAGAAGGCAAGCCACTTGATACAGGTTATACATGTGTAGTCATGCAAAACACTTCCATAGTAGTCATGTTGTGAAAAACTAAGTATACTTCCCTTCATCTTATCCTGCTCCTCATTTGTTCTATTCTCTCTTTTGACCCTGTCCCTCCTCAGAAGTGTTTGCTTCTGATTACCCCCTCCCTCAATCTACCTTTCCCTCTATCATCTCCCTTCTCTCTTATTCCCTTCTCCCCCTATTTTCCTGTAGGGTAAGATAGCTTTCTATACCCAATTGAGTGTGTATGTTATTCCCTTCTTAAGCCAAATCTGATGAGAATAAGATTCACTCATTCCCTCTCACCTTCTCGTGTTTCCCCTCCACTGTAAAAGCCTTTTCTTGTCTGTTTTATGTGAGATAATTTACCCCATTCTATCTCTCCCTTTCTCCTTCTCCCAGTATAATCCTTTCTCATCTCTTAATTTTATTCTCCAGATATCACCCATTCATCTTCAACTTACCCTGTGCCCTCTATCTATCAATCTATCTATATATGTAATTTTTTCCACCTCTAACTACCCTAATACTGACAAAGGTCTCATGAGTTACAAATATCATTTTTCCATGTAAGAATATAAACAGTTCAACCTTAATAAGTCCCTTATGCTTTCTCTTTCACGTTTACCTCTTCATGCTTCTCTTGAATCTTGTATTTGAAAGTGACATTTTCTATTCAGCTCTGGTCTTTTCATCAAGAATGCTTGAAAGTCCTCTATTTCACTGAATGTCCATTTTTCCCCCCTGAAGGATTATACTCAGCTTTGCTGAGTAGGTGATTCTCGGGCTGTAATCCTATCTCCTTTGTCCTCCAGAGTATTATATTCCAAGGTCTCCAGTCCCTTAATGTAGAAGCTGCTAAATCCTGTGTTATCCTGACTGTGTTTCCACAATACTTGAATTGTTTCTTTCTGGTTGCTTGCAATATTTTCTCCTTGACCTGTTAGTTATTCCTCAAGCAATAGACATTTTTTGTTTGTTTCTTGGTCCTTCAGGCCAAAACAAACAAACAAACAAACTCATACTGCTGTAAATGTTTTGGTGACTGTTCGACCTCCTCTCCCCCTTCCCCCTGCTTTCCCCCAACTCCTTTTATTTTTTTAACCTCCTCTGGAATAGCACTGAAATCCCTGGGTCAAAGACTAAGGATGTTTTAGTCACTTTTTAATAGCATGATTCCAAATTACTGTCCACTTTTTTGGCCATCTGTTTAGTTGTGTCTGACTCTTCTTCCAACCCCCATTTTTAGGGGTTTTACTTGGCAAAGATACTAGAGTGGTTTGCCATTTCCTTCTCCAGCTCATTTTAGAGATGAGGAAGCTAAGGCAAACAATGTTAAGTGACTTGCCCGGGGTCACACAACTAGTAAGTATCTGAGGCTGGATTTGAATCTTCCTGATTCCAAGTCCAGTGCTCTAAAAACTAAATCACCCAGCTGCCCCAAAATTACTATCTGGCATGAACCACTTCATCCCTCTGCCAACAACATCTAACTAAGCCTTTCTGCAGTTGGCTCCAACATTGTCAACTCCTATCTTTTTGCCATCTTCATCAATATGCTATATGATAGGTAAAACCTCAAAGTTGTTTTGATTTGCATTTCTCTTATTATTAGTGATATGAAATGGGCAATCTTTCGTATAGTTCTTAGTAGCTTAAAATTCTTCTTTTGAGAATTGTTTGTTCCTACCCTTTGTGACAGCTAAGTGACACAATGGATGGAGTGCTGGGCCCATTTATCAGGAGGACTTTGAGTTCAAATCTAGACTCAGACACTATATGTCATTGGTCACTTAGCCTCTGTTTGCTTTAGTTTCCTCATCTGTAAATTGGGGATAATAATAGCACCTACCTCCCAGGTTTGTTGTGAGGATTAAATGAGATAATAATTATGAAGTAGTTAGCACAGTGCCTGGCACATGGTAAGCACTATGTATTTCTCAGTTGGTTCAAGTCATGTCCAACTCTTTGTGACTACAACTGGGGTTTTCTTGGCAAAGATACTGGAGTGGTTTGTCATTTCCTTTTTTGGCTCATTTTACAGATGAGGAAATGAGGCAGACAGGGTTAGGTGACTTGCCCAGGGTCACAGAAATCTCAGACTAGATTTGAACTTAGGTTTTCCTGACTCCAGGCCTGGTACTCTATCCACTGTGCCACCCAGCTGCCCAAGCACTGTATAAATGTTAGCTATTACTATTGTCATTATTTTTGCTTTGATCACTTATCAACTGGTGATTTTTTTTTTGTTATATACATACCTTTATTGCCTCTATATTTTGGATATCAGACTTTTAACATAGATATTTAGTATGAATATTTTCCCCCAATTGATCTCTTCCCCTTCTACAGTAGCTGCGTCAAGTTTATTCTCACAAAAGCCTTTCAATTTCATGTAATCAAAATTATCTATTTTGTCCTTATCAATCACCTTTATTTTTAGGCCTATGCTTCAGGAAGAACAAAGACAGAAATGAAAGTCTCATATGTAAACCTAAAAGACCCCTTTTTGCAGTTTTGTAGTAGCAAAGATCTGGAAATAAAGTAAATGTCGACTGACTGGAGAATGTCTAGAGAAAACGTGACACATGAATGTAATGGGATATTGCTGCACCCTAAGAAATGATGAATGTGAAAAATTCAGAGAAACATAGAAAAATGTATATGAACTAATGCCACAAAAAGCAAACACAGCAAGAAAAAAAATACTATTACAACAATGTAAATGTAAAGAACAATAAGAAATAGAGCCAGATGCCATGTATTTTGTGTGACTTGGGCAAGTACTTATCTTTCCAAAGCCTCAGTTTCCTTATCCATAAAATGAGGGGACTGAACTTAATGGTCTCTGATGTATCTTCCAGTTATAAATTTACCACTCTTTGATAATTATAATGACCAAGCTTGGTCCTGAAGAAGAGGGAAAAAACATATCTCCCTCCCTTCTTTTTTAGAGGCATGGAACATGGCCATCAGACTTAATTGATGTGTTCTTTACTTTTGCTAACCAGTTTTTTCCTTTGGTTTTTATATTTTGCTACAACAGATAGCTCTCTAGCTAAGGTAATTGGAAGGGATATGTTTAGAAATGGAAGTAATGGAAAAAAATGTATCAAAAATCCAAGAACAAATTTAAAAGTAAAAAATTTTAAATCTGAAAATTTAAAGGGTAAAATCTTAATGCCATAAGTTATAGAAAATATGTTAAAAAGTGCTACAAAATAAAGGATAAGAAATATATTCTTCCTAATTTCATAGCCATTATACTTTGGCAAGATAACTTTCGTCATTTACCCTGGTTGATAAACTTTTAATGAATCATTGGTTTCTTGAGTGTATACATTTTTTTTTCTTAATTGCAAGTCCTGAGGGAAGATAGATATTGGAAGAAACTCTGTACATATCCTTAAGATGACAAAGAAAGCAGCCAAGAGTAATTAACTGCTTCAAAGTTCTTGAAAGCTAAGGGAGTTAACTCCTATATGGCCCATTACTAGTAAATTGGTTTATTCACCTAGAAGAATGAAGGGAAGTGCACAACACTATTATTGATTCAAATGAAAATGAAATTTTAATAGTTATTTGATTATTAAATATTTACATGAGAATTGTTGTTTTCTGGCATTCTATTAAGCTGACATGTCTTTTCCCATCCATTTTTACATCCTTAAATGGCTAGTAATGCGATTGATGGGTCAAAGGATATGAACAGTAACATTTCTCATAATTCCAAATGGTGTTCATCTTCCAATGGCCTCTCCAACATGAACTATTTCCAGCTTTTTTCATCTTTGTCAATTTAGTGGATTAAGAAATGATGACTCAGTCATTTCAATTATCATTTCTTTTATTTTTTATTGATTTGGAGCTTTTTTTTAAATTAGTGAGGCAATCAGGGTTAAGTGACTTGCCCAGGGTCACACAGCTAGGAAGTGTGAAGTATCTGAGGCTGGATTTGAACTCAGGTCCTCCTGACTCCAAGGTCAGAGCTCTATTCACTGCACCTCTGATTTGGAGCTTTTTAAAAATATATGGCTACTGATAGTTTGTATTTCTTCCTTTCAAAATTGTTTGTTCAAATGCCTTGACCACTTGCCCAATAGGAAAAAAGGCTCTTAGTCTTATAAATCTGTATCAATTCCCAATATGTTTCTGGAAGGCAGACTAAAATTATCGATATCTTTTGTTTTTACATAATATTCATTTCCAGATTCCTCACTTCCTTACTCAGAGAGCCATACTTGTAACAGAGAATAAAAAGAGAGAAAAACAAAAAAAGTTAATCAAAACTATACAACGCATTAACTGAATCAATGGTATACATAATATTCCATACCCATAGTTCATGACTTCTACAAAGAAAGGAGGAAAGTACATTTTCTCATCTCTTCTTTGGGAACAATCCTGGTCATTATAATTATACAGGTTCAGGTATGAGGCATTTTTTTTTTCATTTACATTGTAGTTATGCAAATTGTTTTCTGGTTCTGCGTACTTTACTTTGCATCAGATAGTATGCCAGTCCACACATCTCGGTAGTATTCATTCATTATTTCTTATGGACAATAGTATTCCATTACATGCATGTACCACAATTTCTTTATCCATTCCCCCAAGCAATGGACATCTACTTTGTTTTTGTTTCTTAATGTTATAAAAAATGCTATTATGAATATATGTATTTTCAGCAATCTCTAGTAAAATATTAGAGTTTTTGGTGTTTGTGGGAACCTAACCCTCTATTTCCCATTGGTTCAATGTATCAACATCTGCATTCTTTACTTTTGTGCTGTTTTCTAGGAACATAAGCCCACAAAAGTTGAAGATAGTGTATAATTCAATAATTTTTAAATTTGCTGTCCTCAATCTTTTTTCCAGGTTAGTTGTTTTTGCTATGAGATAATTCATATTTTCTATTTTTTTCAGTCTTTTGACTTTGTCTTAATATTTCTTATCTTATAGTTATTCACTTCTATTTGGTTAATTCCAATTTTAAGGGAACTTTTTTTTCTTGAACAAGGTTTTTGTCTTTTTTTCCCCCAAGCTAAATTCTTTCCAAATCTTTATCCATAACTTAACATTTCTTTTCCCATTTCCCTCTAGTGTTCTCATTTGCTTTTTAAAGTAATTTTTTTTCTTAAAAAAACAAAAAAAAACCCAACTCTTGCTTCATCTCTTTGGGGAATTCTAGCTAGACTTGTGGTCAAGCTATGTTTTTCTTTGATTCTTTGTTTGCAGATGTTGTAGAGCATTTTCCTCTGGGTCTGTGTCCTGAACATTCCTGTCACCATAATTGTTCTATTTAGTAGGCTTTTGTAGATGTTGTTGTTTGCCTAGTCTTCCAGTTTACTTCCTGACTTTAGACTTTATATTAGGACTGAGGTCTGTGCATTTCTGGCAGAAATGTCTTGGTTGAGCTTTTGTCCTTTTGGATCCTTCTGTGTTTTCTTGGTATACTGAGTGCTAGTTATTCTATGTTCTTAATGACAGCTCAGGCTAGAGACTTGGAAGCTTTTGGTGCTCCCAAAAAGATGTGATCCAGCACAAAGTTTAATCATTGTCCTACTGGTATGGGTTTTGCAAGTTCCTGACCTGGGTTAAGGTCTGTGTACTACTCCTGTTGTTTTGTCCTGGACTATCGCTAGACTCGGCCCCTATCTGATGAATGGCAAAACCAAAGGCTTCCTGTTGGCCTGGAATTCCTGCCTTGGTTATTCTACTACAGGCTTAAGAATAGGCTGGAGACAGGAGCTGGGACTCCGTTCTGCTTCTGGGGTCAGAGCCACATAGCTGCTGCTTGCCTCTGAATTTATCCTTAGATCAGTCAGTGCACAGTCTATGACCACTCCTCATTAAGCACAGGTTACCTCCTTGGTTTTCCCTGTGGCTAGGTAGTTAGCAGCAGAGGTATCAGTTAATCTTAACTTTTTTTAAAAAATTTTTTTTCCATATGCTTTTGAGTTGAAAATTTTCTCTCCCTTTTTCTCCCCCCCACCCTCCCCAAGACGGCACACAATCTGACATAGGCTTTACATTTACATACCCATTAAACATATTTTCACATTAGTGAAGTTGTAAGTAAAAATTAAAACCAATAGGAGAACCATCAGAAAGATGAAACAAAACTCAACAGAAGGTAAAAATAAGTGAGAGCGATTCGACTTCCATAGTTCTTTCTTTGGATGTGGACAGCATTTTCCATCCAGAGGCCTCTGGAGATGTCTTAGATCCTTGTAATGCTGAGAAGGGGTCAGTTTAACAGTCTTAGTCATTGCATAACGTGGCTGCTATTGTGTACAAAGTCCTCTTGGTTCTGCTCACTTCAGTCAGCATCAGACCACATAAGTCTTTCCAGATTTTTCTGAAGTCAGCCTGTTCATCATTTCTTATAGCACAATAGCATTCCATTACATTCATATACCACAACTTGCTCAGCCATTCCCCAATTGATGGGCATCCAGAGGTATCAGTTAACTCCTATTCTGATGACTTGCACAAGTTTGGTGTGTCCCACTATAGATCTGGGACTTCTTCTTGTCCTTAGACACAGTCCTTTTTAAGTCACCGCATGCTGGAATCCTCCATGAAGCACTTCTGGCCATGCCTTACCCCCAGTACCCACAGACCTCTCTGTCTGTTACCCTATGCTGACCTGGTCTGGGGAAATGATTTACTGTCATTTTTTTCTTGGCTTTCCCAATCAGGACTGTTTGGTGTATTTTCTAGAACTATGTGTAGAAGGCATGGGGGTAAGGGCAGCTAGGTGGTGCAGTGGATATAGCACCAGGCCTGGAGTCAGGAGGACCTGAGTTCAAATCCAGCCTCAGAACAGACACTTGACACTTACTAGCTGTGTGACCCTGGGCAAGTCACTTAACCCCAGTTGCCTCACCAAAAAAAAAAAAGGCATGGGGTAAAGCTTGACTAGTCTTCCTGCTATTCTGCCATCTTTGCTCTCTGAATAATCTAACTGTTGAACAGAAACCTCAAATTGGGCATATTATTAGTTTGCTTTTTTATTTTTTTAATAGTATTTTTTCCAATTATAAGTAAAGACAATTTTTAA
Organism: Phascolarctos cinereus; assembly: GCF_003287225.1. Taxonomy (NCBI): domain Eukaryota; kingdom Metazoa; phylum Chordata; class Mammalia; order Diprotodontia; family Phascolarctidae; genus Phascolarctos; species Phascolarctos cinereus. The sequence continues at coordinate 100,160,076 of NW_027556402.1, read as the reverse complement.
ACATTGATTTTTTTTAAGTTGAGTTCCAAATTTTCTCCCTACTCCTATGACCCCCTCCCTAAGATGGTAAGCAATTTTATATAGGTTATGTATATACATAGATCATGTAAAATGTATATGCTATAGGTTATGTATATGCAATCTGTATTAGTCATGTTGTGATAGAAGAAACAGGCCAAAAGAAAAAAAGCACACACAAAAAAACCAAAATGAAACTGGTATGCTTTGATCTGCATTCAGACTCTATCAGTTTTTTCTCTGGATGTGGAAGGCATTTTCCATCATGAGTCCTTCAGACTTGTCTTAGATCACTGTATTACTGAAAAGAACTAAGTCGTTCATAGGTGATCATTTCACAATGTTGTTGACACTATGTACAAGATTCTCCTGGTTCTGCTCACTTCATTTTGCATTAGTTCATGTATACCTTCTCAGGTTTTTCTGAAATCTACCTGCTCATCATTTCTTATAGCACAAAAGTATTCCATTACATTCACATACTACAAGTTGTTCAGCTATTCCCCAATTCCCTTAATTTCCAATTCTAGTTTGCTCGGTTTTATACGATACCCTAGCTTATTACTCACCTTATATTGTAAAAGATGTATAAGCTATTCCAGTTTTCTTAAGTAATAAAAGAGCCACTTAAAAAATGTTGCACTGTTATGATTTCATTTCATTAAGATGAAATTTGAATTGGTTTTCAAAAGGTGAAAAAGGAAGAGACAATTTCCATTCTTACTCTCTTGCCATCTGCTGAAAATATGGTGACTTTGTGGTGCTTTGTGTTGGAGTTCCTGCAAGGAACACCTCTCCCCAGTAGCACCTATGATGCTGCTCACATATGGTAACGAGGGTACATGCTCATTTAGGTAAGGCTGTGTCAGGATCTCAAGGCCCTGTCTACCTCTTCTGCTCTGTTTCTTTCTCTCAGCATGAGTGACTGAAGAACAATCCTGAGGTCAATGTTTCCAGTCTTGGAAGCAAACTTGTGGGTTTGAGAGGTTAGAAGCTTCTTCAGTAAGAGCTGATGGAAAAAGGAGTTTTCCCTAACAATATAATTCTTGGAGAAGATAAGCTCTGACAGAATGGTCAGCCCAAGCTTGGGCTTGACTTGGAAGATGATATGGACTTTTAGAGAGTTATTTAGACAGTGTGGAGCCAAAGGCTATGCAGCATTTCTATTAAATGTTTCACATTTTGGTGTTTTAACTTCTAATATACTCCTGAGAGAGTGCAAGAGTAGCTATATGCTAATATATCAAATTTTAAGTCTTTAGCAATACATGCTTTTGAATCTTTCATGTCTTAAGTATGGAATAGAAGAAATAAAGATCTGTCATTGTTGCTGAGGATGATGGTCAGCTAGGTGGCACAGTGGATAGTGTTGGGCCTGGAGTCAGGAACACCTGAGTTCAAATCCAGCCTCAGATATGTATTAGCCGTGTGACCCTGGGTAAGTCACTTAACCCTGAAGAAAGAAATGACAGACCACTCTAGTACGTCTGCCAAGAAAGTCCCAAATGAGGTCACAAAGAGCAGGACATGACTGAAACAAGTGAATAGCAAATGTAGGGGCCAGAACCAGGTCGGTGTTTCATATTTAAAAGAAAGACTAGGCTAGTGAGATGGAATAGAGAGGACTCGATAGAGGAGGCTGGAAGGTCTTTTGGAGGCTACTACAATAGTTCAGTGGGTGATAATGAGAGCCTGGATGGTTGCAATGGGATAGCTGAGGAGAGGACAGATGTAAGAGTATGACAATGATAGTGTGAATAGACCTTGATAACTAATTGTATGTAAGAAGTGAAAGAAAGAGAAATGTCAAAGATTTTGGACATTGGCCGCTGAGCGAATGGTTATGAAATAGTTATGTAAGAGGGAGAAATTTGTTTTAGAGAAAAAGATCTCAGGCAAGATATCTTAATGTTAGCATGGACAGTCAAGTTACTAGGAGGCATCAAATACAGTGATTAGTTTTACAGAATTAACATATCACAGATTAGTATATGTACCTTTGCTGAGTACAAGGAACAAAAAGCAAACTACAATCAGGGATATTTACCTGAAGTCATAGGAAGAGTAACCTTTGATGGAAACACCAGCATGTGATCCAGAGAAGTAATGACATAATCCAGTCTGAGCTTTAAAAGAGTATTCTGAATCTTTCACCAGTCTTACCTGAGTCTAAAAGAAAAAAAATCACAATAAATGATTGACTTGAAACCTAAAATGATCGGAACTTTGAAAATAACTATTATTATCAACATCATAAATCATGAGATTTAGAGCTAGAAGGTAATTTAGAAGTGACCTCATTGAACCTAGCACTTGTAGCACTTCTGCTGCTGGAGGCCAAGATCCTGGCCACTCACCTGCTATATGAAGGATAGGCTCACTGTTCCACTTGCCTGCTGTGCCAGGGCCATGGGGTCTCTGTTGCTGACCTATGCTGGGGCAAGGTGCCTCCTGCCGGCTTGCCTGAACACTGCCTGCACTGGGCTGTGCTCACCTTTTACCCAAGTGAGGTAGATCTTTCCTGAAGTCCTTCTAAGTGGTCTTAGGCTGGAAAATTGTTTCACCCCAACCTTTTGTGGATTCTGCCACTCCAGAATTCATTTTGAGATGTTTTAAAGAGTTATTTAGAGCAGATTTAGGGAGAGTTCGGGCAAGTTACTGCTTTTTTCTCTGCCATCTTGTCTCTGCCCAACACTCTCATTTTATAGATGAGGAAACTGAGGTTGAGAGAGATTAAGTGATATCCCAGGTACAACGAGTAAGTGTTTGGGACTTAACCAAGCCTTACTAACTCAAAGTCCAGCCCTCTATCCTTCACATCATGTTGCCTTGGGGACATTACATAAAGGCCCTTCACCAACTTAGTCACAGTCATCTGGACAATATCCTACAATATCCATTCTTCCCCAAAATGTGGTAGAAATTGAAGAGGGTCAGACTGGACTGAGGTCCCAATCTAGGTATAACCTGAGCAGGGAACGGGTCAGGAGGACTACCCTTCCTGTACTGTAGAACCAATGACTCAATTTAACACAGGCAATATGCAACCTCTATAAATTAGGATAATGAAGAAACTGTGCAAATTGTTTGTATTTTTGGTATGTAAGACAAATAAAGTATAGCCATAGGAAGTAATTAGGAAAAAGTTACAAATGGAATACCTTATTTAGCCAGTTCAAGGCATTAACAGTAGACCCACCGCTGCAACCAAAATTGTTGTAAGAACAATCAATGACTTGTTGGACACTTAAGTCTTCCAAAGACTCTCCCTTGATTGCATAAGCAGATTCAATTCCACCCACGACACTGAATGCCCAACATCCTCCACACTATTTAAAAAGAGAAGAATGTTATTTATTATCAGTTTGCTCTACACACACCCTGAGGAAAAGCAAAGTTTAAGTTGGCCTCCAGTCTTATCTATGGCAATAAATTATTTCCCATCATTAGCTATATATTAGAAGCAGACCTTGGATTCCACATAGGCTGACAAAGTGTGCAAATGGGAGGCAAACTGGGCTAGGGTTCAGGACAGATTTGGGTCTGCCACTACTTGTGTAACCTAGGGAAAGTTGCTTAACTTTTTTATGGCTATTATTTCCTCCTCAGTAAAATGGCAATAATGTTTGCCCCATGAACCTCATAGGACTGACAAACAAAGAGAATTGAGAAATGTAAAAATTTATGAAAAAATTGCTGGGCCTTCCACTATAGCCCTACCCCAATACCTCATTGTAGTATGGATAACTCAGTGTAGTATGTTCTCCAAGGTAATGCCAGGTGAATAAAAACTCAGACATGTCCTAAATATGCAGAGGCTCATCACCCACAGACTAGCCCCTCCGTACTGCACCATTAAATCCATAGCAATCCAGGAAACAAAGAAAAATACAAAATGGCCTTCAATGCTACGAGGTCCTGTTCTGTTTCTCCAATGACGGTGGCAGTTTGGCAGAAAGGCTTCTAAGGTGCTAAGAATGACAATCTTTAGGCAGCCTACATAGGAGGCTATTTAGGAGACTTAGATCCTCACAATATGCAGGCCATACCATATCACGACCCTTCCTACCCCCTACCCCCATATAAACTCAATGAACTCCAGTGACTCCCCATTACCTCCAGGATCAAATACAAAACACTCTGTTTGGTGTTCAAAGTCAGTCAGGCAGTCAATAAGAATTTATTAAGTGCCTACTATGTGTCAAGCATGGTGCTAAGCTCTGAGGATATTAAAAATGAGTTTCCTTGTTGTTCATCTAACTAGACGTTCTGTGTCCCAACTCGGAGCCTTTTGACTAGCTGTCTCCCATGCCTAGAGAACCTCTCTTTCCTCATCTCCTCCTCCTAGCTTCACTGACTTCCTTCAGATCACTGCTAACATCATACCTTCTGCAAGAAGCCTTTCTCTTTAATGCTACTCTTGAGGAGTTCATAATCCTAAGGGGGGGATAGCATGCAAACAAATCGGTACAAAAAGCTACGTAGAACATGTATAGGAAATAATTGACAGAGGGAAGACACTAGAATTAAGAGGATGGGAAAGGCTTCCTGTGGGATTTTCATTGGGACTTGAAGGAAGTCAGGGAAGCTAAGAGGTGGATGAGGAGGAGGAATAGCATTCCGGGCATTGGGAATAGCCAGAGAAAATACTTGGAGCCAAAAGACTCAGTATCTTGTTCAGGAAATCATAAAAACAATGTGAAGCAGTAGAGAGAAAAGTGAGCTTACAGAAAGCTTGCCCTGAGACCCGATTGATCCAAATCATTCCAGTAACAATAATGGATGACAATTGTGTAACACCTTAATTTATCAGAGCATTTTATATATTTTGTCTAATTTGAACCTCATAGCAACCATTTACTATATAAATATGAGTATTATTATAAGAAAAAGAACATGGAGTTAATATCAATTACTACCACCCTACACCATCATTTTTAAGAAAATAATTTATACATTTTAAGTGCATCCTAAAGAATCCTGCAAGGCAGGATTTTGCAAAATAATATTTTATTGCAGACTCTGTTTTTATAATCATCCAGTGGACTGAAAGCTATAGAGAAAAAAACTCACTGTACTTATATTTGTTTAGTATTTTAAAAAAATGACTTTGTGAAACAGAATGCTACTTTAAAGGCTCTCATCCAATAAGGTGCCTTCTATGCATATTTTAAGACAATAATAAAAATGGGCATTTATATAACATTTTAAAGTTTGCAAAGCTCTTCATATACATTAGCTTATTTGAATCTTGCAACGATTTCGTAAGGTAGTAGCACACAGGTATTATTTTACCTCCATTTTACAGATGGGGAAGGTGAGGCTCAGAAATGTTAAATGGCTTAATCATTGTCACACAGCTAGTATGCAATGCTCACCAAAGGTGTTTATCATCATCATGGATGATATCTAGCACAGAATCTAAACGAAAGATTCCTTCTATAGTGAGGTCATCTGCATGCTCTTGTTGGATAATCACACTTTGCTGATTGCATTAATCCTCAAACTACTGAAGAAACTCCAAAATGAGAGCTGTAAGCTCTCAAGAGTCTGCACAAATTGTCCACAAAGGCAAAATCAAATGGATAGAAGTTTCCTATTTTTTTTTTTTTGGTAAGGCAATTGGGGTTAAGTGACTTGCCCAGGGTCACACAACTAGTAAGTGTCAAATGTCTGTCTGAGACAAGATTTGAACTCACGTCATCCTGACCCCAGGGCCAGTGTTCTATCCACTGTGCTACCTAACTGCCCCAAGGTTTCCTGTTTTCCAGACCATTATACGTAATTGATCTACAAAGCCATATTTTCAGTAATCTCAAGATCTTTCCTGTGTGTGTGTATGTGTGTGTGTGTGTGTGTGTGTCTAAGATGGCGGAGAGACAAGAAGGAAGTTTTTCAATCCTATATTTCTCTTCTTAGAGAATCTCAAAACAGGCTGTGTTTGCCTCAATGATAGAAACCTGGCTTCCTCGTCCAACTTCTCATTCTGCCAGCTCTGAACCTTGTCTTCCCTCTACCCCAGGGCATAGAGCTAACATCAGTGGCTTGGAACCATGGGTGGTATCCCCACTCTTGAATCCTGTTACCTACCACCTAATAGATGGATGGACATTTGTCCTTTGTATCCCAAACTGGAACTCTGAATATATTTTCTAGTAGCATAAAGTCATTGTTACATAGGACGATTACTTTTTCTCATACTATTACAACATTGTAATTCAGCTACATCATGGACTTAAAAGGCTTTACTTGGTTATTCTGGTAGAGGTGGAGTGGTCCTTGGAGCAGTCGTCATTAAACTGTGCAATGAGTAGAATGTTGGACTCAGAGAAAGGAAGATCTGAGTTAGAATCTTGCCTCAGACAATTACCAGCTGTGTGATGCTAGGCGTGATGCCTGCCTCAGTTTCCTCATCTATAAAATGGAGTTAATAAATAGTACTAACCTCACAGATATTGTGAAGATTAAACGAGATAATATATGTAAAAATGCTTTCTTTGCAAAACTTAAAGGAACATATACATATTGGCTGTTATTATCAGCATAACTAAGATATATCACTTTAAGGTTTGCACAGCATTCTTGTCATCTGGTGCTATGACATGTGGTACAAGGATTATTTTCCCATTTTTTTACAGGTGAGGAAATTGAAGCTGAGAGACTTACTTGAAGTCACACAGTTACATAAGCATCAGAGGTTGGATTTAAACCCAGGTCTCTGGCTCAAAGTCTTTGCACTGCACAATGTTGCCTCCTTCTACAAAACCAGACTCCTGATTCTACTCTGATGCTGACTAGCTGTTAGAGCCTAGACAAAGCACTTTACCCCTCTGAACACTACTTCTCTTATCTGCAGAGAAGGGAGAATATATTTACAGTAATTCATAGGATTGAGGTGAGGGAAATACCTTTTAAACTTTAAGCCCTAAAGAAATGTGTTATTATTAATACCTCCCCCCCACCGTTTTGTATAAAAAATATATTCTGAGTTGCAAACAAATAGGTTGGTGAAAATAGCACTTAATTTGGATGTAGAAGTCCTGGGACCATATCCCAGTTATGTAACTTAATATCACTGTGAGTTTAGATAATTAATTCACTTTATCTCCATAGGCCTTAGTTTCCTCACTTGCAAAATTTGTTGTTGTTCTCAGTTGTGTCTAATTCTTTATGACCCCATTTGGAGTTTTCTTGGCAGAGAGTGGTTTACCATTTTCTTCTCTAGCACATTTTATAGATGAGGAAACTGAGGCAAAGAGGCTTAAGTGACTTGTCCAGGGTCATACAGCTAGTGAATGTCTGAGGCCAGATTTAAACTCAGGTTTTCCCGATTCTAGCCCTGGCACTCTATCCATTGTGCCATATTGCTGCCTTTGTAAAATGAGGTTAGGCTAAATGACTTATAAGATTCCTTTCTAGCTGTGGATTTGATAAGCATGTGTGTTACATAGAAAATGTAATCCTTATCCACATCCAGAGAAAGAACTATGGAGTTTGAATGCAGATCGAAGCATACTATTTGCTCTTTTTTTTAATTTCTGTTTTGTTTTGTTTCTTCTTTCTTGTGGTTGCTCCTATTGGTTCTAATTCTTCTTTACAACATGACTAATATGAAAATATGTTTAATAGGAATGGATATGTAGAACCTATATCAAATTGTATGCTGTCTTGGGGAAGGAGGCATGGAGGGAAGGTAGAAAGTTTAAAACTCAAAAGCTTATGGAAGTGATTGTTGAAAACTAAAAATAAATGAATTTAAAAAAAAAAGAAAATGTAATCCTTGTCTCAAAGGGATTTACATTTCTAAGACTTATGTAGGAATCTGACAACCCATTAAGAGCCGAGTACTGCTTGTAGTTAATAGAAAAGAAATATCAACAAGCATTTATTAAGTGCTTACTATACGGTAGGCATGAGGCAGCTAGGTGGCTCAGTGGACAGAGTGCTAGGCTTGCAGTCAGAAACACTTGAGTTCAAATCTGGCCTCAGACACTTACTAGCTGTGTGACTATAAGCAAGTCACTTAACTTCTGTTTGCCTTAATCTTCTAGAGGAGGAAACGGCAAGCCACTGCAGTATCTTTGCCAAGAAACTCTTCCTGGCCCCCCCCCAAAAGGGGTCATGAAGAGTTGGACATGACTGAACAACATATGCTGTGCATTATACTAATTACAAATAAGTGTAAAAATAAAACAATCCCTGCTCTCAAGAAATGTACAGTCTAATGGTAAACAACTACGCACAAACTCTCTCTCTCTCTCTGTATACATATACATACATACATACATGCATGCATATACACACACAAGGAAAATCATAATCCACAGAGGGAAAGCACTAGCATTAAAGAGAAAGGCTTCTTGCAGAAGGTATGATGTTAGCAGTGATCTGAAGGAAGTTAGTGAAGCTAGGAGGAGGAGATGAGGAAGGAGAGGTTCTCTAGGCATGGGAGACAGCTAGTAAAAAATGCTCCGAGTTGGGACACAGAACGTCTAGTTAGATGAACAACAAGGTAACTCAGTGTCACTGGTGCACTGAGTATGTGGAGAAGAGTAAGGTGTAGGAAGACTGGAGCACTAAGCAGGAGCCAGGTTATTCTGAAAGGGCTTCAAAGCCAAACAGATGATTTTATACTTGATCCTGGAGGGAAAGGAGAGTAAGGATCAGGAACTCTCAGCTAAATTACTGTTGAGAACAACAGATACAAGATCCATGTGTTGAGACCAAAATTAATAATACTAAGAGCTGCCAATTGGCACAAGTGAGAGGTAAGAAAGAGGAGAGAACATCTCCTGGAGAAGAAGGGTAGTACAGTGATAGAGCACTGAATCTAGAATCTGGAGGCTTGAGTTCAAATCTTGCTTTTGTCACTTATGACCTGTGTGACTATGGACAAGTCACTGAACTCTGTGGGCCTCAGTTTCCTCACTTGTAAAATGAGAAGATTGGACTAGATGACCTCCAAGATCCCTTCCAGCCCTAAATCTATGATCTGATGATGATCCTATAAACCCAATCAAAATGGCCACTTATTGGTTCAGTATTTAAAATTATTACTTAACAATAAGGAAAATAGGAGGAAAGGAAAGGAAAGAGAGAGGAAGCCAGTACTCACCATCTGTTGGTTTCTTACTTTTGTTACAACATGTTTATCCCTCCAGTCAAATCTTACTGGCAAAGGCACATGTGTGGTTGGCATCTTTACTTCTTTATTATATAATGGAAGTTCAGAGGATTTGCTTCTCAAATAGATAGCTGTAAGAAAAGCAGGAAATGGGATTGGGGGAAAATCTTGTGAATTCCTCTGATAAAAGTCTCATTTTTAATAGGAAATGCAGTCAAATTTACAAGAAAAGAAGCTGTCCCCTGATTTATAACTGGTCAAAGGATATGAATAGGCAGTTTTCAGAGGAAGAAATCCAAGTTATTAATAGCTATATGAAAAAAATTCTCTAGATCATGAATAATTCTATAAATGCAAAGAAAATGACTGAGGTGCTATCTCCTACCCATCAGACTCGCTAAGATGACAAACAAAGAAAATAACAAATGGTGGAGTTGCTGTGAGGAGGTAGGTGTACTAATCCAATGCTGGTGAATCTGGGAACTAGTCCAACCATTCCAGAAGGCAATTTGCATCCGTGCCCTAAAAGCATGCCTTTAGCCCCACAATATCACTACTAGATCTATTGTGAAAACTGTAAACTTTATATTGATTGATGCGATATTTACAATAATAGAACTTCAATATGGCATCCCTTAGTCTAAGGGGTCCTAATGTCCACAGAAGCACATTCAGTTTGTACCTTTCTACTGTTGACTCTGTATCAGGTAGAGAAGGATTGCAGTTTTTTGATTAGATGAACTCTTGGCTTGTTCCAGGAGCCTGGAATCATTCTCCTCTTGCTGCCTTTGATAGTGAACATTATTTCTGGTTTCAGTAAAGAAACTCCCCCTACCTCAGCTTCACTCAAGCCTGGTATCAATATGTGATTCCAATAACTTTTCTACCACATCTGGGGCTGATTAGGAATGCCCTCTTCAACATCTTCAACTGCTTACCTGTTCTCAACTGCACCCATTCTTAAATTACATAATCTTACCACCTGAAGCCTAATTATGAATGTGTTCCCTTTCTAGCACATTTTCCTCACTCTCAATCTGGGTTGAGTTCCCCCCACATGGAAGAAACCTCTGTCTGTTTATATTTTCATATTTTGTTGTTGTGGAATCATTTCAGTTGTGTCCAATTCTTCATGATCCCATTTTTTTTAAGACAATTGGAATTAAGTGACTTGCCTGGGGTCACACAGCTGGTAAGTGTAAAGTGTTCAGTCTGAGGCTGCATTTGAACTCAGGTACTTCTGACCAGGGCTGGTGCTCTATCCACTGCACCACTTAGCTGCCCCTGGGGTTTTCTTAACAAAGATATTGGAGTGGTTTGCTATTTCCTTCTCTAGCTCATTTTGCAGCTATGGAAACCAACAGGGTTAAGTGACTTGCCCAAGGTCACATAGCTAGGATTTGGACTCAGGTATTCCTGACTCCAGCCCTGGCACTCTATCCACTGCATCACCTAGCTGCCCTTGTTTCCATATAGTGTATATGTGTAAGCTTTATTTGCCTGCTTGCTATGCCACATAACAATAAAGCTCATGACTGTATTATTTCCATGAGTCCCAATTTTCTAGAAATTCTCAGACCCAGGTATTTGCTTTAACTTGAGCAGTGAGGCCAAATAAAATACATCTATCTCCAAAGAGATCAAAGAAAAAAGGAAAGTACTAAAATATTCATATAAACTTTTTGCTTTTGGAAACCAAAGAATTGGAAACTTAGGGGATGCCCATCAATTGAAGAATGGGTGAACAAGTTATGGTATATGATTGTGATGGTATACTCTTATGCTGAAAAAAATGATGAAGGGGATAGTTTCAGAAAAACCTTGGAAAGCCTTTATGAACTGATGCAAAGTGAAGTGAGCAAAACCAGAAGAACAACTTACACAGTAACAATGGTATTATAAAGACAATGAACTTTGAAAGACTTCATATTCTGATCAATACAACGAACAACCACAATTCCAAAGGCTCAAGATGAAATGTACTATTCACCTCCATGTATAGACCTGACGGATTCAGACTATGCAGACTGAAACATTTTCTTCTCTTTCTTTTTCCTTCTTCTCTTTGGGCATGCCTAATGCAAGAATTTATTTTGTATGACACTGCAAAATATATTTGTGAGGGTTTCATTTTCTTTTCCTTCTCACTAGGTGGAAGAGGGTAGGAAAAAGGAGGGAAGATAGTTCAGAACTGAAAATAAAATAGAATTGAATTTTTAAAAAATCAAATAGTTGAGTCCTCAAAATAAAATGGAGTTAAAATAAATATTACTTTTCCTGTTTGATGTTCTTGGGGTTTTTACAGGAAGCTGTTCACGTTAGCTTTCTTACTGGAAGTCCTAAAGTTTGTCCTTTCTGAATCCTATTAAACTCTGCAGTAGATGTTTTGAGAGCATCTCTCTCTCTCTCTCTCTCTCTCTCTCTCTCTCTCTCTCTCTCTCCATATATATATATATATATGCACACATAAATATATTCCATTATATTTATATATTATATATATATATATATATATATATGTATTTATGTATATATTTATCAGCAGCGCTATTTGTGATAACGAAAAGCTGGAAACAAATACATGCCTACCAACTGGAGCATGAATAAAATGTGGTACATAAATACATATAATGGAATGTTCTTTCATTGTAAGGAATGATGTATCAGAAGAATTCTGAGAAACAGGAGAAGTGTTCTATGAAGTGATACAGATGAGGAAAACAGGTCTGACAGAACATACATGGTTACTACAACAATGTAAATGAAATCAATTTTGAGAAGCCACAGCACCTTAATCATATATAATGATCAATGTCAGCTCATGCTTTTAAAATCAAAGGATGTATTCTTTTACGAACTAATAAACTAAATCTTTGGGGAAAGGGGAATATGCTTTGTTAGAGATGCTCATTTAGCTGTTTGTTGGAAAGTGCTGTATCAAAACAAACATATCCACCAATTTTGAAAGTAAAAATACAAATAGCAAATACCTTCTGGGTGCTTAGAGATTTAAAGATGGTATTTAATTATATAAAATTCCTCACTAGACACAGTTTGATGGCAGCTTACGTGAAAAAGCTGAATAATTTGAGTGGACTCCAAACTTAACATGAACCAATGACTCTTCAGGCCCTAATACTTTCTTTTAAACACATCCAAGCTTTTGTTATACTCATCATTGGTAAGAGCACAAAAAATTCACACCCACAGCCACATATGGATAATATAAGCTTGCTATCATAGAGATAATCTAACCAAACTCTTTTATTTTATGGATGAGAATCTGAAGGCCTCTCTGGCCTTTATTTCTCTGATAAAGTATCACACAGACAGACACAGGGAATAAGAGGAAGGAGACGAAGGGGAAAGTAAATGCAAAAGTCCTGGGTCATAAAACCAGTTATTGGCAGGGTCAGAATGAGAACTAAGGTTGCCTCACTTGGAATCCAACATTCTTTCCACCATGCTACTCAGACTTTCCCGTTCTTTTTTTCCCCCCAAGTTCATTAGTATTTTATTTTCCTCAGTTCCATGTAAAAACAATTTTCAATATTTGTTTTTAAAATTTCAAGTTCCAAATTCTCTCCCTCCTACCCACTACCCTCACTGAGAAGGCAAGCAATTTGATACAGGTCATACATATGTAGTCATGCAAAATATATTTCCATATTAGTCCTGTTGTAAAATAAAATATAGACCAAAATAAAAATAAGCAAGAAAAATAAAGAAAGTGAAAAAAAAAGTGTGCTTCGATCTGTATTCAGACTCCATTGGTTCTTTCTCTGGGCATGGAGAGCATTTTTCATGATGACTTTCAAGTTCTTTATGCAACAAAAATGCAGCATTTTAGAAAGTATGAGAAAGCAATTGGGCATGAATGCTGAGCATATATTTATTTTATTAGGAAAGACTTTGTGGAGTGGGTGGAACGTAATAAGAACTGTTAGGTTTTGTTAGGTTATTTTGGTGAGGCAATTGGGGTTAAGTGACTTGCCCAGAGTCATACAGCTAGTAAGTGTTATGTGTCTGAGGCCAGATTTCAACTCAGATCTTCCTGACTCCATGGCTGGTGCTCTATCCATTGCACCACCTAGCTGCTCCAATTGCTAGCTTTTTTAAAGGGGAAACAAAGAAAGGGAAGCTCCTAAAGTAGAAATTAAGGAATGTAATTTTTTTGAGGACAGCAACTGAGTTATATATTTTTTCTTTTTATCCCCATCATTTTGCAAAGTGCCTTGCAAATAAGAGCTACTTGATAAGTGTTCATTGATTGATTACTAATTTTTTCTATCTAGAATGAGTTTATTTTCTTTCCTAGAACTTAATTTGCATTTTATAGTTACAAACTACGAGTAACCATGGGCAAATCATTTTACTTTTCTAGACCTCAATTTCTTCCTCTATAAAATGAAGCAGGTGATTTCTAAAATCCCTTCTAGCACTAGGATCCTAAGAGTCTAAGAAAAACAAAGTCAAACAAACATTCGTAAACATAAACTAAAATGCAGAGGAGATGATTTTGTTTCTTGAAATACAGTGTTGATCACACAAATATTTTAGAGTCAGCTGGAGAAATCTAGAGTAGAGGTTCTAGATTTCAAAGGGTCTGTGAACTTGCATGGACAAAAATAGCATCTTTATTTTCAGTAATCTTTAAATGAAATTTAGAATTTTCTTTAATTATGAATCTAGGTAATAAATATTATTCTGAGAAGAGGTCGATAAGACTTCTCCAGACTGTCAAAGAAACTTCTGACACACATAAAAGTTAAGAACCTCTGGTCTAGAGCTTAGAACTATCCTTATCTAAGATGCCAATGTAGAAATGACAATGATAATTCTACCACTCTCCTCTCTGGTAGAATGTAAACTCCTTGAAGTCAGGCATCATCTAATTTTTGGTTTTGTATTCCCAGAGCTTATCATAGTGTCTGGTACATAGAAAATCTTTATGAAATGCTTGTTGAACTGAATTGAAAGATAATGGAAATTTTCTACCCAATGTCACTTTATAAATCTGAAATTGAAATAATTCACAAAGACATAGAAAATTCATCATAATTAGAAAGTAAATAGTACCATTAGACTATACCTTTAAACTCTTCAGGAAACAAATGAGAAAACTGATTTATTCCATAGATGGCAGAAGTATTGTCACTGGACGGAATTGAATTCAAGTAGATATGTCTTCTAAGACTTTCCTAGACATCAGAAATGAGAAGAAAAGAGGAATTAACAAAACCAAAGACTAAATTAGAATTTTTAAAATAAATCCAGTCCTACCTTTTCTGATTATCTCTTCAAACAACTGTTGAAAAAAATTGATTTGTACACTAAAAGCTTTGATTTGTGTCTTATAGAACTTTCAAAAACTTTTCATAAATTTCTCCAGATCATTTTTGTGTTTCTTGTGATTTCAGAAATAGATTATCATTTACTTTGGTCATAGTGGAAAGACTAAGGATTTATAAATAAGTATAGATACATTCTGTGGCAATAAGTATATTTTATTAGCTATTCATTAATTCAGAGTCAATTGACCTTTGCTGGTAAATCTAAGCCTTTTAACCTGACAAGCTGTATGTCTTAGATTTATACAGTGAGAAGCAAGAAAAATGAGGGACTTTTCAGGGAAAGGTGTGTTGGGATATCTCCCTTTGGAAAAGGATAATGATCATTATCTATGGACTCCATTAATTTGAATTCAAGATAATCTCACTTGAATTGAGCAGAAGCTTTCCCTTTACAACAAAGATCATAGATTTAGAATTGGGAGGGACTTTGGAAATCCTAGAATCCACAGCAGCATTTTACAGATAAGGAAACTGAGACCCAAAGAAATCCAATGATTTGCCCCAGGTAACAGAAATAGTAAGTGGTAGAGTTAGGATTTGAACCCAGGTCCTTTAACTCTAATTCCTGTATTCTTTCCAATGAGTCACACTCCCTCATTCTCAGAGGAAAGTGTTCACTAGTCAAGCTAAACTCTTTTCTTTTTTAACACACATTTTAAAAAAAATGAGTTCCAATATCTCTTCCTTCCCCAAACTTCTCCCACAGCCACAGAGAAGAAAACAAACTAAAAGTATTAATGTGACTTTAAACTACATTAGTAAGCCTTGTTTAACCTACTTTACAACACAAACTGAACTGGATCCTAGCCAGATTAACTGTTTGTATACATTAATGTTCAGTCATTTTGGTCATGTCCTACTCTTCATGACACCAATTGTGATTTTCTGGGCAGAGATACTGGAGTGGTTTGCCGTTTTCTTCTCTAGGTCATTTTAACAGATGAAGAAGCTGAGGCAAACAAGGTTAACTGACTTGCCCAGGGTCATATAGCTAGTAAGTATCTAAGACCAGATCTGTAGTCAGGTCTTCTTTATTCTAGGTCTGGTGTTCTATCCACTGCACCACCAAGCTGTTGCATACATTGGGTTTCTACTAATTTAAGTGAGACTATTATTTAGTAAATTCTGAAGTCTTGGACACAATTCTAACCAATCAGTTATCAAAGATATAGAGATCCTTTGGTAATATAAGCATATAAAACAAAGTCATTGCCATCCAGGAACTTGACATCCATGTAGGTAGAAGGCAAAGACATATAAATATGCAAATAACCTCTCTATCTAGGACAGCTAGCAAATGGTATGAGAATCAGAAGTGCTTAGGGTCTGGAGTGCTGAGAGCTAAAATAATGGCTTTAAAAGACATTAAAGCAGGCATGGCCAGAGAGAACACTGATCAGCTAATAAGACCAAAGGCCATCCCCCACATAGCAGCAAATCCTATAAAGTACCAAAAGCAAGACTCATTGGCTACTGGTTACTGTTTCACATACTGTTTCCTTACCCTATCTTGGACCTTTACTCTGGTTTAATTTGCTTTTAAATTGTCAAAATGCCTCAGACTTCATGACCTTTTGAATGTTGGCAGCAAATATTTGACTGGCGTTCTGTGCACAGCTCCCAAGTGTGTGAATCTGTGAATCCTTCACGAGCCTCCATAGAATGGGCTCATCTATATCTGGAGAGCAGCTGCTGAAGTAGAAAACACTGTTTATTTGTGACATGGAGGATAGGAATTTCACTAGGTAATACTAAAGATATTGTATGATGATCATTTTTGTGTCTGGCCTTCTAGGTATAATTAAACCCTGAAGAGAAGATGGGGGAAGTGAGTGAGGAAGTATTCAAATATTTAACTAAAATTTCAAGAGCTTTTGTTTTTGGAGGGTGGTGGTGGCAATAATAGTAGCTAACATTTACATAGGCTTTAAGGTTTGCAAAGTGCTTTACCCTATAAGGTAGGTGCTATTATTATCCTAATTTTACAGATGGGGAACTGAGGCTTCGCAAGGTTAAGTGAGTTGTCCAGGATTATACCACTACTAAATGTCTGAGGCAGGATTTGAATGCAGGTCTATCTGGTCAAGTCCTATACTCTATCCACTGAACCAGCTAGCTGCTCTTCATATAAGGGTCTCTGATCTTCAAGGATATAGTTTATTTTAATTTGTGCTTTCTATGGTATAAGAAACTCTTGGTGTGGGCTCTACTTCTGCCAACGCAGTTTGCAATTAGTCTGTAATATATTGTCTTTGAGAATTGCTTGGGGGCACTCAAAGGTTAAACATCTCACCGAATGTCTATCAGCAAATGTGAGAAGCAGGGCCTAACCCCGGGTCTTTCTCTGTTATGCCATGATTCCTCTCATCGCAGAGAGGCATGACTGAAAAAGGCAATGGACCAATCCTATCTCTTGGAGGCAGTTATTATCAGTAGTCATTACAGTTTGTCTTGCTCCTTCTTAGATTTCAGTCATTTGTGCTTCAAAAAGAATTATCCTCTACCCAATTCTGAAGACCAGGCTGCTCTGTGTGCTAGTGTAATTACACAGCCAGGTACAAGACTCCGATATGTGCAAACGAATTTACCTATACAGAATTTCAAGTTGTAATGGACAAAAACAAAACAGAAATTAGTGGGCTCTATGTTTTTAGCACCATGGTCAGGGGCATCAGAGAAAGTGAGGATAGCAGGCTAGTTCTTCACACCTGAGCTAAGGTACACTGCCTTTATGGGTACATAGACAAAAGCATATAGCAGAAGGCATGAAGAAGGAGAATGTGCCTTACTCATGATAATAAAAGATTGGTCATTATTTGGGAACAGTATTTGTTGCTTTTGGAAAGAGGCTGAGACACCCCCTACTCATACTTCCTTCCCGCTCACCCCCACTCCACTCTGTAATGCATGTTGGCTGCATTATCAGAATATCAAAACTCACAGTGTGTTTCTGTAAGCCTTTGCAGGTTACCTTGACTTTTGAAAAGGCAGCCAAGGGAGCCATGTGTATGTCTGTTTCCCTTCCTCCCCATCTCTGGGTGTTTTGCATACTCTGGCTATACCTGGTACCTTCCTGTTGGCTGGAAATCACCCTTCTAATATTGGTCAAGTTTTTGATAATAAGCCTTATTAACTGATAGGGCAACTTTCTGAAACTGCCTCATGAACTACAGGGCTGGGACCGTTCCCCAGGCATTTTCGGTACAATAATATCTACATCACTATTTCCACTTCTTTTCCTATCACATTGGAAGGTTTAGGGAAAGGGTAGAAAGCTGCATGAGTGACAAGGATTATAAGATTGACTTATTCATGTTAATTTGACTGCCTCTTCAGGTTTGCAAGTGTCATCATCTAAACTTGTTAATGTTTCACCTCTTATTTAATTTATTTTTTAAGTTATTCTTTCAAATATCATGTAATTATTTTCTCTCCCTCCCGCTTCCTTTGCATTAAAAAAGAAAAAGAAAAATATAGCCCTTGTAATAAATATTCACAGTCAAGCAGAACTAATTCCTACATTAGCCATTAAAAAAAAAAGTAGGTCTCATTCTATATCTTTCATCATCACCTCTCTGCCAAGAAGGGGGTACACGCTTTATGATTAGTCCTCTGGAATTATGGTTGCTCATTGCATTGATCAGAATTCTTAAGCTTTCAAGTTGTTTGTATTCATTTTAAAATTGTTTTCATGGATTTGCATCACTTCATACAAGTTTTCCTAGCTTTGTCTGAAACCATTCTTTTCTTCATTTTTAGGAAACAATAGCACTCCATTAGATTTATGTACTATGTTCATTATCTAACTGATGGACATCCCTTTTGCTTCCAGTTTTTTGCTTCTACAAAAAGAGGTTATGTGTGTGTGTGTTTATGCGTGCAATTATACATGCATGTTTACGTATATATTATATTACAAGTAGGTCCTTTTCCTTTTTTTTTTTTTTTAGTCTCTTTGGGTTATAGGCATGGTAGTATTATCATTAGTCAAAGGATATACATAGTTTGGTGACTGTGCTGGAATGGCCAAACAGATCCACAGTTCCACCAATGATACATTAATATTTCTGTCTTCAACTAGTGTTTCCACCATCGGCAATGTTCTTTTTTCTTTTTGGACATCTTTGACAATCTGATCGGTTATAAACCACTGTCATTTTTGTTAGCATTTTTTGTTTTTCCATCACCTTTATTTCCAAATATCTCTCTTTCTCCTAACCCTCTCAAGAAGCAATCGCTTAGGAAAAAGAATTTTTAAAAAGTTCAGATAAATTATCCAATGAATCAATGAAACTTAAAATTATGTATTATGTTCCACACTTCTAGTCCTCCACCCTTGCCAAGAAACTAGGAAGATACAGTCTTATATCTTTTCTTTGGGGTCAAATATAGTCATAATTTCACAATATCCAGTTTTTAAATTTTTTTGCCACCTATTTTCAAAAGGTTGGCAAGAGCAAAGACTGGCCTCAGTTGGGCAGTATGAATTGGAATTTGAGGCATGGACTTGTATTTTCAACAAAGGTTTACTTGTTCAATGTCTACTATGTGCAAAGTACTGTTATGCCCTGTAAATACAAAGGCAAAAATAGTCATTGTCCTCAAGTAGCTTATGTTCTCTCAAAAGAATGATGTAGAATGAAGACAAAATATGCACAAAAATAAGTAAACTTTCTCAAAGTTCTGGGATGTAGAATCTAGGAACAATTGTGGAGATTTGGAGAGGTTTCCTAGAGAAGGTAGCACCTGTGCTGAGCCCTGACGGAAGCTAGAAATTCTAAGAGACAGAGGTGAGAAGGCATGAAGGAAAGCAAGGAGATGGGAGATAGGATGCTGTGTTTGGTCAATAGCTGGTAGATCAGTCTGGTGACCACTAGGAACTAAATATATATAGAAAGAGGTGGAGGGGTGGAACAAGATTGTGGATGAGGTGAAATATTGAGTTAAGGAGATTATATTTTGTCTTAGAAATAACAGAGAGATAGAGAGAGTCCCTGAAGGTTTTTGAGCAAGAAAGTTGTTGAGTTAGACTCTTGCTTTTAGGAAGATCATTCTGATACTGCAGAGAGGATGAATTGGAGAGAGAAGTAACTGGAATCCTAGATTCTCAAAGAGAAGAGGTTGTTGCATGAGTCCAGATGAGAGGTGATGAGGGTCTACAAGGGAAGAGGCTTTGGGAGCGGAAAAAAAGGACAGATGAAGGAGATATCCAAGTAGACACACGAAGGTCTTAGCAATCTCGTTGCCTTCAGTACAGATTAACTCTTGAGGTATTTAAGTAAGTCCAGCCATACTTCTCAACTTAATTTCCTTTGGTGCCATTTTGCTTCTGTTGCACAACATACTGAGTACTGAGATGATGAAATTCAGATGTTTTATAAGTGAGAATAAGAATATTAGAAAGTCTTCTCCATTTCAAATATATTTGTTATCCTTTTAGTTTCATTTATAAATGCTCTTAGCATGATTTTATTTAGTTGGTCATCACGTTCAGCTTTCTACAGAGGCTTGTTTTCTTCTCCATTGATTTTTTAAAAAATATACTACTGGTAATATTCAATTCAATTTCTCTTTGTGCTTGTTTTGCAAATGGGAATATATTCAAAACTGCTATTAGCCTTGGCCCCCCACATCTCCCAGCTTGGCAAGCAGATCAACAGTTGGTTAGCTAAGATGCTTTTTGAGTTTTATGGACTTCTTTATTGCAGCACTTACATGGGTCAAGTTTATCTAAGGAATTATGTAAATCAAAGGAAAATCCTTATTTTTATCCATTGCCCATTTTTTTCAAACTCCTTGCTCCTCTTTCCTGAAGTTCTTCTCACACAATACTCCTTCTCCAGATTCCAAGCATTTTCATTGGCTGTCCTTCATGACCAGAATGCTTTCATTCCTCCTCTCTTCCTCCTAACTTCCCTAGCTTCCTTCAAATCTCAGCTGAAGTAGCATCTTCTGTAAGAATCCTTTTTATGCCCTCTTTAATTTTAGTGCCTTTCCTTTGAGATTAACCCCGATCTAACCTGTCTATATCTTGTTTGCATATAATTGTTTGTGTATTTTCTTTCTATTTGACTGTGAGATCCTTGAGGTGTTTTTTTTTGTTTTTTTGGTTTGTTGTTGTTTGTTCATTTATCTATCTATCTATCTATCTATCTATCTATCTATCTATCTATCTATCTATATCTATCTATCTGTCTGTCTGTCTGTCTGTCTGTTTATCTATCTATCTATCTATCTATCTATCTATCTATCTATTTATTTATTTTGCCTGTCTTTGTAGCCCCACTGAGTAAGTAGTGCCTGGCACACAGGAAATGTTTAATAAATACTAGTTGACTGTTTCAAATTAATTAACTTGTTTAAATAGGTGAGGTCTGAATTACCCTATTGTAAGGGCATATAGTGTCTGCTTCTCTTTCTAATCTTTTTGTCCTAATTTGGTATTTATTGTTACCTTTTCTTTCTAACCAATGGTCTGTTGGTGCAAAAATAGCTAATTCTCAAATAATCTACATATCAATAACTATAATTTTCTCTCCTTAAAAATATAATCAATTTGTGTGTGCATGTGTGTGTATATGTGTATGTGTGAGAGAGAGATATTTGACACTGACAAAATATAGCACCATCCAAATCTTTTGGTAAATAACATATTCATATCATATGAGGATTTTAGACCATTTCCTTTCTAAGTCCTGAATCATATTTTTCATGACATTTTTCACCATGCTCCTTTGTGTCCAAGTTTTCATTATGGTTAACAGATATAGAGGTATATGTTGGACTTGATTTGGAGAATCCTGTGAAACGTTTCCCAGAATATCTCTATTTATAGATTTTAGGCAGGTGGATGAATGAGTTGTCATGTCTAAACCTGGACTCACTTTATCACCTCAAAACAGCAAGAAGTATGCCAAATAAAGTAAAAGAACAATCAAAGTGGGGTGGAAGAAAGAAATCCACATAAAGAAATAGCTTTCAGAAAAGCTAGAAGACCAAGGAAATGAGTAAACAAACAAAAAAGCTTCCAATGTAGTGAGGAAATACCGTGAAGCTGAAATAAAATGAGGATGCTCAGCAAAGTTGTATAGTTGTTTCCCCAAATACATCTCAAACATAAAAACTTTTTAAAAATTGAGTAAGTAAAGCTAACGCCACAAAAAAGGAAGCATAAAGCTCACATAAACTAAAAAAGTTGATGAAATCATCATTAAAAAATTTGAATACTTAAAGCCACTAGTCATCATGTTCTATTTCCAGCCTACCCAACACCAAGTGCAGCCAGCCAATCACTTTCATATACTTGGGTCTAAGGATCTGCTTGAGGGTGTCCCTACCCAACTCCTTCTCCATGGCAGAAATTCAATCTGGCTCCCCCACCCCCATTCCAAAGGGTCAAAAGACATGGATTTTGCTAAGTTACTGAAAAGAAAGGGAAAATGAATATAGCAACACCACCTTGCAGAGCTGGTTAGAAGGGAAGGGATTTCTATGCTCAAAGTAAAGGTGGCTAGAAAACCATCTGGAGTCAGTCCTCCTAACTAGCTCCCAGGCAGATTATCTAACAGTAATAAAGGATGCAGAATGTCTCCAAGGATGTAGAGGCTCTGAAAAAGAGAATGAAAAAACTGAAACTCAAAAATATTGGAGAAGAAAATCTGGTAGAAAAGAAACAAAATAAAATAACTTTTAAAGAACATACAAATGTTGTACAAGCCAAAAAGATTCATCTTGAAGACAGGAAACATATAGATAACTTGAAAATATATCTCCCCCCCCAAAATAAGATAAATTTTAAAACCTAAGAGCCATATGACAAATAACATGAAAAAAAACTGCCTCAAACTTTCTAATTCAGACAACAAAGTACTAATTTATCAAATTGAAAAGAAAAATGACTGCCAGGGAGAAAATCTACAGTTGAAACTCCAAAGCATATCTTGTTTACTTTTATAATTTCAACACTAAACAACAAATTTTGCAAGCGACCAGGAGAAACAACTTGAGTTATGAAGGAACATTAATTAGTATAATACAGGATCACTCCATATTCATGAGAAATCAGAAAAAAGAATGGAACAGGATAAAAACATCAGTCATCAAGCATTTATCAAGTACTTACTATCCACGTTCTGGGTTGAGGGCTAAGGATACAAAGAAAAGTCAAGACAAAAAGAAAAAAGGTATAATTAAAAAGAAAAGACCAAGCAAGAAAGCCAACTCTCTTCGGTTTATAGGTTCTTGATTTTAAACAAAAGGAAATGGGCTTGTAATGTAATAATGGGATACAAGAGAGATAATTATTGGGGGAAAGATCTAATCAGCTAAGAGTAAAGGGATGCTAATAAATAAGAAAGGACAGAGAAAAATCTGAATTAATAACCCACTGACTTAATCCCATGCTCCTCTATAAATGAATCAATATCTTTTGGTTGAAGAATGCCATACTGAAAGGTGCTAAAGTGAGAAAAGGTGAGGCAAGAAAGAGAGGACTTGGAAGATGTACTCCCACTTTGTGTAGAGGTAAACAGAGAAAGGATACCATTTTTTAAAAGATCCTTAACAAGGCTGGAGGAATGTAAAAGAATAAGATAAAAGACATGGAGGGAAAGACAGGGGATAAGGGGAAATGGAAGGCAGATCTCATCTTGGAAGAAGAAATTAATGGATGCCATTTTAAAGAAGTTTCCCATGGTGGCAGGAGACATATATGTCTATAATATAACAAACATAACATAGCATAATATCACATAATGTAATGTAAAACATATGACATGTTACTAGTAGTGTATACATAATATGATGTTATCATTGCTATATATGAATATAATATAATACACAAGAGATTGGTCTCATCTGGGCAAAATTGGAGACTATCTTTTCTGAGCTTCCAAAGACTACATTCCATTCTAGAGAGATGATGAATATGTTTCTCAGGATGCCAGTGGTAAGAATGGAAATATAACTAGAGATATGATAACTAGGCCTCAAGTCCCACCACAGGACACTGCTTCATGAACTTCAGACATTGAAACACACATACAGCATAAATGAAAAATTAAAAAAAATAAGGGATGGGATAAAATTTATAATCCCAAATATGGTAAATGATAGAGTAGGAACTTAGGTCTGACAGCCAAGAAGCTCTCCTTCTCAACAGGACCACAGACAGTAAGAAAGTAACACATAAAAGAGTACCTTCACTATATCCCATGAATGGGTGAGTGAGGTGACAAAGGGAAGAATTCAGAATAGACTAGAAATGTATAGATACAAGGAAATGTAAAGTTATCCTTGCAAAAAAAAGTTGTCACAAAAGAATATTTAAAGGACTTAAGGGAATGGAGAATAATTTTAAACCATTTGCTTATTTGGCAGACAAGGGAAAGGATCAAAACAGGGTTGGGAGGAGGGAGATAACTAAAAAGAAAAAATAAATGAACACTGTAAGTTAATTGTTAATTTAAGGAGCTTGGGATAAGGTAATGGAAAAAAAAGCAAAGAGGAGAGGAGGTGATAATAAACTACCACAAAGTAATGCAAATAAATTTAATTAAAAGAATAACTTCTTTCTCAAAAGAGGAAAATGATTTAAAAAAAACAAAAAGAGAAATGAATGGAGAGAAACATAAACCTAACAATATTGCAACCTTAAATGTCAATAGATTAAACAATTTAATAAACTGAAAAAAAATGGCAGAATGGGTAAGAAAACATAACTCAACAATTTGCTTCATACAGGAAATATGTATAAAAAGTAAATACATGCAGCACAGCCATGAAGGTGGATAGAAGTACAGAGAGCTCCACATCCCCTCTCCCAACTCCTTCAAACAAATACAGAAAAGACACCAGACTGGATCCTGATTGGGAAGTCCAAGAAAAAATTACAGTGAGTCATTTTTCTAACCCTAATCAGCACAGGGAAACAGATAGAGAGGTCTGTGGGTACTAGGAACAGATCTGGACAGGAATAGTTGCATAGAACATTTCAATGCAAGGAGAGGCTATATGTCAAAGTAGTTGGGAATAAGTACATTAATTTAGGATGAGCAACTCTCTTTTACTTCAAGCCTCCAATTTGTGATTAAATACTTGTTATGTAAGTCATTTTTCTACAATAATATAAGCACCTGAATGGAACAGTTTGGCAGTGTGGTATGTGTTCCATATTTGGTAAACAACTATTAAGAACGTGTGTATCCCTCAAATCTGGTGTATAATAATAATAATTCTGAGTGTGTGTCCCCTAAATTTAGTAAACGACTACTAATGACACGTGTGTCCCAAATCTGGTCAACAACTGATAAAGACTTGCTAATGACATTAGCTTTTGACTGATAATTGCTTTTCATCCAAAAAGCTCAGGTAATTGATCCCCAATCAGAAATTAGCTGTAATTTGAAGATGCGTTTAGCCAGAATCTTAAAGAACTGCTAGAGTCTCTGGTCATTAGCCTGCTCCTGGGTCATAACTAAGGCAGACTCCCAAATTTCTAGCATTTGGAATCTGAGCAATGCTAGCTGATGGAGATGTGATAGAATACCACCTCAGGGGAAGACACACCACAGAGGAAGAATTTTTTGGTGAACGCTGGCAGAAGAAACACTTTAATCAGGTTGGTGGTTTGTTCCTAGAGGGGTTGATGTCTATATTGTTGAATGGCCAATAAAGTTAGATTTCATGCATTAATGAATATAAATCTTATTCATTTGCCATCTGCCCTAAGAAGCATGTATAACAGTAAATCAGGGCAAGAAGAGGTTCCAGATTGTACAAGGTGTAGGAATGGGTCCAAAAAAAGGCTAGACCTTTGAAGTTCCTTCTGGTCCAAAGTTCTTTGTTAGAAAGGAACAGATTTGAAATAATGGGATTGATGACTAGAATGCTAGATTTGGAACCAGGAAGACCTGGGTGCAAATGCCACCTCTCCTACTTTACTCACTATATGACCTAGTCAAGTAGTTTATTACTTTAGGCCTCAGTATCCTCACATGTAAAGAAAAGACAATAATACTTGTGCCTAACTCACAGGACTGTTGCAAGGCTCTAAAGAGATAATAGACATGAAGTATTTTGCAAACTTTAAAGCATTATGTAAATATCAGTTATTATTAGAAGGATTTTTCAGGGAAGTTATTTCTAGAAAGGTAAAATGCTCATAACTTAGAAATGGGTATTTGGTTCTCTGATGCTCATATCCTTTGAGAATTTTTAGGAAGCTGGATTCTTAATTTGAATAAAGAAGAAATTGCTCCCAAGATAGCATTGTATTCTTTCAATTCCCTTTTAATGGCTGTTTAAAAAAAAAAGGATGTAAAAATAATGCTTTATGGGGTTAAGAAATTAGCATGTTTTGGCTTATAAAATGAGTCCTTTATGGACAACCTTGGAATTAATTGAACTTATTCAAAACCAGACAAACCTAAGTTAGATAAAAAGGCCTTCCATTTTTTATTCCCTATTTCCCTCTCTACCACTGTATTTATTATCCATCAGCACTTTTTCTGTTCTTGGCATGGTCTTAGAGTAGAGTAGACCATTTTTATACCTCCCTCCTTTCCTTTTGTCTTCTCTGTTACTCTGAATCCTCACCTCTTTATCATATTCATGTGGCACTGGATGATACCAGTGGATAGTCAGAAAGAAGTCTAGAAGGTATGAGACAAGCCATAGGAAAGGAGCTCAAGCTCAGGCTTTCACTGACAAA
Organism: Phascolarctos cinereus; assembly: GCF_003287225.1. NCBI lineage: Eukaryota > Metazoa > Chordata > Mammalia > Diprotodontia > Phascolarctidae > Phascolarctos > Phascolarctos cinereus. The sequence goes on along the minus strand of NW_027556402.1, from coordinate 100,133,870 downwards.
GAATGAAAAGCTGAAATAACACCAGGCTGTTCTTTTTAAAATAATTTTCTGGGGCAGCTAGGTGGTGCAGTGGATAGAGCACTGGCCCTGAAGTCAGGAAGACCTGAGTTCAAATCCGGCCTCAGACTGAACAGTTGACACTTACTAGCTGTGTGACCTTGGGCGAGTCACTTAACCCCAACTGCTTCACAACCTCCCCCCCAAAAAAACCCCCAAATTTTCTTCCTCCCTCCTTTAAGTGATTTGCAATAGCATTTTTTTTTTGGCTAGCCACACTTATTTTAACTTTATTAGTTGTGAATGTTACATATCTAGTAGTGTGGACCCAAACCTAAAATCTCACTCTGAACAGTGTCTACTGAACAGTCTAAATCTTAATAGTGAGGAAAAATAAGGCTCCTGGCCTCTGTCAGTTACCTGAAGGACTACAGTGAAGAATTGTAAGACTCCTCAGAGGTTATTAAGTCCAACCTCATCCTCCATTCCCACCTATTTTGCCTATGAGAAAATGAGACCCAGTTTCCTTAGAACTCCAGAGTTGGTACTCTTTCTACCATGTCACAGGCTGGACACTAGGCCAGCTATTTACTATGCTTTGAGACAGAATAGTATTGTATTAGAAATGCTCCATGAAGTAAAAGTTTCCTATATCAAGTCATATCATTCTGGTTTTGCTTTCTACAGTAGGGAATTTTTTAAAAAAATGTATATCCTCTCCTTCCCCAAGTGTGCCCTGATCCCTACCAAAGTTCTGGCTACCAGATCAGTGTTTTGGTGAGTAATGAAGCCCCCTAAAAGTGTTACTAGCCTTTTCTGATCAAGGGATTTCTGATACTCTACACTTTGCAGACCTGCATGGAAGAAGGGCATTTTCCTTTGAGGCTCACAGAGATTAAGGGAGGAAATGCGTTCCCTGACAATGGTGAGATCAGTCTTTAATTGCATCTCTGATGCCCCTAAAACTGTTGTTGTTCAGTCATGTCTGACTATTCATGACTCACTTTGGATTTTTCTTAGCAAAGATACTGGAGTGGTTTGCCATTTCTTTCTCCAGCTCATTGTACAGATGAGGAAACTGAGGTAAGCAGGGTTAAATGATTTACCCAGGGTCACACAGCTAGTAAGTATCTGAGGGCAGATTTTAACTCATGAAAATGAGCCTCTCTGATTCCAAGCCCAGAACTTTATTCACTGTCCCACCTAGCGGTGCCCCCTCCTCAAGCTTGCACCCTTCTCTTTTAAAAATTCAGTGTTCCTTCTTCCTCAAAGTGTTACCTTAACCTTACCTCACTTCTGGAGGAAGTGGCTTTTATTTCCCATGTAGAGCAGGAGAATTGGGGGAGATCTGAGTCCTCCTGGGGAAAAGTAATATTGCCTATCAATGAAGGGTCTGCCACTCAAGTTACAGGTAGAAGTGATAGGTCTATTATATTAAAAAGCAAAGTGATCTAGGGTTTAGCTGTGAGTTATGGTCTTATTCAAGAGTATGTCTTTGCAAGATTTGAGAAGCAATCTTTTTTTATATTAGTCAAAATCTGGAAACAGATTCCATTGTTGAAAGGCTGTACCAAGCAGAGACAAATGATGAATACAGAAAAAACTTGGAAAGACTTTTTATGAACTGAAACTGCGGGGTAAAGGCAGAATAATCTACCTGGAATATAATTATGTAAACAAATGCAATGCTAAAAAGCAGCTAAACTCAGATAAACTCCACCAGCCATACTCATTGGAATGGCCTCCAGTGCTCCTTTAAGGACAGGGGATGAAATATAATTCTTTCTGCTTGTAGTAGGTGGGGAACTATGGGACAAGAATATCACATTAAATTTATTGGTTCATCTTGCTTACTGGTTTCATTTGGTTACAAGGTAAGATTAAGTATGTCAGAAGGGACTGAAATGAGGTGATATTTTTTAAAAGGCATCCATAAACCGTTTATTTTTAAGGTTATGATTATACTCCCTTCTCCTTCCACCCCAGGATAAAAGATGGGGGACAACATTCCTTTTAAAGGATTTATCAGCAGCTTGGCTGCAAGGTGATAACATTTTTTTCAGCCACAGAAACTCTCAAAGACAGGCCATCCTTGTGAGGCGGCAATCAGTATTAGAAGTGGATTTGCTGTTTAATTTTAGCCACCTTCTTTGACTGAACTCTCCTGTTATATGGAGACCGGTGAGCCATCTTATGCAGCTATTTCATCTCTCTCCCTGGATTGTTTGGGTCAATTTCCAATTCATCCACTTCATTAGTCTCTACTCAGATCTCTCAATTCTTAAGATCTTCAAGGAATACTTCAAAATTTGAAGAAACTGAGATAGTCTTGGAGTGCGTTTTTCCTTCACTAATACTGATTGCCACCTCTGTAGGATGGTTTGTCTTTGAGAGTTTCTATGGCTGAAAAAAATCTCATCATCTTGTAGCCAAGCTGCTTAAGAGAGAGAAACCAAACTGCTCAAAGGATTCCATGCCTAAAGGAATCATCTTTGTTTGAAGAGGCTGGTTAGTGAGGGGGCAGGTGTACAAAATCATTGTTGCAAATAGTGATTGGGTTCCATCATAATCTTATTAAAGTGCTATAAGTCAGGTTAAATTATATTATGAATTTAATTACGCATTAAATGACGAATTTAAAATGCTTTTAATGGTTACCAGCAGCCTTGGAGATGTCATCATTAGATAGTGTAGTGCATAAAACGTTGGGTCTGGAGTCAGATAGATCTGAGTTAGAATCCAGCCTCAGATAACTAACTAGCAGTCACCAGGCAAGTCCCTCCTCACCTATAAATGGGGATGATAATAGCACTCCCCACCTCCCCCAGGGTGGTTGTGAGGATCAAATGAAGTAATATTGTAAACCACTTTGCAAAGTTTAAAACTATATAGAAACTATTATATTATATATAAAACATATTGTAAGTTTTTATAATCAGCATTATTATTTATGATTGGAGACAACATGTACCCATATGAGAATATGCAAAATAAATACAAGGTAATTTTGGAGGGAGGATACTAACAGATAGAAAGGAGGAAAGCATTTATCTGGTGAAAAGGACAGTGTAGAAAAACCTCTAGGGGCTGGGCCTTCCTGAGAATAGGAGGCTTCCAAAGCAGCAACATATTAAGTGCCTGAGTCCACAGCTGCTCTGCTCTTGGCTGAAGGAAGGAAGCAGTCTGAGGAGGCTGAGATTTGAACAATAACAAAAACCTGATATGTTGATGCCTTGGGTAGATGCTGCTTAATGTATATGGAGTTATGACTATGGATTTCTGGCTTTGACAAATGGGGGAAGGCCCTGATATACCTTGACCAGCAACTTTCCCCATTTCTAGGGCCTAATAACTCTCTCACCCACTAATCCACCTCAAAAGCACCCAGAAGGTCCCTGCCGGGGTCCACAGCCCTTCTGCTTTTCATCATCTGGTGGTTTTTCTACGCCTTTGCCAGAACAACCCACTTAGCTGTGATTGTTATGCACAGTTCCTTCTGTACTGGCCATGCTTGAGAATCCAAAAATGCAAACTACATTCAAATGACCTGAATCATGAGTACACGGGTTCACTTTGTTCTATTGATGTTGATGCTAGATCATACATAAATCATGCTTCTACAAGAGTTGCCATTTCTAAAAGGGGGAGGAGCCAAGATGGCAGAGTAGAGGCAACCCAGCCAAACCCTCTCAACACTGCCCACCAAAAACTTTAAAATAATGCCTCAAATCAAGTTTTGGAGTGGCAGAGCCAACAAAAGGTCAAGGAGAGACACTTTTCTGGCCTTGGAAAATTTGGGAGATCTACAGGAGAAGTCTGTGACTCCCAGTGGAAGCCTGGCCAGAAACTACACATATAGAGGCAGCAGTAGCAGAGGCAGTAGGGCCGGAGCTTAGGGAGCTTGCATCCCAGAGACAGTAAGGGGGTCAGACAACTAGGGCACTCTTTGCTCAGCGGATAGAGATCTGGCATCAGAGTCAGGAAGACCAAGCTTCATGTCTTGCCTGACACAAATTGGATGAATGACTCTGGACAGTTCTCCATGAAATTATCTAAGACTATTAAGACTCAAAGCATTTGCTGATTTGGATTAGTAGAAGGAGTTAGTTGCCTTGCCAGAGAGCTCTCTGTATCAATTAAATCATAAGTGCAGTTCAAACATATGTGTGTTAAGTATATGTGTATGACATAACACAACATAGAATATATAGTGCATAGTGTATATAAAACAGACACATATTATGTGTATAGAAAATACATAGGGGTCAGCTAGGTAGTGCAGTGGATAGAGCACTGGATAGAGCACTGGGGCTGGAATCAGGGGTACCTGAGTTCAAATCCAGCCTGAGACCAGACACTTGATACTTACTAGCTGTGTGACCCTGGGCAAGTCACTTAACCCCAATTGCCTCACCCCCCAAAAAACCCATATATATATGTATATATATATGTATATGAAAATATGTTAACATAATACAGTGTATAAATAATGCATATATTTTATATCTACATCACACACATGTATATATGTATATGTATGAAATTACTTACAGATTCAGAGAAAGTACTCATCTGGTTGGTGAATTAGGTAGACATAATTTCCTCATCTGGGAGTTCTATACCAATGAAATAACAGGTTTATGGTTCTTTCCTTTCCCTCTCCATGCATTTATAAGCATATTCTGCTAAGTATCTACCCCTCTGAATCCCTCAGTGTGTGGATCTCCCACTGTGGCCACTCCCTCAATCCCACAAAGGCAGATTCCAACTCCTTTGCAATCTATAGTACTGCAGACTTTTCTGTACCAAAGGTACTAAAAGGTTCAGTGACTTGACCATGATCATGCAGCTAGTATGTGTTTCAGAGGCAGAATTTGAACCCAGTTCTTTCTAACTCTAAGGCCACTAAGTTGCCTCAATTGTATACTAGACGTTTACTATACTCATAGATGTATGTGTGAATCTTTATCTATCTATATAATTTGACTGCGATTACTAATGAATGTATAGATGATGTTTGAAAAATTTTTTAAAAATAATCAATATTTAGTGCTTTTCAATGCTTCTGAACCCGAATCCCAGTGGAAGTATATTTTTAAAATTTTGTTATCAACATTCCTTCTCTAAAGGAGTGATGACAGTGAAGTGAGCTCCTACAGAGCTCCTCTCCTGGCAGCTAAACCAGGATTCTACTCCCTGGAATGGTTACTGCCTTTCCTGTGGCAAGGGGTTGTGGAGACAGGGGGGGTGGGGAGTCAGGTGTCCAGAGGGGGAGACAGGATGGAGAGGAGGTCCCTCCCTATAACCAACTACATTCTCTAAAAGTGCCCTCCAGACTTGAGTTAGCATTGGCCTACAAGAGCAATAAACTGGAGATAAGGCCTCAATTGTCAATGAGAACACCCTGATAAGTTATCAAAATGGCAAGAAACACAATTCCAATGAGGATTATTACCTAAGTCACACTGTGCTTGGCAGAATCACAAGCTTGGGTTCTCTGACAGTAATTTAAATGATAATAAGGAATCTTGAAATGATTGCAGTATGGTAATCTGCTACTACAGGAGATGTCAAGCACACTTAAGTACAATGGCTCCTTCCCCTTGCCATTCTTTATTCTTGAAATCACCCTTTCTTCTGTATCTATCTGCAGCAAGTGACCTTTCTATTCTTCAAGGCTCTTATGAAAATCTAACTTTCTCCTAAAAGTCTGATTAACTTCAATCAAGGGGATGTGATTATTCATTTTGACTTCAAACCCAAAATCAATGAAAGAAGACAACTGAGACGTAAGACCAGTACCAACAGGCCCAGTCCTGGGAAATTAGGCAAGTGGATATCATTCACGGAAGAGATTTTCCCCTCATCATGCACATGCAAGTTCTTCCTATATTGTGTATAAACATCTCTTCACAGAAGAATGGAAGTAAATTTGCTCTAGATTTCAATACTGTTATCTTACTCTCTGTAGAAGCGTCCCTCTCATCCATCCCTCCTTTCTCATTAGGGTCCAACATCAAGATCTCTCAATATCATGGGCTCTCCCTTCACATAGCTGGAAGAAGACTGGTCCTAGCATGAGTCTAGACTATCTCACATCATTTTAGGGCAGGAAGTCATCTTAGCACTCACCGACTCTAGAGTGGTGTCACAGAAAGAATAGTCATTTGACAGTCAGAAGCCCTGGGTTCAAATTCTGGTTCTGTTGCTTACTACTTGCAACTTTGGTTAAAGTCTTTCACACCTTCAGAGGGGAGCCACTGCAGTTGAAGGGCAGCTAGGTGGCGCTATAGTGCGCAGAGTAGAGTCAGGAAGACTTCATGAGTTCAAATTCCACTTCAGACACTTACCAGCCAGTGTGACTCTGGGCAAGTCACTTAACCCTGTTTGCCTCAGTTTCCTCATCCATAAAACAAGCTGGAGAAGAAAATGGCAAACCACGCCAGTATCTTTGCCAAGAAACCTCAAATCGGATCACAAAGGGTTGGATGTGAATAAAGCGACTGAACAGCAGTTGCAGTTGAACACCTTTAAAATCTAAGATCTTTTACATTGCAGAGAGTTTCAATGTTTGTCTAAGATAAGACAGCTAGTGGCAAGACTTTTAATTTTAGTCCAGTTCCATGGTACCATACTGTCTTTCTCTTCAACAATGTGATAATTGCCTGGAGACTACTCAAGAAGTATCTCTATTTCTGCAAAGCCCAATTTTGGTGCCTGTTTTATATTTATAATTCCCTTGATCATCATTTTATACTTTCAGAGACTCACAATTTGATGCCAGTGGCCCTGTGCCAGTAATGCCCATGTGACACTGGGCAAATTATTCATCACCTCTCTGGGACTCAGTTTCCTCTTCTGCAAAATCAAGGTATTGAAGTGGCTGATGGCTAAAGCCCTTGCCAGCCCTTGAAACTATTTTTAAAAAGAAAAGCACGTACTTTCCTGGGGAGAGAAGGGAGGAAGGAAAAGAGGAGAAAGACATAAACAGAGAGAACAGAAAGGGGCAGCAGGGTCTGCTTAGGTGTGGTTCAAGGGAAACAGAGATAGAGTCAAAGAGACAGAGAGAGACAGAGTCAGAAAGAGACCAAGTGAGAGAAGCAGAACGTGACAAAGAAAGATACAGAAGCAGAGAACAGAGTGAAGACAGGCATGGAGTGATGGAGATGAAGGGAAAGACAGACAGAGAGACAGAGAGACAGAGAGAGACACACACACACAGAAAGAGAGAGAGAGAGAGAGAGAGAGAGAGAGAGAGAGAGAGAGAGAGAGAGAGAGAGAGAGAGAGCGCCATACTGCCTTCAAAGGCAGAAATCTCAGAGCTTCCTGAGAAGTCAGTCCTCTTTCTGTCACGCTCCCCTTCTCCATCCCTGTCCTCATCCCTCCTTACATCCTTCTGCCCTAAAACTACCCCAAGAGTCCCTCTTTCCTGCCCTGGCCTGTTGCCCAAACAAAATTTAGTTGAGAAAGGAAATGGCCAGCAGAGGTTGGAAAAGGAGGAGAGAGAAAAAGGAGGAAAAGGAGGAGGAGGAGGAGGAGGGAGATGGCTGGGGAATGATCGGTACCCGGAAGGCTGCAGAGCCTTTCTCGTGGCGCTCCGGGGAGACGTGCCTGGAGCGGTTGCTGTTCGCTGCAGCTGCTGCGCCCGGGAAGGCTCCCCTGGGGAGGCCGGAGTGAGCCGAGCCCAGGGAGCAGCTGCAGCCCCAGAACAGCCAGAGCCACTGCAGCCCAGGCGTCTTCATGGGGCTTCAGAGGAGGCTGTCTCCTGGCTCCACTGGGCCCGCTTTCTCTTTCGCTTTGTAGGCTCCTCCTCCCTCTCCAGCTGTGGCCCGGGGATGAGCTGCGGGAGGCGGCGCTCCGGGGCAGCCCTGGCCGGCGCTCGCTAGCAGGCCTCGCGCTCCCTGGCCTGGGCGCCTTGTCCTCGCGGAGGTCCCCTCCGAACGCTTCCCGCGGCTTCGACCACTGGCTACACACCCAGCTGCAGATTCCCGGGGTTTGGCCTTCCTGATCCCGACCTCTTCCACATAGATGAAATCTAATTTAATTTATATAAGTTAATTAATATGTTTATATAAGATGCAGTTACGTATTCAAATGGAACACAATTTATTTACTATTTATACAGATCAAATAATATTTAATAGTGAATAATTTGAAAATAATAAATATATTTATTTAAAATAGATTTTTGTCAATGAAAATATAATTGTATATGTGTATAGATTAATTTAATAATCTATTTTAAAATAATAATCTATTAAAATTTTGTATGCATTATAAGTGTATATTATATATTTGTTTAAATAAATATATCATGTAAACATAATGTATAAATAATATAAATATATTATTTATGGGGACAGCTACTCGGAGCTGTGGATAGAAGGCAAGGCCTGGAGTCAGAAAGACCAGAGTTCAAATTTGACCTCAGACACATACAAGCTGTGTGACCTTGGGCAAATCACTTAACACATGCCTGCATTAAACTGGAGAAGGAAATGGCAAACCACCCCAGTAATTTTTGCCAAGAAAACCTCATGGACAGTATTAAGAATACTAAAATACATGACATCAGAAGATGAGCTCCTCAGGTTGAAGGGCTTGCCATGCTTGTCCATGGAAGGGTGGTGGCGGTGGTGGTCACAAAGAATTGGACACTACTGAATAATCAGAAATATTATTTATATACTATTTTGCTTACATAATATTTATGTATTATAAATATTAGCTATTAGTAATATACTCACTTAGCAAGTTGTGAAATTTCCTCCATAGCTTGTGAGAAAGAGAAGAGGAGGGAGTAGTGGGAGCAATTGAATACTGTAGTTTGTCAAGAGAAAGGGGCAGGGTAAAGGTGGGATCTTCGCAAAGGATTCAAGAGTATGGAGTTAAAATTGCTAACTATCCCACTGAGTTTGGAAAGGAAGGAAAGTGAAGGTAGGGTAGGGATAATGGTTAGAGAAAATACCGAGGGGTGGAGGAATTGGAGGCCTAATGAGGGTAATGAAGAAGTATAGGAGCAGTAAAGAATGAAGAGATGTGGAATAGAGAATGATCAGATAGGGAGACAATCAGAATTTCTAATTAGGGAAATGAGGCAATTGTGGGTCATGGCAAGATCAGGTGAGTGACCACCTTGTGCCTGGATGAAGTGTAGTAAAGGAATAAGTCATGAGATTTATGAAGATTGAGGAAATGAGAAGTTAGGGAGTTTGTGGGAATATTTACATGGATATTAAAGTCCTACCATTCAAAGGCAGGTGTTGAGTAGGTCAGAGATGGAGATGATAATGAGCTAGGTACCTAACTCCTTGAAAAAGGAAGAAAAATAAGCTAGGAGCTGGCACACTATATCTTCCTTAATTATTGAATACTCTGTGAATTTTGGTATGAATTATGCAACATGAGGCAATAATAAAGGGCATATGGTGTGGGAGAAGGGGTAAGTGAGAAGTCACCAGTTGTTTTCTTCGTTTCCAGTGGTGTGCTGGGGCCAGCTTGAACCAACTTAGCAACGTTGGTTGTTAAATTTTCAGTGTGAACATTTACATCTTGGAAATTGGCAAATGTTACAAATGAGGGTTTGATTTATTATTTTGTTGATTTTCGACAGTTAAGGAAAGGGTGGAGAAAATGTAATAACACAAATTAAATTTAAAATTGTATTCTGTGTATTTTTTCCCCCTCCAGAGAACCAGTTGTTTAAAATTTACCATCACTCTCCCTAGAAGTATTCACCTTTGTTCAGTCATGCGGTTAAACTCTCAATATGTAGCAGATTGTGAGCATCTGGATCATTTGCAAACATGATTATTATTTCTACTCCTGTTTTCTCAAGTGCTTTGTACTCTGTAGATGTTAGCTGGCATTACTTAAATTATTTTTTCTTTTTTTATTAATTTATTTTGATTTATCAACAATCACTTTCATAAGCTTTTGAGTTTTAATTTTTTCTCCCCTTTCCTCCTCACCTCCCTCCCCAAGATGGCTCATAATCTGATATAGGCTATACATATACATTCCTATTAAATATATTTTCACATTAGTGATGTTGTAAGGAAGAATTAGAACCAACAGGAGGAAACATTAGAAAGAGGAAACAAAGCAAAACAGAAGAACAAAAAGAGCAAATAGTATGCTTCAATCTGCATTCAAACTCCATAGTTGTTTCTTTGGTTGTGGATAGCATTTTCCATCATGAGACCTTTGGAGATGTCTTAGATCCTTGCTTTGCTGAGAAGGTCTAACTCTATCAGAGTTAGTCATCACACAGCGTGGCTGTTACTGTGTACAATGTTCTCCTGGTTCTGCTCACTTTACTCAGCATCAATCCATACAAGTCTTTCCAGGTTTTTCTGAAGTCAGCCTGTTCATCATTTCTTATAGCACAATAGTATTCCATTACATTCATATACCACAACTTGTTCAATCATTCCTCAAGTGATGGGCATCTCCTCAATTTCCAATTCTTTGCTACCACAAAAAGAGCTGCTATGAATATTTTTGTACATGTGGGTTCTTTTCCCATTTGTATGATCTCTTTGGGATACAGCCTTAAAGGTGCTATTACTGGGTCAAAAGGCATACACATTTTTATAGCCCTTTGGGCATAGTTCCAAATTACTCTCCAAAATGATTGGATTATTTCACAACTCCACTAACAATGCATTGCATTACTTATGTTCTTAACATGCCTTGTGTGTTAATTATCAAAAGAATTTTTGTAGGTAGCCATAGGTGTAAAAATCTCAGAAATTAAATGCTACCTTCAAAACAAAACAAAAAAAAAACTTTACTTATTCCATTATGACCACATGAGAAAGAGGGGAGGGTTTGGGGAAAGATGAATCAGGCTTCTTGTGGTCTAGGCCAGTCTCTAGTTTAGGAAACCTCAAGTTGTTAAGTTTTCAGTGTGAGCACTTATACCACCAGCACTGGCTAGAAGGATCTTAGAGGACAGTTAATGCAATTCCCTCATTTGGCAAATGAGAAACTGAGTCTCTTACCCAATAATAAATATGAGAGGGAGGCCTTGAACTTAGGTTTTCTGATTCCAAATCCAGTGCCAGTGCACCATGTTACCGCCATAATAATCACAGAAGAGTTAAATGACCATGTTTGTGATCTTAACTTATCCAAAAATCAAGCTTAGTTTTTGGTTTCTAATCTAGACTAAAAATATAGAAGTTCATGTCATTAGGAAGCAAAATACACCCCAAAATATTCAGCTTCTCTTGAGAAACATTAAGTATCAAAAAACTAGCCTCTTTGTGTCTGTGGCATGTAAAAGTGTTTGTTCTTTTACTAGGTATGAAAAATAAATATGCCTTTATTTGTAAATGGGACAGCAGAGGGAAAAATGTTTAGTAAAAAAACATTGGCCTCAATGGAAAAAATGAATCTGGAAAAGAAAAATGTGGCAAGAGTACAACTGGGTAGCCCCACAAAAGTTCTTTCCACTATTGAATATTAAATTTGGTTTAATGAAAAATTTTGTCAGGATGATTTATTGAAATGACATAGATTCTCTTTATCTGAAAAACAAATTTCCAAAAATCAACAAGGCTAAAATTGAAGTGGGGATATCTGTGGGTGGGTTCTCAAAAAAGGGAAGTGATGAGAGATGACAGTTTTGAAGAAACAGTTAAAGAAGCTGCATGGAAATACATTTTTTAAAAAAGGGGACCAAAATCTTTTTGAGATAAGCAAATGGTTACCAAGGAAATGGTAGTGATTTTTCTCACAGCTTATTAAGTAATGACATCATACATTTCATTCAAGATGCATTTCTTGGATTTACATTTGGACTTCATTCCAGAAAACCTAGTGCTATGAGTGGCGGACATGGTGAACATTTCCATCGATAAATCTTTACAATGGAAAAAGGGCACAAGGGCAAATGGAGTCCAAGTATGCTGGCTCAATATTGGTTATTGAGAAGGGATACTCCATAGGTGAAATACAACAAAAAATTCATTGGTAACTACATTTTAGGTGAATCAAATGAACACAATTTTCTTTAGTATGAAATGATTTTATGTATCCATGTATCCATGTACAAGCACAGATGCACACACAACCACACACACATATATATGCTATATACACTGTATATATAGGCATATAAGTATACAAATATTTGATTCCTGTTAAAACAATGGATAATACTTTATGTCAGTACAAAAAATACAAGATTCAACTATTTTTATAAGTGTAACAAAAAAATTCTCCACTTTATTGGTTATGGTGTTTAGTGTGCTACATCTTCTATACAATATCTTTTTAAATATTTGAAGATAGCTCTTTTGCTCATTGTGATCTCTTCTTTGGACAAAATTTTTTTTTTGTTTCCTTTAATTTCTAAGGCAGATCAGACAAAATTTTTGGTACTAGATAGAATTTGTAGTGGAAATAGGTCTCTGTTGATCTATCTCTTTCCATTGGCAAAAGTTCAAAGTATAAGGCATTCCCTGAGAGCATGGGAAAAATTTCATTGTTCTTGGGGAAACTCAGACTTTGTCCATTTCCATTGAAGAGTATTATCTAAATGATACTGCATATGTTGTCCATAGTTAATCAGGTTCTCCTTCTCCTCCTCCTCCTCCTCCTCCTCCTCTCCTCCTCCTCCTCCTCCTCTCCTTCTTCTTCTTCTTCTTCTTCTTCTTCTTTCTTCTTCTTCTTCTTCTTCTTCCTATTTTAAAGTGACACATTTTAAAGTGTTTTATTGGCACTCTTTAAAAAAATCAGGGAGAAAAATTTAAAACTAAAAAGCTTATGGAAGTGATTGTTGATAATTTAAAAAAAGACAATCAAAACACACACAGAAAATCAGCTGACTTCTAATTATCTTTCTCTTCCCTTCCCTTCACAGAACCTCCCTTGTAACAAAGAAATACATGTAAGAAAAGTAAGCCAGCCTATTGGCCATTTATGACATCACAATCCTTAGTCTACACCTATATGTGACTGCCTTTCTGCCAAAGGAAGAAAACGTACTGCACTGTTTGTCCTCTGATGTCTTGACTGGTTTCTATATTGATCAGAGCTCTGAAGGTTTTCAATTTTGTTTTCTTTTATGTTATTTTGGCCATTTATGTAAATTATTCTCCTGATTCTACTTTGTATCACACTCCATTAGTTAAAAAAATATTTTTTAACAAATTTCTCTGAATTCTTTGTAGTTACTGTTTCTTATGGCACAATAATATTCCATTACATTCATCTACCACAATTCATTTACCTATTCAATGAGTAGTACTTTGCTACTAGAAAAAGGTAGTTTTAAATATGTTTGTGTATGCAGGACCTTTACCTCTTTCTTTGAGCAAAACAAATTCCCTGGTAAAGACAGATAACTTTAGAAGAATTCTCAGCTCTGATCAGTCTGGTAACTGGTCACATTTCCAGAGGATTTGATAAGGCATGCTTCCTACCTCTTGGTGGAGAAGTAAAGGACTCCGTGTTGAATTTTAAATACACACATACATACATATATAAACATATACATACACATAAACATGTATGCACAACACACACATATACATACACACGATTATATGTACATATTTGACATCTTCAGTGGGGAATTCTGTTTTGCTTGAATATGTGTGTAGGTTATAAGGGTTTGGGTTTTTTGTTCTCAGTTGAGGGGGTGGGGTGAGGAAGATGAAGTGGATATTTGCTGACTGAAAAAGCAAATAAAATATAATTTAAAAAATATAACCAGCATGGGATTTCTCTTAACCTTTGTGTGGCAGTGGAATTCTATGATTGATAATATAAACCAAGAATGAGGAACTGTGCTATTTAATTGCCATGTAAAAGGCTTGTAAATTTACTTTCTTGGCCAAAGGAAGTGACATGATGCCCATGCAGCCATTGCTGGTGCCCAAAATTTGTTTAAGCAGTTGCTTATTCCAGTTTCCCAGCTGTAGGTAAAGTGCTGGAATCATAGCTGCCAGAAAATGAAGGCAAAACAAAGGAGAATGTGGTAACCTCACAGACAAGCTGCTAATAGGGAGGCAAGACAATGGAATTAATGAAAGGCCATAAAACATGGCTTCATTATCTGCACAGTTTACAGAACAAAATTCATGGAGAAACACCTGAAATGTTGAGTGGTTTCTATGGTGATCTCAATCCATTTCTTTTCTGGTGACATTTGAATAAATGTGAACGAGCTAACATTTAAACCCTGCAGTGTTTCATCTACCATGAAGACACAACTAATGTGTATGTTTTAGAATCATTATTAACTACTTGGACAAAATTGTGTTAGCACTCTCTTTGTAGTCTTATACAATACACAGTCTGAACAGCCCGAGAAAACCCTAGGCAGATTAGTTTAACACTATAATTTCTGCATTAATTTAGTAGCAGCCAAGAAACTAATTTTGCTGTGATCCAATTTTTCCAAAGAACATAAATTTGCCATCATCATGGCTTGTGAGCTATGAAAAAAAAAGGCTGAATGCATTTTTTCATAAGTTTAACATTACTATTGATGATACTGCAATGATGATGAAGAGGACCATGATGGTGGTGATAGTGACACAGAGGTGACAGTAAGTTTAGTTTACTTAGAAAGTAGGAGGGCTTTTTCATACTATGAGTTCCTCATACTAGAGAAATCACAAGTTTGTACTAATAAAAATGATAATGATGATAAAAACCCTTGTACTGTCTGTTATTGGAGTTATACTAAGTATTCTTTCAATGAGCTTACAGAGATGAGCTTATGATCTAATGTTAAGCACTTATCCAATCCACATGTATGATAGAATGAAAAATATGAAATATAAAATAATAGTAGTAAATTTTCTTTTAACTGTTCTTAACTGAACTTCATTGAAAAAGATGAGAAGAATAAGATAAAGATAATAACAGTAGGTAAGAATGCCAGGAACCTCTCTAAAAATAGACTAATTGTTTGTATGTACTTCATCCAAAGCAGTTACAGCTTGTACAACCAAATAATTCTACAAACACATACAAATTCACCTCATATGTGGTTTGAGGTACAAAAAGAGTATGTCAGAAACTACCTGGCATATAAAGAAAAACTTATAATCAATTAGGTAATTAGTAAACAAGCTATCTGAAAGCACGATAAAGTGCCTTTATTCATTATCACAAAGCCTCTGACTCAGTTCTTCATTAATGGATTATTCATATCTTATAATTTATCAAATAGACTTCAATGTATAAAGAAAACTAGAGCATTTGATGCCTATATGGGAATCTATTCTCTATTTGAAACATGCCACGAACACAACAATGTCAAGAATGATTGGTATGAAACATGGAATTTTTCAAGGATTATGGCTCTGCCTATCCCTAAATCCATTATCAGCTCTCCTAAGTAGAATTAAATTTGGCTAGAGCCAAAACATCTCATTAATCACTTGATATAAAAGTATGGCATCAAGGCTTTACTGAAAAACACGTTAAGTAGCTATTTCATCTCATGGATGGTATCAAAATGTTATTTGGACTTGATACATACTTGTACTTGGTTCATTTTAATTCTTAATGTGCACCAGGGAAGAATTGAGCCTGAAGGCTTTGAGCTTAAATTCACAGGTCAAATTGAAAAAATGGATGCAGCCAACAGTTACAAACTATTTGACCTTCTCAAGGTAAGATCCATCTAGCATGAGTGTTATAAGAAGGAGCCCTGAAATCAAAGTTGAACAGGAAGAATACATTTAGAGTAATTTATACCTATCAAATATCAGTCTCAAAATATACTTTTGGCATGGTGAAATGACCAACAACGGATGTAGAAGGTAACTAAACAAAACCCATGCAATGTTAATGAAAAGCAAAGCTTATCACCCCAAGGTGAAGATGAACATTTTCTCACCTAAAGGGAAGAATAGTGTAATAGATATTCTCAGAACACACAAAAATTTAATTTAGGTTAAAAACTTATAGAAATACTTTTAGTACAAACAGACCACTTCACAAGATAATTAGCAAAGATGGTAACAGATATGCGCCACTGAATTTGTCAAATGTAACCAAATGTGGTTTAGCTTAGGAAATAACTAAGATCTGTGGTAGGAGCAACACCTGTCTTATAGTGCAGCCACCTTTTAAGGGGAATGGGAAGTGATTCTTGGACTTATCAGTGGGTTGGCTTCCTTGGCACCTGGGGCTTTAGATTTGGCATTAGTTGGCATTAGATTTACAAAATATATTTTTAATTTCTATTGCCCTATGTGAATGCCTTCTGACTTACTACGGACAGTTGCAGTGGCAAATGTAGAGACAAAGAAGAGTGGTAGTTTTATCTGAATTAGCATATATTTAACCTTAGGAATTACAGCCTTTTTGGCTTTTGTTATTAGTAAAGTCACTTTTCTTTCAAGTATAAGACATATTAGTTCCCCAAATATCTCCTTGCATTCTAATTCTAAGTTTGAATTACTGGACTAACCTAGCCCAGAAGAAGATCCAGGAGTAGAATAAGAAGGCATTCCATAGATGCAATCAACCATAAAATGTCAAGTGGGAAGTATCAAACAAATGGCAGTCACACGTGTCTGTTCATAAAAACGGAGAGGTTTATGATAGGAATTCAGGATCAGGACATTGCCACCAGACTCCATCAAAAAGGAAGTCATACTAATGGATAGATGTAGATTATATACAAAATAGTAGATATTGTGCGACATGTCACTGCAAGTTCTAAGCACCTATCAGGTACCTAGAAAGCCTCAAGTGTGTTATAAATCAAGATATGACAAATCTCCATGTTACCAAGAGAATCAATACATAACTTGTACTGGAACTACATTATTATTACAGACAGAATGGCTTCCCATAACCTCCCAGATAAAGCCTTGATGAATATAAATTGAAGAATTGTTTTTATTGATGTCACCACACTAAATATTCATAATGCTCAAACTATATGTAGTGAAGAGACTTTAAAATATAAAGCACAATGAAAGAAATTAAAACAATGTGAAAATAGGACTTCATTGCAGAGCCCCTTCCAAATCCACATGCATTTATCTTAGTTTTCTCTTGATTCCTGCCATTTGCATTTTAAGACTTCTACTTAACTCTGTTTAAGTACTATTAAAAATTCATCAGGAATTTTTAAGAGTCTTCTATTAAAGGTACATTTTACCCTGTACTATTATTCTCAATTTTGCAGGTTGTTCTTCTTGGTTGAATATTTTGCATTTTCCCTTTGGAATATTGTATTACAAGATCATTCTCTTTAAGACAGCTGTCATGTCTTGTAGGATCCTAGCTCTGGTTCCTTGGTATTTTAACTTCTTCTTTCTAGTTGCTTGCAGCACATTTTCTTTGACTTGGAAGCTCTGGATTTTGGTTGTGATAGTCCTGGGAGTTTTCATTTTGGGGTTTTTCAGGAGGTGATTGGTGGATCATTTCTATTTTCATTTTGGACTTTTGCTCTAATCTGTTCCACTAGCTTGTAAGCTCCATGAGGGCAGGGATAATCTTTTCCCCTTTTTCCCAGCACTTAGCCCAATGTCCAGCACATTGTAGGTGTTTAATAAATGTTTATTGATTGACTGATATATCTGAGCAGTTTTCATTTATGATTTGTTGAAGTGTGGGTTTTTTACTTTTTTTTTGGTAATAATCTTTATGTTAGTCTGATGATTCTTAGATGATTTTTCCTTTAACTCTTTTCCTGATCATTTGTTTTTGATGGTATATATCCTTATATTTTCTTTTGGTTTTTAAAAACTGTTTTTCTTCAATCTTTTGATTTTGTTTTAATATTTCTTGCTGTCTTATGGAGTTACTGCTATCTGCTACAACCATTTTAATTTTTAGGAAGGCCATTTCTTAAGTTAGGTTTGCAACCTTCTGTTGTAAGCCAGAAATCAACAAACAATGGCCTAAAGGACCAAATCCTTTCTGTTCCAGTTTTTGAACGGCAGATAAGCTAATTATGGTTTTTACATTTAAATATAACATTAATTAAGTACAAACAATGGTTTGCCAACCCCTCTTTTAAGTTACTAATCCTCTTTCCCATTCTTGTCTTAGTAGTTCTCATTTCACTTAACATTGCAATTTGTAACTATTGCCTCACTTCTTCCAGGTGCTTTTCTAAGTCTTGTGGCTAAATCAGTATTTTCTCTAAGATCCTGCTTTGGACTTGTGGAGTTATTTTCTTCAAGGTTTACCTCTTGGGCTTCTTTCAATCCATACAATTTCTTCATTGTGCTCATCAAGTCTTCTATTTACTTATATCTCTAATTTAATTTTTTGGATTAGAATATTGTATTTTTATTAGCCTTTTCCTTCTCAGGCTTTTGGATTGGTGGATAAAAGGCAATCCCTGCTTGGTCCTGGATGTGATGGCTAAGATTAGTCTCTGTCCTCTGTAGGAATTCCCGGCCTTTGTCTCCACCTCCTTCCTAGTGGGCTTGACTCAGGCTTTTTGGTCTTGATCCATTCTCTGTCTCCTCTTTTCATATTCCAAACTTGGAGTTGGTTTGTGCTTTCCTGTGACCCTGACAGGACTGGACCAATTGCTGCTAATTGTGTTGGTCACAGGTTTTCTTATAAACTCCAGATGTTTGGCTTCCTGGCCCATTAGCTGTCCTGGGACTTCTGCCATTTTCTTGCTGTGCTTTCTCGCCAAGCTTCTTGCCTGGGTACTGGTCTGGCCTTATCTCCTACGGAGGTTTTCCTGGGGCTATCTGGACTCTAAATTTGGGGCAGACTAATTGAGTGCTCTGGCTCTGTTTCCTGCTTTGCCCTGACATGAGCTCCTCTTGGCTGGCCATTGGTCTGGGCTGCTCTTTTCTGCTGTGGTTCTAAGGGTCTTTCTGAGCTCTGTACTGCTTGGGTGCTAATCTGCAGTGCCCCTGAGCTGCTTGGACCTTCCTGCCTAACTTGGTTTTCCTCTGCTTGCAGGGTTCTGACAATCTTCTTGTATAATGCTGGACTCAAAGCTATTTCTCTTTGGCATTCTGTCCATCTGATGCCCCTTTCTGTGTGGCCAACTCCCTGATAACAGCCTTCATAACACTTCTCCTGAGTAATTGCTTATTTCTAAAGTATTGTAGTTCACTCATGCTCACCACCAAACCTATAAATTTCCCTTTGGGCAAACTTCAACTTCAATTCTTCAAATAAATTGATAAAAAAAAAAAAGAAACTGAACCTAAGGGAAAGAACATGAAATATAGCCACAAGACCACACTAGAAGAATATTGTTGTTGAAAAGAGGGGTCTTTGTTTCAGGGAGGAATTAACAAAACAACCCACCTCGCAATACAGAAACCATTAAGATTATGTAAACTGACTTTGGTGATTTTCAATTTATTCATTTTAATTCAATTTAGTGCATTTAATTTCCCCAAACTTTTTTAAAAGGATGAATTAAAAGAATATCAGTTTTGGCCACATGAGGGCAGCATAGGACCTTTTAAATTGTACCTGGGCCTTTCAAGCAATAATCTTGCATTTTAGTCTATGGAAATTTTAAATTTGACATTTTAGAAAACCAGTCATTAAGTAAATACCTTCTATGTGCTAGACACTAGTGCTAAGTGTTAGATATATCGTATGTAAAAAGACAGTACCTAATCTATATAACAGGTAATTTTGGTAACAGTAAACCCAAATGTTTCTGTGACAGTTTCAGGAGGAAAACATGTATTTCTGATTATTACATAACACTGAAAGGGATGTCAACAGAGGGGTAATTCATTTTATAAAAACTTTTTTTTTTTAAACGGGTTAGAATCACATGAATCTGGCCTGGTTCAAGGGTGAGCCCAGAGGACTTCCCAAGATCCAAGGCCTGGCTGCCGGCCCCCCTTTTTAGCTCTTGAGAGAACAGTAAATTTAGCAGCCTATTATTTTGATCAGGAATAGGGTAACTGAACTGCAGATGGATTTTCAAGTGGAATCTCAGTCCCTTGCATTCAAAAGAACAATCAATAAGCATTATTTATCGTGTCTACAATGCTAAGTCCTAGGGATATAAAGGGAAAAATATCTCCATTCATAAGGACTTACATTCTATCAAGATCGAAGGCTTTGGAGCTAGAAAGAACCTGAAAAATCATCCAGACCAAATCCCACATTTTAAAGGTGATAAAAAAGCCAGAGAAGTTAAACACAAGGTCTCACTCCTTTAAACCCTAATTTCCATCCCTTCACTCCCATTTCTATAGAATAGATCTGTCTGTGACTAGCAGCTATGTAGGCCCTGGGCCATCAGTTTTAGGAAAATGTAGTAGGACATCACCATCCCCCACCCTCCTCCACACACAAACACTTATCTCTAGTAATTATCAATCATATACACATTCCTGCTTGGAAAAACTACCAGTTCAGAAGGAACGAAATTAGGAGCATATTGCAAACAGATCTGGGAACTGAATGCAAAACCAGAATAGGTCTTTGCTTGCTTTGCTTCCTTTGCTTCAAGGCCATTAGCAAAGTTTACAAACCTTTTATAAAGGTTTAACACTGTGCTAAGAACTTTAAAATTATATCTCTTCTGATCCTCACAACAACCCAGGGAGGTAGGTGTTATTATTGTACCTATTTTACAGTTGAGGAGACTGAGGCAAATTGCCAACCTTCAGAATTTGATCCAGGAAGGACAAACAGAATTAGCTTGTATCCATGTTTATTTCCCTCAAAGCTGGTGGCATGCATATGTCCATGCATGGGAACTGCAGTTTGGAACTGAGCTCCTTTTGGGGTTAGGGTGCACAGTTTATATACCTTTCCAACAGGGGCTGATGTCACTCCACCAGAGAAAATACTGCCCCCAGCCATACCAGACCTCTCCTAGCCTTGGGCCATGTAAGCAAAAGAATCTATTTCCACTAAAGCTTGAGTAAAACACAATAGGCTTCCCTGCATTTAGATTAAATTACTTGCAAGTTTGGGTGGTGGCCAATTAGGAGAAGGAGAGTCAATGCGATCTCATTATCAGTAATGTCCATCTGAAGAAAAGCTGAACTTAAACTCAGGACTTTGAAAGAAGGAGTGAGGGGAAGGTAAGCTCTGAATCTCTAAGATATTGGTTATTGATAATCATTTATCATAAAATAAAAGTTAAGTGACTTGCCCAGGTCATACAGCTAGTTACAGTCTGAGGCTAGATTTAAGCAATAATAATAGCTAATATTCATATGGCACTTACTATGGGCCAGACAATGTCCTAAACACTTTACGATTATTATCTCCTTTGATTCTCACAACAACTCAGGGAGGTAGGTATTATTATTATACCTATTTTATAGCTGAGAAAACTGAGGCAAAGAGAAATTAAGGGACTTGCCCAGGGTCACACAGCTAGCCAATGTCTGAGGCTGGATTTGAATAATAATAATAATAATAATAACAATAACTAATATTTATATAGCACTTACTATGAAGCCAGACAATGTGCCAAGCACATTACAATTACTATCTCATGTGAGCCTCATAATAAGGTAGGTATTAGGCATATCACCATTTTACAGATTAGAAAGCTGAGGTTAAGTGACTTGCCTAGGGTCATAACTAGTAAATGTCAGAGGATGGATTTGAACCCAGGTCTTCCTGGTCCCAGGCCTAGAGCTCTGTCCACTGCGTCACCAGCTGCCTCTGCTTTCTTGGAGAGTTATCTAGAGAAACAAAAGGTTAAGTGACTTGCCCAGTGAACATACAGCAAGTGGGTATCAGAGATGGAGCTTGAATCTAGGTTTTCATGGCTCTAAGACCGGCTTTCTTTCTACTTTGTCATGCTATCTCAGCATCAAGTCATCTGCTTTTTAAAAACAAGCAAATAATAAAGCAAGATCTCATCAAACTTGGTAGGCAATGGTGTGGCTGAAGATATGGTCCATTGCAACAGCAGGCCTTGATGTAGTGCTTTAAAGTGTGCGAGGTGCTATACATCTTTATGTTATTTGATCCTGACATCAGGATGAGGAAACTGAGGCTGAGAGTGGTTAGGTCATTTGCCTAGGGTCTCAAAACTAACAATATTTGTAGATTCTGCCTGTTTCCTTGTGAAGTCCTTTTCCAGAATATTCTGTTGTGTTAAATAGACCATTTTCGTAGAGAATTTATTGACATGAGAAAGTATTTTCACCATGGCCAGAAAAATGTGTCACCTGGTGATCAACTGGTTGCTAAGAAGCTTCTTGACATGTAGCCAGTCCAATACAAGGATAGCAGAAAGAGTGTCAGGCCTGGGACTGATACTTTTTTTTTAAAGGTTGGTAGAACCTCTGAAAGCCTGACCTCCATTAGGAAAGCTCGTGATGGACAAGAACAATTTTATAAACCAATAAGGCATTAGACATGAAGGCCTCAATGTATTGTTCAATTGTTTCCATCATGCCCAACTCTTCATGACCCCATTTGGGGTCTTCTTGGCAAAGATACTACAGCACTTTGCCATTTCCTTCTCCAACTCATTTTACAGATGAGGCAATGGAGGCAAACAGGGTTAAGTGACTCACCCAGATCACACAGCTAGTAAGTGTCTGAGGTCAGATATGAACTCAGGTCTTACTGAATCCAGACCTGATGCTCTCTATCCACTGAGCCACCTAGTTGCTCACTAATTCAAGAATCATTTTTGTTGTTCAATCATTTTTCAGCTGTATCTGACTTTTCATGACCCATTTGGGGTTTTCTTGGGAAAGACACTGGAGTGGTTCTCCATTTCCTTCTCCAGCTCATTTTACAGATGAGGAAACTGAGGCAAACAGGGTGAAGTGAGTTGCAAAAAAAAATTGTCCCTCACCTCATGTATCCATTTACTTCCAAGCCTTGACAAATTTTCCTTCTCAACATCTCTAACATTTATACTTTGCTTTCCTAATTCAGGGCAGGTTTTAGTTGTTTGCCAAGAAGTTTTGCACCCAAGTAATGTCTCTTCTGCTGCTGCTGCTGCTAGGTGATTTCTTCCTCTAATCCAATTCTCTCTGAATAAAACTTCAGTCCAGAAACACTGAAGGATCTTTCTCTATTCACTTCACACACACATACAGTTTAAATTGTATGTGTTTTATGCTGGTCCTACCTCTGTGAGCTGAGAAGGCAGATGTGTGGAGTTCTCCATGAAATCTTTGAATCCCTTGACATTGAGGAGATGTGTGTGTGTGTGTGTGTGTGTGTGTGTGTGGTGTGTATATTTGTGGAGTGTATGTGTATGTATGTGTATGTGGTGTGTGTGTTCATGTGGTATGTGTATGTGTGGTGTGTGTATGTGTATGTATATGTGTGTGGTGAATGTGTGTGTATATGTGTGGTGTATGTGTGTGTGGTATGTGTATGTGTTCATGTGGTATGTGTATGTGTGTGGTGTGTGTTTATGTATATGTGTGTGGTGTTTGTGTGTATGTGTGTGTGTGTGTGTATGTATGTGAAAGGAATGGAGGAAGATCCTTTAGTGTTTCAGACCTATTACTTCCACTTCCTCAATAGTTTCTCTATGATTAGCTTAGATTAACCACAGAATTTTTCATGCTGTCCTCACAAAAAAGCTTAGCAGAGTTAATTCCTCCAGGTTGCTAGGAAACCACTTGATGCAGAGAAAGGAGAGGTGATAGCCAACTAAACTGAAGGACAGTAAATGTGTTTAACTTACACTTAGGAAGATTATATCCTAGGTAAAAGGTAGATGGATAGTCTGGACCTTTGATTGAACTAGGAGAGGTAAAGCTCACAGAAGGAAATTCTCACAATGCAGGTCAATAGCTTCTCTGCAACTTCTAGTCTTAGAGAATTGTCTAGAGCACTGAGAGATTAAGGGACCAATATAGATGTCAAAGGTAGCACTTGAACCCAGGGCTTCCTGACTATAAAGTTAGCCTTTTATCTACTATGCTATGGGGGTGTGTGTGTGTGTGTGTGTGTGTGTGTGTGTGTGTGTGACAGAGAGAGAGAGACAGACAGACAGACAGACAGAGAGACAAAGACAGAGACAAACAGGGATAGACGGACAAAGAAACAGAGATAAAAAGAGACAGAGAAAGAGCAAAAGAAGAGAGAGGAAAAAGATAGAGAGAGAGAGAGTGAGGAGAAAGAGTCAGAAAGAGACAGAGAGAAAAGAGAGAGACAGAAGGAGAGAAAAGAAATGAGCAGAGAGGAAAGAGAGAGAGAGAGAGAGAGAGAGAGGAGGGACAGAATGATTGATCAGGTCATTAAGAATATTTTAATGCTTTTTTGTTTCTTTATAGTCATTAGAAAATGATCACATTACAATCACTCAGTAACTAGAGTTATTGCTTGGGACAACTGCCTTGTAAATGTATGTAGCCTTTTCACTTATTTCTTGTACTTCTCCTTGTTTTTCATTAACAACGTCTGCTTCTCAGGCCAGACTTCAGAGCGTAACACAACGACTCCAGACTCCTCCCTTGCCTTGTATATCCCCTAGCTTGTTTATGTCTTACCACTTCTGCCTCCACAGCATCTCTATCAATTGTATTTTGCTTTACTCTCCCCCAGCCACCACTCTAAGTTAGCCTCTTGTCATCTTTTTACCTCAGTATTTTTTTTTCCGGGGGGGAATAAGCAGTGGGGTTAAATGACTTGCCCAGGGTCACACAGCTAGTAAGTGTTATGTGTCTGAGGCCGGATTTGAACTCAAGTCTCCCGAATCCAGGGCCGGGGCTCAATCCACTGCACCACCTACCTGCCCCCTTTTTTCCTCAGTATTGAAAAAGCCTCCTAATTCATTGGCCTCCCTGCCTCCAACCTCTCCCTTTCCAATCCATCCTCCACACAGTTGTGACTCTTTAAGACTATGTTATATGTGGGATTCCAGTCTGTATGAGTAGAAGGAGCTCTTCACCATGAGCTTAGCAGTTAAATCATAGCTGGACACAACACCAATGAAACTGTCTTTACTTAGTTGTGTAAATGTCCTGTTTTTATTTCTAAATCCCTGGTGCCTAGCACAGTGGTTTGCATGCGTTGTTTTTGTTCAGTCGTGTCTGACTCTTCATGACTCCACGGACTCTGCCATCCGTGGATTTTTCTCGGCAAAGATATCGGCGTGGTTTACCCCTTCCTTCTCCAGTGTAATAAGGCAAATAGAGGTTGTGACTTGCCCAGGGTCACATAGCTAGTAAGTGTCTGAGGACAAATTGGAACTCAGGTCTTCCTGACTCCAGGCCCAGTGCTTTATCCACTGGATCTACCAGCTTCTCCAGTTTGCGGATAGTAGGTGGTTAATAAATGTTTTCTTGAATTGAGTGAAATTAAGGTGAAAAGAAAAGTTGATGTTAAATAAAGAGAAATGAGTTGATCAGACCCTAATTTCTGTAGAACCAGAGTTCTATTTTTCCAAAATGCTGTGAAATAGTAGTTTGAAATACAATTCAACAGAGAAGAATGGAAGCATACCTTTCAGAGCTATGAATAGTGGAAGAATTTTTGACCAAATAAAGGACAGAGGTAATCATAAATGATAAAGTGGACGATTTTGTTTACATAAATTGAAAAGCTTTTGCACAAACAAAATCAGAGTAATTGGGAGGGAAACAGTCAAATGGGAAAAATATCTTTGTAGCAAATTATTTCCATAAAGATCACATATATAATGTAAATAGGGATTAATGCTATCCATAAAAATAAGAGCAATTCCCCAGTAGAAAAATGGTCAAATGATATGAATATGTAGATCTCAAAAGAAGAAAGACAAGCTATCAGCAAATAATAAAGATGCTCCAAACAGCTAATAAAAAATTAAAGAATGTTGAGTTTCTAGTTCAGACCCATCAGAGTCTTACAGATGACAAAAAGGGAATATGACAATTGCTAGAGTGGTTATGGGAGATCAGGCATGCTATTTCTGAGAATTGTTTTATCTAAGTCCCATATATTTTGGCCTTTTTTCATAATTATCACTGTTTTTCACAGCATTTTCCCCTTCATTCATCTTTCCCACATA
Organism: Phascolarctos cinereus; assembly: GCF_003287225.1. Lineage (NCBI taxonomy): Eukaryota > Metazoa > Chordata > Mammalia > Diprotodontia > Phascolarctidae > Phascolarctos > Phascolarctos cinereus. The sequence goes on along the minus strand of NW_027556402.1, from coordinate 100,107,958 downwards.
ATTCATAATTTCCACTTGTATTTCAGATTTCATTTTATTTTTATTTATTTTATTTTTGGTGAGGCAATTGGGATTAAGTGAGTTGCCCGGAGTCACACAGCTAGTGAGTGTTCCATGTCTGAGGCTGGATTTGAACTCAGGATCTCCTGACTCCAGGGTCAGTGCTCTATTTACTGAGCCACCTAGCTGCCCCTACATTTACTGTATAGTTATGTGTCAATGGATTGATGGTTTTCTATACAATTCTTTTCTTATGTTCTTTGTATATTGAAATGATCATGTTTAAGTTCACAATATAAAAAGAAAAATTAAAAAATATATAATTCAGAAGGTACAAAAGAAAGCAAGTGAAATTTTTTTTGTATTAATTTCCTTCAAAGTCATAGACTATAGCACTTAAAGTTATTTTAACTAGTTCCCCGATAGACATACCAATGTAATTACAGACTTTGTGTGTGTGTGCATGTGTGTGTGTGTGAAAGAGAGACATATATTTAAATAAAATCTATATACCTACTGAATTAATAATTAGATTTCAGAGCCATGCTGAATATTGAATAACCCTTATCTAGTAGATTTACACTAAGAATTGGGATTTGACATCCCCAGAGATGACTCAGAGGTCTAACTCAAAGACTAGGCTGTTTAAATTGTAGTTTTGTCATAAACAGATACAATTTTAAGTGGTTTTATTCTATTGTAGCTTATTTTCTTTGAAGTACTTAAAAAGACTCAACAAAGTCTACAATTTATATAGTCTAATAATAATAATAATGTCCTTTTTCTTTTAACCTTATTGATTCAATGTATGTCCATTTTTATAGCATGCTTCCATTGACTTCTAACTTCAGCATTTTGGAAAAATATTTGTATTTCTAAAAAAGAAGCTGTATATAGTCAGGAATGCATGAGGAAGTTAAAGAAGACTGGCTTCTATTGCTTGTTTCTTTTCTTATTTTCTTTTTGATTGGCCTGTACCTTAATTCTCACTCCCCACCCCACCCCCCCAACCCCATCCCTACAGCCACACCTAGTAAAGAGGAATTAGCAATATAATTTAAGGCTTCTCAGAAAAATGTTAGTAAAGCACAAGCTTCTGTTATTATTAATGCTCAAGCCTGTGTGTCGCTTTAGGCTACTGCTGTTTTAAGTAGGAAGACTGGTAAAGTTGATTACAGGTGTTAGCCTCTTTGAACTGGGATCTTAGAGCATTCTAATGAAGTGCTTTGGGAAAAATTCTAGAGAAAAACTTGTTATAAATTATCTGTTGCATTTGGTCAGTCCATATGTCTGATGCATATTTACTTTTTTTGGCTAGGCAATGGGGTTGAGTGACTTGCCCAGGGTCACACAGCTAGTCATATTTACTTCTTTTAAAGAAGGAAGGAAATATGTATTAATTACGTACCTACTGTGTGCTAGTCACATGTGCTTTACAAATATTACATCATTTGAGCCTCACAGCCAATAGGGGAGCTAGGTGCTAATATCTCCATGTTATGGTTGAAGAAACTGAGGCAGAAATTAAGTGACTTGTTCAGGGTCACAAAACCTGTGTCTGTGCCCAGCGCTCTATCTACTGAACCTCCTAGCTTCCTTTTCCCTGCATAATACTGTCAGCTGCTCCCCATCCCTCTCCCCCATTAGAATCCTATTGTATTTTGAAAGTGTTGATCTTAGGTTAGGTTTGCAGCTAGGAAAGTAAAGTGAGGAATTAGCAAAATCACCCACCTCTCTAAACTTAGTGATTCCATTCATACACTGTTGATGTTCAGTTGTTTGGTTGTGTCTGATTCTTCATGACACCAAGGACCACAACATGCCAGGCCCTTCTATCCCCCACCACCTTCCAAAGTCAGTCCAAGTTCATGTTCGTCATTTCCATGAGATTGTCAATCCATTTCATCCTCTGCTGTCCTTTTTTCCTTTTCCCTTCAATCTTTCCCAACATCAGGGTCTTTTCCAATGAAGCCTGGCCAAAGCATTCAAGCTTCAGCTTCAGTATTTGGTCTTCCAGTGAGTATCCTGAATTCCTGAACTAATTTCTTTAATTATTGACTGATTTGATCTCCTTGCTGTCCAAGGGACTCTGAAAAGTCTTCTCTAGCACCACAGTTCGGTGGTACTCAATTTTCCTTGCAGTCCCACTCTTATAGCCAAACAGTGTTGTTACTGATACATTATCCTGAGATCATTTATGGTTTTATAAGGTCCTCTCATTTATATTTTTATATAGGGAGTGCAATGACTGAGGTTGCTGAGGTATGTGTGGAATAATACCAATAACCAACCCTTTTTAGTCTTTTCTACTCAGTCTCTGATTTGTATAGAATGCAATTAGCAGCATGGCAGTGGAAAAGAGTTAAATTGGATTTTTTTCCCCACTCCAAGTCAAATAACAATGATAGGTCACAAGAGGCAGCACGAGAAAAAAGAATTAAAAAAAAAATAAAACTAGGCTTTAAAGTAATTAAGGGTGTCTGTAGCTAGCTAGCTATCTGGAGTTGGTAAGGTTTACATTATGAAAGAGCTGAAGAACTGGTAGGATCCTCCCTCCCCCACCCCAGCCCAATGGAGAAGGAGCCATATTGAAGTTTATAACAAACAGAGGGAAGCAAAGAGTAATACAACACAATGCGGTTGCCAAGCAGAGGGCAGCACGATGCCACCAGAAGACACTGGTAGCTCTGCAGTGTCAGTAGCATGAACTGTCCTAGGTGTGCACATCCCCAGACACACACTTTTCTTGTGTGTGTGTTTCCCACAGGTGGTGTGATACCCTGTGGGACAGTGTAGCTCTGGGTGTATGAAGGCTCTTTTAATTTTATTTTTAAATAAAATGTATATAAAATGTAAAATGTAATTTTTCAATTATATGTAAACAAAAATTTTTAGCGTTCTGTATTCTTTTCCTTTTTCTTTCCTCTCTCCACTCCTTGAGAAGGCAAGTAATTTGATATAGATTATATATGTGCAGTCATGCAAAACATTATAAAGGCTATTTCTTGTCAGTTCTTTTGCTATTCTATTGAATTAAATGTGTGTTGCTTTGAATTGTTTCTTCTGATTGGTCTAGTTAAAGAAACACATGAGTCAGGGGTCATGAATATGGTTTTAAGACTCACATTGTACCTTGAATCTGATGTAGCTTTCTTAGGATCTGTGTGTGTGTGTGTGTGTGTGTGTGTGTGTGTGTGTGAGTGTATGCATACCTCAATCTTTCCATATAAGTTTGTGTATATATGTATATACACAGATATATGTACATACATAAATTTTATTTTTTATATATGTATAGATATATTTATGCGAGGATGTACAATGGCTGGGATTTATATAGTACTTTAAGGTTTGTAAATCAATTTACAAATATCTTATTTTATCCTCACAACAGCTCTGGGAAGTAGGGGCACTGGATGCTTCATGCTGCATGTATAAATATACATTAATATTATATGTATTATGTGTGCATATGTATGTGTATCTCTGTAGATAACACACATATAGTTAGTCACCTCCATTTATACTTTCTGAATTTTAAACTTCATGAAGTCAAAGGTTGTTGATCATTTATATCCAAGTGTCCCCAGAGCCCTGTGCCATCCTCTGCTCACAGCAGGCACTCAATTAATGTTGATAACTGCCTCAATTCTTCACTTCATTTTGCTACTGTAAACTTGGCTAGAGACTTTTTCTTCAAATGAATGCCATCTTTGTTTTGAGCTTGGAAGAAGTGACTATAATTTTAAAACAACTAATAAATGTGCACCACATATTAAATGAAACTTCATGCTATTACACTAATTAACCCAGAGTCAGGATTAAAGGCCAAATTATTTTATTGTTGTAAAGGCAAAAAGCCCAGAGGCTCAGAGGCATTTTTTCCTTCACCAAACCAAATATAGTCATTTCCTACAACAGAATCCGACAATTTTTATTTTCAAAGTAGCAAACATAATTCAAGGTTAGGTGATTTCTAGCAACAGTAAAAATAAACTAATTAAATCGTCATAAGCTTATTTTGGTAGGTGTTTTTGGACATAAAACAGTTTTTAAAAAGCACTTCAAGGTAAACTTTGAAGTAATGAGTCCATGCTCCTTTTCAAGGTTATAAACAGTAGAGTTTGTATTGTACTATTGGAGAAGTTGGGAAAGAATAACCTTATTTTTTAAATTATTATGTAATAGAATTCTTTGCACAAATGACTTTCAGTATGATTCTCTCATTTCCTAGATGCTGGTTGCAATTATTATTTCCCAGGATATCAACTTACACTACATCCATTTGAAAAACCCATATTATGTTAAGCATCCCTTCCACAAAGAAGCAAAATTGTATACACCACCTAGGGATGTTTACTTTCTGCATTTCCATATTTTGGGAATGTTTTTTATAGGCTATATTCAGCCTCTAGGTAGGTTCTCATAATAAGCACATTACAGCCATGCTTCCTAAGATGCCGAAAGCCTCCTTGCCAACTTTTCAATGATTTGTGACCATTTTCCATCAGTCTACTCTCCAAGGAGAACATGACTTTCATTTTAAAGCATTTTAATATTCTTTTGTTCATATTAAACTGAAGCTTCTAAAAATAGCAAAGAAAGAGCTTCTATATTTGATAACTGCTCTGATAGGATCTCTGTGATTTAAATTTTCTGTTCAATTATGAGCAATTCAATCTTCTTTGAATAGAAGTCTCCATTTTTGTATCTTGACATGCAAGTATATCAAATAGTCATGTGAACCACATGCATGATCTTCTTCCATTAAATGACATATAAACCTACTCAAAACACACATTTCCAGTCAGATCATTTAAAGTGAAAATTTTATCACTATTTTTATATGAATTGGTTTGCGCTCTTCCTTGATCTTTGTTTGCATAGTTGGAGTGACCAGGGCTATATTGTTTCCCCTTCTTCTTCCATCTTTCCAACTTCCCAGTACTAGAATACTTAATATCATTTCTTCCTTGATTTTTCTGTCTTTTTTAATTTACCATTTGCCATTGTTGAACTTAATTTTCTAAGCTATTCATATGCAAGAGAAAAATGAGAAGAAAACAGATGGCAGAGAGGGTCAAGTATGTTTTGTAAGGGTCACTGGAAATCTTAGCAGCTTCACAGGAATTTGTGTCCCACTCTAGCCACACGATAATAGGTCAGAAGAAATAAAATATATGGGAACAAACCTTTTTGTAGTATTGCTAGAACTATGATTACTTGTTAATATTACTATGTATATAACATTTTTCTATTGCAAATTTATAGTGGTAGGAGGTGAAGTGGTAGGTAGGTGGTCATTCCTCTGAGAAAAAGGGTTATTTGAATGCACCACTAAACATGGATAAGAGAGCCAAGGTGGTATTTGACCTTGGTCAATTATTGGATTCAGCCTAAGTCATTTATCATATCAAGTTTATCTAAAATTCTATTCACTTCCTTAACTTCTTTTTAATTTACTTTTTGATTGATTTTATCTAGTTCTGAGAGAGGAAGATTAAAGTCCTTTACTATTATAGTACTACTATCTATCTCCACCTGTAACAATTCCTTTAACTTTTCTTTTAAAAAATAGATGCTATAATATTTGACGCATATAGGTTCAGCATTGATATTGCTTCATTGCCTATGGTACCTTTTATCAAAATGTAGTTTCCTTAGTTATTTCTTTTAATTAAATCTATTTTATCCACAACTTTGTCTGAGATCATAGTTGCTACCCATGCCTTTTTTTAATTTTTTTGCATCAGGTGAAGCATAATAAATTCTACTCCAACCCTCCATTTTAATTGTGTGTGTCTCTCATTCTTAAATGTGTTCATGACTGCACTATTAATGAGGTGAGAAAAAAGGTGGTCCCTGATCACAATAAGAACTTCAGGGGGATGCTTATCAAGCAGATAAGGAAAGTAGGTATCACCTTCAGGCTGACTGATATGGTAGGCCCATGAAGACCATAAGGGAGACATTGATAGGTTTCATAGGAAGCATTTGTAGTTAGGACTCTACCCATCATCAGCCTGATATGACCGAAGCTCTATAGGACCATGGAAGAGGGTTACTTCTTAGAGGGTTTTGTTATTTTCTATAATTTCTGATTTGGATTCTGTTTATTTATCTTAAACTGTCAATAAACTTTTACATTTTTTTTAGCTTTGTGAACCTCTGTGCTTATGTGGAATGTTGGTTACTATACAAAATAGAGGTGGGAAGTATACTAATTCTAGAGTACTAGAGTTCTAGAGTACTAGAGTACTCTAGTGTACTAGAGGTAGGTCAGATACTGAAGTTCAAAGAATATTTGCATGAGGGCAATGAGCCAGAGAAGTGAAAGACCCCTCAAAAACAACAGAACCCCTATATCAGGAGGGAACTTTCAACACATGGGTTAAATTATGATCTTATAAACATTGTCCTTTTGTTTGTGATTTTAAATGTCATCTGTTTGCTTGTAGTTGCTAACTGTGAAAACCCTGAGAAAACCTAAGACAGAAAACCTGTTTTAGACACAACAGGTTAGAGAAGAAGTTGGGGGAAACTGTCCCTTTCCACAGGGATTACACATGATGGGGAACCCTAGGGGAAGAAAGGAAGGGTATCAAGAATGCTAAGTGATTGGGGCAGTCAGATGGCACAGTGGATAAGAGTACTGTCCCTGAAGTCAGGAGGACCTAATTTCAAATCCGGCCTCAGACCAACACTTGACACTTACTAGCTTCATGACCCTGGGCAAATCACTTAAACACTATTGCCAGGAAAAAAAAAAAAAGAAGAATGCCAAGATGAGGTGGGCTGGGACACTGGGAATTAGACTGGGATCAAGGAGACTTTACCTCTTACAACGAACCCCATGAGGGCAGAAAAACTTCTGAAATAATTTTTTCCTGGAGGAAATTAGAAAGCAAATGTTTGTCTGACCTTCCTCCTAACCTTTTATCTTCTCTTTTGGCCAGAAGCTTCAAAGTGTGTGTATGAAGGAGAAAAAAAAAAAGAAAGACGTTTTTGCTGCCTGAAATGGTGTACAGGAAACCAAGGGGCAGCCAGTTAACAGAGGACTCTAAGCTTAAGTATAGAATCAAACGGGTGAACCGATGGTCAAAGGCATTTCAATCATGCAGTGTAGAGAGTGCTGGACTCTGAGTTCCAGTCCCATCTCCATTATTTACTAGCTGTGTGACTGTGGGTAATTCATTTAATCTTGCTCAGTCTCAGTTTCCTCATTTGCAAAATGGGGATAATAATAGCACCTATCTCCAAAGTGAGAACCAAAAATGATAATAATAGCTAAAATGATATAATGCTTGAAGGTTTTGCAAAGTGCTTTTACATATATTATCTTATTTGGTATCATCTTTGAAAGGAAGTACATTTTTCCTTCATAGCTTAGAAAGATGTATGAGTGAGGCTTCCCAAGACTAAGGGGAAGAGTTGAGTTGATAATTTATTTATACATGCAGTAGAATGTAGGTTTTCAGCTGTTGTCCAGTTGTTTCAGTCATGCCTGACTCTTTGTGACTCCATTTGGGGTTTTCATGGCAAATATACTGGAGCAGTTTTCTATTTCCTTCTCCAGCTCACTTTACAGGTAAGGAAACTGAAGCAAACAGGGTTAAGTGACTTGCCCAGAGTCACATAGCTGGTAAGTGTCTGAGGTCAGATTTGAACTCAGGAAGATGACTCTTCCTGACTCCAGGCCTGGCACTCTACCCACTGTGCCACCTAGCTGCCCTGTTTACAGCCATTTATTTAATTTTCAATAGTTGCTTATAATTTTTTTATTATGTTGATCAATAGGAAAATAAATAACTTTGTCTATGCCTTTATGTGATGTTATAAATGCAGAATTCGAATTATTTTGAAGCAAGCTGATGGAGAATCTTTTCCAATCACCAGATGATCAGAGACTCATACTCTATACTAAGTATTTCAAGTGTTTTTTTTTTCCTCAAATCTAATCTAGTAGGAAAATAAATCTTTAGGAATTTAATAATTGGTTCTGTCAACTGTGTAGATACTTCAATGATTATATCTAATCAAATGATAATCTCTACTAAAATAATGTATAGTCTTCTTTGTTATGAATTTTACTGTATAAGGTATGTTGGAATGATTTTCAGAGACAGATGTTAACAGATAGATGTATAAGCACTGTACATTCTTGTTCTCTGATGAAAATGAAGTGTTCAGATCATTTTTCATGGCATGTAGTCATCCGGATTCAACTCAAACTGCCTCTGTTTTGTTGATAAGTTACCATTTGGATGATTGCCTTCTTTCCTTCTTGCTTTTGCTTCTGGTATTAAATTTCTTTGGTTACTTTTCAATGTCAATACCCCAAGGTGAGAGGTAAATTAACAAGGGGATAGTATAAAATGCTAGATGCAGCAGAGTAACTGCATCTTTCTCTCGTGTTAGATGCAAGGTGACTTTGTAAGAACAACTCTGTGTGGTTTATTACGGCTGCTCATCTTGAGAAATAGAAGATGCAGAATGTAGATTGATTTTAAAATTCACCCACTTACTTCCATGGCTATCCAAAACAATCATACTATTCCATTATGATAATTCAAAATTTGGCTTTAAGCTTCATATTTGATTAACTCCTATGAGCACCTCCATGTGCAGCTTAGGTTTACTCAAAGTAATTAATTTTATCATTATGACAAGAAATGAATTGAAGCCCATTCCCATTTGTCATTGTGTAATTTAAACTCTTCCTCTATGGTTTTATTATCGCATAAAGCAGAATTCTACAGAATTCTGCATTTTCAAAGCTTAAGACCACTTGAATTTTTTTTTTTTAGTTTTCTTACATCATCATAGTTGCCCCAAGTATCCCACTCTATTTCCCTCTCATGGAGTCTTGTCATCTAACAATTAATTTTTTAAAAGGAAAAAGAATCAGCACAACTGATTGATATATTGAGAAAGTCCAAAAACATGTGCCATGTGGACCTCCCACCTCCACAAAGGGGGGAATTAGGGGTATCTTCTCTTATCTCTTCAATGGGTTCCTGCTTGATCTTTATAATCCACTAATGTTTTTAACCTTAACAGCTTATTACATTGGAGTTGATTTCTTCTAAACTGAAGAAACAAATCTTCAGAGTTGAAGGTCATTCTATCCAGCTGGCTGTACATTGCCCAAACATAACCTTTCATCAGCTCACAGAAAGATATGCCTGAAGTGGCCACTGTGAACACCCTATGGGGGCACTGTAGACATTGGGATTGCTTCTTCATTCCAAGATGACATTTTCCTCTGTTGTGAGAGAGGCAGAGTTATGGAATCATAAAAATGTGAAGTTGAAAAGGACCTTAGTGGTCAAAAAGTCTCATTATTTTGCAGACAGGAAGTCTGAATTTCAGAGAAATAAAATGATTTGCCCAAGGGCACACAGCTATTTTTTTGTCTCATTCAGGCCTGGAACTCAGATCCAGGAGCCTTTCTACTACCACACATGTTTCCTTATTGGTGTCATCCTAAACTTATGTGATTTGGTTTTCCACAAATGTATAGAGTTTCAAACAGAGCTTGGGATATAATGAGTGCTAAACATAACATATTCTTAGTGGTAGAAACAGTTACCTTAATAGTAAAGAGTCATAGGTTAGGACCACTGCAGTGCTGAGCCAAGGTCTCGGTACAGGAAACACTTCAGTAATAGACCCCACGTTTGTCAGGTAGAACAGAAATAAACCAAAGGTACAAAAGGCGGAATGTCAAGAGAGTAAAAAGGTTGAGGGATTGGCTGTCAGGACTATGATTCTATTACTAGAAACTAGGAAAGTCAAAGTAAGGACTAAGGTATCCAGTGTATCCTTGGCTATGCTAGATCCAAAGTCAAGGAAATGGGAGATGAAGAGAGAAGAGAGACAATTCAATATGTCTATTTCCATGAGAAGTTCAAGGGTATGTAACCAGTAGCACAGGAGTGTGAAGGAGTGACCAGAACTCAGCAGGGAAGGTAGCTTAGAATCCAGGAAATTTGACTGAAGTAGATAACAGTATCTGTATTCAATTTGACAAACATTTAATCCTGCTTATTTAGCAAACATCCACTAGACTGGCATATGGTGTGGAGAATACAACATCCCCAATAAGTCCTCATCCCATCGCCACTTAAATAAGTGAAATGAAAAGGAGTTCACTAGACCATAACTTGCTCTAGTGATAGATGCCAGAGGACTTCACAAGTATATCTCCAAAACCTATAAAGGTAGCCCATAGGATCTTAAGAGCATAGATTTGGAATTGTTAGGAAGACTAGATCTCATCTAATCCAATTCTTTTATTTCATGGATGAAGAAACTGAGGCCCAAAGGTCCCCTCCAAAGTCACATGGCTAGTACATGTCAGAGTCAGGATTTGCACTCAGGTCCTCTGACTCCAAATCACTCTCATGCTCATTCCATTTCTGGGCATATCTAATCTTTAGGAAAGTCTTTTTGCTTCACTGTGATTTTTGCTGATTGTTCCTAGTTTTCAAGAAGCATAGAATTTAGAGCTGAAAGGGGTCTTAAAGGTCTTGTAGTCAAAGCCCCACAACACTGGTAAAGATGAATTCATTTCAAGGGTGATGGCAGTGATCAACTTTAGTTACCTCTGATCATTTTAATCACTTGTTCAAGAATCTTCAGTAGGTCCCCTATTCTAGGATACAATAAAAACTCACATGGGTGGCATTTGAAGTCCTTCGTAATCTGGTTCCAGTTGATCTTTCCAGGTTGGTTACATGTGGATCTCCTTTATTCATTCTGTATTTTGCCCCAAATGGCCTTCTTTCAGTAACCTGTGGGTGCCATGCCATCTCTGATCTTCATGTCTTTGTGGGGGTTTTCCCATATGGAATGTAGGACTCCCTTCCTGGAACTCTATGTCCTTTCAAGGCTCAGCTCAAGAGCCAACTTCTACGTTTCTGATTCCTCCAGTTATTAGTACACTTACAGTGCAGGATCCTTGAGGGTAGGGTTGTTTTTTTTTTTTTGTCTTTATACTTCCAGTGCCTAGCACAATGCCTGGCATATAGGAGGCACTGATGATATACTTCTTGAATGGTGAGTGAATTGAACAAGTCAATAGTCCTATGAGTCTTTTCATCCAGATGGAATGTACATAGGAGTAAATGGTTACTGGCAAATCTCCATGCATTGTATTTTAAATGCATTTTTGTTTTGAGTTCATTAAGAACAACGGAATGCCCATTCAACTTTTTCACTCCTCATTGTTAATTTAGTTTGACAATCTGAATCCAGTGATTCAGATATATTTCATTGTCTGGACAACGGATGCTCACATGGTAACTCATACCTTACCAGTTCTTAGCTTAGAAGTCTTTGTTAAAACTTATTTTGTTCAGAAACTGTTGTTATCTATATACAATTACTATGAAAAAATATCTAGGGCCAAACAGCCACAGGACTGGAGTTCAACTCGTGTTTCTTGATTGTTTTGTCTTTTTCAAAATTTTTTTAAATTAAAAAAATTGTTTTTTGCTTTTTTGGTGAGGGGATCAGGGTTAAGTGACTTGCCCAAGGTCACACAGCTAGTAAGTGTTAAGTGTCTGAGGCTGGATTTAAACTCAGGTCCTTTTGACTCCAAGGCCAGAGCTCTATTCACTGGGCCACCTAGCTGTCCCTTGTTTTGTCTTTTTAATAGTTAGTCTGATTGATTTTCTTCTTCTAATTACAATCAGTACACAGAGATATTCCTCATGGAACCCCATCTCCATACTGCTTACATATTTGCAACAGTACATTGTTGTAATACTCCATGCCTGGAATGCATTACCTTCTTAACTCGGCTTCACAGAATACTTCCCCTTTTTCAAAACTCAGCTCAAACATCACCTTCAGCATGGAGCCTTTTTTAATTCCCCCCCCCCAGACACCCACAGTGCTCTTCCTTTCTCTCCCTGATAATTTTTTTGTATTTAATCTGTATATAATTATTTTGTTTATACTCATTTAGCCTCCTTGGAGTTAACAAGGAGATATGGATGCTAGAGATGGATTCCTGCTGGTTAGGATGTAAATTCTCCAAAATTTAAATGCATATATATGCATATATACAAGTTTGTGTGTGTATATATGCATATATATATGTATACATGTGTATATATGCATATATATGTATATATGTATATATATGGAGGGAGAGAGAGAGAGAAAGAGAGAGAGAGAGAGAGAAGAGAGAGAGAGAGAGAGAGAGAAAGAGAGGGAGGAGATGGAGAGAGGGATGGGGAGAGAGAGAGAAAGAGAGAGAGACAGAGAGAGACAGAAACAGAGACAGAGAGAGACAGAGAGAGACAAAGAGCCTGATTATTGAGAATAATGAATCTCCTGATTGGTCCAATGCATTCAAATTCACACTATTCAAAATTATAATTATGTAAAATATCTGTTTCAGCCCAGTGGACATATGCAGTGAAAATTCAAATACTGCAACCACTTCCCAGGCACTGAATATTTGCGACTAGGCATATCAGAACCCTTTTGAAGAGAGATTTATTTGGCAGTCACTGTCTTCACTCTGGCTCCTTGCTTTGCCTGGTACAAACCTGACTTCCAACACAAACTTGGCCTAAACTGAGGAGAAAGGGGAACAGAAACATCTCTAGATATTCTTCTCCTCTATGACCTCTTCCCCTTGTAGCATACACAGGGAATTAAAATTCAGAGAACTGGGACAAAGGAGTATAAAAATGTCATCTTAGGATCACAGATCCACAGCCAGAAGGAACCAATGTTTTCCAGCCCTATCATTTTATTTTTTCTTTAAATTATTTTTGTTCTTAACTTGAACACCAAATAAAATGAAGATTTCCATATACATAACAGAACACATGAAACTGCAGATCTTTATTATGTACAGCTTGCTTTCTTTTAAAGTATGATAGCCTTTTAACGCTACCCAGTAAACATATAATAAATTCAATATATAGCTTTCAAAGATGCCCTGCTTTTTGGTGCATCTTGTTGGACTTTTTCTGTTCTGTCCACATTAAAAAAAAAGATGTCTTAATGGCTTCCTTCCTTCCTTCCTTCCTTCCTTCCTTCCTTCCTTCCTTCCTTCCTTCCTTCCTTTCTCTTTCTTTCTTTCTTTCTTTCTTTCTTTCTTTCTTTCTTTCTTTCTTTCTTTCTTTCTTTCTTTCTTTCTTTCTTTCTTTCTTTCCTTCTTTCTTATCCTATTCTCATCCCTACCTTTGGGGGAAAAAAAAGAAAAAAGTCTTTGTAACAAATATGCAAGGTCAAATGAAACAAATTCCCACATTGTCTGTGTTAAAAAATGTATGTCTTATTCTGCACCTTGAGTACATCACCTTTCTGTAAAGAGGTAGGGAGAATGTTTCATCATCACTTCTCTGGGATCCTGGTTGGTCATTTCCTTGATCAGAGTCCTCAAGTCTTTCAAAGTTCCACCCTCTTCATTTTACAGTTAAGGAAAATGAGGTCTAGGAAGGACAGGTGATTTATTCAAGGTCCCACAGTAGCGTGGTGGTGGTGGGGGGGGGATTTGAACCCTATTCCTCTGACCCCAGAGCCAATGTTCTTTTTACTATACTCTGAAGCCCTTCAATACTCAGTCATTTTATCCCATATCCTGGCTCCCCACGTTGCAGAAAGCAGCAGAGTTGGGCACTACTTCAGAGGTCCAAGGCTGCCATTGCAAGCGGCAGGCAGTGGTAGGCCCTGACGGCTTTCAGACCTTTACAGCTCACATCTACAGGGAGAATGAATGGTAAAGAGATGATGGACATGACTGTTCTGGAGGAGGCAGCAGTACTAGTCACAATAACCTAGAAGGCAGGAGAACAAAGTGACTGTCACTCCCCCGCAGCTGCTTTTGGTCTGAGAGAGACTGCAGAGTCTGCCTGGGAAGGCAGAGAGTACCTGTGTTTCTGTTTCAATTTTTAACCCTATGTAGGCATGAGTTTGTCAACCTCACCAAAAGGCCTTCCTTAAGTGCCTACCTGACCTTAATATTATGTAGCTTTTACATTAGGAAAGCTGGATGCTCATAATCCCTGTCCGTAGTCACTTAGATATGCTTCAAGTATGGCAGCTGCACAGGGGACAGACAGGGAAAGCACATTACATAAAATTAGACCAAGGCCATTTGAGCCCTTACAGCATGCTCATTGTGATGCAGACTTACATTTTAAGTCTCCCGAAGCATAACATTCATTGTATGTTGTAAAAGCTTGATAGCAGACTGTTAGCCTTTAGTCCAAGGTCCTGTGCCCAACATGCTTCATCAGATAATTCTAGCTTAACGGCTAAGAAATTCCCAGGTATTGCTTTATTCTTCTGAAAAATCTCATCCTTTATCCATAGCCTGATAAAAGCATCCAAAGGAACCCAGGGGTACTAGGTGGTGTTAGGGGAATTAGTTGCATCCTGCATAGACCCAATGCCCAGCTAAACCCAGGATGTTACATGGAATCATCATGAATGCAACAATGTAAGTTTTGTTCTCTAGCAGAGAGAACAAAGCATCCTTCTAGTCATCTGGAACAGGGATTCCTAATCACTTATTGTGTCGTGAACCTTCCTCCAGTCTGCTGGAAGCTTATGGACCCCTTCTCAGTATAAGCCTAGTGACCCTTTCTCAGGATAACATTTTTAAATACTAAAAAATAAACCACACATGATCACAAACAAAGCCAATTATATTGAAACACAATTTTCAAAATATTAAACATACCTATGTGCAAAATAAGTTCAGATGATCTGGTTAGGAACCTTTGGAGGCTTTGTTCTGGTTGAGTGGTGGTTTGGGTCCAGTCTGAGTGCAGCAGAAGGCTGGTGATAGTGAATGAGTCAGTGAACAACTATTTAAGCACTTACTATATATGCTAGGCACTGTTAAGTGCTGGGAATACAAAGAAGGGCAAAACCAGTCCCTGTCCTCAAGGGGCTCACATTCTATTGGGGAGGGGAACAACATGCAAACAACTATGTATATACAAGATAAACATGTATAATATATGTGTATGTGGACGTGTGTGCATGTAGATGTATATATGTGTATATGTACACACACATATGTGTATATACACATAGAGCCCCTACAACACGCTCATTGCAATGCAGATCCACATTTTAAGTCTTCTGAAGCATACCACTCATTGAACATTATAAAAACTCAATAGCAGATTGTCAGCCAATAGTCCAAGGTCCTGTGCCCAACATGTTTCATCCGATAATTCCAGCTTTGCTGCTAAGCAATTCCCAGGCACAGGCTTATCCTTTTGCCAAATTTATCTATCTATGTATCCATGTATGTATGTATGTATGTATGTATGTATCTATCTATCTATCTATCTAATCTTTCTATCTATCTATCTATCTATCTATCTATCTATCTATCTATCTATCTATCTATCTATCTATCTAATCTTTCTATCTCTCTATCTCTCTGTTGATGCTTAACACTATCATTAAGGAGGACCAGAAGGGCCTCTTTCAGAAGGCAGTATTTAAACTTAGGTTTGAAGGAACCTCAGGAAATCAGGAGGCAGAAGCAAAAAGGGAAACAACGCTAGTCAGGAGGGAAAGCCAGTGAAAATGCAAGAGCTGGGAGATGTGTCTTGTGTGAGGAGCAACAATGCAGCTAGTGTCACTTGAATGCACGTTCCAGTACTTCAAGGGAAGTAAAGTATAGGAAAACTGGAAAGGTAGCGGGGGGGTAGTTATGAAGGGCTTTGAATACTAAAAATATTTCATATCTGATCGTGGAGGCAATAGGGAGCTGCTGAAGTATATTGAACAGAGGGACAAATGTAATAATTGTGTGGAAGATGGAATGAAGTGAAGAGAAATTTAAGATAGAAATACCAACCAGAAGGCTTTTGCGATAGTCAAGGCATGAGGTGATGAGGGCCTGCATGAGCGTGGTGGAAGTGTCAGAGGAGAGAAGAGGGCATATATGAGAAATGTTACAAAGGCAGAAAGGACAGGACTTGGCAGTTGGATGTGAAAAGTTAGAGAGAGTAAGGAAACAAGGATGACATCTAGGTTATGAGGGTGGGTGATTAGGAGGATGTGAGTAAAAGGAGGACCTTGGGACTACGAGAGTCCTCAGCAGCACATGCGTAGGAGCAAAGGCAAAGGGTAATAGGTATAATTCAAGACTGAATTTTGACAGGGCAAGATTGGCTATAAGATGAGGGGCAGGGCAAGGGACTCAAAAGAAGAGAACAGTGCAGAGCTAACTGATTTACCAAGGGATCAAGATGGAGTTGTCGCAGGGCTTCGGGAAACTATGTGTAGCTGGAAAATAGGGATTGGCAGAGAGGAAGCTGCCAAGACAGAAGCAAGGCAACTCCTCTGGAATTGAAAGGGGCAGGATGGAATGCCTGGAGTGTGATAGAATGGCTGCTCAGGGAGGCTACGAACGTTTCATCCTTCCCAAACAGGTGCAGGCAGGCAAGACAACTGTACGCAGTAGGCAGTTGATAAATGCTTATTAAATTGAATTAAGCTGAATTTTCTTACTACACCTACTGCATGCTGGCATGGGGAATGTGAGGTGGCTGTACAGTTAACACTATCCTATCCTGGGATTATTGGCACAGTTTTTCTGCCACCAAGTATACTCAGCTCCAGGAGATAAGGCAGATGCTCCAGGATCTCTACTGGACATTAATATTATAGTCCAAATTAGCCCCTTGATTCATAATAAAACCTTAGCACAAATTTATTTGGGGTCCATTTGAGGAATGCTAGGTATCTAGTTACTGTGTAAAGGCCAAGAGATGCATTTTAATGTGAGCATATTCTCACATTCCATATAACAGCTGCATAACCACATTTTAGAGCCATTAGACCATTCATATTATAAAACTGTCACAGCAGGTCGCTTACATCAGTGTTCCAGTTTAAATGAAACTCGATAGATGTTCACTAATTGAATGTTTCAATGTGTAGCTTTTTAGAATTTCAGTTCTGCAAAACAGGAGCAAGGCCTCACAGTTGTTAAAGGTGGCCTTGAACACTTGTCTTCAGGGAACATGGACATGCTAAAGAGGGAAGGGAATGTTAACTATCCCCTCTGTTCCTTTCTTTGGGACTAAGAGAGTTCTAGCATTCTTCCTTCTGAAATTGGAGAGAAGGTCAAAGTATCATTGGATCATAGATCAAGAGCTTGAAGAAATCTCAGATACCATCTAGTCCAATCCTCTCATTTTATAGAAAAGGCAATGAAGCTCCGAGAAGCATCAGAGGTGGAATTTGAATCTGGGACATTTGACGCCATTATGTCCAGATAGCAGACCATGCATTAGTCCCTTAGCAGATATGAAGTGACAAAAGAAATCTGACAATTTCTTGAAGAAGATACTGATTCATCTTTTGTGTAACTGGTTAATTTGCTAGTGTGGAAAAGAAACAGATGTTTGCAAGGACGAACCAGAGCAGGAAATGATTAGAACAAAGGAATACTTCTAATATGTCCCTACCATGTGAAAGTAGGGAGTGCTAATAATATTAATGAATTTTGAAAATAAATGGGAAAAAATTTAAACTGAAGCACAGTAATGATGATAAAGTTTGGAGGGTGCTTGTATATTGTCTTGCCTCCTTTCCGCCTAGGGTGGGCTTGTGGATGGGTTCTTGATCTCCCTTTGTCCTCTGCCCTCCTTGTGATTCACTGAATCACAACATTTCATAATTAGAAGAGACTTTGGGGGGGACAAATAATCCATTCTGTACCCCAATAATAATAACTAATGATTACATAGCACTATAAGAGTTACAAACACAGCATTTCATTGGATCCTCAAAAGAAACTTCTGAGGTAGGTGCTATTATGATCCCTGTTTTACAGTTGAGGAGACTGAGGTAGACAGACAATTAGTGACTTGCTTAGGGTCAAACAGCTGGTAAATGTCTGAGGCTATATTTGAACTTGTTTTCCTGACTTCAGATCCATTCCTTACCAGCTCGCTGCCTAGGTGAATCTCTGGGGTTCTCTCTACAAAAAGCGAGGGAGGCAGGGAAGGCAAAGGACAGAGGGAGATCAAAAACTCATCTACGAGCCCACCTTAGTGGGAAAGGAGACAAGACAACATGCAAGCACCCTCCAAGTTCTATCATCATTACAGTGCTTCAGTTTCAAAAAAAAATTCCATCTATTTGCAAAATACATTAATATAATTAACACTCAATACTTTTGCATAGCAGGTATACGTTAGAAATATTTGTTTGTTTTATCTTATCACTTCCTGCTTTGGTTCATCCTTGGAAACATTTTTTTCTTTTTCACATTAGCAAATTAACCAGTTACACAAAAGATAAATCAGTATCTCCTTCAAGTTTTTATTGGTAAAGGAAAGAAAAAATCATTTATATGGTTCCTACTATGTGCTGGACACCGTACTAAGCCCTTTACAACTATTTTCTCCTTTGATATTCACAACTCTATGATGTAGTTGCTGCTATTATCCCCATTTTACAGTTTAGGAAACTGAGTTTAAATAACTCATCCAAGGTTCCACAGCTACTAAATGTCTGAGGCTATATTTGAACTCAGGTCTCTTTCATGCCACACCCAGTGCTCCTTCCACTGTATACTTTCCACTGACATTGTGGATCATATTCTACCAGATTCTGGCCCATCAAGTCCTGACGTAGACTATGCATACTTTTGAGAGGCTCTGATTTATTTTAATCCTGCTTTGATCTTTGGTAAAACTTTCTGTTCCAGAATTGCCAATATGTGCAGCATGTCATCATGTTAACTGACAGGTTTAATATGCAAACACATGGTCAAACAGATGGGAGGCTCTTCTTTCAGGGAAGAAAAACAGTGGGATCTTAAAAGAAGCCCTGCCAACACCTTCAGAGGACTTTCTTACCTTACACCTACTGGCAAATAGGACAAAAAAGGAACATAACGAATACTGGAGGGGATGTGGGAAAAAAGAGACATTAATGCACTGTTGACAGACTTGTGAATTGATTCACCCATTCTATAGAGCAATTTGGAGCTAAGCCCAAAGGGCTATAAAACCATGCATACCCTTTGACCTAGATATACCACTACTAACTCAGAATCCAGAAGGAAAAGGACTTGTATGTACAAAAATATTTATAGCAGCTCTTTTCTAGTGGCAAAGAATTGGGAATTGAGGGGATGCTCATCAACTGGGGAATTGTTGAGCAAATTGTAGTATGTGATTGTTTTGGGATACCATTGTGCTGTAAGAAATGATGAGCAGGATGCTCTCAGAAAAACCTGGAAAGACTTACATTAGCTGATGCAAAGTGAAATGTACTGTGTATAAAGCAACAGCAATATTGTGAGATGATCAGTTGTGAATGACTTAGCTGTTCTCAGTAATACAATGATCCAAGACAGCTTTGAAGGACTTATGATAAAAAATGCTATCCATCACTGGAGAGAGAATTGATGGTGTCTGAATACAGATTGAAACAAACTTTATTTTTTTTTGAGGTTTTTTTTTGGGGGGGTGGGTCTGTGTTTTCTTTCACAGCATGATTATTATGGAAGTGTTTTACATGACTACACTTATATAACCTATATCAAATTGCTTGGCTTCTCAATGAAGGGATGGGGTGGGGAGGGAGGAAGGGAGAGAATTTGAAACTCAAAGTTTTAAAAATGAATGTTTAAAATTGCTTTTACATGTAATTGGAGAAAAATAAAATACTAAATAAACAAAAAACTTTTTTTTAAAAAAAGGAAGGCATTCACCCCCAATCTTTCCCACTGATCTTAGATATCCAGTTACATGAGTCCCTCTGGATAATAGATGTCCTCATGAATCCTCAATAAATGTCCCAGCAAAGAAGCATTCTCACGGTGTCAAGGGAAACATGGATGTCTGACATCTTGATTTCATGTTCTTTCTGTGGTCATACCATGTTGTGTCCTTACCTGGCCAAGGAAGAGAAGTAGAAGCAGAAAGTTGCAGGCATCTACTTTGATTTGAGGGCTACAAGTAACATTTGGAGAAAGTTGGGCTTTTACTATTTCATAGACAGAATTTGTAAGCAGAACAAATACAACTTTAGTGTGTTCCAATGTTCCCTTCTGAATGTCAGGGGGAGAAACAGTAGCAGACCTGCCACTTCCTCAGATCATATTTTCAAGAATCTGAAAATTAAAAACAAAATTGGTTAATTAAAATGTGTAGTATGTAAGAAGAAGAGAATTTTCACAATTCAAAACCCTTCTATTTTTTTGACAATTTATGGAAGTATGATCGACCACAAATTACATGCCTAGTAACTCCAATTAAGTATTTGCAGCTTCTATTTCCCCTTTCCCATCATTTGTGGCTCTATTAAAAGGGTCAGATAAAAGGTTTGAACAATATTGAATAGATGCAGTATGTTAGTGATTATCCTCTCCAGTCTAGGGGATATAATTTTTAGGTTCAAGCTAAACTTATAATCATTGTTTCTTACTGGATTGCACAACAGTCTTGTGAAGAAGACACTTTTAATATTTTCATTTTACAGGTAAGGAAACAGAGTGAAAGAAGCTATGTGACTTTCTCTGGGTGGTATTGCTAGTAAGCATCTGAGGTATAATTTGAACAGAAACAATATTGAATTTGAAAAAGTAAAAAAGGAAAACTTTAAGAAGAGAGAGAGAGAGAGAGAGAGAGAGAGAGAGAGAGAGAGAGAGAGAGAGAGAGAGAGAGAAAAGAAAGTCAGCTAAGGAGAATTTTTCCTGATGTTTGGGTGAGAGTATTTATTTTGGGCCCCATATCTTTATCTTATGTATAAAAATGAATAAAGTGGTGGAGTCTTTGTTGGCTTGGGGAGAAAGGGACTCTGCTCCACAGTATGACATGATACAGAGGAGGATATGATTCTGTAGGAGGATGGTACTCCCATGCTTCTTCCCCTTGGTGACCTCTGCGTCTGTACCCCTTGCTTTGCTGTCCTCTGTAAAGACAGGATGTAGCAAATCCCTTCCCAGCACAGCTGAACAGAAGAGACTGTCCTGTGTTTCCAAGTCACACCTAGACCATTAGAATGATTTCTACATCACACCATCTCCCCTCTCTCTGCTACAACTAAATTTGCCCATATCCAATTTTGGTTAGTTATGCCTCTGCCAAACAGAGCACAAACACTTATGATTTCCCTGACTAATTCCTGAAAGATTTTCTATGTCCAAACATAAAGGATGACAGTAAGTATTTACAAATGTTCAACATTGTTTTTGCTTCCATTGCCCTATGTACAGTAGGCACCAAATAAATGTTTGCTCATCCTAATTATGATGCTGTGTTCAAGAAAGAATAATCATGAAGCTCATAGCACCCTCAATTTGTAATAGTTAGAGCTATAATTATGTAGTACTTTAAAGTTTGCCAAGCACTTCATGTTGGAACAGCTAGGTAGCACGGTGGATAGAGTGAGGCCTGGAGTCAGGAAGACCTGAGTTCAAATTTGACTTCAGATACTTTGTACGAGTGTGCCCCTGGGCAAATTACTTAACCCTGTTTGCCTCAGTTTCTTCACCTATAAAATGAGATGGATAAGGAAATGGCAAACCACTCCAGTATCTTTGCCAAGAAAATCCCAAATAGGATCATGAAGAACTGGACATGGTTGACCAACAACAACAAATTACATATGTTATCAGTTTTAACCTTGATTTTCAGGTGAGGAAACTGAAAGAGGTTAAATGACTTGCCTTGGGTCACATTTATTTATATATAAATAATGTTAATTTATCATATTAACTATTATGTATAATGTTATTAAAGCATATATAGACAATATAAAATAATCATTAAATTGTTATAGAAAATAGATGATATAATATTAATCATATAATAAAATAATTATACAGGATAAATTATTATATTTTATAGCTATTAATTTTGTGAGGTAGGATTTGAATTCAAGTCTTTCTAACTCTAAGTCCATATTCTATGGACTACATCATCTAGCTACCTACCTCGTTAGCCACCTAGCTATATTATTCTGGAAGTTTGGTTACCTGTGTTTTGTACCTATTCAGCAAGAGGTAGAAAATTGTCTTTGATTGTCAGCATGTTATTTTTCTCTCTAAAAGATTTTGCTTTTTGTTTCTTTTCTCCCTGGGCTCCATTTCCAAGTGTGGCTTCAATCTGAGCAATTGTGCCTTCCTCCACTCTCTGTAGTGCTAGCAAATGCTGGATGACATTTTTCATCTGTCTGCTCTCAAAAGCAAATCTCTTCTTAGAGCTCTTCACCCAGGCTGAAGATCAAAAGTTTGAATTCCTTCCAATTCTCTCTCGGTTCCTATGAAAGCAATATTGGTATACTACAGTAGATATTGTAGATTTTATATCACTGCAAATATAGCTAAAAGGGAGAAGGACAGCAGCTAACACCCTGGGTTAAAATTAAGGAGCCCAAATAACATGGAGTCAGGCTTGGCTGGCATCCTCCATGCCTAAGAGATCCGTGATTACTGTGTTTGAAATAAAAAGTCTGTAAGTCTGAAATAAAAAGGACCTTGCAAATGTATTTTCATGTTTCAGGGAATATGATTTGGTGGTGAGGAGAGGTCATATATCTAACTTTGTAATGGAAAATTACAAAGCTTTGAGTATCCATAAGTCATCTTACCCTATTTATAAAGCTTTACATTCTTCTTACTCATCAGCTTCTTCTGTACTGGCAATGGAGACTTGCAATTTTACTCATTTATTTTAAGTTCTTGATTCTATCACATTTATTGTGATTTGTATTTTTATGCAGGGGAAAAGAATTGCTCTTCGATTTTGTAGAGAAAACAAACATATTCTTTTCCCAAAGCCTTGAATTGTTTTTAAGAATCTACATTTTTTTTGGGGGGGGCAAACTTCACCATTTAACATCCCATACTTCAGTATGTTGACCCCTTCATTATATAGATATCTAGGTGGTGCAATGTATAGAGTGTTGGGCCTCAATTCGGTAAGATAGGAGTTCCAATCTCGAATCAGATACTTACTAGCTATGTGACTGGGGTAAGATACTTGAACTCAGTTTGCCTCAGTTTCCTCAAATGTAGAATGTGGATAATAGTGGCGCCTACTTCTCAGGGTTCTGAGGATTAAATAGCATACTATTTATAAAGTGCTTAGCACAGTATCTAGCATACTGTAGGCATTTAATAAATGCTTGTTTCCTTCTTATATCTTATTAGTGCTCGTGTACAAAATTTGTGCTCTATTGATTTGTACTTATTTACATATATGTTTTTGCAAGCACTCTGTCTCTGTGTCTGCTTCTGTCTCTTTGTCTCTCTCTCTGTCTCTCTCTCTCTGTGTCTCTCTTTTTCTGAGCTCCTTCTCAGGTAACTACTCTCCACACATTCTGCAGTCCAATGACACTGGCTTCCTCAAGACAATCTATCTCCTAAATGTAAGTCTTTTCACTGTTTGTCTTCCACAATTGGAGTTCTCTCCCTTCTCATCTCTGCCTCCTAACATCTCTAGTTTTCTTCAGTTTTCAGCTAAATTCCTGCCATCTACAAAAAGCCCTTCTTTGTCCTCCTTGATCTTAATGACTTCCCCCTACACTACTCCCAATGTGTTCCCCTATATATCATTTGATGTAATTGTTTGCATATTGTCTCCCCTCTTAGATTGTGAGTTCCTTGAGAGCAAGGACTATCCCCCCCCCTTTGTACCCCTAGGGCTTAGCACAGTCCCTGGCACCTGGTAGGTACTTAATAAATGCTAGTTGACTTACTCCGGGACACGGTCCAAAGATCTCTTGTTTTCCTTAGTATGGTCCAATAGCACCTCAGACTCAGTAAGCCCAAAATAGAACTCGTTATCTTTCCCCCAAAGAATCCCCCATTCTGGACTTCCCTATTGAAGATGAGAAATGTTGAATTTGAAAGAGGTGTTGAGGGTACCACCATCCTTTTAGTCACGCAGACTAGCAGCTTTGGTGTCATCCGCGACTCTTCACATTCACTCACCTCACATAAGCTAGGTATTGCTGAATCTTGTTTATACCTTCACCATATCTTCTGTTTATGTCCCTTTCCCTGTATTCAAGGGAAGCTAGGTGGCACAGTGGGTAGATCACCAGCCCTGGAGTCAGGAAAACTTATCTTCCTGAGTTCAAATCTGGCCTCCATCACTTCCTAGCTGTGTGACCATGGGCAAGTCACTTAACCCTGTCCACTTCAGTTTTCTTATCTATAAAATGAGCTGGAGAAGGAGATGGCAAACCACTCCAGTGTCTTTGCCCAGAAAACCACAAATGGTATCACAAAGAGTCAGACATAACTGAAGTAACTCAAAAGCAACTCTGTATTCAAAGACTGCAACCCTACTTCAGGTCCCCATTACCTTTCATTTGAACTATTACAATAGTGTCCTAATAGGTCTTGCTTCCAGTCTCTCTGCACCCTCCCCATCCTCTACTCAGCTGCACAAGTGCTGTTTTTTTTTCCTAAAGCAAAATCTAATCATATCATCTTCCTGCTCCATGAGTTCTACTGGTTCTCTTTTACCACCAGAATCAAGCATAAAACCTATTTTACTTTTAAAGCTTTCCATAGTCCAGCCCCTTCCTACTTTTCAAATCTTCTGACATATTATTGTTCTTCGTATAGTCTATGACCCAGCAACATTTGACTTACTTCAAGTTTCAGGGACACAACACTTCATTCCCTGTTTCCCTTTGCTCTAGCTGTCTCTCATGCCTGAAATTGTCTGTTTTTTATTCTTTATATTTCTCTGGTTTCCTTCAAGACTTAGTTCAAAGCCTACTTTCTGCAGAAGGCCATTCCCTTCTCTCCCTAACCCTAACCCTAGCTCTCCTTCTGTTCTGTGTATATCTTGCTATGTACCTAGTTAATTACATGTTGTCTCCCCCATTAGAATGTATGCTCCTCAAGGGCAGGAACTGAGTTTCATTTTTGTTTTTGTTTTTGTTTTGGTCTTTTTTATTCTCAGCTTTTAGTGCAATGCCTGGCATATAGTTACTGGTTAATAAATGTTTGTTGACTGATTGTGCATGACTCTATGGGTTACCAGTTAGGAATGTCTACTAGACAGTGGGTCATGCAGGATTGTAATCAAGGAAAGAGCTGGAGATATATATTTAGGAATCACTTTACGTGCAGGTAATAATCATACCCATAGACTTTTATGAGATCAGTAAGAGACAGACCATATTACTACTGCAGTAGGAAAAATGAAAAATACCATTACAGACACTGAAAAATGAAAAGTATATTTTTATCCATTCATCGTAATTGTATTTTTGAGCCAGCTGCTGGTAAACATGACATTAGCTTTCAACTGGTGCTGAAATGAAGCTTTAGCCAGTAACAGAGATGTATGCTTTTATTTATTTCAACAATGGGACATGTGGCCAAAAGGAGATAAAAGGAAGGAACAAAATTTTGAAGAGACATTAAATAAACAGCTCTTACAGGTCTCCAATTAATTTTATAGAGAACATTGGCCTTGCTGCTAATTAAAATTGTGTTGGCATGCCGTCATTTGTGTCATTAATAACCTTGTTGTTACCATTTTTCACTTTTCTGTTTTCTTTGATGGGAGGTTTCACATTTGACAAAATGCCATTTGGTTATATTAAGTGGTTTTCTGGAACCAGCATGTATAAGTTTTTAAGAGTTGATAGTTGCATTGTCAATGGGAGCCCTCACACCTTGGAAATGGGAAAACATTACAAATCAGGGTCTGATTTGTTGTTTTGTTGATTTTCCATACTTATGAAAGTTATGAAAAAGATGTTAATTTGAAAGTGTATCATTCTGCACATCCCCATTTTTTAGCTGTTTGTTAAACATTTACAAACAAAACCCTGATTGCATTTCTGAGGTAGAGATTGTGAAACATCATCTTATCAATAATGGATTAAAGACAAAGAATCAGTGTGGGGTAATAGTGCCTTGAAC
Source organism: Phascolarctos cinereus (assembly GCF_003287225.1). Lineage (NCBI taxonomy): Eukaryota > Metazoa > Chordata > Mammalia > Diprotodontia > Phascolarctidae > Phascolarctos > Phascolarctos cinereus. The sequence continues at coordinate 100,082,052 of NW_027556402.1, read as the reverse complement.
TTGAAGTCTAAGATGTCAGTTCTGATGCTTATAGGCTGTGTGATGGTGATCAAGTCACTTAACCACATGTACTCAGCCTTAGTTTTATCTACGGTACATTGGAGATAATAAAACCTGCCTTACCTCCATCATGAAGCTGTTTCGAAGAAAGTGCTTTGTACAATGATATATTTTCAAGTGAACATTTTCTTATAATTTTCTTAACTATAGAAAATCAACAAAACAATATAAAATACTAAAATAAAAAATATAAAAATATGAGCTACTATTGATCTTTAAAACTGTTTAATAGAATTGAAGGAAAAAAAATCAGCTTTTAAAAATATATATAATTTGTAGGGACTGGAGCTCTGGTTTCATTGATATAGGGAGCTGCCAGTGAGAAACTTTGTCTACCAATTAAATTTAGTTAAAACATTCTCTTCAATTTATAACCTTAGTGAGCTGCCTAGAGCAGGGAGAAGTTAAGTGAGTTGTCCAAAATCACAGAGACGTTGTGTGCCAGGGGTGGGACTTGGATTCACATCTTCTTGACTGTGAGGTCAGCTCTTACAATGCCATGCAATCTTTATAAAGAATTAATACTTAGATTTATTACAACTGCTTTTATACCTTGAAGGAAAAAATAGTGGAGAAAATATCACATTATTTCCCCTTTACTCAAACCTACCAATATCTTCTGAAATATGTCATTAAAAAAAACTGACCATTTTTGATGATGATCCAGCGAAAGAATAGAGAAGCAAATGGCTCAATTTTCCTTCCAAATTTTCTAATTTTTTCCTGAGGTGGAAAGAGTGACTAAAGCCAAACTTGGCCATGCCTTCAATGTATATGAACAAACAAAAAAACAACCAAACAAAAAAACTCCTAAAGTTCTTTTTGAAGATGTAGGGGTTACTGAGCTTTTGTTCTGAGAGAGTTAACTACTTCTTTAGGCTTTGGTTCTAGGTAGTTTCCAGGTGAGTAAGCAGGACAAGAGCTGCAGGAGGAATTCTTTAAGAATAAACTCAGATTCAAATTCACATAGAACTATTGAATTCTGGGAAACAAGAGGAGTAGCCAGATCAGCTTGGACTGGGGCAGTTAAGACAGATGAGCTGGAAATAACGTGAGGCTTAGCAAATAATAGCTATAGACCCAAGATAATTTGGTCATAGATTTATGGCTGGAAGTGATTTTGTTGAGCACATTTAGTCACAATCCTTTATGTTATAGATAAGGAAACTGAGGCCCCAAAAGGTTAAATGATTGATCTGAAGTCATATGGGTAGGAAATCAATGAGACAGGATTCAAATTCAGGTTCTGTGATTCTAGATCTAAAAAGAATAATTAGTTATGAATACCATTGGTCACTACTGTAATCTCTTCAGCCACATATGTATACAGTGAAAGTAATATGATAAATAGGATTGTATGTCTCCTAATTATACCCATTATTATGTATATAGTTAAAATCAGCATATGGATATGTGTATTATGCATATAACTAATATAAACATGGCATATACCACACGGGGTATAGGATCAGATATCTAAGCTTGAGGAAATTTTAAAGAAACTTTTCATCAAATTTACTTCCTTGATATTACAAACAAGGAAACTAAGGCTTAGACAAGTTGAACGACTTGCCTGCTGTCACAAAATTGCAAAATTGCAGGATTCAAACCGAGGTCTTCCTAGTGGCTCTATCTACTACACCACAATGGTATTGCTCAAAGCCTACAAGTAGTTAAGGCCAACCACTTATTCATGTTAAAGGTAAAATTTAGGGGTTGGCATCAGGGAGATAATGATGTAGCTTCCCCTGCTTAATTTTGCTCCCCTGATTTTTCCTCCATCCCTTTCATTTGCTTGAGAGAACAAAAGAACATTTTAGTTAAGAAATAAGGACCAATTTCTAACCCAAGGAGCCGTTAGAAGTATAATGGAAAGTCAGCCTCTAAAATTGTGATGCCTGAGTATAGTTTAGGAATTAAATGAGTCACAAGGGATTTCTAATTCTAAATCAGAGCAAGGTCTCTGGTAGAGATCCTACCCTTACTGAACAGGAAATATATATTAAAAAAAAAAAGATTTAATCCTGAAGGCATTAGTAAGCTATGATAAGTCTGTATTCTAAAGAATTTGACTCTTGGGACAAAGAATATTCTTCTAAAGAGGAAATGCTAATTTAAGCCAAGGCTCTGAGAATTGCCATAACTCCACATGGAAGTAAAAGCTGCTAAAAGTTTCCCCTCAATGTTCCCTGCTATATATGTGTTCCTTTTCCTCTACTGACAGTGTATATATTTCTATTCGTGGTACAGTATGTCTCATGTTTATGAAGGTGATTTGGATGGGATTTTTTATTGATGTTTTTTACTATACTATTTTATTAAACTACTTTGATCTCAATTGTGTCCTCTGGCTGACTGGTCAAATGTACATTGGCTGTGGGCTCATTTGAACTATATAGTTTTATGCAAACATGGGACTACAGGGTGCTGTGAAATTGGAATAGCCTTGTCTGGTGACTCTTGAACAAGTTAAGAGGTGTCTCCAGTTACAACATGCATATCTTCCACCAAAGTCCTACTCTAATGCTTTTATATGGCATGGAGGTGATGCTGAGATCCAAGGATAGGATCTCAGTGGATATTCTGACAATTACCATTAAGCTAGAAAAGGATTTGAATGGGTGACAAATTATATGTATACATCTGACAACTGTCCTTACCAAGTTCAGGGGTTATCAGATTGGCCTCAGGGCAACAGGTCATTGAATACAATGTTGCTTCACCATCTATTTTTGCAAATTTCTTTTTAAAAAAAAATTCAATTTATTTTTTGGTGAGACAATTGGGGTTAAGTGACTTGCCTAGGGTCACACAGCTAATAAATATTAAGTGTCTGAGGTCAGATTTGAACTAAGGTCCTCCTGATTCCATAGCTGGTTCTCTATCCATTGCGCCACCTAGCTGCCCCCATTTTTGCAAATTTCTTGAATTTTTTTAATGCATAATATAAATTTGTGGGAGCACCCATAGAAAACTTAGTGATTATTTTTCATCTTTTAGAAAGACGCTCTAAGAACAATAGTTATGTTTTTAGGTGTCTAGGACATCTAAAGGCAGGTAGTAATCAGTTGAAACACTTGTTTGTCACCAGGCCATTTTGTATCTGCTGCTCTACCTGGTTTCAACTCCAAAGAACAAGATGCTTCTTCCAGGGTAAGCTCATCACTTCTAAACTCACCACCATGCTGCTAACTCAAGCCTTTTGATTGATACTGCCTCCCTCAGCCTCCTCTTCCTGATTCCCTCAGGAGGTAGAGCACCAAACTCCACCCAATGCCTTCTAAAAAGAGCAGAAACTAGAGCAGGGGTGGGGAACCTGTGGCCTTTAGGCCACTTGTGGCCTTCTAGGTCCTCAAGTGCAGCCCTTTGACTGAATCCAAAGAAGTCTGAGGACCTAGAGGACCACATGAAGCCTTGAGGCCACAGATTCACCACACTTGAACTAGATTCTCAGCTCCTCTTACTTGATATTATCTGCTGCCCTGCCTGATTTCAATTCCACTGAACAAGATGCACCCATACGCTGGAGTCCCATTCTCCTACCCTGCTTTACTGCGTACTTTTGTATATTGCTTACTCCTTTAGATTATAAGCTCATTGAGGGTATGGACTCTTTTTATTAATTGTATTCCTGGCTCTTAGCACATACTTGTCCTTTAATAAGGATCTATTGGATTGGGTTTAATAGGAAATTATATTTTGCTATGTAAAAATTCTTTTAACTTTAGCAAGTCTAAACTTAGATCCAAATGAGACTCATTTCCTACTTGAGTTGCTTATTAAAATACTATTTCTTTTTCTGATGTAAATTAAAAAAACAAAGCAAAACAAACCTTTTTTGACCTTAGGGAAGTCACCCCACTTCCCAGGGCCTCAACTTCTTCCTCTATAAAATTAGGGAGTTGGACTAGGTCATCTGTAAGGTCCCTTTGTGCTACCATATCCTGTTAACTTCCTGCTTTTCATCAACATCAACATTCAGATGAATGGAGTAAAAAGAAATGATTAAATCACCAATTTCTTCTTTTAGAAGTTCCAATTTTTGTAGTCATATCTTTCTCTCTCCATATGGATGTTCCATTAACTTGAAAGATAGCTAAAGGCAGGTATTTATTGAATGTTACTTTGGTCGATCTACTTTATCGCTTGGCTGGACTAGTATAATTACTCCCACAATTATTCTCACAAATAAACTTTTAAATTAAAGCATTCCTAAAAGAAGATTTCAAAAGTCCCCTCAGACTTTTTTTTTTGGTGGTTTACACAGACTCAATCAATGATCATTTGACTCAATGTGAGGCTATAAAATATAGAACATAGTCTGAGATCTCTTATGATGAAACGATATGTAAAATCAAGTTCTTTGAGCCTACAGCTGAAAGACGTATTAGAGATTATTTGGTTCAGCACTTTCATTTTACAGATGATGACACTGAGGGCCAGAGAAATTAAATGATTTGATTAAGGCCACAAAATTAAGTAGCTCAGTCAGGATTTGAACTCAGGTTTCCTAATTTTTTTCTGCCACCCCATAGCTATCAAACCTAAAGTTTTAGAGGTTAGAAAGTTCCGATTATTTGACCATCCTTCTATCATGTTTGTCACTTGGTGTGTCGCACAGAAAGAATACTAGACCTGGGCTCAAGGGATCTGAATTTGAATTGGTGCTCTGATATGTACTAACTGTGGATCCCTGGCCAAGTAATTTGATCTCAACCTGAGTTTCTTCCTTTGTAAAATTATGCCTTATAATACTTGCACAACCTGCTTGATTAAAGTGCTCTGGGGGAAAGTCATCTGCGAATTTTTATCATTTTTGTGAATTATAAAGCTATTTGATCTACAGTTTTTAATGTCTTCAAAATTTCAATGTATTGGATGGAATATTTTATACTCCATAATTGCTGCTAGAGAAAATGCTAAGTGAATCTACAGAGTTTTCCTAGAGGAAGAAATGCTATTCATATGATTGAAAATAAGCTTTAAAAAATTCATTAAGTTATCCTCATCAATATCCTTTATATTTTCAGGACTGTATTTTAGGAGTCAGATGCATGGTAGATATCTTAGAAGAAGGACTGATATTTCTTTCAGGATCCTTGTTAGGCATTATTGCTGGCTATAGCCAACTAAAGAGCGTACTAGATCAGTGCTCTTTATCAGGGTTACATAGACCATGAAGGGTTGACGGATAGATTTCAGGGGGCCTGTGACGTTGGATGAGGAAAAAAAAAGTACAACTTCGTTTTCACTAACTTGAAACTGAAATTTCACATTTCCTTCAATTATGAATGTTCATAGCAAACATCATTCTGAGAGGGGTCTATAAACTTCACCAGACTTGCCAGAGGGGTCCATGACACACAGAAAGATTAAGAACCCTTGCCCTAGGGCAAGGTATGAGTATGTGTATTTGACTGCCCATCAACTTTTCATAGATGAGAAAACTGAGGCCTAGAGAGGCTTAACAATTAGCCTATGTTGCACAGGTAGAAAGTAACAAGGGCAGAATTGAACCCATGTTTTCTGTGAATCTTCTGTGATTCCTACTCCTGGTCTAATATTCTTTCTATAATGCCATTCTGCCTTAAAAAATTGCTGGTTACAATCTCATGGTATGGCAGCATCCGTATGACCATTTGTATCATGCCCCAGATCATAAAGTGTGGTCACCCTGGTTGATTTTTAGTCATCTTAACACAATAAATGCTTCAGGGGATCCTAGCCAAGCCTCTCCATAATGAAGACAATCTAAGTCTACCTATCATTTGTTACCTAATATTTTTTTTTTCTTCTCTACCTGCAATAATTCACCAACCTGCCTGATTTAGTGGCTGGAATGATTTGAACAACTAGGACACTGTGTGAACCAAGGCATCTGCTCCTTGAATCACTGAGATTTTCAATCAACTAACAAATATGTATTAAGTACCTACTTAAGAAAAAAATACCTACTATATGAGAGTCACAGTGCTAGGCACAGGTACTAAGCTGGGACTGCTTTATTTTTTGTCTGGTATAGTTAGCACCCTGTACATAGTAGATGAAAATATGAATGTTCGAATTCAGTTATAAATGTGACCTATAGATAGGTAAACATATAGCTCTTTGGGGGCCTTGCAAGGGGATGGCTACAAGTCTATGCTGTAGTAAACATTTTTGGAGGACACTTCTCAAGGATTACTATGATAATAATGAAAATAAATTCCATTCATATTGTGCTTTACGTTTTTAAATGTTTTAAAAATGTGAACATTTATATCTTACATTCATGACAATCCTAGGAGGTCAGTAATTCTAATCTCAAAAAAAATTCAAAAAACACTAATCAAGCATCTTAAATTAGAAATCATTAACCTCATTGTGTTGAAAGCGTTAGCTTGAGCAAGTTTAGAGAGGTTGAGATGTGTAGCTGTTGGAGTTCAGTTTGACACCTTTAACATATTCTTATTAAGAACCTAAAATGAATAGTCTTATGTTTAAAATTCCTGAAATAGAGTTCTTTCACTAAAAGCAAGGAAAAGACAATACATTCTGGACTAAAGTCAGAGTGGGGAGTTCCAGATGTAGGAAGGTCTTCCACCAAGAAAGGTCTGTCATTTTGTTAACTTGGGGAGCTCCTTCACTTTTTTCAGTTGTTTCTGACTCTTCATGAGTCCATTTGAGGTTTTCTTGACGAAGATACTGTTAAGTGGTTTGACATTTCCTTCTCTATCGAATTTTACAGATAAGAAAACTAAGGCAAACAGAGTTAAGTGACTTGCCCAGGGTCACACAGCTAGTAAGATTCTGAGGCCAGATTTGAACTCAGGAAGATGAGTCTTCCTCACACCAGGCCAGATACTCTAAACACTGTGCCATCTAGCTGCTCTTACCTCCCTCACAGCTGTGACTTTGTGGCTAAGTCCCAGGGAGCTGGCTGAAGTAGTTACACAGTTACTGAGCATATAAAGTAGGATTTGAACCTGGGTTTTCATGATTCTAAACCTAGGGCTCTTGTATTAAGCAACATTGACTTTAAGTTTTCATCGATGAAATTTCATAGACAACTTTTTACTTTTTTTGTTGTTCAGAGACAGATTGTAAGAGAAACTTGAGAAAACTGTGCTGAAAATTTCACCCTAAAATCTGATAATGAGGAAGTCTTTCTTTTCCCAGTGTCTCTAGTTAATATCGATCAGTTTCATAAGGTAATTTTTCTAGCTCCCAAGATTTCTTTTGCTTGTGTTGGGTTTGGTCTGTCATACACATAGCAGTGGGATCTATGAACAAGAATCTTATCAATTCATTTTGTCTCAGCACTTGTTAAGAAAATCCTTGGACAGTAGAGTTGGTATTCTGGAGTTCTGGAATCCAGTAGGGTAGTCAGTATTTGTATTGTAGCAAACTCAAGCAACTACACCTTTTGGCCATAATCTATTCTTCTACTACGTTGTAGACGTTGCTCAAATAAACATAAAAACAGAAAGATTTTTATTCATTTGTGGCATTTGGGAAATGTCTTACTGATTACCTATTTTTGTATTTGCACAACTTGGATGTTCAAAATTTATCGTTCCCTTTATGTTTTTCCTACTCCTGTACAAAGCAGAGACAAAAAAAACCCAAACAAACAAACATTTATTTTATAGTCTTTTTTAAAAATTTGGAATAAGTATTCATATCAAGGTCACCTAAGCAATCTATAGAGAAATTACATTTTTTATACACCTTGGAAAATTGGGTTTTCTGTAAACAAGCTAAAACTTTATAGTCAGAAGCCCATTTTATTATCGTGCCTCTGAATTTCTCCACTAGACTTTTACAATCTCGGAGAGTTAGCATGTTAATTAAACTGGAATTTCTGAGCCATTATCACAGGGGAAAAGAAAGTACAGGATGAATATAGGTTTCAAATTCTATATTGTAGTTGCATCATGGAAGAAATTGAAAATGGAGATAAAATATTTTGTACTCCCAAAAGACTCAGTTTCGATTCAAATTCATGTGGTCAAAAAACAAAAAAGAAAGCAGCCACTAATGGTAGAAAACTGTATATAGGGTGATTTGAAAATTAACTCTAGTTGACTACTAAAAATAAAAATGTCAACATATTGCCTTTCCCTAGTTGGTGGCAGAAAGTGCAGGATTAACAGCCAGCTGCAGCAAGATCAGAGAGGAGGCAGGGCAGAGATTACATCTGTTTGTTTGTTGTAGGGGAGGGAGCCAATAGTTAGAACTGGAAGCAGAGATGGAATGGAGGTTAGAAGCCTTCAGGCTGCAGACAAAACAAGAGGATGGAAAGAAGAGTAGGTCAGTCAGAGCAGAGGCGAGGAAATAATGAAAATAAGTCAGAGGGCTTGAACAATTCATTAGGAGCAGAGTAGGGGAAGATACGGAGACCCACAAGTGAACCAAGGTTGAAAGGGCCAGGGAAGTAATTTGGTCATGGCAACATGAGTGGTAAAGAGAAATGACTGTTTACCATGAACAACGCATGCTCCAGTACGTCATCCTTTTCCCAAGACAGCAGGTCATGTTTTACCATGTTCCCTTTCTGTCTACCTGTTAGGAGCTGGGATTTTAAAAACTGGGATCTACCATTTTTTAACATAAAGATGGATCTTAACCATCTATCCTTAAATATACCCATTTTCATTCTCCCCCCCCTTCCACTTTGGCCTCAGCTTTCAATGAAAAGATTCCATTTCAGAAACCTTAAGTACAGCATTCAGCTATTCCTTTATGGACTCTGGATCAGAATTAAGTTGAAGGTGCAAAGTGGAATGCTAGCAGTATGTTTCAGAATGCCAATAACCGTGGGTGAATTAGGTTGATGGTTTCATAGCTTTGCCGTAAATAAGCCTCTCAGTGCTTGGAACTAAAAGATGGAGATTCCATTAATTATAAGAAAAACTCATCATTTGGCATATCACAGTAGAAAGAACAGTATATCTGGAGTCAGAGAGCCTGGGTTCAGATCATAGTTTACTGCTTATTAACTGAGTGATCATGAAGAAGTTACATAATGCTCTTGAGATTCAGTTTCATTATGACTAAAATGAGGGGGTTGAATCAGATGATCTCTAAGCTACCTTCCAGCTCTAAATCTATTGTTCCATGAGCCTTCTTTGATGCCTTATAGTAGTGCTGAGATGACCAGGGAATCTCTAAAATGTCCTGCCAACCAGGGAAGGCTTTGATTACAGATCTGGCAATAGGCAGTGTACAAACAATGCTGAATCCACTCTAACCACCATCCTCATTTCTTCCTACCAGAACCTTAGACACCAGCCATGAAACCATCTTGGGATCTGAATCTTTCATCTCATGCTAACTCTCCGAGGCCAAAACAGTTTAGTATAGAAATTCAGAGGCACAATAATAAAAGTGAGTTTCTTATAAAGTTACAGCTTGTTCATTGTACAGAACACTCAGTTTTCCAAGGAATTGTGGTTTCTACCTCACTTCCCAAACACCAGCTCTAAGCCAGGCAGCATAGCACTTTTCCCCTGCTTTCTAGTGTTGTCTTTCTCCATTAGAATGTAGGTTTCTTGAGGTCAGGGATGGACTTATTTGGTTGGACGTCTATCTTTAGTGTGAAGCTTGACACATATTAATTGCTTAATAAATACATTGTTAGAGAGGATCATGAAAACCAGGTTGGCCATCAGGTGATCAATTTGCGGTCATAGTAACTTATGAAGACCATCTGATAATGCATGGAAAAGTTGCAGTCTGTTGTCAGAAGAAATACCTACACTGATGAAATCATAGTTGTTTTGAAGTACTGAAGCTACAGCTACTAATTAGGTAGGTTACATATAAATAGACCACCTGGGCAGAAGCTATTCAGAAGTACTTGGCAAAGACTGTAACATATATACACAGTGCTAAAACAATGAGACTTCTTTTCAGCCACAGTTTTCTATCATAAAATCTCTCTGCTTCACCCCTTCTAGACCAAACCTCCTTGCTTGCTGTTACTTTCAATCTCTCTCTATTTCTCTGTGCTCTTCTGGTCCATGACCCTCACTCTAACTTCCCTATCCTCCTTTCATAGTCTTGAATGCATGGTTGGTCAGTTTATCAACACTATCAACTAACTTTATACCCGTTTCCCCTTTGTTCTATGGACAGTCATTCTTTGCTGTGTGTTAACCCTTGGTCACCTCTATCATCAGTCTTCTTCATTCCTACTAATGTGCTGCTGAATGGTTTATGAATAAGTCATGCAACTGGGCCAACTGGATTCACTACAAATTTATGTTATGCTGTTGTTGGTGGTCCTTTGTTTTTGAAAGGACCAGTGACATCACAAGTGATGTCTTGACTTGCACATAAATTGAATTTAAGTGAAGCGGAGTTGCACAACACTGTCAGCTTCAGTCTCTCTTCAAGGGTCATTGAAGTTGTGTGACCCTGGGCACTTAACCCCAATTGCCTAAAAAAAATAAAAAGACTTATTGAAGCCCAGTGGCAAGACAAAAGTCAAAATGACTGGTGATGACCTGGAATGCAATGGATGATCTTGGTGTCTTTGATGTCTGACCAAGCTCTAAGAGCTCCAGAATGCCTGCTTTAGCCACCTTTGTGGCTGTTGGAACAAAATTATTCTCATCTGTCCATTCCACTGGGGAAAGTCTCCACATGCTTGGGGTAGACATCCTCTAACTCACTAATGAGTTTGAGGACTGTCAGTTAATTTAGGCCACCTGCTGAGGCAGTTCTACTGGGGTGTGGCTGCTGTGTATGCTGTAGCTTCTTGGAGCCGCAGGTGAGAGAGGCAAGTAGACAATAAAGGTGGTTAAGCAGCCCTAAAAAGGACTCTCACAAGAGGTGCTAGTCCTTCTTGAACATCCCAAACACTCCTTATGTCATGTAATCTCATGCTGCTACCCGGCAGTCCTTTCATTCTTCCCTGATGGACTATTTCACTCTCTACAGCATCTTTTCCAAACCTTCACCTCTCTCCTCAAGCCATCTATACACCTCCTCCCTCTTTCTTCCTAGCAGAGGACCTCACCTCCTATTTTGCTGACAGGCTATCCCTTATCAGCTCCCTGTTCTTTGACACTCCATGCCTAAAAGCCCTTCTTCATCATCTCTCATTTTCTCCTCTTCTCTAATCTTTGATGAAGAGGTAGCCTTCTCCTTGTTAAGGATAACTCCTTCACTAATGGTTTTGATGCCATACCCTTCCAAATCAACTTAGACCTTACTCTCTTTATTATTATGCCCATTGCTTCTTTCATTTTCCATCTTACTTTATCCACTGGCCACTTCTCTGCCATACTTCACCTATCTTGATTTTATTTTTTAAGTTAAATTTTATTTTTTAATTAACAAAAACTTTGCTTTCTTTTCCTCCTCCACCCCATCCCATTGAAAAAAAGGGAAAAAACTCTCTTAACAAATATATATATATATATATATATATACATATATATATATATATATATATATATATGTATATATATATAATCAAGCAAAATAAATTTTTGCATTGGCCATGCATGTCTCAAGTCCTTTACCTCCCTATCAGGTGGTGGGTAGCATGTTTCATCGTGAGTCCTCTGGAATTTTGGTTGATCTTTACATTAGCCAGAGTTCCTAAGTCTTTCAAAGTTGTTTTTCTTATGATGTTGTCATTATACAATGTTCTCCTGGTACTGCTTATTTAACTTTTCCTCAGTTTAGTCTTTCTAAGTTTATCTGAAACCATCCTCTTCATCATTTCTTAAAGTGTAATAGCATTCCATCACATTCACGTATCATAACTTTAGTCATTTCCAAGCTGACAGGCACCCTCCAAGTGTCCAGTTCTTTGATACCACAAGGAAAAAAAAATCTGCTATAAATATTTTTGTACATGTGGGTCATTTTCCTTTTCCTTTTATCACTTTGGGGGTATAAGCCTCAATGTGGCATCACTGGGTTAAAAGGCATACACATTTTAATAGCTTTGGGGGCACAGTTCCAAATTACTTTCCAGAATACATGGACCAATTCAGAGCTTCACCAACAATGCATTAATGTAATTGTTTTCCCACAGTTCCTCTGCTATTTGTCATTTTCCCTTTTTTTTGGGGGGAAGGGGAGTTAAATTTGCCAATCTTATGGGTGTGAGGTAGAACCTTAGAGTTGTTTTAATTTGCCTTTCACTAATAATTGTGATTTAAATAATTCTTCATATGGCTATTTAAAAAAATTAAATTTTATTTTATTTTCAGTTCTGAATGTTCTCCTTCCCATCCTTCTCTCCTGCCTACTGAGAAAGCAAAAAATCTATTACAAATATGTACGATAAAGGGAAAAAAATTCTACATTAGCTGTGTCCAAAAAAAAAAGCTCCAATTTGTACTCTGGACTATCACCTTTCTATGAGGAGGTGGGTAGCATATTTTATCATGAGTCTTTTGAACTGTGGTTGATCCTCCTATGGTGATGAGAGTTTATAAATCTCTCAAAGTTGTTTGTCTTTTGTTATTGTACAACTTATCTGGTTCTGTTCATTTCACTTTGCATTGGTTCATGCAAATGTTCTCAAGTTTCTCTGAAACTATCCTCTTCATCATTTCTTACAGCACAATAGAGTTCCATCACACACATATACCAGACCTTGCTCAGCCATTCTCCAATTGATGGTTATCCCAAATTTCCAGTTCTTTTGCCACCACAGAAAGAGCTACTATAAATATTTTTGTATATGTGAGTCCTTTGCTTCTTTCTTTGATGTCTTTGGGGTATAGACATAGTGGTGGTATCACTGGGACAAAGGACCCAGTTTAATAGGGTTTTTTGGATAGTATACCAGATTGCTTTCCAGAATGGCTAGACCAGCTTGAACTCTACCGTTGCGCATTGTGCTCTACCATACAGTGCATTAATGTCTATCTTTCCCCCCAACATGTCTAATATTTTTCATTTTCCTTTTTTTTAACTTTACCAATCTCATGGGTATGAGTTGTTCTAATTTGTTTTTAATGTGCATTCTCTAATTATTAGGGACTTAGAAATTGTTTTTCCTCATATGGCTTTTGATAACTTGGATGTTTTCCTCTGCCTATTTATAGCTTTTGACCATTTGTCAATTGGGGCATTTGTCCATCTTTAAAATACCTTCCTTTAGTCCTATCATTTCCTCAAACTATTATCATATATCTCTTCTCCCTTTCATAGTCAAACTCCTAGAAAGAACTATTTATAGTTGTTACCTCCATTTTCTTACTGTCTACTTATTTCTTAAAGCCTTGATAGAATTTAGCAGCGCCCTAAGTCAAAATTTCAACAGCCTGAAGGTGGAGACAGTGATATAGTCAAACATCTGGTGGTCAGTAGGGTATAGGTTCTTGTTCTTTTCATAAATAACATAATAGTACTATAGATCTGGATTTCAGATGAACCCACACAATATCCTATCTATGAGAGATTTTTTTTTTGGTTGTTGTGAGAAGCGTTTAGTCTTAGCCTGACAGAACTATGTGGTGAATGCCACCCTGAAATTATGCCAAACAGCAATCAGTGTATGCGATCTTGGTAATTCCTAGTTTTATGCAATGTTATTCAAATGACCAGACTGTGTATGCAACATTCAAGTACACATTGTTGTGTATAATTACCATTTGTCAGTTTTAAGTACCAATGCTACAAATCTTTAAGTTCATCATTTATATTGTTTAACTGGATTGCCAGTATCATAATTTCCAATGGATCTGACCATTTTTTCCACAATTTAAAAAATCCTTCACTTAGTAAACTTAACACATCTGCTAAAACTCTACTGGCCAGTCCACCAATGTTGAACTTCCTGATCATTTCAATTTTAATTTTGTGTGTTCTTTTGTGAAAGTCCCCTGGAGAAACTGATTAGGCTTCTGAAAATATTAATTACGTAAATCCTATATTTCCCCGTGTCTGAAGTTGCATTTAAAGTTAGGTCTTCCTGACTAAAGGACCAACCCTCTACCTACTGTGGCCCCTAGCTGCCTGATGAAATCACTGACACAGATTTTTTTTTTTTTGGTAATGGTTATATTGTCAACTATTTTCCTGAAAATAAATTACATTTTCTGGACATTCTGAGTAGGATCAGAATTGTAAGGAGAGTCCCTCCCCCTGATTCTCACCCAGCAGAAAAAATAAATACTTTAAAAATTGGAATTTTTAATTGATTTTTCAAATAATCATGTCACCCCCCTCAGTAATTTTTTTTACAACAAAGGAAATTACTACGTCACAGGACTGATAATACCCATTGTCGCACCAACGTAATTCTCTTGAAAGTAAAACCTTTGTTTAAATGTATTGTTTTGTTACTTTCCAACAACATGCAATACAACATTCCATTTTGTTCCCTGTGAAAATGTTCTAGCTAATGGGTTTCATACGTGGTAGTTGCATTTATCTGCCTCTTAGATGGAGTCATTAAATAAAAAACAGCTTTTTAAAAAGAATGAGTTTTTCATTCACAGGGATAAGGCTTTTGCTTTTAAAGAGGCACCATTAATCACCTACTTAAACTACTAATTTATTTTGATTTGTTTTGCTCAACTATAGTTAAATGATAGCAGGATATGGACAACAGACAAGGATCAAAGGACTTTGTTTCTTTCTTTTTGTCACTGAACATAATGCTGGCTCTGTTTTGCACCTCTTTTGTCAACTTTGGGGATGTAGATACTGTTGTATGTCATGTATCTCATTTAGAAAGCACTGAGAAAATCTCTAGGTAAGTCCACAGACAAACCCCTTTTGAATCACTTCATGCTCTTTTATTGCTATTGGAATAGCAGCTTTTAAACATTCTTTTACAGATTGGAATGGAAAATTTTATTTTTTAAATTTCTTTTAAAAAAAATATTTCATCCATTCCGAATGAATGGCCCACCTGGTACAGCTGTGCTACAATATCTTTTTGTTCCTGACCAACAGCTGCATTCCAGGACTCCTCCCAGATGAGCTTCCTTCAGATGGCCTGGTAGCGAGGGGCAGATGAACATGGAGGCAAGAGTTTTGGACTGGAGACTGGACATTTGCATTCTGGTCCTGACTCTTCCATTAGCTGTTTGCATAACTTTAAGCAAGTCACTTCAGTGCTCTTCCTTTTTCTCATCTGTGTCTCGAATCTTAAATAGAAAATTTCTAAGGTCCCTACCATTACTATGCTAATTCTATAGTGGGCTGTGTGCATGTTCAGAGAAGACTAGTGTGTGTTGACCTCATTGTTACATGCCTGTGAAACCTGGACAGTATACCAGTGTCATGTCATAAAACTTAATTGCTTCTTAATAATATTCTAAAGATTATCTGGTAATAAGGTACTGGACACTGAGCTGAACGCCAAGTGTTCAAATGCTACTGCAGAGAGTGCAACTCTAATGGTCTGGCCACATTGTTTGAATGCCAGACATACATTTGCTTAAAAGGCTATTTTAAAGAGAACTTACACAAGGCAAGTGTTCACACAGAGGTTAGAATGAGCAATACAAGGACACTCTCACGCTCTTTCTGAAGAATTTTGGAATCAACTATGTGACATGGGAGACACTAGCACAGGACTATCCATCATGGTATGCCTGCATCAAAGCAGAATTTCAGTAGCTCAAAAGAAACATGAGATGCACAAATTTAGAGACATTCCAAATATTCATGTGGACCATTCCTACCTGACCTATGGTAGAGCCTTCCAACCTCACATTGGTCTGATCAGCCACAGTGGGAGACATTGTACCTTGACCTCGAATAGTGATGTCATTTTGGTCCTCTTAGAGCACAAAGGACAACAATCAATTCCTATGCTCCTCTCCAGCCACAGGATAATATAAGGGACCTTAGCAATCATCCAGTCCTACAATAATGATAATTATAATAACAATAATAAATTTATATACCGCTTTAAAGTTTAAAAGCCATTTTATATGCATTATCTAAATTGATCCTCAAATCAAGCCAATCAAAAATATTATTGCACCCATTTTGCAGATGAGAAAATGGGTTCAGAGAGGTTGTCAGTGGTAGGACTCAAATGCAGGTCTCAGTTCCACATTTAGCATTCATTCGGCATCATGTTGTCTCTTGGTAGAGGAAGGAGCAAGCGGCCAATTTAACATTAAATTAAGACTCGATAATGAAGCAGAATAAGATGTCAAGGGCAGATACAAGCATCACAACTTTGCTATAAGAATAAGAAAGGTCAGAGTCTGGGCACTATGCTACTACTGTGACAATTGTGATCAAAAGCTATGAGGGAATGTATGGGAGCAGTACATACTTTACATCTCAGGAGTTTAACAGGTGCTTTGTGTATTTTGAGTACACAGAGCAATTCATAAAAGCATGGGTAGCCTAGTTCATAGCTTATATTTTCTCATGTTCTGTTATTACTACAAACTTCCTTTTTTATAACAGAGAATCAAGGCAAGGTACTCTTGCAAAGAGAACACTTCAGGATGTCCATATAAATGGTACCACTATTTTCTTGCTTCTTTGTATTCTTTCAATAAACTATTAAATAACAACAACAACAATAACAATATGCATTCCATATTGTTCCTTTTGTATGGTAAATGAGCTGGGAGTCAGGAGGCCTATGTTCTACCCTTGATCTTGGCATTTATTAGTAATATAAGCTTGGGCAGGTCACTTCTATGGTGTATTAGGGGGACAGTGCTATGTCCATTGTCTCTAAGATCCCCACTTAGCATTATATCAATGCTCAAGCTTGGGCCAATTAAATATTTCCTAACAAGTGTAGGTCTCCCATAGACCCATACTGTGAACATGGAATGATCCTGTTCTGAGTTTTTCTTGCTCTGTTTGGAAGCAGTGTTATGAATTGTGGGGTGGGGTGGGGGAGAGCTTGGTTATTGTTTATAAAGAGATAGTTGGGTGGCTCAGCGGATAGAGTGCTGGATCTGGAGTCAGGAAAACTCAAGTTCAAATGTAGCTTCAGATACTTACTAGCTGTGTGATCCTGGGCAAATCACTTAACCTCTGTACGCTTCAGATTCCTCATTTGTAAAACTAGGATAATAATAGCCGTTACTTCCCAAGGTTGTTGTAAAGATCAAACAAGATATTTGTAAAGCACTTTGCAAACCTTAAGATGTTCTATAAATGATAGTGGTAGTAGTACCAGTGTCGGCATGCTTTTTCTCCTCCCTCCTCTCTTCCTTCATGCATGGACTGTGATTCCTCTTAACCTCTCCCATAATCCCCAGCTTCCTTCAAGGTTCAGCTAATGTGCTATCTACACCACAAAGTCTTTCCATAAGTGCTGTTTCCCTTCTCAAAATGTCTGATATATTCTTTTCTATTTACTCATTATATCTTGTCCATAGTATATAAGCTTGTTGAAGGGAAAAATTCCTTTCCATTTTGTCTTTGTATGCCCTTCATCTAGTTCAATGTCTTGCACATAATGAGCCTTGCTAAATGTTTGAGTTGTATTGGACTGGGTTTTGGAGCGCATAGGAGGATATCATGGAAGCCTAAGCTTTTGTTACATGGGTCACATGAACTCCAGAGAAGAATGGGCATGACTGGTAGTTTAGGGCAAATGGTGAGATAATTCTAATTTCTTTGATAAAAGAAAAACCAATTGTCAAGGGTAGAAATGATTAGAAAAATGGTTAAATGAATTCCCGGAGCTGAGATTACTGATTTCTCCAGAAGCGTATAGTACATAGATGCCAAGGTCAGTGCAGGAAGGTTGAAAACTTGGGGGTGAGGTGAGTTAGGATAGGATTCTTTGGAGGCCAGAATGGGATAGGTCTTTCTTGTTCAGGGATCAAAGGAACAAGAAGAGAACTAACCTAGGTTTATAGTCAGTCATTTTAGGCCAGGAGTTCATGAACTCTTTTTTGTGTGACAGACTCCTGTGACATTCTGGTGAAGCTGATAGTCTGCTTTTCAGAATAGTGTTTGCAAATGCATATTATAAAATGCAAAGGATTACAAAGAAAACCAATTATTTTGAAATAGTTATCAATATATTTTTATAACAAGATTATGGATTCCAGGTTAAGAGTCTGTGGTCCAAGGTGAGAGTGTATTATGCTTTGGGGATAGAAACTCAGGATGACTTATTTAGGTTTGGGGAGGGTGGGGCCCTTGCCACAGACATGGCTTTTGTTCCCTTATCCCTGGATTGGGTAAGTAGATCCTAAACCAAATCGTTAGTTTAACAACTAGGACTTGTTCTTATGCCTATCTAACCCAGGCAGGACTGGACTAGTTGACTCTAATGCCAAGAACTAAAACAAGGTAGGGGACAGGTAGAGAAAAACACTCAGGTCTATGTATGTTTGTAGAGAGCATCAAGATTAAATGTTAATGAAGATTCACATACTTTGTAACTTTTCCTTTTGTTCATTACTCTTGACTCTGTTTCCCTGTGTAGTTTGTATAACACCTGGAGGGGGAGTGAGAGGGAGACATCTAAAGAAGGATTGTATGCTAGCATATTTTCAAGGAGCAGGGTAGTAGAAATGGAAAATTCTGCGTCCTCTGTTACAGACTAAAGGGATGGGGACAGGAAGATAGGAGAGATGGTGGCAGTGAGAAACCAGCAGGGAACACATTCTAAGGAGACATGCTTTTGGGAGAATGGCTTCATAGGGCTTAAAAAAATGCATAAAGAAAAAGACTAGATCTATAATTTATTTCACTGATACAAGGAACTTCCAGGTGAGGAAATGCCCTCTACCAAAGCAGATTGGCACCTTCTGTACAACTTAGAGTCATAGGGAGGACTAAAGAACTGAAAAGTCAGGTGAATTGCCATAGGTCACAGCCTTGACACATCACTTCTGATATGTCAGATGTAAGACTTGAAGCCAGGTCTTTCCAGTTCTAAGCCTGGATCTCTCTATGAATGGACCACAAAAAGAAACCTATTCTCTTACTTATGTATGAAATGTGAATTTCCACCATCTTAAAAAATGAGGATACTGACATTCTAATGACATATGCAATAATTTTTTTTTGTCTTCCTCCCTTATCTCTTCCCTTTCCCCGCCTTAATCCTTCCTTTACACATAGTGGCATCTCAAACAATTTTTGAAAGTTGACATTTTAAAAAACCCCTATAAATTTGATAGGAGACAAATAATCTTGAAGGGGAAAATCTGTAGCCACTCTTATCTTCATTCTACATACAATGATTCTGAAGCCTGGAAACATTCAATGGTTGTCTCTGGTCCCCATGTAAATAGTGGAAAGGGAGTGGAATTGGGGGAAGCAGGCTGTCCCTTGAGATCTGCTATAAGGGGCAGAAAACTTTAAGGAGAAAGCTCTATCTAGTTTATAATCCCCTCTTTTATTTATCATATCAGACAGCAGCCAGGAAATATGGTGACAGGTGTAACTACAGCTCAAGGACTGCAAAAGTTCTAATTCATTAGAAAACACTGGCTATTTTTAGTTCCACAGTTGGGAAGATGGCTGTTCTCTATCATTTGCGGTTGCACATACAAGAGAAACCATGGCAACAAGCCACACAGGGAAATAAAGAAGCAAAGACTGCATAGCAACAGATCTAGAGTGTTTACCTATTTCTTTTTCTTTTTTTCCCTCTCCCCTGCTTGGAATTTTCAAATTACTACTGCTTTTTAAATGTGAGTTACATTTTTTTTTGTCTTTTGCTCACTTGATCAGCAGTTCTTTGATATGTAGGGAGACTGGTCAAGGTCCTTCAAAACATTTCCCAGAAGCAAAGAGGACAGCTGTCCTTTTAAAGGTCATCTTTTAAAGCTCTTATCCTAATGCTTACTGTGGTTGCTTCAAAGAGGAGGAGTCAGTTCTGCCAGGAATTAGATTTGCTGTTCAAAGGAACCAAATATGTATAACGAACAATTAAAGACAAATTTACATGAGGCTACAGCATCCATTTAAGAAACATGGGGAGTAGATCATGTAGTGTTGGCTTCATTTACTTACTACTTTTTATTCTCATAAAGCATTACTGTAACTAAGTGGGGTAAATAGGGTTTTTCCCAGGGAGCCAAATTTAGAGGTGCTGCCATGAAGGCTAGGAACAGGAATACAAGCTGGATAACATCATGCAAAACTCAGAGCTCTTCCATAAACAACAAGAATGTGTGAGAAAGCAGACGTTAGAAGAGCTGGTGTTTGAAGCATGCTACTTCAGTGCTCTGAAAACACAGAGACCGATGGGACTTTGGGTCTCTGACTAGCTCGAGTGAGGTACAATCTCAGCCCTCTGACCCAAACCCAGCTCAACTTAGAATGCCTTTTTTTCCCCTTTCTTATTCATCTATCTATCTATCTATCTATCTATCTATCTATCTATCTGTCTTTCTATTTATTTATTTATTTGGCAATTGGGGTTAAGTGACTTGCACAGGGTCACACAGGTAGTAAGTGTCAAGTCTGAGGCCGGATTTGAGCTCAGGTCCTCCTGACTTCAGGGTGGTGCTCTATCCACTGCGCCACCTAGCTGCCCTTAGAATGCCTTTTCATTTTGTATGTCCTGGGTGTGGCCTGTAGTACTTGCCCTGGGTACAAAATTTCCTAGTTATAAGTCAGCCACAAAGTCATTTAAAAATGTGATTCCATAGTTAAAGCAAAGCTAAGGTTCATAAATAGTCATTAGGATAATAACTCACTTGCCTAAATTAACCTGGGTTTTAAAGTTGAATTATCCTCATACAATAATTATTTCAATTCAGTACCAGGCTATGGGTCTGAATACATGGCTCACACACAAGTCGAGTTATCACTAGTTAAAGGGGTCTGAATGATTCTATGCATACGTCCATCTGAGAGATTAGTAAATGGACTTTAATGAGGCTATACTCCATGATCTGTATTTTTAAAGCCTACATGAAGCATATTTAACTCTTTGGAGATTTGATTGTGTTACTCAATGAAATTAGTATTTAAAATATATATACATACTTGTGTGTATATATACATATGTACATACATACATATATATATATATATATATATACCATTTTGAATTTCGCCCTTATTGATTTCCAAGAGTTAGTGTGATGTAAGACCATTGTAAGTTAAATATTCCATGTTCAGACAAACTTATTGACATGAGATCTATTTGGATTAGTCATAAAGACCCTGAACAAGATAAGCAGCCTTACACTTGTCAATTCATCAGCTCATAGTCCTCCAAGAAGGCTAGGAACATGAATACCAGATGGATTTTTAAGTTATTTTTCAGTCATTTTAGTTGTGTATGACTCTTCATGACCCCATTTGAAGTTTTCTTGGCAAAGATAATGGAGTGATTTGCCATTTCCTTCTCCAGCTCATTTTACAGATGAGGAAATTGAGGCAAATAGGCCTAAGTGACTTGTCTAGGGTCACACAATTAGTAAATGTCTGAGGCTGGATCTGAACTAAGTTCTTCCTGATTCCAGGTCTGGTACTCTATCCGCTGTATCACCTAGCTGCCCCCAACAAGCTGAATGACTTCATGTAAAACTCAAAGCTTTTCCATAAACAACTAGAATGTGTGAAGAAGCAGATGTTAGAAGAGCCAGTGTTTGAAGCATGCTGCTTCAGTGCTCTGAAAACAGAGACCAGTGGGACTTAGGTTTCTAAAATAAAGTTAAATTTCTCTTGATTTCTCCTTGAAATGTTTCAGAACCTAAGATGGCTGATAGGATTTAGAACTGCAAGGGAATTTATCATCTTAGTAGTCTGTACACATGGAACATTCTCCCCCAAATCCTCACTTAACTGAGGAAGAAAAAGAAGCCAGAGAGGTAAAGTTATCCCTTCCATATTGTGAGGGGTAGGGGCCAATGATTTGGAAAATCTGCTTAAAATTTTTTGGCCCTTCCTTCATACTTGAGAAGAAGTCTTAATTATTATGGTATTAAAAGATAAAATATGTTGATATTATAAAATGCTATGCATACATTTTATGCATTTTTTAGTTTCTAAACTTTTTCTGTGTTGTCTGCTGGCCTTTGCATGTCATCTGAGGCTTCTACAAAACTCTTCCAAAATTCCCATTTAGTTGTTTATACTTACATATTGAAATCATGATGAGGAAAGTCAGGATGTGGAAGGGATAATTGGAAACTGACTTAAAGACAACAAATAGCAGAGAATAGGTCCTGGTACAGATTCTCTGACTCCATATCACGTAACTTCCCTAACCTTCCTTGTCAACTTTGGGTCAAGAAAGAGAAGAGAATTTCATTTTTCAAGTTGCTGTTTAGTGGAAGTCAGCAAAGCCAAAACCATTTCTATCTTGAGAGGTACCAATCACCAGAGCACACCTTGTGAGGTTATAAATGTTATTGAAAAAAATGATTTGTAAATCAGGATTTTTGAAATTACATTTTATATTAAATGCCCCAGGGAAAAATATTAAATAAATCCTGAAGTAAGGAGTCTTTTGTTATGGGTAATAATTAGCACTTAATTTAAGGAAGACTAGCACCTCTAGTGTGAGAGCTTGCCAAAGTCTTTTCAGGGCTTCTCATCTATCTTTAGTGTCCACTTGTTACCTACTCTTACCTGTGGCCCAAAGAAGCTGTAGAATACCCAGTGGCTACACCCCAGTAAACTGTCTTGGCAGAAAGGCTAAACCAAGTTTTATTTTTTAATAGAACAGTGATTGTCTATACTCTGGGATGAATTGTAGTTTACTATGGAACCCTCTCAAGAGACTTTCAGAGAATGCTGAGATCCTTGAAAGAAAATATACTATAAAGGTCATGACTACATCTCTAAAAAAAAAAAAAAGATATAAATTGCCTTAGCAATATTAGCAATTTATAATGATATTGCCTTATAAATACTACAGATCACTAAATGAAGGAATAATATGGAAATGAAACTAACCTGGCCCAAATTGATTGGGTTGTACTTCTCCATACCTGAGCATAGGTCTTCCAATGGATTTTCAAATCTTTCCCCTCTTTGATTGCTATCAGTTCTTCATAGGGGGTCATGATATTTCTATAGTCTATGGACTATCCACCCCCAGTTCTTCACTCAGAGCTCCCAAATTGGATATTTTGGGAGTCATTAGTCTTTTTAAAACATAGCTCATGAATCCCTACCAAATCATTATGTTCTGCTTTTGCCAGTCAGCCATAAAACATACTTAATTCATCACAATGACATTTAATTAAATAGCAGTGAAATAAAGTAAATACTAATATAACATTTTCCCCATAAACATTGATCGAACTGACCTGGACACCTGTGTGAAGGGGTAAAGATTTAGGGAACACATGCCCATAGGATACATATGAAAAAAAAACCTGGCAATTTGGATGCTGAAAAGTTTCTGTTTTCCACTGATGTCACAATGCTGCTTCCTTTAGGGCTTTCTCCCCATCGGGCATAGCTCTCCCTATTCTTCACAATACATTATTCTCTGCTCCAAATAGTGGGCCACCTCCTGACGTTAACAGGGTCAACTCATGCCACGTACAACATCCATTAAAAAGCCTGTGCTTGCAACTCTTTCACCATTTCTAATCACACACATCATCCACAGAACGATATGATATTTAATAGCCCTCCTCTGCTTGCTATAGTTCTTTCAGTCAGGCTTGCCAGTCTTCTTCTATGGAATAGTTATACTTCTCAGCTGAGTTGATATCTTCAGAACCATCTACAACTCAATCCTTTATCTAGTGAAGGAGCTGTGATTAGTCATATTTTCCCTGTCAGGGGAACTTGAGCTTTTCTCAATCAGCTTTCTCCACAAAAGGGCTATGAAATCGGCTTATTCTCAGCCAAGTTGCCCCAGAAGTTACAGATAGCTAATATTGGGTCTGCTCTTTGACCTCTCATGAGATCTTTTCTTTTAACTGATTCTCATCTTCTGAACTCTTCTACTGTGAATTTCACTTAATTGAACTGCTCTGGCTTCCCTAGGTGTCAGTTCAACTATGACCTAACTTATGGTCAGGAACATATTTTAATTTCTACATCTTATGCACTCCATCCCTGATCCTTCCCTATACTTCAGACTAAGGGAAATCTTTCTAGAGCTTTGTTTTTTCCAAATGGAAAAGGGATCAAGAGATACTCTGCTAAGGAATATTTTAACTTTATCCCAGTAATGTAATGCATGGTGCACATATAGCCATTTACCATTACTTAAGCTAATGGGTGAGATGGAAACACTAATTAGACTTACACTTCTCGATACAAGCAAACAGGCTTTATTAATCAAAGCGTACAAATGACAGCCTCCCCTAAGAGCAAGCCACTAACCTGGGTCTTTGATGTTTCCATAGACTTCTTTCATTCCAGATTCATGACAAGGTTCCTTTGCTGCCCAGCTGGAGGCTGGTTGTATCCCTCCAAGGTAATAATTTGGCAAATTTCCGTTAATTAGCACTGTCCTCAAGCAAACAATTTGAATCTCAAGTATGAGGAACACAGGAGTCAACTCAGTCTAGCCTTAGGACTAGCCTGATGAATAAAGCCTCAAGCAGGCTTTTATACTTATACCTGTAGGTATTCCTAAGTCATTTACCCCATAATTTGATTGGTTTTGTTGGTGAGTCCTTTCAATAGTGTCCAACTCTTCATGACTCCATTTAGTGTTGTCCTTGGAAAAGATAATGGAGTGGTTTGCCATTTCTTTTTCCAGCTCATTTCTACAGATGAAGAACTGAGGAAAACAGGGTTAAGTGACTTGCCCAGAGGCACACAGTTAGTGTCTGAGTGGATTTGTACTCAAGACAATGAGTCTTCTGGATTGCAAGCCCAGTGCTCCATCCAATGTGCCACCTAGCTGCCTAATTTGATTGGTAGTTTACAACATAAATTACTGGTAACATAGTTCATAACATTTTTCATTGATGGTCTGTCTTTTCAGAGAGTTCATATATGTTTATGTTAAGAGCCCACATATGTTACTACTATAACATACCATGCAAGTGCTTATATTATTGAGAAACAACTTAGAGAAAAATAACTTACTCGTAACTGTTCAAATACAAAATGGAGGCTTAAGCCAAAATGAATCAGTTCAAATGTCAAATTTATTTTTCCTATTTATTAATGTACTAAAACTTATTCTCAGTAGAAGGAGATTTTTTTTAACTATGAAAAATAGCAATTACTGTGCTGGGTAGAGAATTCTGAAAAAGAGAATCTCACCCCTTTCACCTTCCTCCAAGAACACATCACAGCCTGGTCCCTTTCTCTGACCTCTCTACATTTCAGTTCAACAAAGCTGATGAATATTCATTAAGTACCTATCACTAATGCCAGGTACTAAGCAAGGAATATAGATTAAGTAAAATAACCTCTGCCCTCATGGTGTTTCTAAACTAGTAAAAAATCTAACACATAATAGAAAACAAGATCATTATTGAATGGATACTTCATTTCATAATTAACTGATAACCATTGAAAAAAAGTATCTGAGCACAAAGGTGAAAAAGAGCTATGGGAGGGTCTTGAGTATTTACATGGTTACCCATCCCAATATCTCTTTATCTTCTGATTTCCTGATGAAACATTTATCTTCTGTAGTTACAGACTAATTGTATACTTACATAAAACAAACCACATCATTTAGACTCCCCTTGCATACAAAGCTGAAGATGTTGACATAAATGAACTAATTAACCAGATGCATTTTTTGTCTAAGAACTTTTGCTGTGCTATTTCATTTAATTAAAAGATTTCCACCTCCCTCCCCTAACTCTCTACTTCCAGTTTAATATAACCATTTTGGCTACCTTACAGCTCAGTGTTGGCTATATAACTTGAAAAATGCTTTCATATAATTATGCAAAATTATTCTAATTGCAGAAGTCTATGACTGAAAAGGTTATTTAATATGCAATGAACTAAGAAAGTTATATAATGGATGACTTCTTCAAGATAAATGTACCTCATGTCACTTTTTAATTTGCAAATTGTTTAAAAAGCTAGTGAATCCTTCCCTTTTCTTACTTTGGGAGGTATATTACAATTTATGAAGCCCCTCTGAATAAATCCCAAGACAGTTGAAAACATACTTTACAAAAATAAAAGGTACCTGTATGAGATGCTCCAAAGCACTAAACCCCCTAAAGTAAATTGTTAATTAGATTTTAAAACTGATTTTCTGGTAAGGGAACTTCATCAGTTGTCTATGGGGAGAAACAAAGCAAAAAGTTATCTGATCTACAATGGTATAATTTTAGAAGAATATGTTTGATGTGATCCAAATGGTTTCACTCAGTGATAATTGCATTCATAGAAAATAGAAAAAGAAAAATTATTTAGAGGTAAATTTTGGAATAGAAGTGTGTGTGTGAGAGTCAGGGAAATGATTCACTGGAAGGTAAACTCCTTAAAGGTCATTATTTCATTTTTGTCTTTGTGAATTCAATACCTAGCATAGTGCTTGGTACATGTGCTTATTGGTGTGAACTGATTGACTGACACAATGAAATTTAGAAGCATAGAATTTTAGAATTGTATATGAAAGAAACTTCATAGATGATGCCATCTAGCCTTTTCATTTAATAGTTGAGAAAAATAAGGCTTGGGGAGGTTGAGTGAATTATATGATATCATAGTGTTAAATTTCTCGTATTGCTAGATTTTGATTTTATTTTTTAAATTCTCAGAATTATTCTCTTATCTAGCACTCACAATTATAAGCACTGTACTATGTTTCAAAGTGTGTGGGATCCCCTTTAGCTCTGAACAACAACAACAATAATAATATCTGACATATATAGAAACTACTACATGCCAGGCACTGTGCCAAGCACTTCATAAATATCTCATTTGATCCTCACAGCAGCCCTGGACAGTAAGTGCTATTATTATCCCCATTTTACAAATGTTGAAGCTAAGGCAAACAGAGTTAAGTGACTTGCCCAAGGCCACACAGATTAGTAGGATGATTTGAATTCAGGTCATCCTGACTCCAGGCCTGGTTCTCTATGCACTGTCACCTAGCTGTCCCTTAAAAAAAGAATTTCAATATCTGTAGCTTGGGGGTGCAAGCCATTTGCATAATATTCTTTTCATTCTTCAAAAATGTTCCATAGACACCCTTGATTTCAGGTTCTTTACAGAGAGAAGTCTCTGGACAATGACAAACACATGCAGAGGAGCCAGTTCCTTGATCATTTCCCTATTCCCAGACTACCACATTACGGACTTCAGGGAATTTCCTTTTGGATGATGAGATTGGAGTTCTCTCTCTCTGTCTGTCTCTGTCTCTCTCTCTTTCCATCTCTTCCTGTCTCTCCCTGTCTCTGACTCTGTCTGTCTCTGAAATATCTTGCTTCCAGGGGGAGAAGTCATTTACTATGTATATTGTCTGGTATATTCTAATCTGTATACATTCTGCATAATCTGCATAATTTCTGCATGCTATTGGGTTGGATAAGTGGAGTTGTAGGCTATTCACCATGTGTGATAGTCTTAGTATAGCTGGCATCTGGTGGAAAGAGGGGAGGCCTTTGGATTTGTAGCTTGGGGCACTTTAAATGGATAGCGACCAGGAATGAGGCTTAAATCTAAAATTACTTCCCTAAGATGAATAATATTTAGGGGATGAGGCATTTAGATATAATTTTAGTTTAGCATATCCTCTTTGAGGAGAGCAGAGTGACCAGTCTCATAGCAGGAATCAGTCTTCTTTGGTGAAGGGTGGGTGGAGGAGGCTCTAGAGATACTTATTCATGCCTTTCTATGAGCCACATCTAGACAAACCCAAGTGGAGACACATAACTTACATAAGCCACAAACACAAATCCTACAAATGCATGTGCTTAGAAAGAGTTAAAATCTTCCTTAAGACAGTGGGGTGGATTAGACAACCCTCAAAAGCCGGTTAGAGACAGAAACCCATTGGAACTCACCAAGGAGCAATCTCTTCTGCTGTTTTCTTATTCTTTCTCTTACAGTCACCATACTGTGAAAAGCTCTTTCTTCCTTTCCCATATTACATATAGCCCTGAGGACTATGGCATTATGGGAAAAGGCCATTCAGTACTTTTTGGGCTTCCTGCTACATTAACTTATACAAAATAAGGTTCTGTAGTGGATCATTTTGGTGAGCTGGGCACTATGAGGACAGCAGTAAAAAACAAAACAAAACATAATAATTCCCTTCCTTCCCTTTTGCAGGGGTAGACAGAAGCATTACAAACCATTGGATAATACTAATCAATTTTAATCAAAATTATGTGTTAAGCAAAAGTTAAATAACTCCATTTCCCCACTTTTTTTTTTTTGCTCAAAAGAAGAGGCAGAATGTTGTCATGAAAAAACATTTGAGTTTGGGGGCCCAGCTCTACCATTACACTCACTGGGTTTTAGATTTCTTAGTATCATCTCGATGTCATACGTTTAGAGTGGGAAGGTACTTAATAGACTATTGAATACAATAGCTTCATTTTACAGTTGAGGAAACTGAGGTACAGAGAAGTCCATGACTTGCATTTGTGACAGTCACACAGCTAGTATAGGTCTGAGGTAGGATTTGAACCCAAGTCTTTCTGGTTTCAGTGCCCTATTCCTTCCACACTATATTTCTTCTTTGGTAAATTTAGGGACTGATTGAATGGATCTCTAAGTTCCTTGGAGTTGTGTTGCACCTTCCAGCTCAAATATTCATGGATCTTAGATTTAATAAAACATGTGTGATATTGCCTGTGAGAGAGAAGCAAATCATTTACTTTCTGAAAGTTAAAAGAACTCATAGAGCAAGCCATTTAATTTAATGGAAAAGATAATGATTTATCAAGTGGCTAAATAGTGATTTTTTAAAAAGCATATTACACACATAAAAAATAAAGAGCTTATTTTCTCCTTACGAATAGGCATAAATTGCCTTTCTAGTAGAAAATACAGCCAACTTAAGGCATAAACAGAAATATCATGCTAAGTGAAATAGAAACTCATCCTCAGAAAATTAACTGGAGAATGGAGCTGACCATTCATTTTTAGGTCCAAGTGTTGCTTTCAGTAAGGGGACAGAGATGTATAAAAACTCTCAACCTTCCTCCAAGAAGGTAAATTTTTTTTAAGAACATTTATAAACAAAATTCTTTAGAGAGGATTCCTTTTTTGTTTTCATTAATGGTTATTCCACAAACACAGTTATAAATCAGAGAAGGAGATGCTTGTGTGTTATGTAGACCAATGGGGATAACATAAGATGATTAATAGGGAGGAGAAGAGAGGTAGAAAGAGAAGGGTCCCTAAACCAACTCTATATTCCCAAATGGTAGGGGGAGTATAGCTCCAGGGGTGGACTCCTATGTGGTCAAAGGGAATTAGATAACAGCCACTGACAGACAATCTGGGTTGGAAAAGGATAGACCTTATCTCAGGGAACTTTCCTGGGGCTTGAGAGGGAAGAAAACCAATCCTCAGTGTTGCTTTCACATTCATTATTGTATTACATTGTATATATTTATAATCAGCTTTTAGTCTTGCTTTTGGTTTAAATTTATAAAAAAATTGTTTAACAGTATGTATTTTTTTCAATTACATGTAGTGATAGTTTTCAATATTCATTTTTGTAAGATTTTGAGTTCCAAAATTTTTCCCTCTCTTTCTTCCTTCTCCCTTCCCCAAAGACAGCAAGCAATCTGATTCAGGTTACACATGTACAATCATGTTAAACATATTTCCACATTAGTCATGCTGTGAAAGAAGAATCAGAGCAAAAGGGAAAAAAATGGAAAGAAAAAGCAACAAAAAAAAGCAAAAGTAGAATGCTTCCATTTGTATTCAGATTCCATACTTCTTTCTACGGATGTGGATAGCCTTTTCCATCATGAGTTTTTTCAGATTGTCTTGGATCATTGTATTGCTAAGAATCAAGTCTATTATACTTGATAGTGAGACTGCATTATTTTTGTTTCTGCAAAAACTTTTTAAAAATTTAATGTAATCAAAATTATATATTTTACAGTTCCTAATGTTCTCTGCCTCTTGTTTGTTCATAAATTCTTTACTTCCCCATAGATCTCAGAGGTAAACTATTCATTGTTCTCCTAGTTTGCTTATGGTACCACCCTTTATGTCTAAATCACGTACCCATTTTGACATTATCTTGGTATGCGGTATGAGATGTTGGTCTATGCCTAGTTTCTGCC
The DNA here is from genome assembly GCF_003287225.1 of Phascolarctos cinereus. Taxonomy (NCBI): domain Eukaryota; kingdom Metazoa; phylum Chordata; class Mammalia; order Diprotodontia; family Phascolarctidae; genus Phascolarctos; species Phascolarctos cinereus. Next base: position 100,051,927 of record NW_027556402.1, on the reverse strand, counting down.
ATATTATTTTCAAGTTTTCCCAGGAGATTTTGTCAAACAGTGAGTTCTTACCTCAGAGGCTGTAGTCTTTGGGTTCACCAAACAGGAGATTACTATAATCATTTACTGCTGTCTTGTGCACCTAAGCTATTCCACTGATGCACCACTCTGTTTCTTAGCCAGTACCAAGTAGTTTTAATGATTGCCACTTTATAATAGAGGTTTAAATCTGGTACAGCTAGGCCACCTTCCTTTGCATTATTTTTTTCATTAATTCCCTGGAGATTATTGACCTTTTGTCCTTCCAAATAAATTTTGTTACTATTTTTTCTAACTCTATAAAATAATTTTTTGGTAGTTTAATTGGTGTGGCATTGAATAAGTAAATTAACTTAGGTAGAATTGTCATTTTTATTATATTAGCTCAGCCTATCCATGAGCAAATGATGTTTTTTCCAATTATTTAGATCTGACTTTACTTGTGTGAAAGGTGTTTTGTAATTCTGTTCATAGAGTTCCTGGGTTTATTTCAGGAGGTAGACTCCCAAATTTTTTATAATGTCTGCAGTAAGTTGAAATGGAATTTCTCTTTCTATCTCTTGCTGTTGGGCTTTGTTGGTAATATATAGAAATACCAATGATTTATGTGGGTTTATTTTATAGCCTGCAACTGTGCTAAAGTTGTTTATTATTTCAAGTAGTTTTTTACTTGATTCTCTAGGATTCTCTAAGTATATCATCATGTCATCTGCAGAGTGATAGCTTTGTTTCTTCTTTGCCTGTTCTAATACCTTCAATTTATTTTTCTTCTCTTATTGCTAAAGCTAACATTTCTAGTACAATATTGAATAACAGTGGTGATCATGGGCATCTTTGTTTCACCCGATCTTATTGGGAATGGCTCTAGCTTATCCCCTTTACATATAATGCTTGCTGATGGTTTTAGATAGATTAGATAGATACTACTTATCATTTTAAGGAAAACTCCATTTATTCCTATGCTTCCTAGTGTTTTTTTTTTTATAAGAATGTGTTCTGTATTTTGTCAGAAATTTTTTCTGCATCTGTTACTGGTATGGTCAATTATGCTAATAGTTTTCCTAATAGTGAACCAGCCCTGCATTCCTCATTTAAGTCCTACCTGTTCAGAGTGTATTATCCTCATGATAAATTGCTGTAATCTCTTTGCTAACATTTTATTTAAAAATTTTGCATCAATATTCATTAGGGAAATTGGTGAATAATTTTCTTTCTCTGTTTTGTCTCTTCCTGGTTTAGGTATTAGCACCATAATAGTGTCATAAAAGGAATTTAGTAGGACCCCTTCTTCACCTATTTTTCCAAATAGTTTATAAATTATTGTAATTAATTGTCTTGAAATGTTTGATAGAATTTGCATGTAAATCCATATGGCCCTGAAGATTTTTTCCTAGGGACTTCATCAATGGTTTGTTCAATTTCTTTTTCTGAGATGGGGTTATTTAAGTATTTTGTTTCCTTTTTCGGTTAAACTAGGCAATTTATATTTTTGTAAATATTCATCCATTTCACTTACATTGTCAGATTTATTGGCATGCAGTTAGGCAAAATAGCTTCTAATTATTGTTTTAATTTCCTCTTCATTGGTGGTGAATTTACCCTTTTCATTTTTGGTACTGGTAATTTGGTTTTCTTTTTTTTTTTAAATCAAATTAACCAAAGACTTATCTATTTTATTGGTTATTTTCATAAAACTAGCTCTTAGTTTTATTTAGTAGTTCAATAGTTTTCTTACTTTCAATTCTATTAATCTCTCCTTTGATTTTTAGAATTTCTAATTTGTTATTTAGTTGAGGATTTTTAATTTGTTCCTTTTTCTAGCTTTTTTAGTTGCATGACCAATTCATTGATCTCTTCTTTGTTTATTTTATTCATGTAGCATTTAGAGATATAAAATTTCACCTAAGAATTGCTTTGGCTGCATCCCATAAGTTTTGGTATGTTATCTCATTTTTATTGTTCTCTTTGATGAAATTATTGATTATTTCTACAATTTGTTATTTGACCCACTCTTTCTTTCTTTCTTTCTTTCTTTCTTTCTTTCTTTCTTTCTTTCTTTCTTTCTTTCTTTCTTTCTTTCTTTCTTTCTTTCTCTCTCTCTCTCTCTCTCTCTCTCTCTCTCTTCTCTCTCTCTCTCTCTCTCTCTTTTCCTTTCTTAGTTAGGCAATGGGGTTAAGTGACTTGCCCAGGGTCACACAGCTAGTAAATGTTATGTGTCTGAAGCAGGATTTGAACTCAGGGCCTCCTGACTCCAGGGCCTGTGCTTTATCCACTGTACCACTTAGCTGCCCCGAACCACTCATTCTTTAGGATTAGATTACTTAGTTTCAAATTAATTTTCAGTCTATCTTTCTATGGACCTTTATTACATGTAATTTTTTATTCCATCATGTTCTAAAAGGGATACATTTAATATTTCTGCCTTTCTGCATTGGATTGTGAAATTTTAATTCCCAAATACGTGGTCATTTTTTGTGTAGGTGCCATGTGCCACTGAGAAGGTATATTCCTTTATATCTTGTTTATTTTGTGGTTAGATTCATCTCGTTCTGAGACAGGGAGGTTGAGGTCCCTCAGGAGTATAATCTTGCTGTCTATTTCTTCCTACAACTCACTTAACTTCTCTAAGAATCTGGACGCTATACCACTTGGTGCATATATATTTAGTGTTGATGAGGATTGCTATCCCTTTTTTTTTTTTACGTCAGCTGAAGCATAAGACTTAGGTCTTTGGGGAAGAAAAGGGCTAGATTTGCAGTCAAGCACCCTGCATTCAAATCTAGACTTCAGCAATTATATGTGACTTTAGGCCTTAGCCTCAGTTTCTTCATCTGTACAATGGGAACAAGAGTATCTTACATTACTTATCTCACAGGATCATTATACTGAAACTACTTTGTAAGCAAAGTATGTTAATTCCAGTTATTGTTATTTCTCATTACAGTAGGATCAGTTGCTGTTTGTTGTTGTAGTTCGTCCTGACATCAGGAGGGCAGGATCATAGATTTATAGCTGGAAGGGACCTCAGAGAATATCTGATAGTTCAACCCACAGCCCAAGGGACAAGCCAGTAGGCAGCAGAGATAGGAAAAGACTCCCGCTCTAAGGACTGCAAAGCCAGCACTCAGCACTCTTTCCTCTGTACCAGGATGCTAAGTAAGAGATCAGAGAAAGAGCAGGGACTGAAAGATATCCTTCTGCATGCTGTTTTTTTATCATCCTCACAAAAAATAAGGAGAAAGGAGAATATGCATCACGGAACACGATAGTATGTCTATGGCTCATTTCCGTTTTGTCTTTATATTTGAAACATTAAATTTTGAAAAAAGGTGGGCCAATGGCTCTTTTGGGTCATTAGTCGTACATGCCTCCATATCTACAATTGCTGTTCACCATGTTGTTAAGGCTGTGCTTTTATTTATGCCCAGTGCTTCATAAAGAATGCTGATTTCATGGATTCTGTTCCCAGCATAACTTCTGGGAGAAGATGTGCACGTGAAAATGGTCTTATGAAACACTAAGTGTTAGGCTTGATTCTTTTATTGATTTTCTTTTAAAATTTTTTTCTTTTTTAATATTATTTTTAGTTTTCAACATTCACTTCCATAAGCTTTTGAGTTTTAAATTTTCTTCCCCTCCTTCCCCAAGATGGCATGCAATTTGATATAGGCTGTACATATACATTTCTATCAAACATATTTTCACTTTAGTCAGGCTGTAAAGAAGAATTAGAACCAATAGGAAAAACCACAAGAAAGAAGAAACAAAACAAAACAGAAAAAAAAAGAGCAAGTAGTATGCTTAGATCTGAATTCAAACTCCATAGTTCTTTCTCTGGATATGGATAACATTTTCCATCATGAGACTTTTGGAGGTATCTTATAGCCTTGCATTGCTGAGAAGAGCTAAGTCTATTAAAGCTAGTCATCACATGACGTGGCTGTTACTATGTGCAATGTTCTCCTGGTTCTGCTCATTTCACTCAGCATCAGTCCATATAAATCTTTCCAGGTTTTTCTGAAGTCAGCCTGTTCATCATTTCCTATAGCTCAATAGTATTTCATTATATTCATATACTACAACTTGTTCAGCCATTCCCAAATGATGGGCATTCCCACAATTTCCAATTCTTTGCCACCACAGAAAGAGCTGCTATAAATATTTTTCTATATGTGGGTTTGTTTCCCACTTATATGATCTTTTTGGGATATAGCCCTAGAAGTGGTATTATTGGGTCAAAGGGTATGCACATTTTTATAGCCCTTTGGGCATAGTTCCAAATTGCTCTCCAAAATGGTTGGATCATTCACAACTCCACCAACAATGTATTAATGTTCCAATTTCCCACACCTTTTCCAACATTTATCATTTTCCTGTTTTGTCATGTTAGCCAACCTGATAGGTGTGATGTGATACCTCAAAATTGTTTTGATTTGCATTACCTTAATCAACAGTGATTTAGAGCATTTTTTTAATATGACTATATATAGCTTTAGTTTCTTTATCTGAAAACTGCTTGTTCATATCCTTTGACCATTTATTAATTGGGGAATGACTTGTATTCTTATAAATTTGACACAGTTCTCTATATATTTTAGAAATGAGGCCCTTATCAGAGACACTGGTTGTAAAAATTCTTTCCCAGTTTTCTACTTCCCTCCTAATCTTGCTTGCATTGGTTTTGTTTGCCCAAAAAGTTTTCAATTTAATGTAATCAAAATTATTCATTTTGCATTTCATAATGTTCTCTAGCTCTTGTTTGGTCATAAATTCTTCTGTTCTCCATAAATTTGACAGGTAAACTATTCCTTACTCTCCCAATTTGCTTATAGTATCAGCCTTTACATGTAAATCATGTACCCATTTTAACTTTGTTTTGGTATAGGGTGTAAGATTTTGGTCTATGCCTAGTTTCTGCCATACTTTTTTCCAGTATTCCCAGCAATTTTTGTCAAATAGTGAGTTCTTATCCTAGAAACTGGAGTCTTTGGGTTTATAAAACAGTAGATTACTACAGTCATTGACTACTGAGTTGTGTACCCAACCTATTCCACTGATCCACCACTCTATTTCTTAACCAGTACCAAGAATTGTTGCTTTATAATACAATTTAAGATCTGGTATGGCTAGGCCACTTTCCCTTGCATTTCTTTTCATTAGTTCCTTTGATATTCTGGACCTTTTGTTCTTTCAGCTGAGTCTTGTTATTACTTTTTCTAGCTCTATAAAATAATTTTTTTGGTAGTTTGATTGGTATGATACTGAATAACTAAATTAACTTAGGTACAATTGTCATTTTTATTATATTAGCTTGGCCTACCCATGAGCAACTGATGTACTCCAATATGGTTTGCTATAAGTGAATTAAACTGCAGAGTTATCAGCTGTCAGTTGGAGCAAAACATACATTTTGTAGATGGATGGAAAAAACATGTTCTTTGTCCTTGAAAGTCACCAAAAGCTTGTACTACCAACCCTCTTTCCCCCCTCCCCCTTCCAAAGAAGACTCTAAAGTTAATAATCACTGTACTCTTCTTTAAAAAAAAATCAAGACTTTAAAAACAAGTATGCCCATTTCAAAATCCAAATACATAATTAGATGAAGTAAAATTTATAAAACGTTGCTATCAAGTGCAAATTACACAGCAAAGGTATTTAATCTCCAGAGAGGGAGGGGTGGTATAAAAGCAATATGCATAATGGGTAGAGTTCTTAGTTTGGGGATCATAAGGATCTGGGTTAAACTCTTGCCTCTAATATTTTGTATTTGAATTCCCAGTACCTTACAAAATGCCTGGCAGATAGTAGGCACTTAAATGCTTGCTTGATTGATACTATCTGTGTGATCCTGGACAAGTAAGAACTTATCTGTGTCTCCAATAATGTACTAAAATAGATTATGATCTATATTGGCAGAGGGAGTTCCCATACTGGGAATTTCTCATGCTGACCAAGTCAGAGTCATCATATATTCTCAAATGTTCACATAAGGGGGTGTCACTAGAAACTTTAAAAATAATGATTTTATCAGTTATAAATACAAAGTATACTTTAGCATACAGAGAAAGGTTTCATAGAACAAAGATGCTAGAAAGCCTCCACTCTGGCCATTATTTCTACTTCCTTCTCAGAGGAACCTTGGGCTTCACTCATGGAACCAAGCACCACATCAGAACTATCTTGGGTTCTGATAGACGAGTTTTTGCTTTATTTTGCCTAGAAGTAAGTCACTACCTTGCTTCCTGGCATCCTCCTCTAAAATATGCCATGAATGCGTAGGTTTCTCCCCTCTCCCAACTTCCTTTTAGGTGTGGTTTCCTCCAATTAGAATGTAACCTCTTTGAGGGCAAGGACTTGTATCATGTTTACTTATATTTTATCCCCAGCACTTTGTACAGTGCCCAGTACATAGTCAGTACTTAACAAATGTTCTATGTTTCTATCCATTCATCTCTTTATATATTTATCTCTCTAAGCATTCTGATTTCACTAGAATCAGTGCCCGGACTATGTACAATCTCTAGACTCTATCTATGTAAGAAATGCAAAGTTTATGGTTTCTTTGTGTTAACTTCTCTGCAGTATCCTCTCTATGCTGCCCTTGCCCTGGTCTATTTTCAGAATTAGATGACTTAAATAATAACTCACATTTATGTGGCTCTTTAAAGTTTAGAAAATATTTTCCTTGGAATGACCCTGTAAGTTTGTTCTTCTGACTATCATAGCCTCATTTGATAGATGAGGAAAACAAGCATCATAAAAATAATTTTCCATGAATTTCTTGGTAAAAAGTGGCAAAGTTGGGGCTCAGACTCAGCTCCTCTAAATCCAGTTGCCTTTCCACTATTGCAGATGGAGTTACCTGATATACCTTTGTGTAGGGGTGCTCTGCATCTGAGAAGTAAGGACAGAGACATACCACAACACTTATCCAATGAAAGCAACTAATACTGAAGCAGTACTTAGGGTAGGGCAATGAGGACTTTTTTTTCCCCCTGAAATGATAAAGGATGAGAGGAGGAATACTTCAGCTCCCTAGCAGACTCGTCCTAGGATAAGACGTAGACAAGAAAAGGGTCTGCTGAATATGTGTTGCTTCTTTTCACCAGGTTCAGTCATGACAAAAAGGAGTTACAGCCTAAGGAAGAGTAGTGGCCAGAGGTCATTTTCCTTCAATAGAAAGGAGGCTCTGTAAGCATCTTGCTTCTCTAGTGGGTAGGAATACTTCTCTATACCTTGTTCTGGCTGAAGGTAGATGTCCCCTTGGGGATCTTGCAGCATGGTAAAATGGGTCCTAAGCCTAGGCTGCTCTTAATTGAAGAGATGTGTTTCTCCACATCACATCTGGTTTAGGAAGGCCCAGAGAAAAATGGACTGGACAGTGATCCTCTAGGCCACTGTTACCTCCCCCTAACCAAGTGTCAGAATGCTCAGTGATAGTTCTGGCTAAGACCAGCCCTCCATAGTTTAAAAGTAGCTGGCTTTCTCCTCTACATGGAGAAAGACTGTTCTTATTTTGTCCTTATTTGCAAAGCTATCGGTAATGTTGACAAGACAAATGTGCACCCTTTCACATACAAGAGTGATGCTTCTAACCCACCATTAGTAAGCCATAACTTAAAGCTGTTTTCCCAGGACTGGTGATAGATATACACTGACTCATCATCTCCACCCTTTCCCTGACCTCCTTGTTGCCAAGAGGGTCATCCACAGGCACATAAAGTCCGAGGCCATGGAACAAAGGAGAAATAATTGGCCCTTGGTGTAATGAAGTAATGATGTTTTGATAACAGAAATCTGATAACTTGTTTTCATGGAAACTCCCTTACTATGAAAGTGATAAGTGGGTTGCTTCCTGAGCTCATACACAAGGAGATAAAAAATCTGCTGATACAATAGCATTCTATATGTCACTCAGAATGTTTAGAAACATATTAAAGAAATGTCACATTTTTAGAGCTGGAAGAGACCTCAGGATTGCTAACAGTGAGGGGATTAAGACCCAAAGACAGCAAGAACCTTGAGGCCTAAATATAAAATCTGGAGCAGGATAATGTCTAATTTTCAATCTTGTTCCACTAAATTAGAGCTTTCATGCAAGCTCAAGACTCCCCTTTGACATTAAAAAAAGAACTCTTGTCTCAGATCAACTTTGTAGGCCAAGAAATAAGACAAAACTTAGGTCTCAGTTAAATTAAAATACTCTCTTTAAAATGGAAATATTCTACTGGAAAGTAAGCCACAGGGACGAAGAGTCTGGCATCTTACATTTGTCCATAATGACGATGTATTCTTGCTTTAATTTAGACAATACCATGTATTGTAGCTATTACTATATTCCTATGTAGCTTATTACACTATGGTTGAACTATTTTGTATATCTAATCTATCATTTGCATACAATGGCAAAAAATAATATTTTAGATTATGATAAAGCAGACTTTTTTGTAGCTAATAAGAGCATAAGTATTTCATCTATAAAATAAATTCCTCAAATCATTCCGTGGTTCATATTCATACTCCCTTCTCTAATTAAAGATTAAAGGAAAAGGTTTTCCCCTCTTATTTCTCCAAAACATTTCCTTACATTGCTTATAACTTTGAATAGAAATGCCTCTGATGTTTTTTTCTGACCTTAGGGAAGGATGTGGGAGTAGTGAAAGGTAATTGAGTTGATAGCTCCAACAGATGCAAATTAAGTGAGAACATCTGCATTTACTTTGAATAACCAAGGCTTTTCTTAAACCCAAATGGAAAAGCTGGGGCCAATAGCATTAAAAAATTGTCAGCCAGTTAATGTTAGCAAAGTATGGCATCCCTACATCTCTATCTGAGATCCATTTTCAGTTCTAATGAAAGAGGAAAAAAACATATTCCCACTGTCCCCAATGAAAGAATGATATTGTTAGAAAAATTGCATATATAAGTACAATCATAACATCTCCCCACTTCCTGAATACAATGATTTGACATCACACATATTTATAAAGCATCTACATTGTTCAACACACTGTGCAGGGCCTGGGGGAGGTGAAAAGTTTTTGTAAGATTAGGTTTCTATGCTCTTGAAGCTTGAGGCCTAGTAGGCACAAATATAACTATAATATAAAATAATACATGATAAGTACATTAAACAGAAATGGAAAAAAGGACTGGGGGAGGATTATTACCAACAAGAGTAATCAGGAATGGCTTCATGGAAGAGGCCTCGTTTGAATTGGGCTTTAGAAATGCATACACATTACAAAAGGTTGTGTTGTGGTTTCTTTTCAATTGGGGGGGTGTGGGAGGAAGAAAAAATTAATACTTGTTAATTTAAAAATAAAATTTAATTCAAAATGTATGAGTAATAATCACATGAGACCTGTGGGTAAACAGGCATACTACTAGTGAACTGTTTGTGTACCTGTGAATTGGGTCAGACATTCTGGAAAGCAATTAGGAACCATGCCAAGAAAGTTACCAAACTACATATCCTTTAACTCAGTGACACCACTAATAGGTCTAAGCCCCAAAGAAATCAAAGGAACAGGAAAATAATCTAGAAGTACAAAAATATTTATAGCCATTCTTTTCCTGGTAACAAAAAATTGGAAACGAAGGGAGTGCTACATTCAGGAATGGCTAAACAAATTGTGGTGTATGAATATAATGGAATATTATTATAGAGAAAAACAACTTTGAAAGACTTTAGACTGATCAATGCAATGATAAATTATGAATAAGAATATAAATAAGAATAAAGAGGAAACACATCACTTACTGACACAGTAAGGTTATTTCAGTTTAGGGGTGCTGGGAACCCTGAAATGGAAGGGCAAAGGACACAGTTCTGCCTCAAAAGGATTCAACCACTCAAGCCTTCTTTCAGTCAGAGACAAGGTTTATTGTGTTGCCAGTAGAAGTGGGCCAGATTTTAGGAATCTGCATCCTTGGTAGGGACATGACTGACTCTTTTTTTAATAGGAAAAAAGATTGTGGGAAGATTTGGATGGGATTGAAGAGTAGCAAATAGCCCTGGGTGACCTGAAGGTAACAGAGTAGGGGTCTAGATGAGATTAAGGGGTGGGACAGAGCCTGGGGTAATCTGGAGGTAACAGACTGGGCTGGCCTGGGTCAGAGTTAACAATGAAAGGACAGTTGAAAGGATTTTTGAATATCTAGGTAGGAATGTGTGGGAAAGTTCAGGAGGTAGGTTGTGTTTTTGGGGTCCAGGTCTCATACACAGTCATTGTGATGAACTTGAAATGCAGAAAGAGACATATGTTTTCAGATATGACTAAGGTAGGAATTTTTAATACTGTTTAGATATGTTTTGAAAGATTTATTTTTAATTTTAAAAATACTTCAATGACGAGTAAAGGGAGGGACAGATTAATAAAGAAATGTTTGTTACTTGAAAAACTAAAATAATAAACTATCATAAAACTATTATAAAATAAAAATAAGTAATGAAAAAAGAATCGTAGTATAATAAATAAAAGGTGGGGCATTCCAGGTACAAGGAAACAACATAATTAATTGAATGCATATATACATGAATGAATGAATGAAGTAAATGGAAAAACATTCATTAAACCTATATTATGTACTAGGACCTGTGTTGAGCTCTGGGTTTGCAGATACAACAGCCAGTCCCTTTCCTCAAAGATCTTATGAAAATAGGAATGTATAGAGTACTTTTTTTAGGGAAAAGGAGTGGTCTAGTTTGGTTGGAGCAAAATATAGGAAATATGATACAAGGATAGAAAGGTGGGGTGAATTTATATCTTAGATACTCTTGAATAACAGGCAAAAGAGTGTGAGTTGGTGTTCATCACCTGCCAAACTTGTGCCAGTGAGGAGGAAAACACAGTAGTCGAAGTGATGTTCCCCCCCTTCCCGAGAGAAACGATGGTTTTGTCATTGAAAGCTGCAAAATGTGTATATACACATATACATATAAACACGTGTGTGTATGAAGTGCGAGCTAGGCCAGTAGCCAGATTTCTTTAGAGTGCAAAAATTGAAGGATCTGATTTAAAGAGGCAATGGGGGGAAAGCTGAAAGAACAATGACTACAGAGTCAGGGTGCTTAGTTTTAAATCTGCCTGTTTCCATTACCACTTGGGTTAGTCACTTCTGAATCTCAGTTTCTTAATTTGAGGGTGTCAAATTAGATGGCCCGTCAGGTTCTTTTAATAGCTCTAGATTTATGATTTTATGGTTCTAAATAAGAATCTGATTTTAAGAGTCAAGGTTCAAGACCAAAATTGGAGGCAAGATGTAGGGATTGACAAAGAAGATCACTTTCTGACTTAACATGTCTCCTCACAGTTGTTTTATTCATTTCTTTCTTTCTTTCTTTCTTTCTTTCTTTCTTTCTTTCTTTCTTTCTTTCTTTCTTTCTTTCTTTCTCTTCTTCTTCTTCCTTCCTTCCTTCCTTCCTTCCTTCCTTCCTTCCTTCTTCCTTCCTCCTTCCTTCCTTTCCTTCCTTCCTTCCTTCTTCCTTCCTTCCTTCCTTCCTTCCTTCCTTTCTTTCTTTCTTTCTTTCTTTCTTTCTTTCTTTCTTTCTTTCTTTCTTTCTTTCTTTCTTTCTTTCTTTCTTTCTTTCTTTCTTTCTTTCTTTCTTTCTTTCTTTCTTTCTTTCCTTCCTCCTCCTTCCTTCCTTCCTTCCTTCCTTCCTTCCTTTCTTTCTTTCTTTCTTTCTTTCTTTCTTTCTTTCTTTCTTTCTTTCGTTCTTTCTTCATTCATTTATTTATTAGTTCATTCATTCATTCATTTACTTATTTATTTGTTTGTTTGTTTCTTTTTTAATGGCAGCTACATATGTTTCCCTGCACTAACAGAACAGGACTGCTTTATATGAAGGTCATAGCAATTTCTCTTGTGCTCATCCAAATGGAGTGATGATAAGCAAGAACCAAATGGTATAGGAAAGAGTCAAGGTGAGCTTATGACAAGCTCAAAGACCAATGGAAAAGCTCGTCATTAAGTGAAGATGGTAGCCTCAGTTTTTAAGCCATAGTTCTAGGCAATGGGTTCTTCCCTACAATTTCAGGGAATGTTTCCTGATGTGTATGTAACAGGATCTTAGCCAGACCTATTTGCCTATGCTTAAGGGATCAGTGTCCTTGATGTGGGCTACTCACTTAGTGCACTCACTATAAGTTAGTCTTAGAGGTCTCAAATTCCTCCTGGTAGCCATTATCTATGAGGACTGTGTTGCATGGGCTAAATGCAGGGAGAAACAAGGGTAGAGCTCATGGTTCCTATAGAAGGAAATGTTCTAGGTAGATAAATGGACTAAGATAATGCAATACAATTTTATGGTTGGCAATACAGAAAATTCAGTCATTTTGATGATGAGGTATGGCATTTTTCTAGGCGCACTATCCTAGGGTTTGGTTCATATGCTCCATCTTCCTACTGGGAGGTGATATGCCATCATGGCTAGCTGATTCTTAGTCTGGAGTTTCATGAATAATGCAATCTAGCAATACGCAGCAGGAAAATTCTGGTAAGATGGAAGAGTAATATGAATAGATAAAAATACTGCCCAAATAAAAATAGATATAAGTACAAATATATTAATATACATGATTTACATGTATGTATATGTATACATATAATATATATGAATTTACATATATGCATACATATATATGGGTTGTTGTTTCTTTCCCCAAGGAAATGAAGGAAGATCTGTTGTTTGCAAAAATAGATCTAGCATCTGTAAATGGTAAAAATGAAAAAAAAAGAAACTAATATGGAGAAAGCAGTGGAAATTTTGTAATTAAAAAAGAAAAAAAACAAAATTGCATCAATGTATAGTAAAATGCTCAATTTGGAAAGTGATTTGCAAGGGTGGCAGAGCAAGCATTCAACTAAGGTCAAAGGACAATTCATCTGTGAGAAAAGTTTGAAAACTTCACCAAGAAGATAGAATATGAAGAAGAGCTTAGAGAGATAATATAAGAATTATCAGATAATTCCTCTCCCCTACACAAAAGCTGTCTTTTCCAAAAAATTGCTGAAAAAAATTTTCCAGAAATAAGATCAAAGAACACACTTCAGAGCAAAAAACAAACAAACAAAAACCAAATAAACATTCACTGGACACTCTCAGAGAGAAATGTCTAATCCAAGTCTCTTAGGCACATGGTTATCAAACTCCAGAACTTCAGTAAAAACATTTTGTAGTTAGCCAAGAAGAAAAACATTATTTACTAGAGTAGCATTTTTGCAGTATTTTTCCTTCACATAAAACAAAAACAAAACAAAACAAAACATGAAATTGGTTTTCCATAATTTTGGGTTAGTAATTAAAATACATTCCTGACAGATTCTTCCTTCTGAAGGATAGTTTGGAAATTTTTAAAAAAATTTTAAGAATCTCCCTCAGATTGTAAACTACTCAAGAGCAAGGGTTATTATATGCATTTTTTTTTCACCCCAAGGACTTTATATTTAGCAGATATTTATTTATCTACTTATTGAGTATCTACTTATTAGCAAATATTTAGTACTTGTTAAATTGTACAGCAGACCTGCACAACTTGGCAATAGGAAGGGGCCAAAATTAAAACAGGTTAAAACTTCTTTGGGTCACAGATGGGTTTTTAGCGCTCACTTTTCAAGTAAAACTATAATTAATGATTAAACTATTTTCCAAGTAAACCAAATCTAATGGCCTTTTCTCAATTCTTATCCTTCTTACGCTCTCTGCATTCTTAGACACTATTATATCACTCTCTTCTCCTTGAAACTATCTTCTCCCTAGGTTTTTATGATACTGCTTTCTCCTGGTTCTCTTTCTACCAATTTGATCACTCTTCAGTTTCCTTTGCTGGATCTCTAACCATGGGTATACCCTGAGGTGCTATTTTGATCCTTTTCTCTTCTTCCTTTATATTATTTTCCTTGATGATCTCATCAGCCCTCATGGATTCTTTGATCATATCTATATAGATGAGTCTCAGATCTACTTGTTCAACTCTCATCTCTCCTGACCTCTAGCCTCACACCTTCAAGTGCCATTTGGATTATCAAATCAGATGTCCTGTAGGCATCTTAAACTCAACATGTCCAAATCTGAACTCATTTTCCATTCTTCCTCCCCTCAAAGGGAGGAATAGATTTTCTGTCTCCTTTTCTTAATTTAGCTATTACCGTTGAGATTACCACAATCTTCCCAGGCAACCAGGCTTGAAACCTGGGCATCATCCTTGACTGTCTTAGTACCCATATCCAAACAATTGTTGGTGAGATTACCACCTCCCCAATTAATCCTATATATACCTTGTTTATACATTATTTATATGTTGTCTCTGCCATGAGACTGTGAACCACTTGAAAGCAGGGTGTGTTTTTTTGCCTTTTTTTTTTTTGTATCCCCAGTGCTTAGCATAATACCTGGCACATAGTAGATGCTTAATAAATGGTAGTTGACCTTTTGAATAGGTAGAAAAAATAGCACCCCAGCAGGAAATTCACAATTAAAGGATAAAGATGAAACAGTCAGATTACATAATACCCATCCACAAATGCTTTGCATCAGTATGTGAACAAAAAATTCTGAGACAGGTGCCTCCTGGGCTATCCAGAGAAGCACACACTGGGGCAACTAGGTGGTGTAGTGGGTAGAGCACCAGTCCTGGAGTTAGGATGGACCCGAGTTCAAATATGGCCTCAAGCTTGACATGGCAGCCAAAGTATCAACAGTAATGACATAAATTTCTTCACAGAGAAAATCCAAGATGAGTCCTGTGCCTGTTGAGGGCCGTCTCTAAAGAGTCCGATCTGGGTTTAAGATCTAGGACAGAGTTTGACTCTTGCCCAGGCTTAACCCACAGGACTCAATCATTTAGGAAGCAGGGCTCTCTAAATCTCCCCCTGCAAAAGAGGCTCCTGAGACATTCCTTCTCACTCTTTGAACCTTAGATTTACACATTCACTCCTCTATGCAGGTGGCATCAAGGCATCTGGGAAAACCTTGGAAAATACAACCCAATCTAGGAACCCTGATAACGAGGAAATGTATATTGTCAAGTCCTCAGCAGATGTTTTGGGGAGTGTCTCACGGGGAGGACTCTTTGAAGTCAGGCTAGATTTTTTTTATATATCCTGTACCTCAGATGAATAAACTGAGTCAGTTCTGCTGCTCGCCTGGCCCACATCTTTTTTTATTTCGCGTTCTTCTGTTTAGTGCACTATTTATTGCTGCAACATGTGCCCTATGTGGAAGTGCCTGTAACTCCTGTTTTAGGGCAGAAAAGCTTGCTGAATTCCCCTGAAATCAAACCATAACAAACTTTCCTTCCATACTTAGGGAAAGGTGGCACAGGGGCTATTAAGAGGTGCTTTGTCTGGAAGATTCTTTGCCTGCCTGGGAGGCAGTGGGCACCATTCTTCAGTACTGGGGCCAGAATGTGGGCAATGGATAGTGCCAACTGAGACAACAAGGAGATCAAGGTCCAGACAGATGTCTTGGTGTCCCTTGTGACCCTAGTAGAGAAGACTTGCTATCCCCTGCACTCATATATGAATGCAGAGATTTTGCTTTTGTTGCTATTTATCTACAGGACCTCCTAAAAGTTTTTAATTATATATTTCAGGTTTATTATATTATTTCTTCCTAATTTTCCCTCTGATTCCTATGTACTATATTTATACACATGTATATTTATCATATAAGATGTATATTACATATATACCACATTATATAGGAGTAGGAACATATAAGTATGTGTATGTATTAAATCGTCATACAGTTGACAGCTTAGGCTATGTAAACTAAATTCTCATCTTTTAGTTTTCTGGAGAATGCATTCATTTAATTAAAATCTATTCATTTCAATTCAAAGAGTATTTATTAAGCACTGTTAATCTACTGCTGTTACAAGATAAAAATAAAACAGCTTCTGTTCTCAAGGACAGAGCTAGGTGTTGTAGTAGATTTAGCACTGGGTCTGGAGTCAAGAAGACTTGAGTTCACATACAGCTTTGGACACTTATTAGGTATGTGATCCTAGGCAAGTTGCTTAGCCTACATTTGCCTCAGTTTCCTCAACTGTAAAATAAGGATAATAAGAGCACCTACGTCCCCAGATTGTTACGGAGATCAAAAGAGATGATAATTATAAAGCACTTAGTATGGTCCCTGGCAAATAGTAGTGTTATATCTGTCTATGTTTATAAATCTATATCTATATCTATAACCTCTCTGTCTCTCTCTTTCTCTCTCCATCCATATTTCCTTTCCTTCCCTCAAGGAGCTTACATTCTACTGGGGCTGGAACCACATGGGCACAGAGAAGTAAATGCAAACCCTACATAAAGTAATTTCTGGGAGGGAGGACATAATGGAGATCAAGAAAAGACATGTTTAGAAAGTGACCTTTGAAGGGCTCCAGGAATTTCAAGAGGCTGGATGTGAGCAAGAAGAACATTCCACCAATGGGGAGTCGGGGATGGTGACATGCAGTCAATGAGTTATGGTGTATGGGGAGTAGGAATCAGATGAACTTGGCTGAAAAGAAGACTGTTTGAAGGGTAGTACTTTTATCATAGAGCAGAAAGATGGGTTGGAACTAGTTTCTGAAGGACTTTACATGTCAAAGAGTTATCTGAGAGGCAATGAGGGGCTACTGAAGTTTCTTGAGCAGGGGAGTGACAAGATCAGATCTGTGCATTGACATTATTAAGATGATATAAATTTGGCTGCTATGTAGAGATTGTTACAGAGGGAAGAGAATGAAGGCAGGGAGGCTGATTGAGATGCTTACATTGTATGAGTCTAGGCAAGAGGTGATAAAAGGCTGACCTGGGGGATGTAGTTATGTAAGTAAAGTAAAGTAAAGAGGACAGATCTGAGAGATGCTATAATATGATTGAGAAGATTTGGTAAATTATTGGATTTGGAAGATGCAGTGAAGAGTTGAGGCCAATGTTGAGGTTGTAAACCAAGGGGACTGGCAGGGCAGTAAAGTCTTCAATAGAGAAAGAAAGTAGAGAAAGGGGTTAGTTCAAGGGCAAAGGCTAACTTTTAATTAGGCACCAAAGAATCCCATTCCAAGTAGCAATGCCTACTATCAGGAGTATATCAAAGACATGGCCATAAGCAGAATGATGGACAGTTGAGAGACCCCTCCCACCCCCAAGGAAACTCAGAGAATCACGAACTCAAAGATTTCAACTGGAAGATTCCAATTCCAAGATAATGTGGGTGGGGAAAGGATATTGAGCTTTGAAGAACAGTTACAGTTTGCTACTGGGGAGAGAATACTATAGAAGAGGTACATCAGGGCAGATTATTCCTAGATAAGAAAGATTCAGGGACTGAAATAAGAAAGAATCAAGCAGCAGAGCTTAAATAGCCAGTGTTTTCCTGGTTCCTTTTCTTAGGGCATTCTGATTTTTGAAATTAGTTCAGCTGGGCCTTAGAGAGTCAGCATGCCATCCAGAGCCAGCAACAGCTCTTCATGCTGGGAGTTCTCTTTGTAGGCCTCTAATCTAATAAATGATTCAGCCTGACTCTGTTGAATTGATGGGCCCCAGGAGTCGCATGACACACAAACAGGTAGACTGCAGTCTTTCTAAAGGCTCTGCTAATGACTAGAAGGCAGCTGATATTCTGGCTCCAAGAGCCTCAGGGATGGAGCCATGGGTGTTTTTGTTGTTGTTTTCTTTTTAAAAGGGTTTACTCCTGCTGACTTTTCCTGGCTTGTTTTATTAATAGCTTTGATTTTCTAATAAGTGCTCATGTGAATGTAAAATCTACACTAGTCAATGGTGCATGTGTTGTTTTATTCCAAAATCTAGTTGTACAGACAACTTTTCATTGATCTATAATACTAATTTGCCCCCTTCCCCTTCTTTTGGAGCAAAAGTTTCCATTTTAGATTATAACTATCTAGACCAGAAGTACTCTACTGAAAAGCCCTGAATTCAAACCATCCTTATCATTTAAATTTTCTAAAATAAATAACAATTTTCTCCAACACTAATAATAATATCATGAGCTTTAGGTTGTAAAGGTCCTTACAGATCCGAGCTGGGCCTTGAAAGAAAAGAAGGATTTCTAGTAGTAGCATTGTGGAGGGAGAACCTTCTAAGCATGGGCACTGATGTATAAGGAGGGACAGAGGTGGGAGAGGGTAGGGTAAGGCCTGGGCATATGGCCAAAAAAATCACTGAAGGAAATCACAGACCAGGAATTCAAAAGTAAGGGCATGACTGAGAAGAGAAAAGATGCTGTTTGGAAAACAAGAACAGGTATTGTTCACATAATCTTATAATCAGAGAGGCTAGCTGGTGTAGTAGATAGAGCAGGGGGCTTGGAGTCAGGAAGATCTAAGTTCAAATCTGGCCTCAGACACTTACTAGCTGTGTGATCTTGCACAAGTCCCTTAACCTTTATTTGCCTCAATTCCTCATCTGTAAAATGGGGACACACTGGAAAAGGAAATGGCAAACCACTCTAGTATCTCTGTTAAGAAAACCCCATATAGGCCCACAAAGAGTTGAACATGACTGGAATGACTGAGAAACAATAACAGTAGTGACTGAACTAGTACGTATTAAGTGCTTACCATGTGCCCAGTGCTATGCTAAGTGCTAGGGATACAAAGAAAGGCAAATCATCATCATCATCATCATCCCTACGGCATAGTTGAATGAACAAACATGGTGCAGCTATGCTAAGACCCATACATATTGTTCCTTAGCCCTTTTGATTTGGGAAGGAAACATGAGGAAAAGGTTTACACATATTGCTGTTTAAGGAGAATGCTTGTTAGTAATTTCTTACTGTCTAAAAGTCAGATCATGTTAGAAAACTCAAGGCTCAAGAAAAATTTGAGTTCAAACCTTACCTCTGACACTTAGCTGAGTTATATAGGGTTATTTCTGAAACTAAATTTTCATTTTCATTTTTTCCATTGTGTTTCTCTTTTCCCTCCAAACATTCTTATGCCAGTATTGTATCTAGACAGCATGGTTCTTTCACAAATGAGTCACAGTCTGGTAATCAGTTGAATGACATGCTTTTGAATGTTTTAAAATACCTCTAACAAGGGAAGAGAATGTGCTATGGGTTAATAGCATCTTTCTTTTCATTGATTTTTAATTCTCCCTGAAATTACTATAGGGCATTGAATGGTACCAAAAATGATTAAGTAGGTATTAGTAGAAAATGTTATTTTTGCTTCAAATTAAAAATTACATTCTTTTTAAAAACTTTTGATTTGGGGAAGAGCTTTTGTTGAAGAGAATTGTTATACCATAGGAACAAAAAGCCATGGAATTAGAGAATCATAGAATTGGCAGAGTCCTTCAAGGTCACCTATATTAATCCCAGTATCATCTTCATAATATTCTAAATAATTCATTATCTAACCTCTGCTTAAAGCCCTCCAGTGATGGACAAGTTACTACCTCCAAGGCAGCCCATTCCATTTTGAGACAATACTTATTGCTAGGAAATTTTCCCTTATATTGAGGCAAAATCTGTCAATCTGATCCTTCTATTAATTGGTTCAAACAAAATAACTTGAATTCCTTTTCTACTCAAAACTTGAAGACAGCTATCACATCCATTCCTAAATGAACCCAAACTAACAAACTCAGTTCATTCAGACAGTTTGCATATAGCCTGGGTTTTGAGTCCCTTGCCATATTGGGACCCTACTCTGGATTTCTTCCAAGTTTTTTGTGTCCTTTCCAAAATCTGGCACACAGAGCTAAAATATTCAGTCCTTTTGTATTTCACAAAACTGTTAGTCAGTAATATCTTTTCCCCAAACCTCAATGTTCAGTTCTGAATTTGTGCAATTGAATTTTTAAACTTCAAGTGTAAGGATTTATATCTGCATTTATATTTCACCTTATTTGATTTAATTGGTCAAGAACTCATTGAATTGTATCATCTAACATGTTAGGCAACAGCTTTTGGCATCTGAATATTTGGTAACCATGCCATGCATACTTTAATCAAATCATTGATAATCATTGAACAGAACAAAGACAAGGTAATATCTCTGGAGCATTAGAGATTTCACTTCAGATTAATGTCAATACATTAATCCCTTGGAAACAAGACTTAAACTTTAAGAACTATATATACATTTACACATACACAACATGTGTATGTGAATATATATGTGTGTGTGTATATATCTATCTATCTATCTTTATATATTTATACATATATATTCCAATCAGATTGATGGGAGTCAGAGAACCTGGTTTGGAATCTTGGATCTGCTCAGTATGAGACAACAGTGTCAGTCAGACAATAAGCATTTATTAAATGTTTACTATATACTAAGCACTGTACTAAACACTGGAGCTACAAGGAAAGGTAAAAACAAAGTTTTTGCCCTAAAGGAGCTCACATTCTCATAAAGGAGTCAACTAGCTATGAATAAACAAGATATATTCATATACATATATATTTCAGAAAAACACTAGGGGTCAGGGCAATAGAACCAAGAAAAACCTCCTTTAGATGGTGGGATTTTAGGTCTGCTTTCGGCTACATTAATAGAGCCATAGCTTTTTAAATTAAGGCAGTGATAATTACTGGTCAGACCATACCTGGAGTATGGAATTCAGTTCTGAGCACCACATTTTAGGAAAGGCCTTGAGAGCATCTCTTGTTTCTGCTCTCTACTCTCTAACCACAAGGCCATCACCTTATTTCAGTTCCCTATCAACTCTTAGCTCTTCCATCTCTAATTTTTCTCTCTGCCTTGATCATATCCATCCTCCTTACATAACTGCTATAATAATTTTTGTAAAGCAATGGGTATGAATATGTCATTTACCTACTCAGTAAATTCTAGTGACAATCACCTTTGTTGTTCAGTCATTCTCAGTCACCTATAACTCTTTGTGAACCTATTTGGGGTTTTCTTGACAGAGATATTGGAATGGTTTGCCAGCTCATTTTACAGATGAAGAAATTGAGTCAAACAGGGTTAAGTGACTTGCCCAGGGTCACATAGCTAGCAAGTGTCTGAGGCTAGATTTGAACTCAGAAAGATGAAACTTCTTGACTCCAGGCCCAGCACTCTAACCATTGTACCAACTAGCTGTTCTATATCACCTTTAGGATCAAATATATAATCTTCTGTCTTGACTTTGAAAGTTCTTCATAAGTGGGTCCCAATTTACCTTTTTTTTTTTTGTGAGGCAATTGGGGTTCAGTGACTTGCCCAGAGTCACACAGCTAGTGAGTGTTATGTGTCTGAGATCACATTTGAACTCGGGTCCTCCTGACTCCAGGGCCAGTGGTCTATCCACTGCGCCACCTAGCAGCCCCATAATTTACCTTTCTGAAGCTGTTATATATGACACCCCTTCTTACACTCTGCATTTAATCAGGCTATGCTCCTCTAACAACACCCTCCAACTCTGGTCTCTCTGCCTTTGCACTGGCTCTCCACCATTCCTGGAACACACTCTCTCAACTCCACTTCTTAGAATTCCTCGTTTCCATAAAAACTGTACTTAAAAGCCATCATCCGTGTGAAGTCTTTCCTGATAGCCCCACCTATTAGTGCTGTGCCCTCCCCCCAATTATTTTGCATTAGTTTGTACGTATTTGTTATCTACATATATATACTTGTCTCCCTAATAGAATGTAACTTCCTTAAAGAGAGGAATTTTCATTTTTTTTGTCTTGTTCTTCCAAGTGCTTAACACAGTGGTTGGCCTTTATTCTGTGCCCTA
Organism: Phascolarctos cinereus; assembly: GCF_003287225.1. Classification (NCBI taxonomy): domain Eukaryota; kingdom Metazoa; phylum Chordata; class Mammalia; order Diprotodontia; family Phascolarctidae; genus Phascolarctos; species Phascolarctos cinereus. The sequence continues at coordinate 100,030,195 of NW_027556402.1, read as the reverse complement.
ACATTTGACAAGTGCTTGTTGACTGAATGAAAAGCTGAAGAGTGTCCAGAGGATGACAAACAGGAGAGTGAAGGAATTTAATGATTTACTTATTTCACGAGATCCTCATAGCAATTCTTTGAGGAGGACAAAACTGACATTATTATCCTTTCTTCATAAAAGAGAAAAGTGAGGTTCAAAGACGAATGAAGTGCTGTGGGTATTCAGCATCTCTGAGCCTCAGTTTCCTCATTTGTAAAGTAATGGGGGTGGACTAGATTTTATATTTTAAAATAAAGTTTTATTATATATATTTTTTAAAATTAAGAGCCACTCAGCTTGCAGGGCATACAAAAATAAGCCAACAATTGGATTTAGCCCTCAGGTCATACTTCGCTAACCCCTGGACCTCAAATATCTCTCCTAGCTCTAGGTCTTATGAACCTGCCACTTCAAAATCCCTGGTTTAGTAAGGATAGCAGGATCTCCTGACTCCTAATGCAGTCTTCTCTCCCCTGCCCTCAGGCTGCTTCTTTTTAGACACCTAAGTGAATTTTCAAAAATATTTTTATAATCATGTGCTAGTCATGTTTTTCTGTTAGAACAGTCCATTTAGTGATTTCTTTTACTATCACTAATATTTTTTTTTAAACAGACAGTTATGGGACTCTGGAATGGCATATCATTTCTCCTTAGTGCAGTATTACTTTCCCTCTGGTATACTCATTCACCTCAAACCAAAGTGATTTAATGGAATTTGTGAATAGGAGCAATATTCTGAAGGTAGCATTACATAGGCTTTGTTTTACCTCAGAGCAATTTTGGTATGGCTGTGATATATTATGGAAAATGAAGTCCTGTAATGGAAACCCTGACAGAACATTAACTGAAAAAGTGCATATGAACTAATTGATTGTCCCAGTGAAATTAATGGGAAATTAGATGGTGGGGGAGTTTTGGGGTGGCTGCAAATTAGTTTCCTAGTGGAGCCTGAGCTATAGTATTCATAGAGTCCTGGAGCTGGAGTGGACCTTAGAGGTCACACAGTCTAACCACTTTATTGTACAGCTGAGGAGGCAGAGAGGATCAAGGCTTGATTTGGAGAGAAGAAAATATGGTAAGTGTATGAAAACATACAGGTCTATTTTTTTTTTATTTCTAGCATTTAGCCCGATTCCTGGTAGATCAGAGGTGTTTAATAATAATAATAATAACAATAACAATAAATAGCTAATATTGCCACAGGGCTTACTATGTGCCAGAAACTACATTAAGAGCTTTACTAATATTACTTCATTTGATCCTTATAATAACTCTGGTAGTAGCTGCTATCATTATCCCTCTTTTATAGGTGAGGAAACTGAGGCCAAGGTTAAATGACTTGCCCAAGGTTACTCAGCTAAGAAGTATCTGCATCCAAATTTGAACTCAGATCTTCCTAATTCCAGGCTCTACGGACCATTGTACCACTGAGCTACCTCAAGAATTAAAAAAAAATACTTGTAGACTTGACTTAACCTCTTGGTGTCCTAAGCAATTCTTTAAGAAAATGTTTTATAGGAACTATGGATATGAATTGGAGAAGAAAGTTTCTGAACCAGAAATCAATGGCAAGTAACAGTCCAAACAAATCACAAAAAGCAACAACCACAAATCGAGGCCCAGAGAGTTTACGTGACTTGCCCAAGGTTACAGAGAGTAGATTTAATGTTAGAAGGGACCTTCGAGATGATCTGGTTCAGCCAACTCATCTTACAGATAAGGAAACTGAGGCCCAGAGTTATAAAGGTAGTAACAGAAGTGCAAATTTAACATATTTTCTGATTCCAGATCTCCATGAAGTTTGATTTATCTACCTGTTTCTCACTTTCACTCCTACTATAATGTTAATGTGCATGAATCTTTTGAGTTGGAAGGGGTATTAGAAGTCATCTATAAAATGAGCAGAAGAAGGGTATGGCAAACCACTCCAGTTTCTTTGCCAAGAAAAGCCCAAATGGGGCACAAAGAGTTGTACGTGACTGAAAAACAACAGAACAACAACAAAGTCCACCCTCCAACTCCCCAAAAATCTCCTCCCAACATCCCTAACAGGTAATCTTATCTTTCATTTAATATTTATAGTTATGGGAAACTCACTGATTACCAAGGCAGCCTGTTTCATTGCTGGATAACTCTAGGTATTAGAAAGTTATTCTTAGTACTAGCAATAATAATAGCTAGCATTTATATGATACTTTCAGGTTTGCAAAGCACTTTATAAATATTATCTCATTTTATTCTCACAACAATGCTGGGAGGGAGGTGCTATTATTACCTGTATTTTACAGATGGAGAAACAGGATTACGAGGATTAATAATGAAGACTGACATATATACAGTAACAACAATGTTGTTTAAGAATAACTTTGAGTGAACAAGTCATTTTGACTATTATAAATACCCAAATTAACTACAATGGACATATGAAAGGAGATTCTATCTGTGTCTAGAGAAAGAACTGATAAATGAAAATATGTATAGAATAATTTTCATATATATGCACATTTATGTGTATATACATACATATTTACACATATACCGTATATGCATATTAGTATATGCAGCCATCTCTAGGGTGGGGGGGGAGGAAAATTTTTTCTTCCCTTTTTGAAAAAATAAAGTTACATGATAACTTCATTATATATTTAAAATCAATAGCAAGTTGAACCTAACAGATTTACAGTTTCATGTACAATCATCTTTTTTTCTATTCATTATGAAAAATGCTTATTTTATTTCTTACGTTCAGAATAAAATAAAATTTAAAAGGTGGGAGGGGTTCTGCCGATATTCATACAGCTAGTAAGTGTTTGAGACTGGGTTTGAATTCAGGTCTTCCTGACCCCAAGTCCAGCACTCTACCCACTGCACACACAGCTGCCATCTTGATTAATGGAACATCTACTTTAGTGTTTTGTCTACCCACTGAAATTAGTTCTATCCTCTAGAAAAAATAACAAAAACATAATCTGCACCCTCTTCTACATGACAGTACTTCAAATACTTCAAAATAGTTAACAATTTTCCTCTTAATCTTTCTCCCTCTAAGTGAAATATCCTCAGTTCCTCCAAGCATTCTTCATGACGTAGTTCTCAGTCTCCTTATTATCATGAGTCTTCAAAATCCTTGGCTTTAAAATGACAAGGATTTTCTGTCTAAGAGGTCTAGCCCAGGGTAGAGATGGAGATTTTCAGTGGAGGCTAAATTCTCATTCACCCTGATATTTCCTTTGAGCTAGGCTTCTGTACTCTCTCTTTCACTTAGATGTATGTGAAGACAAAGGACGAGCTTGGGTTCTTTAGGAGTCAAGCGATGCTATGATCATAATTCAAAGCAAGGCTTTCTTTTTGCATGTATTTTATATGTGTAAGGAAAGCACATACAGATAGGAGAGAAGTAGGAGTTCACATTCTTTTCATCTCACTTGCTCCTGATATTCAGCCCCAAATACTTTATAATGTGGTACCTGGTGGGAAAGTCTGATGAGGGAGGTGGAGAGGATAAGATGGAGGTAGAGATGGTTTTTGGCAGGGCAAATTTTTCAGTTCCTACAAAATCAGATACTAGGTAGATACATACTCTGCTTTTTATTTATGGGGAACTCTACTCCCTACCACTGCCTCAGGGGAAAATTAGCTGATGAAAACAAACCAACCAACTAACAAACAAAACATAGGATCATAAAACTAAAACTTTAAGAGACTTTAAAGGTCATTTTGTCCAGCTTCCTCATTGAGGGTAGGTGACTTTCTCAAGGTCACATAAGTAATAAGTGACAGAGCCTGGATTTGAAATTAGGTCCTTTAATTGAAAATTCAGCACTGTTTCCACTATACCATACTATACATCAACAGTCAAGATCTTTATGCTACAGCTAAACAACAAAACCTGCTGATGTTCATTAGTGTTTTAATGTTTGGAAAATGACATATATAGACCTCATTTGAGTCTCACAATCATCTAATCAAGTAAGTGTTCTCATTATTGTTATTATTATTATTATTACCTAGTTATTAGTTATTATCTAGTTATTATTAACCCAATCTTAACAGACAAATAAACTGAGGTTGAGGGAGGTTTCAAATGACTGGCCTAAGGTCATATAGCTAGTAAGCAGCAGAAGCACCCAGATGTGGTCTGCCAAGGACAGAGGTTTCAAACCCAGGTCTTCCTGCCTCCAAATCCAGCATTCTGTATTCACCATCCTACAGTGGCAAAGAACCTTGGATGTGGCATCAGAGAACCTGAATCCAAGTCCTGACTCTGCCCCTAGTTAGGTAGCCTTGGTCAAGTCAGTTTCACTGAGCTTCATTTTCTCCATCTATTAAATGGGAATAATGACACATACCACCAACCTTACATGATTGTTGTAACTAAAATACTTCCTAGATGTCACCATACCATATAGATGATGAAATATTTTGTAGCCATGTAAGACCTGGTTCAAAATCTTATTAATGATGACAATTTTAGGAATCCTTCCTTTGGTACTTACTACTTGTGGGACCTAGTCATTTAACCTTTGTGGGACTCAGTTTCCTCATCTGTAAAAGGAAGAGATTGGACTAGAAAACCTCAAAGTTTCCTTCCAGCTATGGACCTATGATCTTATCTTCTTGTATATGTTATATGTATGTACACATATACACACATGTATCTTTCCTGATTTCATGAGACCACTCTTGATCACTGAAATACAGAATTCTCCAAGGTCACCTGGTCCAACCCATTCTTGAGTCACTTGCTATGATTGTTATATAGTCAAGTCAAGTCAACAATTATTTATTTAGCATTTCCTATGTGCTAGGAACTGTATTAAATGCTAGGGATACAAAGAAAAGTAAAAACAAACAAACAAAAACAGTTCCTGCCCTCCTGGTGATCACAGTCTAGTGGGGGAGACAATATACAAACAAATATTTGGAACAAAATAAGCACAGGACAAATTAGAGATAACCTTAGAGGAGGCAATTAAGATTAAGGAGGCCTGGGAAAAGCTTCTTGCAGAAGGTAGAACTTTAGCTGAGACTTGATGGAGGCCTGGGAAACCAGGAAGCAGAGAGTTCCAGAAGATAGAGGAAATCTAGAGGATTTGATATTTGATCCTGGAAGTAATAGGAAATCATTGATTTTCATTGAATGGGGGAGGGGGTGACATGGTTAGACGTGTGCCTTAGACCAATTTGAGAGGTGAATCAAATTGGATTGGAGTAGGGAGAAATGTGAGGCAGATAGACCAACCAATAAAAATAATCCAACTGATGAGATGATAAAGGCCTGGACCAGGGTGGTGATGTTGTCAGAGGAGAGAAAGGGGCGTATACAAGAAAGGTAGAAACAACAAAACCTGGCAATGGTTTGGCCAGATGGGAATGAGAGAGACAAAGGAATTACAGATGACAATTGGCTTGTAAACTTGGATTTTATTTGGAGGATATCCTCAATAGTAGTAGAAAAGTCAGGAAGAGGGCTTTTTTTTGGGGGGGAAGGAAAATGAATGAGTTCAGTTTTAAATATATCAAGTTTCAGATGTTACAGAGACATCCAGTTCAAAATGTCCAGTAGGCAGTTAGAGTTACAAGATGGGAAATCAAAGGAAAGGTTAGGGCTGGATAAATAAATCTGAGGATGATCTGCATAGATGATGATCGTTGAATCCATGACAGCTGTTATGATCACCGAGCAAAACAGTGTAGAACGAATTCCTGGTTAGTTGTGGGTTATAATGGAAAGCCTTTGAGATTCCCTTCAAGTCTACAGTTCTGTCATCAGTAATCCGTACAAATGGTCATCTGGCCTCCACTTAGACCACCTGAGCAGTACATTCCACTTTTGGACCACTCCAATTGTTAGGAAGTTTTTTCATATATTGAACTGAAAAATGCTTTTCTGGAACCTCTACCTATTGTTCCTAGTCCCTGGCTCCTGGAGAAAAGTAGAACAAGTTTTCTCCTCTTTTTTCCAGCTCTACCTTTGATGACAGAGATCCCAAAAGTTCAATGGCCATTCCTTTTCCATTCCTTTTCTATGCAACATTTTCTATCTTCTCTACAAGGGCTTCTGACCTCCCAACAAAGGCACTGATTCCTCTCTGTTACTTCATTGTTTTTTTTTTGTTTTCCATTTTAAACATTTCTTTCCTTCTCCCAAGGAATACTTCACTATCCCTAATTACCTGGAAAGCAAATATGTTTTCCTTAGCCAGCTCATTTTCTTCTTCAGTAGGGATTCTGACTTGTATTTTGTGCACATGTAGCTATTATCTGACACCCACAGAGACAGAAACATTGCATGTCCATGGGATTGTAGGACCATAGATTTAGAGCTGAAAGGGCACTTAGGAGTCATAGAGTGCAGCATTTTCATTTAACAGATAAGGGAATTGAGGCACAGACTGATGGTAAATGACTTACCCAACCAAGGTCACATAGCTAGCAGGTGTCGGAGGTGGAGTTTGAACCCATTTCTTCTTGATTAATTGTAAAGCTAGCCTTGCATGTTATTTCTGTTTGGAACTAAGATTTCCATTTCTTTCTCCCTGTTGTGTGGCTATCTGGTATTGCAAATTCCCTGTTTGCCATTCTTATCCAGACTCTGGTGTGAAGGACTCCACAGTGAGGTTTTGTCTATACCACTTTCCTCTTAGGCTTTTTCTATGTTTTTTTCCCCCTCCACATCTTTTCATGAAAACTATTCGATGTCATATTGTTTCTTAAATAATCACGTTTTGCAGAATGATTGGGTTGACAGTGGTAACATAGCATGTGAAATAACAATGCATTTGCTGAAATAATTATAAAATAAATTTTGTCTGCATGACTCCCTGGAGTTCATCCTTATCCAATGAAACAGTGTCCCTTCTGTCCTAGTGCTAAAGGGCAATTTAAACATTTATGTTGTGTGCTGCAGACAAATCCATAATGTTGCCATTCAAAATTCATTAGATAGAGGCTGTGAATACTTTTAAAACTGCAGTTCCAATTTGACAGTGGAGAATTTCATTAACTTTTGGGGCAACACAATTATGCAGCCAGTCTCTGGAGACAATTCCACAATTGACTGTGTGATTTTATGAAAATGTTGTTTCACGCACAGTTTTTTCCTCTGTTCCAAAGCTTTCTTATTCAAACAGGTCCTCAAAGGTTCATCACAGTGAGAGCAAGCAGAGAAATTTGTGAAAATTTCAGCCATACTCCAGATACACAAGAGGGACATGGTAGCGCCTGGAAGCAGAAAATTTTAGATTTAAATAAGGCTCTAGTTCATGCTGGTTCATTCATGCTGGTTCAATCTATGTTACAAGAAAATGAATTTTGGAATCTTGTTTAGGATATTACACCATCATCTCATGGCAAAATGTGGCCACAGTGCAGGAGGCAGGTAGGATAAATTGGGTTAGCACTATTTAAAACCCCAGCACACTATCAAATTCATGTAATTTCAAAACATGTAGAATTTTCTGATCTCCTAAAAACTGCTTCCTAGAAAAAAAATTTATGTTTCCACATCTGCCTTCAGTTTTTGAAAATCATTTTACACTCTTCATTTTAATTTCCACATATGTACTAAATGGGATTTGAGTTAAGTGAATAAATGAAAAATTGGCATTTAGTATGTGCTAATCTCAAGGAAGCTAAGTGACACAGTGGATAGCACGCTGGGACTGGAGTCAGGAAGACCTGAGTTCAAATTTGACTCCTACACTTACTAGCTGGACAAATCGCTTAATCTCTATTTACCTTAATCCACTGGAGATGGAAATGGCAAACCACTTCAGTATCTTTGCCGAGAAAACCCCATGGACAGCATTGGCATGCTATGGTCCACAGGGTCACAAAGAATCAGGCATGACTGAACAATAAATGTCCTTAGGCACAAACAAACAGAAAACCGAGAAATCCCCTGTTCTCAAGAAGGTCACATTTTTAAAATTGAATTTATTTCAAATAATTTTTATTGCTGTCTTTTTTTAAATATCACTAAATTTTTTTCTCCAGTATCCTTCTCCCTGCCAGAAAGCCATTCCATTTAACAAACAATATTTTTAAAGGAAAAAAATTGGCAAAACTGATCAATACATTAAACAAAATCTAAAAATGTGGAATGCTCCACACTCATGGATGCACCTCTCAAAAGGTGGGGGCAACAATGTCTTCTCATGTTTCTTCTTTGGAGTCATACTTGGTGGCGAGGTGGATAGAACTCTGGCCCTGAGGTCAGGAAGACCTAAGTTCAAATCTAGCCTCAGACACTTCACACTTATTAGTTGTGAGACCCTGGGCAAGTCACTTAACCCCAATTGCCTAAAAAAAAAAAATTTAATAAAAGCAAAATAAAAAAAATAGTTTGTAATACAGTCATACTTATTCTTTGCCATTTTGTAACATTCATTTTTTGTTTTGTGACTGTCCTGTTCATTGCTGTTGTCATTGTGTGTATGTTATCTTCCTTCTGCTTATTTCACTCTGCATCAGTTTATGTGAATCATGTGAAGTAATGCTTCTCTGTTTCATCCTATTCATTATTTCTTACAGCACAGTGATATTTCCATTAAGTTAATGCACCACAATTTGTTTAGCCATTTCTCAGTCAACAGACATTTACTTTGTTTCAATATTTTTGCTATCACCAATGCTATAAATATTTTGTTGTAGAAGGGGACTTTCTTCTTATCACTGGCCTCCTTGGGGTATAAGCCCAGTAATGGAATTTCTGGATCAAAGATTAAGGACATTTTAGTCACCTTATTTGTATAATTCCAAATTCCTTTTCAAAATGGTTGTACTGATTCACAGCTGCACCAGCAATGCACTACTATGTCTATCTTCCCACAATCCATCTTATTTTTTGTCATCAAAGTATTGATTTTTTTTGGGTGCTAATCCTCATTATGGACAGTTGGGAACACTAAAGATACAAGAATGCAAGAAATTTTAGAAAAAACAAAACTGAAACATATACCCTGTTTGAGTACCTAATCCCAAATGCAGAAGACACAGCAATATGTTGACTTCATTATTTGATTTGGGCTTATTTCTAATGACTCTGATTCACAGTGTGTGCCATGCTATCATATTTGAGAAATAATTGCTTTAGTATATTGCATTTTCACCTTTAAAATACAAAGACTTTACTTTAAAATTGACTTCATCCTGGTTAAGAATATTAAGAGAATCAATGGCAAAAAAAAGCAAAAGAAGGAAGCCTACTAGTACCAGATCTCAAACTGTACTCTAAAGCTATAATCATAAAAATAATGTGGCACTAGATAAGAAATAGAGTGGTTGATTAATGGAACAGATTAGGTACATGGTATATTTAAGCAAGTGAGCTCAATAACCTAGTATTTGATAAAACCTGAAGATCCTAGGCAGAGATCAACATCTCACGCTATACCTAGATAAGCTCAAAATGGGTACATGATTTAGATGTAAAAGGTGATATTAAAAGCAAATCAGTGGAGCATGGAAAAATGATAATACTTATCATTTTTATATAGTGCTTACCACGTGCCAGGCTCTGTGCTAAGCACTTTACAATTATACCCAATTTGTTTTTCATAAGAATCCTGGGAGATAGTGCTATTGTTATCCCCATTTTATGGATGAGGAAACTAAGACAAAAAGAGTTTAAGTAACTTGCCCAGGATCACACCAGCTAGTCAGTATCTGAGGGTGGATTTGAACTCAACTTTTCCTAATTCTAGGCTTGGTGCTCTAGCCACTGCAGCACACAGTTGCCCCACATGGAAGAAATTGCATGTCAGATATACGTATGAGGAAACAGTTCATGACCAAACAAATGACAGAGAAGTTCATAGGATATAGAGGAGATAATTTTGATCACACAAAATTAAAAAGTTTTTGTACAAATAAGCCAATGCAGCTAAAATGAGAAGAAATTCAGGAAACTGTGAAAATATCTTTGTAGCAAGTCTCTGATGAAAGTTTTAATTTCTCAAATATATAAGGAACTGGGTCAAATTTACAAGAAAAAGAAACACTCTAACTGATAAATGGTCGAAGGAAATGAATAGGCAGCTTTCAGAGGAAGAAAAAATCAGTTATCAATAGCCATATAAAAAATTTTAAATGAAGAATAATTAGAGAAATGCAAATTAAAACCTGACACTCATCGGATTGGCTAAGATGGCAAAAATGGAAAATGACAAGTACTCGATGGGATGTGGGAAAATAGGTATACTGATGTACTATTAGTAGAGCTGTGAACTAGTCCAACCATTCCAGAAAGCAATTTGGAACTATGCCCCAAAAGTTATTGAACAGTTTAAACATACCTTTTGACTCAGCAATAGCACTACTCCATCTATACCACAAAGAGATCAAGGGAAGAAAGGCTATATATACAAAAATATTTATAACAGCTCTATTTGTGGGGGTAAAGAATTAGAAATTGAAGGAATACTCACCTGTTGGGGAATGTCTGAACAAACTATGGTATATGAATACAATGGAATACTACTGTGCTGTAAGAAATGACAAAGGAGGGGTAGCTACATAGCGCAGTGGATGGAGCACCAGCCCTGTGTTCAGGAGGACCTGAATTCAAATCCAGCCTCAGACACATAACACTTACTGGGTAAATCACTTAACCCCATTGCCTAGCCAAAAAAAGAAAAAAATGATGAAGGAAATAGTTTCTGAAAAACTTGGGACCACTTGTATGAACTAATGCAAAGTGAAGTCAACTGGGAAAATAGTGTATACAATAACAACAATATTATAAAGATAATCAGCTTTGAAAGACAATAATCCTGAGCAATGACCCACCACAATTCCAGAGGACTCACTATGAAACTAACTATTTACCTCCAGATAGAGGACTAAAAGTGCAGACTGAAACATATTTTTTTCCACTCTTTCTTGCTCTTTTTTTTGGAGGGGTGGCAGACTTGGGGGAGCATGGCTGATGGCGGAAATTAGTTTTGCATGATTATATTTGTAATGGGCTTTGTTTTTCTTTCTTTTTCAATGGATGCAGGAAAGGTGGGGAAAGGGAGATCATTTGGAGTTGAAAATAGAATAACAGAGTAAAAATACATTAAAAAAGAGAATACTGAAAAATAAAATTAACTTTGTTTTGTTTATAATTAGTAGACTGTAATTTTTAGTACCATGATATCATTCTTCTACTGGTTTAGTTAAGTAATGTAAAAAAATACTTTTTTTTTTCATGGACCATCTTACAAGATCATAGAGGACTTTAGAGTCATTAAGTCTGATCCTTTCATTTTATAGATGAGGAAGCTGAGGTCCAGAGTGATCGTGACTTGTCCACAGTCACATAGTGCTCACTTGATTGGAGTCAGGAAATCCTGAGTTCAAATACCACTCAGACACTTACTAGTTGTATGACCACGAGCAAGTAATTTTAACCTCCTTCTGCCTCATTTTCTCCATATGTAAAATGGGGATAACTTCCCACAGTTGTTGTGAGGATGAAATAAGGTAATATTGGTAAACCATTCTGTAAACCTGAAAGTGCTATAAAAATGCCAGCTATTAATTGAATGCTAGCTATGTAATTGAAATTGAATTCAAACCAAGGCCAGTATTCTAACCTCTATACCAGTGAGATCAAACTCAAATTGAAATGGGGGCCATAGTATATCAATGTATATCAGGATCCCTGCTTATTGAAGGCATATTGATTTAGAAAATGACATATTAATATTATCTATGTTTTATTTGTTAAATACTTCCCAATTACATCTTAGACTGGTTTAATCTCATCTCTGCTCTACATTATGCTGCCTCTTAGTGATTCTTACATGTTGAATATCTATGTCCAATATCATCCCCAGTTAGAGACCCTATTAATAGCAAACAATCTAACCTGTTCCTTTTACTAAGTATGATATTGGTAAAGTAATTCTATCCAGTACAAAATTGATCTGAAACTTTTTAATTTCTGAAAAGCAACTTTATGTTATAGTGTACCACTAACAGGAGGCACAAACACCATTTTAAATTATTTTGCTGCTAGGATTCTGCTCAAGTTTTATTTACATCAAAGGCCAGAAGAAACGTTTAAAAACCATGCAATCTACTTGGTGATTTCAAGGTCCCACCCAGCTGTAAAATTCTGCACTAATCTGATAGCTACATATCAAGGCAGCATGGTGCAGTGGGAGAATTCTTAATTTGGAATCAGATAGAACTTGGTTCAAGTTCCAGGTATTTAAGTTATTAACTACTTGTCATTGGGCAAGTCTCTTAATCTCTCTGATCCTTATTTCCTCATCTGTAAAGCCAGAGCAATACCTGTCATCGGTACCTTGCAGGGTTATTACAAAGAAAAAATGAAATAATGTCTATAAAGAGCTTTGTCATCTTTAAAGCACGTGTTCAATATCAATTAATATTAGTAGTAGGGGGATGAATTTTCTCTCATCCATTCATCCTCTTTCACTGAAGAGGATCCATTTGTAGGGTGGAGATGGAGTCTATAACCATGGAGCAAGTGCCTAAATAGGAGTGCCTGTACCTCTTGAGAGAGGATCGATTCTCTCATTGTGTATATTTGCACTACAGGAAGAATTCTCATTGACTTGAGTCAACTTCAGAGGGAGCTGAGTGTACAAAGGAGACTAGGGGAGTGAATAGCCTCTTAAATCTTTCATAGGCCTGGTTACATATGATGCTCTGGGGAACAAAACGCTGCCAAGATTGTGACATAGAGATGAAATCTCAGTGTGCACACTCAACAATAGCTTAAGTGGAAAATCTTACAAAGTAGGTAATAGATTTGTTTCTTTATAGGCAAGAAGATTCCTTTCATTGAATGCCTGAGCATGAACTTTAAACTCCAAAGGAAATCACCTAGGACATGCTTTCTTTCTTGTGGTTGAAAGTCTTTGCTATGATTTATAAACACAACAAAATTTTAGCAGTCCATCATTACCAGACAGGAAAATGAAGATGCAAGGGCTACACAACAATGATGTTGATGATGATAATGGTGATGATGATGATGATGATGACAGGCAGTGTGGAATAGAACAGTAGCATCACACTAAAAACTCCCCAGGGCACGAACCAGATAAAAATGTAATTGGGAAATATTTCTTTATTAATTAATTAATTTTTTTGGTGAGGCAATCGGGGTTAAGTGACTTGCCCAGGGTCACACAGCTAGTAAGTATCACCTGTCTGAGACTGGATTTGAACTCATGTCCTCCTGACTCCAAGGCCAGAGCTCTATCCACTGCACCACCTAGCTGCCCCAATTGGGAAATATTTAACAAAATAAATAAAAATACAATACAACATAGATAATGTTATTTTGTAGTTTTCTAAGCCAATATCCTTCCAGCAGTGAAGTGTTTCTGTTTGAATTTGATACCACTGGTGTATAGTCTAGAGAGCTGGCTTCAGAGTCAAAGACCTAGGCTGAGGTCCTGCCTGTAATATATACTGGATATAGGACATACCACTGGACAAGTGACTTGACCTCTCAGGGCCTCTTGATGACTCTCTAAGACTCAGTTTTTAGAAAAAGATGCTGATCTGAGGTGGGAGAGGAAGTTCTTCTCTAGGAACTCCTGACACTTATAAAAACAAGGTGTGATTAAAAATAATAATAAATTCACATTTTAATTTGACTTGACTTCTACTTTTAACTTTATTTTACTTAATATGACCTCAAATTTCTGCAAAAAAGAAAATACATGTGATTCTGGGAAACTACTTGAACACTCAAACTGAAATAATAAGCACTTAAAAGAGAATAACACACATGTTTTATAGGTTTATTAATATAAAGATATCTTAATGCTTTCCAAGTTGTTTTCCTTTCAAGAATTATAGTCATTATATCAATTGTCCTGGTTCTGCTCACTTCACTTCCGCCTCAATTCATACAAGTCCTCTCAGGCTTCTCTAAAATCTACTGCTTTTGTCAGTTCTTAGACACAATAATATTACCGTTGTTACTTTGATTGGTGGTCACCCACTTTGTTTCTAGTTCTTTGATACAACTATAAGTGCTGCTAGAAATGTTTTTGTTCTTATGAATTCTTATTGTTTTTCTTTGATCTCCCTGGGGTGCAAGCCTACTATTAGTCATGTCACTGTATTGGAGAGCATGCAGAGTTTGGTGACTTTTGAGGGACAGTTCCAAATAACTTTTTGTAATGTTTGGATCTCTGCAGAACCCCAGTGCATTAGAGTACCTGTTCTACTATATTCCTTTAAATAACTGATATTTTCATCAATTTTGCCAATCTGATGGGCATGAAATCGAACCTTGAAGTCATTTAAATTTGCATTCTAATTATAAAGCACTTAGTATAAGGCCTGGCACATGGTACGTGTTATATGAATGTCACCTATTACGATGATAATGATGATGATGATGATGATGATGATGGTGATGTGGAGCATTTTTCAAATAGTTGTTGGATACCTTGCCTTTCTTCCTTTGGAAATGGTCTGTTCACGTCCTTTGACTATTTTCTATCAGAAAATGACTCTTGTTCCCACATAGTTGTATCAGTTCCCTACATAACTTGTATATCAAGTTTTTGTCAGAGAAATTTGCTTCAGGAACATTTCCCCAATCAACTCCATCCCTTTAAATTCTATCCACATTTATTTTGTTTGTGAAAAAAAAATTCAGTTAGTACTGCACAACGGATTTATTTCATTTTGGAGGCCTTACAACAAGGGTCACCACACTAGAGCCTGCAGGCCCTATTTGGACTGCCTGTTTTTGTGGCCTTGAGCTAAGGGCCAGATTTGGCCTTCAGGTCATAGTTTACCTGGTCTATGCAAATGCCTTGATTTTAGAATGTTTTCCCCACTTTTAAGCTAGAAAGAATTGTTCTAGTGTGCGACTTATGTGGATTTTCGTTTCGTATGTATTAACCTAGGTTCTCTAACTCCAGAGGGAACAACGTTTTTTTGTTTTGTTTTACTATACTTGGCAGATACGTGATTGAAACTCAGGACCTTTCCTCCAAATCCAATGTTCTCTCTTTTCCAAGACATCTTGGAAGTCATTCTTTAACTATCACCAGTCATTCCTATTGATAATTTATCTGATCCTTTTTAGCGAGGAGGGCTGCTGTGCTGGCAGTCTCATATTTGCATCAATAGTTACACATGCCTTCTAACAACGAAATGTGATGAGGTTTGGGGTGAGGGAAGAGAAAAAGTAAGCTCTCTAGCTCCATCCCTTTGTGGGTGCAGTGCCTATTCTGACAGTCTAGGGGTGTAATCTAACGAGGTTTGCTTGATAAATCTTTTGGCTTAGCTTGGCTTTCACCCACCAGGAAAGCTTTGCTCTCTTCCCTTCACTCTGGATTTCAATAGATGCTAATTATGGTCACCTGCGGCTCCAAGAAGCTGTGGCACATGCAGTGACCATACCCTGGTAAAACTCTCTCAGCAGACTGGCTAAACTAGGTTGAGGGTAACTGACAGGCCTCAAACCCATAGGTGAGTTAGAGGCATATCTACCCCAAGCACATGAAGACATTCCCCAGTGGAATGGGTGGATGAGAACAATTTTTTGCAATAGCCGTGAAGGTGACTGAAACAGGCGCTGTGGAACACTTAGAGCTTGATTAGACATGGAAGACGCCAAGGTCATCCACTGAATCCTAGGCCATCGCTGGTCTTTCTGATTTTTGTGTTGCTGCTGGACTTTGATTATTTTAGAAGAGAGATTGAGGCTATTGACTTTGTGCAACTCTTCCTCACTTAAATCCAATCACGTGCAAGTTAAGACCACCCTCATGATGTCATTGGTTTTCCTTGAAAAGGAAGGATAAACAACAACCACTGTGGTAAAATAGAGCCTATCACATAAGTATAATTCAATAGTATATGATCTTTTATACTCATGATAGTGAAAGGAATAAGACAACTATATTAAAATGGGACCACATAGTTTGTGGGGCAGCTAGGCCTGGAGTCAAGAGACTTATCTTATTGAGTTAAAATCTGGACTCAGATACTTACTAGCTGTATGGCCCTGGGCAACTCATGTAACCCTATTTGCCTCAGTTCCTCATCTGTAAAATGAGCTGGAAAAGGAAATGGCAAACCACCCTAGTATCTTTGCCATGAAAACCCCAAATGGGATCATGAAGAGTCAGACACAACCAAACAATAACACATGTTGTGTCTCCCTGGTTCCTTATAGATAGAGGCAAAATGACTTCTTAACTTTTTTTTTGTATATGTCATGTACCCCTTTAGTAACCTGGTAAAACCTGAAGACCCTTTCTCAAAATAATGTTTTTTATACACATAAAATACATAGGTATTTATCACTGTGATATTACTCTATATTTCTAGGACTAACACAGTGATTTCACTGTAGCATCAACATTTAAAAAAACTTTCTTAATTGGCCAAGACCTGTGATTTTAATTGTGTGGAGAACTCACAGGGTAAAAATTGTCCCTCAGTCAAGGACAGAAATTTGGCTATAACTTAGGGTATTCAAAACTCCATCGAAGCAAATACAGACTTGGTGTCAAAAGGGATGGTGTCTGGCAATTTTCAGGTTGCAAAAGCCAGAGGCAGTTCTGTGATGATTTTAGCAGAAGGTTTAAAATGGATAGTGGATAGTGATATGGGCTGGACATATGATTTCATTGATAAAGGGAACTCCCAGGCGAGGAAATTCCATTCACCAATGCAACTTGATATCTTTTCTGTAACTTATAGCCTTAGACTCTCCTTTCATTCCTAGCCTTTCTTACTCATGTAGCATCTTGTGTATGCAATATGATGGAAGGGCCCTTTCCCCTCACTCCACTTCAAAGTAGGCATAGGTATTCTCAACTGATTTCTGTCTTCTCTGAGGACACTTTCAATTAGCTGCTGAGCCAGAACTCATATTCATAAAGGTGCAATTCCTTACCCTCAGACCTCTTTTTCCTGGAGGCCTCAAGGGACAAGGATAGATTTCTGAGCTCTACGTGCCCTAGCCTCTAGGCAGTAAGCTCACGGCCTTCTAGGCAATCCAGTGTCAGGGATGGGGACACCTACTGTGTCTTTCCTTTGATACCAGGACATTGTGAGATCTTTAAAGCCATCTGGTGTTTTTCCCTCTTCCTGGGAACTGCAACAATAGATATTAACTCCTGGAGCAGTCATAGTAGAAACAAAGGTATATTGTCCTAAAGGGAAAAAGCTGCAGGTAGAGAGCGACTGCTGAAAGAAATAACCAACTTGACGCTAATTAGTCTGATTTCAATGGAGATGGAATATAAAATATGTAAAGAGTAGCACTGTTTCTAGTATCCCAATGGAATTTAATATTAACTTTACCCCCAATTATAATCATTCTATAGTTCTTTATTGCTTAATATTCCATTTTCTGTATGTGGGAATAAAACTGCTTGTCCCATACTGGATTAATGTTTGTACTCTTATCTTTTCACTCTTCTCCTCCCCGCGCCATGGGAAAAGACCCCTTAGACTAAAGACAAATTTAGAATTGGCCCTCAGAAACCTGAGGTGGGAATAGAATTTCAATATGGGAATCTAGTTCCCATATTGCAGGGACAGACATCCTCGGAGCGATCAACCCAGGGCAAATCTAGAGGTCAGGTAAAGGATGGGGATAGGTAAAGACATCCACCTGCTCCTGTGAGCTCAGCCTAGCAGTGCCTGTCTAGACTGGCTAGTTTTATACTTGACAAAATAGTAATCAACAAGAAAAAAAAAGATTTTTGAGAAGGCTCAGTTGAATTAGTACAAGTTGTTGCGTGTAGACCGGGCTTCTTTCTATTAATCTGGCTGTAATAAGATCCAAGAGTCATTCTGTCCAAAGGCATACCCTCTTAGCTAAATCAATCTTTAGCTTACACCCTTGAAAGGTAAACATTGATTAAGCATACGACCTGTATTTGACAATTATTCTCCCCTACTGAAAAACTTCTAACCCTGGCTAGAGCACCCAAATGGGTTTCCTGACTATGAATTAATGCAGGTCAAAGGCTTCTGAGAGACTTCAGTGAACAGCATAGTAAAACCAGGAAGTACTTGGTTTACATGATTGCACTTTTAGAGAATCACACTTCTACAAAAGAATCCTATTTTGGGGTGATCAGTTAAAAGTTCATAATCCCAGATAGTTATCAAAGTAAGCTGGTGTAAGAATGCTCTGACAATTTTCTTTCTGTTTGCCTTTTTTTCCCCAAGTTGGCAGCAGTAACAAAGCATTTGTTGTCTCCACCGTTTGTGTCAGTTTTAAATCACCAATGATAAGTGTTCTTTTAGAGGTCACTGAGTGAGGGCTGAGATGGCAGTGTTTTCCAGCAGACAAATTGGACTTGGGCACTGTTGGTCCCGGCAGCAGCAACATCAAGGGAATAATATGACATGGTAACCCCAGCCAGTCCTTTGTGGTCAGCCCTCTGTCCTGTTTACCTTTGAACAGCCACTTTAGACGATTGTTTTGTTTTAGAGTTTAAAAAAAATGTGCACACCGATGTTACAGATAGAAGAGGGACCGAAATGAAATGTGAATTCCTCAGGTTCAAGAAAGTGAAATTGATAAATAGGTGACTAAAGCCTCTCTTCACTCTTTCTAGAGTTCCAGGCAGAGAGGATCAGAGCGTGTGATATTGATTCTGCTTTATTAAAAAAATGTTTCCCTCACAGTGTTTTCACCAAATAACATTCTTCAAAGTTTCTCATTTCTCTCTTGTTTACATCTGACATGGATACTCATTTATAATGCCCTAACAAGGTATTTTAGATACACATTTAAAATACCATAAAAAGGTATTTTAGATACTTATTTAAAATACCTTAAAAAGGTATGGCAGAAGCCAGGATAACTCATCATAGGACTCATTAAAATCCATGAAATACAAATAAGGGCTTTCCAAATATATTCTGTTGCCCTTCTCAAGTAACACCTTTGGACCTGGAAGTGTTGTTTCTAAAACTACAATTGGAAAATGAGCAGTGTGTGAAGTGGAATATTAAGGATATTTCAGTGAAGTTGAAATGCCTGAGCATTCTTGGCTGGATGTCTATCGACCCTCTGGTTACCAAAGGAATTTAAATTGGAAAGGTTCTTAAGAGAGAATAACTTCTATAAGACACCTTTTGAAGGCTATACAGCCAAGAGCAGCAGGCCTGCTATAGTGATGGAAATTATAAAATATGCCCCATGGAGATTCATAGGAGATCCCAGGATAAGAGAATGTTTCATGTAAGAGCTGTGAGGCTGAAGAGCATTCATCCTGGGATGTGGAGGTGCCGTAATTTACTTGTCTCAGGCAATAGGTTCTTTCTTTCTTTCTTTTCTTCTTTTATTAAAACTTTCATAGACTCCTAGGAAGTCAGAGCTGGGCTACAGAGACCATTTAGTCTCACTTTCTTATATTATAGATAAGGAAAGGAGGTGACTTTCCTGAAATCATACAAGGGACATATTATTCAATATATCCAATATCTCAATAGGTGCTGTGTTGATATCCTGACAAAAGTAAAGGGACAATGAATCAATCTTTTACCATTTTTAAGATTCTTACATGAAAACTTCAACAGAGTGCATATGTGTGGGTTTGTGTCCTCAAATAACTCAGTATATTAACAAAATGCAGAATCCATGTTCCTTTGCTCTTCCATATTTTGGCTTTAGTTTCTAGCTACTGCTTCTTTACCGAATGATGTGGTCACATGTGTAATTCTTATAAATCAGGGCTGTTCCTAAAGAAATTCTTCATCCTCTAAAGGTTTTATTCTCAAATTCTTGAGTTTGGAATTTTTTTAAATGCAATCCCAAAGACTGTCATTGAACAGAAAATTACCCTTTCACTTGGCTATAAGGCTGGATAGAAGTGTTAAAACTACCTAGCAAATCTATCTAAGAGGCCTGATTCTTATATTCTAGAGCAATATCTTTTTATAGATGTATAAATAGGCTCAGAGAGCTATTTGAAGCGGAGGCACCATTTAAAATCAAATTTTCTTTGCACCAAACTCAGCTCTCTAACCAACATATTACACTCCCACTGGATCATTCTTCAAGGATGTGCAACACTAGCAACCCTCAGGAACTCTCCCCACTCAGCTAAGTAACCAGTCTGGTACAATGGAGTAAGTGCTGGGATTGGTGTCAGAGGCCCTAGGTTAAAGTTCCACCTCTGAAATCAGTGGTGTGTTTTGCTTGGGCAAATCATTTAAACTATCTGGGCCTCAGTTTCCTGATCTATAAAATGAAGGAGCTGGATTAGATTGCCTCCAATTTCCTTTCAGGCTCTGAATCTATTATCCTCTGAGCCACAGCTCTCCTGTGGTCGACAGGTTACACGACTAGACTAAGGTGAAGCCTGGAACATGATATAGTCCAGTAACTCTCCTAGTGGACGATATTATAGGCAGAGCATAGCTTCCTTTGCTATGTGTTCCTGCCACAACCATTCCCTTCTTTCATTCAAAGAGAAGCCATATTCAGTATCTTTCTAGAAAAAGAGCAAAAAGGAAAAGAAAAGTTACGAAGGTTTTTTTTTTCCTGTCTGTTCTGCTTTATTAAAAAAAGTTTCCCTCACAGTGTTTTCACCAAATAACATTCTTCAAAGTTTCTCATTTCTATAGGCCATCTACCTCTTATGACAGTCTGTTCCAAAACATTGTAAACCAACCAACTAATCATGAGGTTAGCCTACATCTTCTCCCAGAGTGCCAAGGGACATGCTCATTTCCTCCACAGATACAAGCAAAGTCTTGTACAAAGGTTCACTACCCTGTAAGTTCATCAAGTTAATCAGAGTAATTCCTTCTAGTAGTTTCAGAGTAGTACCTTTAGAAATACATTGTGTCATTTAAACCTCACATCAACCTTATGAGATAGAGGAAAGAAGAGGGGAATAAGTATTTATATAGCACCTACTATGTGCTGACTCTATGCTAAATACTTTAGAAAGCATACCAACATTATTTCATTTGTTCCTTACAACAGTCCTTTAAGGGAGGTATTATCTCCATTTTACAGTTGAGGAAACAGAGGCAAACAGAAGTTAAGTGACTTGCCATGGGTCATACAGCTACTAAGTGTCTGAAATTGGATTTGAACTCAATTCTCCCTGACTCTAGGCCCAATGCTCCACCACCTAGCTGCTTTGGTAGATGCCATAATTCTTGGTATTATAGATAAATAAATAGGCCTAGAGTACTTAGAATCAGAGGCATAATGTGAAATCAGGTTTTCCCGACACCACACTCCCAATTATCTTTTTGTACACCTGCTCTCATATCCTTTTGAGTCTCAGTTGGTGGCAGTCTAATCCTGAGCCTTTCTTGTGCTAACTTAAAGTCAGTGAGTATAGGTATAAGTTGGTGCCAGCTTGCTAGACTTATGGAGGATTCCTAGAGTTAGGGGCATGAGCTTAATTAAGTGTAAAGTCCTTAAAATATAACCAAATCCCTTGGAGTCACTTATGCTCTGGGTTCAAGTGATAGAATGCTAAACTAGCTCGTCCTTTAGACATTCCAGCATTTGAAAGGGATTGCATGAAGTAGAGGTAAGCAGGAGAAGCATTCTAGTCATGGTGAATAGCCAGTAGAAAGACAAAGATGAGAGCTAGAGTGTCATGTGTGTAGATCAACAAACAAATTAACCAACAAACCTTTTTTAAGTATGTATTGAGGAATGATAAAAAAACCATTCTGATGGGACCATACTGTTCATGAAGGAGAATAATGAATAGTAAGGTTGGAAAGATAGGTTGAGGCCAGCTTGTAAATGGCCTTAAATGCCAAATAGAGGAGATTATGATTGTTCCTAGAAAAAAAGGAGTCACTGAAGTTTACTTAGTAGAGGAATGATACAGTAAGACCTGGGTTTGAGAAAAAAAACACTTTAGTAGCAATGTTGAGAATGGATTGGAGAGTGAATAATTTGAGGCAGGGAAACCCATTAGGCTCTTGCAAAAGTTCATACACTAGATGGTAAGGGCTTGAATTATAATGGTGGCTATATGAAAGAAGAAATGAAAGAAATATATGTAAGAGATGCCATGGAGGCAAAAATAATAAGATTTGGCAACAAATTTTACATGTGGGATTAGTGACAATAGGGAGGTCAGTGAAAAGGACAATAAGGTTATTAACTTGAGTGACTAGAAGAAAGGTGGTGCCCTTGACAGAAATGGGAAAAAGACCCAGGGATTTCAGAGTTATAGATTTGGGGGCTGAGATCAAGGTCATTGCCATTTCTATATTTGACTGAGATATAGTCAAGGCAAAGATCATTGGATTTGAAGAATGTGAAAAACCGGAAAGCAAAAGGTATTCAAGGGGATGTTGTTCAGTCATTTTTCAGTCATGTCCAATTCTTCATGACTCCATTTGGGGTTCTCTTGATAAAAACATTGGGGTGGTTTGTCATTTCTTTCTCCAGTTCATTTTACCAATGAGGAAACTGAGGCAAACAGGGTTAAGTGACTTGTCCAGGTCACACAGCTAGTCAGTGTCTGAGGTCAGATTTGAACTTAGAAAGATGAGTCTTCCTCATTCCAGGCCTTGAACTCTATCCATTATACCACCCAGCTGCCTATTCAAGGGGATATAAACATGTAATTTGAAGTCTTGAAGTATAAAGGCAGGATTGGGGTAGAGAGGAAGACCATGGAATGGGCACTGAACTCCTTGGGAAAGGAAAGAGAATGTGACCTGAGGTCTGGAAGATAATAGCTATTAGGATAACAGCCATCAGTAATCGGAAAGGGGAAATTTGTGTGGTTGGAGTGAATCTCAGAGGAGGAAAAGTCACCATGTGAAGGTAATATAGGAAGGATCTATGATATCTTTATTATGGGGACTGTAGGTATGCACAAGCATGCCTGTGGGCAAGGTGTGCTGTCACATGCTGGGGTGAACATTACCATTGGCCCTTTTCCCTCCCCTTGACCAAACCAATCCGTTTTCTGTACAGGTCTTTGATGAGGACCTCCCTTCAACAAAGCTATAAACATAGTAAAGGACCTCACTATTCTCCTTACTGACCTCCTTACTATTAGCCCACATGTAAAATTTATTGCCAAATTTAGTTTTTTCTATCCATAAAATCTACTCAAATCCTCCTTATTTCGATCTCAGCATTCTATCTGGGATGCCACAGCCACCTCTTATGTTCATATAGCTCTTTATAGTTACATCATGCTTATCCAAGTTCACATGACTAGCAAATTGCAAAACCAAAACTCATTCTTTGTTTTCTAACTATAGGTGCAACTCTTTCCACTATATCAAGTTCCCTTTCTAAAATGTGTGCTTACAAATGGATACACTGTTCTGTATTTGTTCTCTCTTCACAAAGATTTCCTCCCTTAGGATTTCACTGAAGACTTTCAGAAGCAGTAAACATTTCCAGAGAATTTGTTCCTATTCACAGATAAACCATGACCACCCCTGATGAACACAGAATCTTAAAAACAAAATCTTCTCCAATGGATTGCCTCCTCTATCAACCCTACTCTCTCTCCAAGCATCAGCCTCTCACTATTGACTGGCTACTTCTGCGCTGACTACAAACAAACCTCTGTCTTCTCCATCCATTAAAAAAACCCAAACAAACTCAACTCAGCTGAACTCTCTAAGAAGGCCTCTGTACTATACCTCCATGTCCTCTCCTCTCACTATATTCTAAACTCTGCAATCTGCCTTCTGACCTAATCATTCATCTGAAAACTGTTCACTCCAAAGTCACCAAAGATCTCCTAATTGCCAAATCTAATGTTTTGCTTTTTTCCCTCAATCCTCATCCTTTTTGATCTCTTCATAGTCTGACATTCTCTATAGCCCCCTTTTTCCTGAATATCCTCTCCTCTGTATGTTCTGGTGATTATTTCTCTCTCTTAGTCCTCTTCCTACTTCTCTGACTGCCCTTCCTCAGTTTCCATTGCTGGATCTTCATCAAGGTCATGCCTTACACACAGATTTAGTATGAGAGTTACAAGCGCAAGGGTCATCATTTGAAGGTAGAGAATCATAGAACTATAGCTGGAAGGAAACTCAGAGGACAGCTAGTTGAACCTATTTCCATTTAACAGATGCGGATATTGAGGCCCAGAGAAGTTAAGCAAGTTACCCCAAGGTATAAGGATCAGAATAGGCATTTGAACCCAGATCTTATGATTCCAGCATTTCTGTCCTTTCCAATGTGTCATGCAAATCAATCAAAAATTACTTTTATATTAAAAATACAGACTCCTTAGCATTAGTCCAAAATTTAAATGGATCTGTGCTCTCATTGCTATTATGTTATTTCTAATGAGGCAGATTATAATCCATCCTAGTCTTCTCATCCTCTCTAATTGCTGTCCTTGTTTAAATTAGGGACACTCATAGAAGCAATTGGAATGAGTTCTAGGGTTAGAAACTCTCTTTCTATGAGTCCTAGGAATTTTAAAATGGGAAGAAAATATATTTCTTCTTTGTATTTTGATTTCTATATTTGTCACAAAGGTGCATCTCTAAATGAATAATTAAATGGATTAAATAGTTAAAGGGATCCCAGTACTTGGGTAGACGTAGGATGGGAGTGGGGGGACTGAAGAGAAAATCCACTCTTCTCCTCCCCTAAGGCCAGTTAGGGCCATATAAAATAAAAGACATATGAAGAAAGACACTATCTACATCCAGAGAAAGAACTGATAAATAGAAGTATATATAGAATAATTATATCTATATCCATATATCTATGTATATATTTGTGTTTAATGATAGTAATCTCTAATGCAGGGGTGGGGGAGGGAAGAAAAAAAGGGAAAAAAGAAATTTACGTAACTTTTTTGTATATTTGGAGGGAATAGCAAGTTGTACATGGTAGAGTTACAGTTTCATGTGCAATCATCTTTTTTATTGTACTATGTTATGGAAATGCTTGTTTTGTTCTGTGAATTGAAAATAATATAAATTTTTAAAAATCCACTCACAAGATTTACATTTCCAGATGAAATTTGTTAAAGGATATTTTTACTAGTGGCTGGAGATGTGATAGATGCTACAGTCCTCAAGTCTGCATCCAGATTATGGTAGTAGTGCAGCAAATTCTTGATTAAGTCTCAACATAAGCTTTCTCCTTTTGTATAGGAAAATGCTTTTCTCTGGAGCACATTGTGTTAGAGATTCTCTTTCATTTGGGGTATTGAGTTGGGAGAGGATCTGGGATGGTGATTAGGAGAAAAGAAAAGTGTTTTCTGTTATCTCTGTTCCTAGATCTATGCTTTTGGATTTCTAACCATTGTGATTGGTTGAATGAACAAATGAGGGAGAATGGAAGAAGGGAGGGAATATGATTCATCCCATGTTTGACTTTGGAAGCAATTTGATAAAGCTTGAAGCCTGCTCTTCATGACGTTAGTTGTATTTCTGAAAAAACTCTTCCTTGCACAGGTGATTTTCAGTTCATACAAAGAACAAATGTGCCAATGTTTGCTTGTGGCCAATTTATTGATTGAACTCAACTCTATGAAACTAGCTTCCAGATTCTAAGGTGTGCAGTAGGTACAGTTAATAGATTAATATTCATTCAGAGGTTTTTTTTTTCCAATAAGCAATATTTTGAGGTCAGGTTACATCTATTGAAATGACCTATTGAACAATTGCCCACACCTAGAGTATGCCCTAACACAATGACCTTCCATAAATTTGTTTCAGGGAATTCTAAGACACTGAAGATATCAGTGGAACACTCACATTGTCCATCTGCTTTCACTGTCTTTACAAGTCCTCATATTCTTTTTTGTTAATACATTCTTTGATGGAATATTTTATGACAGCTCTTCATATACAATTATTTATGTTTGTCTGTTCCAGATTACTTATATCCATCATCTACCCCTCTCAGGGATTCTCACTTTTAATTCTCTGAAGACCATACTGTTTTATGACTCACAGTCATACACTATCCCCAGTAGACTATTGGTATAAATGGGATGGGCCTTTGTTTCAGGGAAAAGGTTGGTTTCATTAATAGAACTTGGTAATTTCCTAGAGGGAGTTTAGCCCATTTTAATCATCCTGTTTAATTCCTAAAATCAAGGCATGCAATTGCTATTGTAAAAGGAGTTACTTTGGAATGATACCTCTCAGCTGCATAAGGCCTAACCAAATGTAGTGTCACATTCCAATGTGACATTGTATAATCTATATCAAATTTCTTGCCTTCTCAAAGAGGGGAGTGTGGAGGAAGGGAGAGAGAAAAATTTGGAACTCAGAATTAAAACAAAAACAAAATGAATGTTAAAAATAGTTTTTATATGTAATTTGAAAAAAAAAAGTATAGAGAAAAATTCCAGTATGAGATTAGATAGGGGCGAAGGGAAGAAAATGACTTCTGATCACTCCTTAGGCAGCAGAAGAGTTGTCTTCTGTCCAATTCTAACCAAATTAAGGATGAAAATCTTCCAGGCTTAGCTTCAATAAAAAGATAGTTTCCATTTTAAAATAGATTTTCTTCTTTGGTTAGATAGCATAGTGGATAGAGAGTTCAACTTGGAATTAGGATGTTCCAAATTCAATCTGTTTTAGGCATTTATCAATAAGATCATCCTGGGCAGTTAATTAACCTCTTTCAACCTCAGTTTTCTCACCTGTAAAATGGGGATGATAATAGCACCACCTTACAGAGTTCTTGTGAATACCAAATGAGATAACTTTTGTAAAGTTATTTGCAAACATTAAAGCACTATTATCATTATCATTCTTAATTATATACTCATTCTTCAGAAGAAGAGAAATAGAAAATAAGTGCAAATTTGGACTCTTGCCTCTGGTTAACTAGAAAATCAGAGAGCAAAAAGGTAAACAGAAAAAACTCCAGAAGCCATTTCTACTACTCTTTGTCAAATCAGGTCACATCTTTCCACACATGCTTCTGTGAGGACCTCAACTTGTGTGTTAGGTTCACTCCAAAGGTTGACTTAACCCCTTTTTGGAAGAACTACCAAAGGAAATAAGTCCATTTGAAAAGAATTGAGCTTCAATATAGATTAAATCACCTTTCACAAACCAGTCAACATGGCTTTTTAGGAATTAGAATATTGGATCAAAAGTTTCCTATTCTACTTTATAATATATAGTCATCCCTCAATCCCATGACCTATTATTCATGAAACAAATCAGTATTCACAGAGCTAGTTGGGAAAGTGGTTGGCTTTTCCACATCCCTTATTCATACTTATTATTCACACAGCTTAGATGGATATGAGGTATTGACCAACATAAGTAGAGAATTGAGGACCCCTTGTAAACCTTCCTCCAGTCCCCTGTATTCCACTTTGGTCAGTCAGTAGTGCCCATTATCATGCCCCCCCTTTATTAATATAACATGTAATACATATGTATATTGCTAATTCAATTATTAATTAATTTTCAGGTAGGTTCTCTAAATAAGATAAAAAGGAGGTTGCTAGAGGGCTCATTGGCAGTGGACTGACTGGTATCCAGAAAGAAAAGGTAAAGTTACTATTCACAAATTCATTCCTATCTAGTTCTATATCTACAATATTAAAAATAAATACAATGAAAACTACATTTCACATACATGATAGAAAAGATAAAACAAAATTTCGATTCTGTCAATCTAACCACATTGATTCAGTTAATCATACTTCCAGATGGTTTGAGGGACTAAAATAGTCCATGTGTATGTGTTGGCATTCTCCACTGGTTGCATTGAGAAACCTGACTGTTATTGTTAATATTAATGTCACAGCTTCGATGGTGAGTCACCAAAGTCCATCAATGACTATTATTCAGCAAAGATGTAAATTGCTCATTTGTCATAGAGAGTAGTTATAAGCCTTTCAAATAAATATGCTCAATATTTGGTGCTCTGGTGATTGTAGCTCTTTTTTCAAGTCCATACCAGGAAACTAGAAACTGAAATTAAGCTCAAAAATCTTTGGAAGTCTCTCTAACTCTCTGGAGATGAACGTTTGCTTTACAGCAGGGATTCTTAACTCTCTTTCTCTCTCTCTCTCTCTCTCTCTCCTCTCTCTCTCTCTCTCTCTATGTATGTATGTATGTATGTATGATGCTCCACCTTGGGCAATCTGGTAAAGCTTAGTGACTCCTTCTGAGAATGTTTTAAATGCAGAAAATGAAATCTATAGGAAAACAAAGAAATTCAATTATATTGAAATACCTCTCTCTCTCTCTCTCTCTCTCTCTCTCTCTCTCTCTCTCTCTCTCTCCTCTCTCTCTCTCTCTCTCTCCACATTCATAGACCCCAGGTTAAGAATTCTGCTTTAGAGACTGTCTTTTTTTTTCCCAGACAGTTTCTATCAGGTGAAAGCTTTCCTATGCCTCTGTTCACAGGTCTACTGGGTTTTCTCTTCCAATTTGTCTTAGACTCTCCTCAATAATGCCCTTTTGGCTCTAGAATTTTAGATGAGCTCTTTCTTGGTTCAATATGAGTCCATGTAATAGACAAACATTGTTCTTTCTCTGGAGATTGAGGCAACCAGCATTTATAGCAGGTATTTCTCCAGCTAAAGTTAATGACTTGACATTCATGATATGTCAATCCTCTTGGGAGTCACTCTATTTTTGATCTGATCCCAAAAAGATCTAAAAACTTCCTTAAACAAGTGTTGCAATTTCTGCCATGGGGCTGATTTTCCTTCCACTTAGCTTCTATGAAGGGCCCTTTCTGGAGTTATCAATGTCTGGCACAAAAATGAGCCCCTTCTACTGATTCTGTTGTGTTTGGAAGGTCACTAGTTTATCTTGTTACTGAAAAACCAGAATTTTAGCATTCCTTCCCATCCTCTAATATCTGGATAATGGCATAAGCTCAGTGATAAAATTTCTACTTTGAATTTATATTTATGGCTCTCTTCCAGTGCTCAAGACAACTCCCAGCATTTCTTAGTCACTTTTGATTCAATTTCTAATTCCTTGTTTTGATTCCCTCCACCAGACCTTACATTCTGTTTTCCTAATATTTGATTATTTGCAAATTTCTTTCAACTCAATTTGTCTCTGTTGCTGGTTCCTGCATTTCTCTCTAGTGATTTAATCAATCACTTTCTTTTTAGTATTAGTTATTCACTTTCATTTTGGTGTATTACCAATAATTTTTTAAGCTAGCTCTTTTTGATGATGTTTAACATCTGCTGAGTTAAATTACATTCCAGGTTGCTGAAAGAAATGGCAGATGTCATTACTGAACCACTGTCAGTGGTCTTTGAGAGATGATTTTAAAATACTTGTTTTAGAGGCAGAGCCAAGATGGCAGAGTAAAAGCAGTGACTTGCTTGAGCTCTCCTCTAAACCCCTCCAATGACCTGTAAAATATGATTCTAAGCAAATTCTAGAGCAGCAGAACCAACAAAAAGACAGAGGGAAACAACTTTCCAGCCCAAGACAACCTGGATGTTTGATGGAAAATGTCTGTTGCACCAGGCTGGGAGAAGAGCACAGTTCAGCGTGGGCCATGTAGGCAAAAACAGGGCATCAGTGAACCTGGAGCAAGCCTTAGGGCATGGAATCATGGGCAGCTATGGTGGTTTCTAGACTTTTCAACCCACAAACACCAAAGTCAACTTAGAAGGTCAGTAAAACAGTATAAAAGGTCTGTTCGACCTGGGTGAGAGAAGATCATGGCCTGGCTCCAGCCCTGACACAGTCATGGGGTGGTGCCCACAATGATAGTGGCTGCTTGTGGAGCTCTCAGCCCACAGATGGTGGGGGGATCGAGCAGATGATCAGAAGGGGATTGCAGGGATCTCTTTGCTGGTGCTGAGGCAAGAATCTCTTGCTTTGCCCATGCTTGGATCTAGGTCACAGTCCTGGGTGGTGGTCCTGGGGAGGTGGTGTAGTGGAGCTTGTGGCGGAGGTGGATAGGGAATCTTCCTCATAGTTCTGAGGCAGAAAAGAGAGCTTGTGGTCACTCATACATCACAGCCCAGGCCAGAAAGGAGTAACACCTTGCCCTTGATCATACCACCTTGGAAGAACTGAAAATTTACAGGTCCCTAGAAGTATCTCTGAAAACAGCTGCAAAAAGCCCCTGAAGCTTGGGGCAGTACATTATCCACACTGGAAGCACAGCCTTACCTTAACAAAGAGTTTATAACTCAAGTAATTGGCTGGGAACATGAGCAAACAGAGCAAAAAAAAAGTCAGACTATAGAATCTTATTTTGGTGACCAAGAATATCAAAACATACAACCAGAAGAAGACAACAACGCCTCCAAGAAAAAACTGAATCAGTCTCAGGCCATGGAAGAGCTGAAAAAGGATTTTGGGGAGCAAGTAAGAGAAGTAGAGGAAAAACTGGGAAGAGAAATGAGACCGATGCAAGAAAATCATGAAAAACAAATCAAAGCTTGCTAAAGGAAACCCCAAAAATATTGAAGAACATAGTACCTTAAAAAATAGACTAACCCAAATGGCAAAACAGGCCCAAAAAGTCAATGAGGAGAAGAGTGCCTTGGCAAACAGAATTGGCCAAATGGAAAAGGGAATCCAAAAGCTCACTGAAGAAAATAATTCCTTAAAAATTAGAATGGGGCAGATGGAAGCTAATGACTGTATGAGAAATCAAGACATCATAAAACAACACCAAAAGAATGAAAAGATAGAGGACAATGTGAGATATATCTTTGTGAAAACAACTGACCTGGAAAATAGATCCAGGAGAGATAATTTAAAAATATTGGGCTACCTGAAAACCATGATTAAAAAAAGAGCCTAGATATCTTTTTTCAAGAAATTATCAAGGAAAACTCTCCTGATATTCTGGAACCTAAGGGTAAAATAGAAATTGAAAGAATCCACCAATCACTTCCTGAAAGAGATCCTGAAAGGAAAATTCCTAGGAATATCATAGCCAAATTCCAGAGTTCTCAGGTTAAGGAGAAAATATTGCAAGCAGCCAGAAAGAAATAATTTAAGCATTATGGAAACACAATCAGGATAACACAAGATTAATCAGCTTCTACATTAAGGGACCAGAGGGCTTAGAATATGATATTCTGGAGGTCAAAGGAGCTAGAATTAAAACCAAGAATCACCTACCCAGAAAAAATAAATCCTTCAGGGGAAAAAATGGAAATTCAATGAAATAGAGGACTTTCAAGCATTCTTGATGAAAAGACCAGAGCTGAATCAAAATTTGACTTTCAAATATAAGACTCAAGAGAAGCATGAAAAGGTAAACAGGAAAGAAAAATCATAAGGGACTTATTAAAGTTGAAGTGTTTGCAATCCTAAATGGAAAGATCATATTAGTAATTTGTGAGATCTTTCTCAGTATTAGGGTAGTTTGAGGGAACACACACAGACACACACACACACACACACACACGCATATATATATGCATATGCATATATATATGTATATACACAAACATATATATGTGTGTGTATATACATATATACACACACATATATATATATTTTATATATATGTAGACAGAGGGCACAGGGTGAGTTGAATATGAAGGGATGAAATCTAAAAAATAAAATTAAGGGGTGATAGAAGATTTTACTGGGAGAAGGAGAAAAGGAGAGGTAGAATGGGGTAAATCATCTCACAGAAAGAGGCAAGAAAAAGCTTTTACAGTGGAAGGAAAGAGGGGGAGGTGAGAGGGAATGAGTGAATCTTACTGTCATTAGATTTGGCTTAAGGAGAGAATAAGTTACACACTCAATTGGGTATGGAAATCTATCTCACCCTACAGGAAAATGGGGGGGGGAATAAGAGGGGGAAATAATAGAAGGGAGGGCAGATTGGGAGAGGGAGTATCAGAAGCAAATATTTTTGAAGAGGGACAAGGTCAAAGGAAAAAAATAGAATAAGAGGGGGGTGGGATAAGATGGATGGAAATATAATTAGTTTTTTACAACATGACTACTATGGAAGTGTTTTGCGTGACTACACATGTGTAACTGGTATCAAGTTGCTTGCCTTCTCAATGAGGTGGTTGGGGAGGGAGGAAAGGAGAGAATTTGGAACTTAAAGTTTTAAAAACAAATGTTAAAAAATTGTTTTTTTACATGCAACTGGTAAATAAGATATACAGGCAAAGGAGTATAGAAATCTATCCTGTCCTACAGGAAAGTAGGAGGGGAAAGGGATAAGAGAAGGTGAGGAGTGATAGAAGAGAGGGCAGATTGCTGTGGGAAAAGGTATTCAGAATGTGTGCCATCTTGACATAGGGGAGGGGAGAGATGGGAAGAAAATTTGGAACTCAAAATCTTGTAGAAGTGAATGTTGAAAACTAAAAATAAAAAAAAGATTAATAATAAGAAAAAAAAATGCTTGTTTTATTCCGTAAATTAAAACAAATTAATTAATTTTTTTTTTAAAAAAAGAAAGATGATGGAAAATGGTACTGGTGCTGCAGGGTTTAAAAAAGGCAAAGTTGCCCCAGATGTTAAAAAGAAAGAGAAAAGTGGATGTAAATAACAGACCAGTGAAATTCAGCTTTGTTTCTATCAAAATTCTGGAAGGTTGGCTGGTAATTAGCTAACAAAGAAAGAGGTGATCTCAAAGAGCCAGGATGATGTCAGCAAGTCATGAAGGATTTACCTCATTTCCTTTTCTGACAGGGTTATTAGACCAGTTAAATCAGAGGAATAGTTGACCCAGAATTTAGCAAAGCATTTGATAAAATCACATTTTTCTTGTGGAAAAGGTGGAGAGCTCCATTAGAAGTGTCAAATATGTAGGCCCTAACACTCCTGAGTCAGCACAAACCCGATTAAAATGCAATTGGGGAATATATAACAAAATAAATAAAAATAAAATGGAACATAGATAATATTAAAATGTGATTTTCTAAGTCAACATGTAGCCAGCAGGGATTGTTGTGGACACCTGAGTGACCTGTTTCTTTTAGAGTTTGAAAACCACTGGCCAATGTGGCAATGCAGTTAGGCAGACTCAGACACCTTTGCTAATGGCTCAATGTCAACTTTGGAGGGTATGGAGTACCTCCGTGGTCTGTCTTTGGTCTTATGCTATTTTTATCTTTGTAGGGAGCCATATTTCCAAAAGGCTGTGCAAACACATGAAGTGTGTGTGTGTGTGTGTGTGTGTGTGTGTGTGTGTGTGTGTGTGTGTGTGTGTGTGTGTGGTTCTTTAAGGGAATTGGTTAAATAATACTAGGAGGAAGCTAAGGAAGAAAAATGACATGGTGTATTGTATTTCTCCAAGGGTTCTTTGGATTTTGAGATTTCCTCTTCCTTTCTGTTTAAGTCAGATGTTTGTATTGAGGAAAGCAGCAGTATTAACACAGTTTTAGGAAGTTTCATCACTCCTACTGATGACTCATTGCTCCCCTTCATTTTTGAAGAAGATCAATGACATCACAGGGTGATGTTTTGACTCATGTGTGAATTGGGTGTAAGTTGCATGAAATCATCAGCCTCACTCTCTCTCTCCCAGAGCCATTGAAGTCCAGTGGCCACACAAAAGTCAGGATGACTGGTGATGGCTGCCAGAGCAGTGGATGATCTTGGTGTCTTAGATGTGTAACCAAGCTCTAAACGCTCCACAGTGTTTGCTTCGGCTACCTTCAGGGCCATTGGAACAAATTGTTCTCATCTACCCTTTCTGCCCAGGGAAATCTTCATAGGCTTGGGGTAGACATCCCCCTAACTCACTAATGGGTTTGAGTCTGTCGATTACCCTCAACCTGGTTTAGCTCATATGCTGTGTAGCCATTGAGCCTGCTACAGCTTTTTGGAGTCACCGGTGAGAGTTGGGATATAGTTGGACACCAAAGGTGTATGAGTAACACTGAAAAGGCTCAGCAAGTCCTCACACCAGAGGTGCAAGTCCTTCCTGAATATCCCATGCACCTAATACCAATGACTAGTGTGGGACTTAATGAGGTCATACACTTCTAATCATTAGAAAATTGACCCATCTGTGGAGTGAGGGCAGATTCTTGATCTCTCAGCATTCTGGTAGCAATAGTCATTGGTGATAGAGACGCTGTGGAATTCATCCATGGCAAGTCCTTTCCCAACTAAACAAGTCCCCAAACACAAGAAGCATAGTATAGCCTTTTTTATTGGAAATCAGGACTTATTTATTCATCTACTTAACAAGCATCAATGCCAAGTATTGAGCTAAAAAATTAGAACTACTAAGGCAAAAAGAAAACAGGTTTTGCAGTTATGAAGCTTCCATCTTGTTTGGGGGAAAACAACATAAACAAAAGGAAGTAATTTCTGGTGGAGCAAGGGGAGGACATCAGCAACAATTGGAGAGAGGAGAGGAATCTGGAGTTTCCTTCTGTAGGCTGTCACATTGGAGCTAAGCTTCCAAAGAAACTAAAGATTCATTGTATAAGCTGAAGTGAGCAAAGAGCACATTTCAGGCATGTTGGTAGAGGCAAGCTGGGCCAAGCCATGAAGGCAAGAAATGGAATGTCATATACTGGGAAGAGCAAGCCAGACCAGTTTGGGTGGAATGCAGAGAGATGAAAAGGAATGCACAATAAGCCCACAATAGAATATTTTAATGAAAAGGACCATAGGCAAATACATACACACATTCTTTACAAGGTACTTCACAAGTGGTTATGCAATTTTTAATGCCATGG
This sequence comes from Phascolarctos cinereus, assembly GCF_003287225.1. Classification (NCBI taxonomy): domain Eukaryota; kingdom Metazoa; phylum Chordata; class Mammalia; order Diprotodontia; family Phascolarctidae; genus Phascolarctos; species Phascolarctos cinereus. The sequence continues at coordinate 99,995,609 of NW_027556402.1, read as the reverse complement.
GTAGTAATTAGGGATCTATTCCCCACAAAAAATTATTATCTCTGTTTAGGTCCATAAACATAATATCGTGCTTGTTTTCCCTTATTTCTGTTGAAATTGAGATTTGTAGTCTCCACCATTAATTCTCTTCTTTGTCTTGTGGCTCCACTTTTTTTTTTCCAAAAAGAAATACAACTTTATCTAGAATGATTTCTCAATACTTGTGATGCTCCCTAGGAGTTTCCAAATAGTTTTGTGTTTCAGCGATGCTACTTTTCCTCTCCCTGTTCCCATCACACAGTGTACCTCGGAGTACAAAGTCCAGAGCTCATGAATATTATGAAAATGGCCATGCTAGCAGTAGGTACCACTCAGGCATGTTTATGAAGAGTCCTCTGGGTCTGTTTTTATTTTCCTTTGTGTTGGTTCCAGGAGACTGGTCCATGTGTTACCAACACATTTCAGGAAAGACTTATGGTACAAGAGCAAGCTGTGCCAACACTTGTTTATTTTGGGAAAAGAAGAATATGAGCAAACAAACCCAACCCCCTGTTGCTTTACTTCTGCTGGATGAAAGCATCCCCATCTATTTCTTAAGCCCAACTGTTATCAGGCCAGCTTGAAGACAGTTATCTAGGGAGTCATGTTTTATATTGATGACTTGTTATAATTGCTATTGCAAAAAAATTATTGGTTGTTAAAATGCTATAATTTTTACCGCTAAAAAAACCCAGAAGAATCTGGGAAGATGGCAGAGTAGGTCAGAAAATTCCAAACTCTCCAGATTTCCCCACAAAAAAGACAAAACAGCACCTCAGAGCAAACATAGAGTGGTAAAGATAAACAAGATTTGGGGCAGAATAGTGGTCTTCCTGGGATAACCCAGAGAATATCTGAAGAAAAATTCCAAGACTGAGATTTGGTCCCTGTGAAGTCTAAATACCTCCACACTAGTTCCACTGAAACAGCAAGTGGTGAGCCCTGGGGCTAGAGTTGAGAGGTAGCCTTGGCCCCAGCCACAGGAATTTTCACCTCCAAGATAGTGTGGGGAGTTGGGTGTCTGAGTGGGGGGAAGATTGAGGGAGCCTCTGCTGATAAGGGACTCCAGACCCAGCTGCTGAGAAGTGGCTCTGGGTAAGAATAAACCAGCACACTCCATGTGAGTGCAGAAACAGTGGGGTGGGGATGCCACTAGCTGTGGGCACTAACAGGAGGGCAGAGTTCTTGGTTTCAATTCCAGGCCAGAAGGGAGAAATGAAGGAGGACCTGAGGCTAAAGGCACAATCCCCCATACTCCAGGACTAGAGGTGATTACAATAAGTTGCTATGAATTAAAAAAAAAATGGTAGGCAAAGGAGAAAGAACCCCACCATAGAAAGTTACTATGGGAATAGAGAAGACGAGGGCTATCTTCAGAAAAGGATAGTGAAGGAAAAAAGTAAAAATAAAAAAAAGCCTTTTCTACCACAAAGAGTAATGCCAAATGGTCACCTGCCCCAAAAAGAATTCAAGGAAGAACTTTAAAAAGACTTTAAAAATCAAATGAGATTGAGGAAATTTATTTAAATAAGAAAAATCCAAGAACAACAAGAATATTATGGAAAGAGAGTTAACCAACTAGAAAAGGAGATACAGAATCTTTTTTTTTATGAATTTATTTTGATTTATCAACAGTCTCTTCCATATGCTTTTGAGTTTAAAATTTTTCTCCCCTTTCCTCCCCATCACTCTCCCCAAGATGGCACACAATCTGATATAGGCTATACATATACATTCCTACTAAACATATTTTCACATTAGTGATTTTGTAAGTAAGAATTAGAACCAACAGGAGGAACCAACAGAAAGAGGAAACAAAATTCAACAGAAGAAAAAAAATAACAAATTGTATGCTTCGATCTGCATTCAAACTCCATAGTTCTTTCTTTGGATGTGGATAGCATTTTCCATCATGAGGCCTTTGGAGATGTCTTAGATCCTTGTGTTTCTGGGAAGGGTTAAGTTTATCAATATTAGTCATCACACAATGTGGCTTTTATTGTATACAATGTTCTCTTGGTTCTGCTCACTTCACTCAGCATCAGATCACATGAGTCTTTCCAGGTTTTTCTGAAGTCAGCCTGTTCATCATTTCTTATAGTGCAATAGTATTCCATTACATTCATATATCACAAATTGTTCAGCCATTCCCCAATTGATGGGCATCCTCTCAATTTCCAATTCTTTGCCACCACAAAGAGAGCTGCTATAAATATTTTTGTACCTTTCCCATTTGTGTGATCTCTTTGGGATATAGCCCTAGAAGTGCTATTGCTGCGTCAAAGGGTATACACATTTTTATAGCCCTTTGGGCATAGTTCCAAATTGCTCTCCAAAATGGTTGGATCATTTCACAACTCCACCAACAGTGCATTAGTGTTCCAATTTTCCCACATGTCCAACATTCGAGATACAGAATCTTAAGGAAGAAAATGACTTCTTGAAAATTAGAATTGGGCAAGGGGAAGCCAGTGAAGTTATGAGACCAAGAGATAATTTAAAAAATAATAAAGAATGAAAAATTATAAGAGAATGCAAAACGTTTCATAAGAAAAACAACTGATCCAGAGAACAGCTCAAGAAGAGAAAACATAAAAATAGTAAGATTACCTGAAAGCTACTATCAAAAAAAGAATCTTGATACAGTAATACAAGAAATCATTAAAGAAAATTTTCCTGAAGTGGTAAAACAAGAGGGGAAAGTAAAAAGAGAAAAAAAAATCCACTGAGCAGCACCTGAAAGAGATCCTAGGAGGAGAACCTATAGGAACATCATAGCTAAATTCCAAAACCCCCAGCTCAAGGAGAAAATATTATGAGAAACAAGAAAAAAAATTCAAATAAGGTGCAGCCACAATTAGAATCACATAAGACCTAGCAGTGCCAACCCTAAAAGACCAGAGGTCTTGGAATACTATATATCAAAGAGCAAAAGAACTGGGACTGTGGATGAAAATATACCCAGAAAAGTTAAGCATAATCCTCAATGAAAAAATATGGACATTTAACAAATTGTCAGATTTCTAGGATTTTATTGCAAAAAAGACCTGAACTCAATACAAAATTTGACATATAAGATCCAAGGGAAATATAAGGTAAACATCAAAGACTAATTACAAGGGACTCAAAAAGGACAGGAGGTTTACTTTTTATATGAGGAAATGTAAACTATATATCTATTATAATTATAATTAGTATATAATTAGTAGTTATATTTGTGTGTAATTATAATATGATATAAGCATATTATAATTAGTAATTAGCTTACAATTAGTAATTGGATAGTTTGAAAGAAAGATTGGGGTAGAGCTGAATATGATGTGATCTAAAAAATAAAACCATCTAGGAAAAGCTAAAAAGAGTAATTATCTTATACAAATGAGGTGTGGGAAGAAGAACTGACACAGAGGAATTAGATGGGGGAGGAGGGCTGATAATTCTGGAACCCTACTCTCATTGGGAATGGTTTTCAGAGGGAACAACACATGTATATTTAGAAGGGTATGGAAATCTAACTTCAGAAAGAAATAAAAGGCTAAGGGAGAAGGGAGAAGATAAAGGAGGGATTTTTAGAGGGAATTCTACTTACACCAGATCTGGGTTAAAGAGAGAACGATATATACATTTAGAATGGAATAAAAGTCTTCTAAATTTATAAAGAAATAAGAGGATGAGGGAATAGAATAAGGGGTATAGAGGGATGTCTAGATTAAAGGGAATGGGATAAGGAAGGAGCAACATATATATTTCGAAGGCTATAAAAGTTTTCTAAATTTAGATAGAAACAAGAGAGCAAGGGGAAAGAGTGCGGAGGATCTTTGGGGGAACAGATTAAGTAATGGGAGGGCAAGGTAGCAGGAAGAGTAGAGGAGTCAGGAAGGATATGAAATAAGAGATACACAGAAATATAAAATAAAGATCATTAGTAGAATTTATTAGGGAATGAAAACAGATCTCAGACAAATTAAAGCTAAATTAGGCTTAATCAAAAAAGAAAAATAGGGAAACTATCAATACTGTTTTAGACCCTTTAAAATAACTAGACAGTGTAAGGTTGGAATATTGCTGTGGTGTAGGAAAGGATGAGTTGGTAGACTTAGAAAAATATGGACAGGCTTGGACTTAGGAAGGAAGATTTTTTCCACTCTCAGAGAAACAGAGGACAAACAAGTATAGTATGGTCTTACCTAGATGCATATGAATTAATGAGTATGATTATAAATATCTAAGTGTGTATATGTGAATATAAGTGTATAAATCTATGTATATATGCATGTATATATGTTGTATGAAAATGTACATGTATGTGTATGTATGTGTATATATAATACATACATTTTCTCTTTCTACACACACACACACACACACACACACACACACACACACACACACACACATCAGTATATCTGCTCTCATTGTAGACGTCAGTGGGGGGGAGGAAGAGAGAAAAAAAGACCAAAGTAAAAAGTGTGCAGCAGAGAACAAAAGAAAACTCACAAGGAAGCAAAGAAAAGATGGATTGCTCTGAACATAATGTGTGATATTTATTATATAGGTTTCTTAAAACAAAATTTATTGCTGTATATTTTGAATCTTCTCTTATTTTCTGCTGTGCACATAGCAATGATTTTTTTTCTTTTCTTATTTTCTTTTTAAATTTTAGTATTAAAGTTTATGTATCTTTTCCTTTTCTTATTGTGTATTTAAGTTTAAAATAAATAAATTTTTAAAAAAACCCACCATGCTGGAATTAAGAGAAAAGATCTGATAGAAGAGTAGCAGTGTATTTTAAGTGTTTAATTCAATTCTAAACAATGAACAGTATAACGCTGTCTAAAATAAAAGAGTTGGCAAATGTAGTTTTATTGCCTATCCAAAGGCAACAAGAAATACCATTTCATGGGACATTTGGTCATCTTAAATTTCAGTGATTGAACTGTAGCTCATGATTTTGCAAGGAGGTCACAGTGGAGCTATTATTGTGTAAAGATCAATAGCTGTTGCAGAAGAGGAAGAGATATTATAAAAGGAACTCAAGAAAGGACTGGAAACTGGGTTAGTCTGTGCTTTAATATTCAGTAATTTTAATACAAGGGTGAGTACAGGGAAGGAACTTGAAAATTATTTTGGGGGAGAAAATGTGGTTTAGGCATAAGTGAGGAGAGAGGCCAAAGGTTTGAACACTATGCACATGCTTCACCCTTACATGAATATTTCATGTTAGAAAAAACTTTTGAGGTGCTCAATATAACAAGCATTGAGCAACATTGCAAGAAATGAAATTGGTTATAGTTTTACAAAGAGTAAATTCTTACCAATGGGTGCCAATATGGGAGTGATTCCTGAATCACTATCTTTGCAGTTGGACTATTAACTTGGTAGAGCTAAGATCAAAATGAATAACAAATCATACAAAAGAAAAACGAAAAGATTTAGCGAGTAATTGAAATAGCTCCAACCTGACCTTTTTAAACAAGATGTTGTCACTGAAAATTAGGGCATGTGTAAAATGATAGCCGTAAACCTAAATTATAACCATTTCCTGGTAGAGGCAGGTAGGTGCTGCGATGGGTAAAATGCTGGAGAGTGGGAGTCAGGAAAATCTGAGTTCAAATTTTGTCTTAAATATCTAAGTATGTGACTGCGCAAATGGGTGCGGCCTCTTAAAGGATTTATTCTGTGAAGCTTGGATTCAGTCAAAAGGCCACACCCAAGGACCTTGAAGGCCACATGTGTCCGCAGGTTCTGCACCCCAGAACCTCTTTTAGCTTCAGCTTTCTTATCAGTAAAATGATAATAATATATCACTTATCTCTCAGAGTTATTGAATCAGATGAGATACATATCAAACACTTTGTACACCTTAAAAGTACAATATCAATCCTAGCTAATAAGCTACCACCTAAGGAATTTTAGTTGATATAAACCGCTAAAGGAAGAATAGAAATTGTATCAATTAGCAAATGCTCGATCTTCTTGCTGCTGGTGGCAACTATTTAAAATATAAGCTAATTTCTGCAGTCCAGTGGAATATTGTGGAAGATGAGGAGCATAAGCAGTGAGAGGTGGTGGAGATAAAAAAAAGTTTACAGCAAGTTTGCTGAGAGCCCCAATTTAACCATATCTTTCCAAGGGCTCTCAAAGGAAAAAACAAAAACAAAAACCTAGAATGGCAACAAAGATGGTAAAAGGAAAATATCTCTAAAATTTTCTACTAAAAAATTCTTTTCTTTAGTATTGACAGTGGAGTGAACACTTTTGGACTCTTTCATTACAGTCTTGCACGTGCAACATGAAGATTAAAGAAAACAAAGACAGGAAGGGCAGCTGATTGGAACCATTATAGTCAGAGGAGGTCCCTGCTGGAGATCACAAAATTTTGAGGGCATTAAGGGATCTGTTCTCACAATACTGAAGGAGCACTTTGGATTTCTGGCCAAAAAGTTACTAACCTGTACCTACTCTTGACCTAGCAATACCATTACTAAGTCTACACCCTATAGAGATCAAAGAAGAAAAAAAACCATTTGAACAAAAAATGCTTATAGCAGCTCTTTTTTTTTTTTTGTAGTGGCAAAGAACTGGGAACTAAAGGGGGATACTTAGTTGTTTCTGACTCTTCTTGACCCTATTTGGGATTTTCTTGGCAAAGATACTGGAGTAGTTTGCTATTTCCTTCTCCAGCTTATTTTACAGATGAGGAAACTGAGGCAAACAGGTCTAAATGATTTGCCCAGGTTCACACAGCTAGTAAATGTCTGAGTCTGGATTTGAACTCATGCAGATGAGTCTTCCTGACTCCAGGCCCAGCAATCTATCCACTGTGCCACCCATGCCTATCAATTTGGGATAAACAAATTATAGCATATAAATATAATGGAATACTAGTGTGCTGTAAGAAAATTAGGAAGGGGTAGTTTTTGCTCAAACCTGTGAAGACTTATACTGGCTGATGTGAAATGAAGGGAGCAAAACCAGGAGATCAATTTGTATAATAAAAACAACATTGTAAAGACATACAACTTTGAAAGCCTTTAGGATTCTGGGCAATGCAGTAACTAATCACGGCTCCAGAGGACTGGAGTCTTCCCTCCCCTTGATGAAGACGTAATTGACTCTCAGATGCGAACAATGACGTAATTTGTTTTGTTTAACTACATATATTTACATGTTTTGTTTTGTTTTGTTTTTCAGAGTGGGGGATAAGGTGACAAAGAGAGAAAATAGATTTCTGTTAAGTGAAAAAATTAAAACAAAGATCTGAAAGAAGAAAGGGCACCAAATACATTACAAAAAAGTTGATAAATATTTCAATAACTCATATATACATATCCCCACCTCTATATCATCTTTGTGAAGATAATATGCACACATATTGAAGATGGCTTTAATGAAAGTATGAGAATGGAAGAGACAAATGATATTCTTAAGCAGACCACATCTTGACAGTGGAACAATTGACTGAAAGGCATTTGGTTAAAGGGAGAGATTTTAGTCTTATCTTATTTTCAGAGGATCACATCATTGACTGGATATTATATTATATTATATTATATTATATTATATTATATTATATTATATTATATTATATTATATTATATTATATTATATTATATATGTTATAATTATTAGTTGTTGACTATAAAAAAGGCATTTGATTCAATAAAACAAAATATATTGTTAAGGAGGATGGGGCTATTGGCTTAAGGGCTCCTATTTAAAGAGGAAGCTCAGCAAAATTTTCCTCCCCGTTTCCTACCAGTAATAATACTTTTTGACTTCTTTGCAATTCACCTTCCCCACTCTCTACCCCCTTTCAGGTTCCATTTGGTTGTTGTTTTCCCCACATTAGATAGTAAACTCCTGGAGGGCAGGCAATGTCTTTGTTTTGATTTGTATTCCCAGTGTTCTGCACAGTACCTGTTGCATAGTAGGCACTTAATAAATGCTTATTGGTCAATTAAAGGCTCTTTTCTATTAGATGTCCTCCAGGCCTATGTCAAAATCATAAAAGATTACTTGAAAGAGGTAAAAACACAAATGACGTGATTAAACAGCTGTCTTATTATCAAGTGAGATCCAAACCAGAGATATCTATACTTGTCAAAGTTTACGCTCTAATCAATGGTTCAGACTTCCATAGTCTGCTTAGTGATATTACACACTTAGTATCTCAGATACATAGAAATCACTTTAGTCAGTGAAGAATATATATTTTTAAAGGAGAACATTAGCATATGCATTAAATATCTTCTGTAGCAGATGATTGCATCTCCATATCTCTAACTTGATTTTTTTCCCTTCTAATCAGTGATAATAAATTCAGTACGTGTAACATAATGCAGTTGGCACTATGATTCTTTGGATCTTACAATAGTGGGCAGCTAGGTGGCATGATGGACAGAGTGCTGGGCATGGAATCAAGGACACTTGAATTAAAATCCAGCCTTAGACACTTACTAGTTTTGTGACCCTGGACAAGTCACTTAACTTATCTACTTCAGTCTCTTCAACTATAAAATGGGAATAATAATACCTACCTCCAAGGGTTGTTGTGAGGATCAAATGAAATAATACTTGTAAAATGTCTGGAACATAGTAGGCACTTAATAAATGCTTATTCCCTCTCTCCTCTTTGGCCAAGAAACAAAGTACCACCTCATACTTTCTTGAAACAAAAAATTAGGAATTTGTAATCATGAACCAGAGAATGGTTATAGAGTTAGGCATAAAACCATGCTGCAGCTCATATTCTTCTCAGTGAATTCAAGCTGAATGGGATGTCCCAGTGAAGACTCCTCAGTGTAATTAAGGTTTGGGATAAGGCTGAGTGGGATGAGGGCTCCTGTGGTTTTTTAGAAGAATAAATAGAAATTGTATTAGACTCAAGCCAGGCATAGCAGCCCCACAGGCCTAAGTTTCGATTTACTAGAAATCACCTGATTTACGGGAATTCAACCCCAAGTATCCCCCCACCCCTTACACCATTGTTCAGTAGTTAAAGTTTGCCAAGCCTGAAACTCCTGAAGAAGTCCCCCCCCCACCCCTGTATCTTGTTGTCGGTCATGGTGACCTGGCTATACAGTACCGTGTCTAGCTTGACTGAACATCTTTAATTACTTCTTTGATATTACTTCATCAAACTAAGGGGCTAAATGTATTGTTCTCTTTGTTTTGTTTTTTGTTTCCATAGATTGTGAGCCAAAACACTGGCCAGTTGGTGGGAGGGGGGATTTGCCCATTAGGGCTATTTAATCTGGTTCTTAGCTCCTGTACTCTGTCTCCCTCATCAGAGCATACAGGTGGAGGGACACCCGAATCTCGAGGTTTGAAATAATAATAAAGTAACTTTCTGTTTCTCCCTGGATACCTCTGTGTTTTTTAATTTGAGTGGCATCCCACACAAAGACAATATTTTTATTAATGGATGTTTCTATAATAATGCTACATTCTGGGAGGCTAATATATACTACTTCTTGATACTTAATTCATACTAGCAATCTCAGACCCCTCAACAGCAATGGCAGAAAATCAAGTTAATATCATTTAGATATCAGCACATATAAATATTATATACATGTACATACATGTAAATGTACACAGATATATGGAGACAGAGAGAGAGGGAAGGAAGGAGGAGAGAGAGAAAGAGAGAGAATTTTATTGATCTGATTTCTGGTCCCACAAATAAATTATTACTTCTCTAATGGCAGAGGCAATTTTTTCTAACTCCTTTATGTTCCCGGAAGGTATCACACGCATTGAAATCCTTTAGAGACAATGGTCTTTAATTCATTTTGTCTGATTGAAATAAGGCAAGAATTGAGAAAAATTACATATTAGCAATATTGCTGAATGTTGGTTATCTTGGGGACAATCTGAATCTTCAATAGGCCAGAAGGTCCAAGTCACTTGACCTACACATTTCATGTTAATTCTGACTGGCAGACAATGCATTCCACAACATAAAACACACAGACTTTCCAACATGGGAATACTGTAAGTTCTAAATTCAACCCTTACGTATTTCAGTACTTAAAAGCATTAAATATTGCTGTGCCAACAAAGCAAAACTAGTTTGTTAGTCATTATCACTGTAGGTTGTGCTTCTGTGAGAGGCACTATGGATTAAGGGAAAAGATGCTAGGCGGTCAGGAAGACCTGAGTTCAATTCTAGATTTTCTGACTTCATTATCTATGTGGCTTTTTGAGACTCAGTTTCTCCAACTGTAAAATGAGCCTGTAAAACTCCATAGGATTGTTTTGATGCATAAATAAGAATGTGTGGAAAGTACTTTGCAAATCTTAAAGCATATGTATAATGTCATATATTTGTATTATGGCAACTTAGAATTGTTGGATAGTAGCTTAAAAACATATATTATATATATAATACACAAACATAATCAGCACAGTTTTTGAGATGTTAGAAGTGTTCTATTTTAGTCTTTCAGGTTTATCAACTCTTTTTATAAACTTTCTCATCTGTAAAATGAACATAATAAAACTTTTAGCGCATAGTTCATGATTACGGTGAGGAACAATTTGCATAAAGGTTTTTTCAAACCATAAAACACTATATAAATATCAGCTCTTCTTTTCTTCTTCTCCTCCTCTTTCTCTATTCACTTCTTTCTCCCCATAAGTCCAGACCACTACCTGACTGTCCAGTAGCTAGAATTGATTGACAGGTGCAGCAATGAGAATATATATATATATATATATATATATATATATATATATACACACACACACACACATACATATACATATACACATATATACATATACATATATGTATATGTATACACACATATGTGCAGATATATGTATAGATATATAGATACATAGATACATACATACACACATACATGTGTGCAGAGAAAGAAAGGGAGAGAGAGACAGAGAGACAGAGAGAGAGAGAGAGAACACTAGCCCTGTGATTTTATTGGCCTGAGCAGCTTCTGCTGCCTGACTGCCTTTACCCACTGCAGAGCCACACATCCTGTGCTGTTACAGTCTTAAAGCATTGTCTGCATATATTAAGAGATTAAGGGACTTGGCCAGGTCTAGTACTGCCCATAAAAGAATTTGAACCCAGGACTTCTTGACTCCAGAGGCCATCTTTCTATCCACCCACCCAGTACTGTCTTTTCAATGATAAGTTAAGCCTCTTATACATGGAACTGACCCACAGTGGGGAGTTGTCTTCCTGGAAGTCCATTGACATTCCACTCAGAAATTAAATAGGTGGGACATTAAACTGATCATATTCAGTGTAACAGAGGCCATCTACAAATTAGTTTATTTGTCCTGAAAACTTTTTGCCCTTTTTACACATGGGACTATACCAATAATTCTTTGAGTACATTATTCCCTATTCATGTTTCAGTCAAACTGGCTTTCTCGTCATTCCCTATACCACATATTATAGCTAGGTGACACAGTAGCTATAGCACTGGGCCTGGAATGAGGAAATCTCTCTTCAGATATTTACAAGGTATGTGGACTGGACAAATTTCTTAAGTTCTCTCTGCCTCAGTTTCCTCAACTACAAAATGGGACCAGTTATAGTTCCCAAGGGATGGTGTGAAAATGTAAGGTGATGATATTTCTAAAGCCCCTGGCACATAGTAGGTGCTTAGCTTCCTTCCTTCCTACCCCATATCCTTTAAATCAATTATCTTCCATATCCTGAATATCCTTCTTCCTCAGAATCCTTAATTTTCTTTAAAGCTCATCAAGTATTACTTCTTATACCAGGTCTATTCCAATCTCTTTAATTGCTGGTCCCCCTTTCTTCTCCCATTCTCTTCTCTACTTCTTTCTAGAAATAAGTTGGCACTTACTTTGTGAATATTTTATATTTATTCCTCTGAATGTACATGTTATTTTCCCCTCTGAATAGGATATACATTCCTTGAAGAGAAGGATTGCTACTTTTAAATTTTTTCTGCCTGATACATATTACATGACTAATATTTGTTGGATCATTAAAATATTTGATTTTCTGACTTCATGTACACACACCCATTGTCAAAAAGGTTAAAGCCTTTTGAGAGGAATGGAACAAATATTTATATGCTAGGCACTGTGCTAACCATTTCACAAATTGGATCTTCACAACAACCCTTTGAGGTAGTTACTATTATTATTCTCATTTTACAATTGAGGAAAGTGAGGTAGAAACAGGTTAAGGGTTACACAGCTAGTAAATGTCTGAGATGGATTAGAACTCAGGTCTTCCTGTCTCCAGACACAATGCTTTATCTACTGACCATGTGACCATGGGTCACAAGACCTTAAGGAGGAGAGAACCATATGCTACCCTTTGAGAGAGAAGCTCTCACCCAAGGATACAATAAGGCTGCTGATAGGGAGACCCTTCACAAGAGGGGAGAGAAGAAAATTGTGATCAGGTAGGGATATAATACTAGTGATATAACCAATTAGTTCACATAATTAGAGGCAAAACTCAATAATTTCTACCTACTGGCTGTAAAGAGCCTTTAAAATTTCCGTAGCTTATGCCCAAGCTCCGCTAGACATGTCCTTGTTATAATTGGATTTATATGGGTATTGGTTTTCTCATCTATCAAATGGGGGGTGGGGTTAAACTAGATTATGTTATAAATCTCTTTCAATTCTAATATTCTATTGGGTGTTCAGTGGACTATGTAAGAGATGTCACATTTATTTGATTTGATAATACATTTCTGGTATTTTTATTAGACCTTTTCTGGTACCTGTGATTTTATGGTCAATGAACAATTTTTTTTCGTGGTGCAGTTTGTTATTATGAAAAATGACAACTTCTCTGAATTCTTAATAGATGCAAATTATATCAATCTGTTTTCTTAAGTTTAACAGGAAATGCAATTTATTCCATTGTCATTCTATAGAATATTCTCTCCCTTGTATTTATTTCTCAAAGTTAAATAAGCATGATGGCTGGCATATTCTCTTTGTTCAATCTCATGGGCCAAATCCTGAATGCCCTTTATACAATTTGCTTTTAAATGATCTTCATTTCTGCTTGTTTTCCTTCAAAGTCTGGTTAGAGGCTATTAACACTTTTTGTTTCCTGTACCATTTTTTCTGTTCTGATAGGACAATAAAGCATAGTTTTCTTTTAATAACATTTGCCCCTGGCTGAAAAGGAAAACTTTTTTTTTGCTTAAGAAAAATAAAAATAAATCAAAGCTACATGTAGGATTTTTAAAACTAGTCTGTAAAATGTGAATAAGATTTCCCAATGTAGGTTCCGTTTCTCAATAGTTCTTATTGGTCCCAGGAAGCTTGTTGTCTTCTTTGGGGTTGAGTACAAATTCCAAAGTACGTTTTTTAGATTTTATTTTGAAATGAAACCTTTTTTGTGCTTTGGGGAAAACATTACTCTTTTTATTGTTATAACATCTCCTAGGAGGACTTAGAAATTATATCTTAAAAACAAACTGAATTGTTTAACCTACAAGCCCAAATGTGGGCATACTCATGTGTTCTATGCCATCTTAAAGTCCATTCATCATTTTAGTTAAAGCACACAGTACCCTGGGACTCTCTATTTTGTGTCTATGGCTATTCCAGAAGCTACCCCTTTCTACTCTTCTAGACTGTACCTAGAATTAAAATAACTGAGTCACTAAGAAAAATACATAAATTGACTTGTAAGTTAAATAATAGTAAGCCCCAAGTGGGCAGGGCATGTGAGGAAAATGCCAAATTTAGAATGTTACCTAGGAACAGTCTTACATGTATAATACTGAATGCATGACATTAGTATTTTAATGTACAGCTTTTTTTTTAAAAGAAGGGTACATTGGTATTCTATACTTTGTAGTGGTTCTAGGCTAAAGGTTCTGATTTTGGCATCTGTTTTTCTGTGATCTTTTAAATCAAATTTGATAATTGTATTGAGACAACTTGAAGACTCAATTGCTTAAAGGACTACAGGGTCAGGTTGGTGGTGTTATTTTCTCATCACAAGAATACACGGCAGCCATGGAATCAACCAAGAAGCTCTGATATTTGGTTGGTAGATTATCATGGAGCCTCAGTCGGCTGAATCAGTTGGAGGTATCCTCAATGCCTATACTTGTTGAATATCCTCTCTTTCTATGTCTAAGTAAATCTTTTTTTTTAATTGTTGAATGAATCTACAATTATCTCAATTTGTTCCATTAGCAAACCCTTGAATGACCAAAATTTGCCTTATTTTGTTCTACTATTGAACCTAAACTACCAGGAGTCTTCCCTGAGTCAGGCCCAGACAAGACTACTACCACCATGCTTCTCTCAGTCCTTTCCCATCAAAAAACTTCTCTGACATAAATAAACCTATTTGACAGACAGTGGTCAGAAAATGTATATCTCCTTCTTCACCTACAGTCCATCACCTCTTTACCAAGTGGCCCTTTATTTCAACATCAGTCTTCTAGAGCTGTGATATGCTGCTGGATTGTTTACAATTCCTAAGTTGTTTGCAACTCATTCAGTTGTTTTTTTTTTCCTCAGCCTTTTAAAATGAATGACATTACCTGACATTCTCTGCCTGTTATAGATCAGACTAACACAATTTTTTGTTGTTGTTGTTGTTGTTCAGTCATTTCAGTAGGGTCCCCATTTGGGATTTTCTTAGCAGAGATACTGGAATGGTTTGCTACTTCCTGCTCCACTCATTTTACAGGTGAGGAAACTGAGGGAAACAGAGTAGAATGACTTGCCCAGGGTTACACAGCTAGTGAGTATCTGAGATCAAATTTGAATTCAGGTGTTTTTGACTCCTGGCCCAGCACTCTCTCTATTGTACTACCTATCTTCCAACACAAGTTTAGATAAAACTATTCAAGAGTGGAAGGGTAACCTTTCAGCCTTTACATATCATAGTATACACTTTTCTATTTCTTTTCTAAATCCATTCCCACAAATTGGATCTAGTAAATCTGAGAAACATATAAACAACTCCAAAATTAATCATAAAACTATTCTTATTCTAATAGGGAATCCAATGTAGTGCAACAGCTAGAGATCTGTCTTTGGGCTGGGAAGACCTGGGTTTAAGTTCCTCCTTGGACACATACTGCTCAGGGACCCTGGGCAGGTTGTACTCCATCATTTTATAACAAGACTGGTGTTTGTTTCTAAATATCATTTTTTTTTGAAATGCAAAGTGAGAGGGTGTTTGGGAACTTTTCTCAGAACTATCAGAGTATGCAATAATAGGTATAAAGAGGGACACTTAATGTTGGATGTTTCGTTATGTGGTTGACAAAGGTGACTGAATACTGGTAGCACAGTATCTTTGATGTTAATCATTTTTATGACCTGCATTAATAACATGTAGCAAACTATCTTGATTCTCAGGGCCAAAAATTTAACTCACTGTATGAAGCTAAGCATTCATTCTTTTTTTATCTATTTTTCAATTGGTACTTGGAGTAAATAGCCCTTCTCTGAAATGTGATTGTGTTATTCTAAAAATATTTTTTGCTTGCCAAAAATATTGAAAAATGTTGACGTATGCTAAGGTTTGAAAAATTTTAAAGCTAATGAACATTCCAACATAATAGAAGAAATGTATTATTGTGTAGTTATTTTTTTTTGTGAAGTTGATCTTTCAGGAACAGTTTTGTAAATCTTATAAATTAAAAAAAAATCCCCCACCCCCAAAGATCTTTTACTTGATAAAAAATTAAAATCTGGGAAATCAACCTGGAGTTTAGTTCAGAAGCATCAAGGAATGGATGTGATTTTGAATACCCTTATCTAAAATATTTTATTCCTGTTTTGAGAACAGCTACCACTGACTGAACTCGTGTCTCTGTAGACACACAAACTGTCTTTGCTCTTTTGACTAACTGTCCAGTCAAGTGTCTCAGAGAAACACCACAAGCATCTGGAATTTGGTCACCGTAGGCTGTTTTCACCAACTAGGATCACAATAGCTCTTAGTATTACTCAGTATTAAGTCTCTGAGAGGCCCTGTAGACAAAGACTTGTCATTCAGTGGCCAAACTGATGTTAAGCCTCTCCAGCTTTACTCATTCCAACTCCATGGAAGCTGACAACATTTAAGCTTTATGTCTTCAAAACCTGGTATTACTTCTATAATAAAAAAGACTTTGAATTAAGACTTTAGTGGAGGACACATGGATGATTTAAAAAATATATATAAATTCACTTTTAAGGACTTTTATTTAATGTTGATGAGGTAGTTGACAAAATTAGTACCATCCTTATTTTCCTAGCAAAGACATAAATGAATACAACTAATAGCCTATAGTAGATTATTTGGAGATATTCAAAATTGCTAAGTTGTTAGTAAACTCTTACAACATAAGACCAGACTGCATCTCCCGGAGTAAAGAGAGGAAAACCTGTGATTAAGTTCTACTCCTGACACAGTGGCTGGGTGACCCTGGGCATATCACTGAACCCCTTTGAACCCTAGATAACCCTTTAAAACTATAAGTGTTTCAGCAGATTTACATCTTCCTTGATGGGAGTTTACTGGGAGTTCCTTAAAACAATGTCAAATCTTTCAAATCTTTCCTTCCTTCCAAATAATAGAGACACTGTTCCAGTTACTAGTGCTCCAGGTAACTATTGATCACTGTATTTTCTTATTTGATTTTTATTGACATGCTTCTTCTACTATCAGCATCAATCAGGACAGAATTTATTTTTTATTTATTTATTTTTTTTGGGGGAAGCAATGGGGTTAAGTGACTCACACAGGGCCGCACAGCTAGTCAGGTCTTCCTTATAAAAACTGATCACAGAAGAGGAGAAAATTATATAGGTCACTTAAAAATTAAAAGTATGTTCTGTCTGTAAATGATTTCTTTTCTTTTAATCTTTGCATTGATTTTCCCAAAACTCTAAAAGGGAGAGAAAGAATCTTGTGAAATTGTTTAATATTGATTTCTACATTTGTTTACATCCTAAAAGGAAACCAAAGGTGATCACATTCTTCTCAAAGTGAAAACAATAAAAATTCTTAGAAGCAAATGTGCATTGTTAGAGTATTCTACTGAGTAACATCTAATGAAGGTGCAAGCATTAAGCTAATGTTTAATCTTTGTGTTGCTGTGTGGGCTTCTGTTAGGAGACATTTCCATGGCAGTTTAATAAGATTTCCACATTTGAAATTCAGTCACAAAAATGAGTAGTGGCTCCAGGTCTTTGTAGTTAAGCTGTTATTTGGTAAGTTATTGTACCTTCCTTGTAGGATTTTCCATTGAGCTATTCATATTCATACATTGATAATTCATCTTTTTGACAAAGTTTCTTCCATCTGACATATTTTCCTTTCTAAGAGGTTTCCTTAAAGGTCTGAAAGATATATTTCTTCTATTAGAGATACAAACCTTTTCCATGTGAATGATGTTGTTTCCTTGTTTTGAATAGTCATATGTTTCTATTGAAGAAATACATGTGTTTTTAAAGAAATAATTCCATAGATATACTATGAAGCATCATGTAGCCTCTTGTCGGCTCTGTTCATTTTTTAATAGAATTGATTTTTTTTAACAGATTGATTTTGTAGTCAGAAAGTGACAGATGTTAATGAAAAGTAGTATTTTCATTTCTCCCTTAGATTGCCATAAGATATTGAAATAACATTCTAGGCCAAAAGTGATACTCTCGAACAGGTTTTTGTTTTCAAGTGATAGAAAACTCAATATTATTTCTTGCTTTTCAAATTAATCTAATGTTTGTGAATCTCAGATCATTAACATAATGAGGGACTGGCCAATAGGGGTTTAATCCTTTGATTGTGATCAGTGTGCTCTTGTGTGCTGCTAATCCACATGGATGCTTGTGGAACCTGCTTACAGAAATACATGGTGACATGAAATGGATGGCTCCTGAATCTGATTCAGGGCACACACAAATATGCTGTGACTGTTTCCTGTCCACTTTCTGTGTGATAAAGAAAAGTCTTTTAATTGGCTTCTGAGCTGGAAATGGGTGTATTTTACAAAAGTCACGAACATGTGAAACCACATCCTCATTTCCCTGGTACTAAGTGTGGAAGAACAGCTGTGAGATTCTGGGTGGGAGAAGGACTGGACATTTTAGCTGCTATGTCTTTTAACCTGCAATGGCATGTGCCCCTTGAATGAGTGACTATGATGCTTCTTCTGCCCTTGTGTGTAATCTTTGACAAGAAGCGAAAGAATATTGTAGACAGAATAATATTGTGAGCTTTGAAAGGTCAAGAGAGTGACCAGAAGTCCATCAATGGAAGCTGAAGACAGAGACTGACATACCCTCTGCAACTGAGCCAGGTAAGGAGCCAGCAGAACCCCAACAACCTACGTGCATGACCCAGTCCACAGTGAACCAATCCAACAGCCCAGACAACCAAGGGAGTGACGTATCAGTTGGCTATGCCACTTTGGGAATTGAGCTTTGTGGAAAGAATGTTTGCAGCTACCACTCTAAGGTAAAGCCCACTTTCCCCAGGGACTACAGTATAGAGGAAAATGTGTGTCCCAACCTGGGGAGATATTTTTGTAATTTGGGTTTTAACATATTTTCTCATTAAATATCACATTATGAAAGAGAATGCTAATTGCTTGTTGCTATTACTAAAATATCAACTGGTTTGAATGAGACTATGGGTCTGAACAAGCACTGACAAATGATAATGAGGCAAGTAATAACTGGGAATTGATATGATGAGAAGACATTAGGGGATTGATGTCAGGGAGAAGACAATGGCATTAGAAGAATCCCACAGCTCCTCAAAGTTACCTTTAGGATTCTAGAGGTAAGATGAAGTGATGGGCTTGCTCTAAGAACTCAACTCACCAATGTTATTACGAGTTGGGAGAGTTGCTTTAAAGCTTTTCTACATGAATAATTTTTTGATATTTTATTTGTAGAAATGATTTAAATTATAAGCTGTTGCAGCTTCAACAAGCATTTATATCTACTAAATGCAAGGCATTGTGGTAAATACTGGGGATGTAAATCTAAAACTCTCCAGGACCTCGAGGGTGACTTGGGAGTTATGAACCTGGAAGATAACAGTGCCCTCAACAGAAGTAGGGAAACTTTGGGAGGAGAGAGTTTGAGGAAAATATTAGTTTAGCTTGGAACATGCTGAGTGTGAGATACAGCTAGTACACAGAGGTAGTGATGTTCAGTAAGCAGCTGGCAATGAAGGACTGGAGTTCTTTGAATGTGTTGCAACAGCTATCTTTGCATGTGGTAGACACAGATGCTTGTTTTATCAGGTGACAGCATTACAGATTTTGATAGTAAGGGATATTGGAGGTCATTTGTCCAACCCTTTCATTTTGCACGTGAAGAAATTGAGGCCAAGGAAGGCTATATAATATGCCAAAGATCACACAGGTGTCAGAACTAGATTTGAGCTCAGGTACATTAAATCCAGTGTTCTTTCTACTGCACTTAAATGTGGGAGTCATGTAGAAATGCAAAGGGAATCCTTGGAAATAAAATCACCGAAGTGAAAAAGTATATAAAGATAAGAAAAGAGGGCCCAGAACCCCAGTTTGGGGGACATTCACACTGAGTATGTAGATGGTATATGAAGACATTTCTTTTGTTTTTTCCTCCAAGAAAGATTTCAATGAGGTATTATCTCTGAGAATATCAAATGCACCCCTTCTCCACCAACCCAATTTCTTTATCAGTTGCAGTATGAGAGAGCTAGAAAATGAACTTTTATTACTCAATAGAGGGCTATTTCTTAGAGTTGTGGAGAAAATTAAATCTGTTTTAAACATGCTATTACGTTCCTACCTTCCCATTTAATTCCCCTTATGTCTAAACATTCCTTCTTCCCCCCCTTACAATGAGAAGATGATCTTTCTTTTATTTCCATGGGGGCAGATAGCCATTTAGAATAGGTAAGGTAGGCAATTCTCAATCTGTCCATTATCCTGAGCTCAATGTGCTTTTCTAGCTCAATTTTAATTGCAAGTTCCATTCAACAGGAGGACTTTTCATGGGCATTGTTAACATGAGTCTGTGATTGACTCTTTCAACACGAACTCTGCAATGTATGCTGACTCCTTTGCTTACTGAAGCTTCAAAGTAGAGAGGCTTGATCTTACAAGGCCGGCAGAATCTCATATCACTGAAAGATTTTGTGAGTCTGATGCTACAAACCTAATGGATTAATGAATAAAGCATCAATTAAGCATTTGTTTTCAAGTAGTTTGCATTCTAATCTAAATGACTCTCAGTAGCAGGAAACCTTGTGGCACAGTCTCAGGCCACGATGAGACTGCTCCAGCAAATATTCTGATCACCATAACTTTGGCACTTCTTGTATAGAGGCAAACTCATTCAGAAATTTAGGCATGGAGATAATTTCTAAATTCCTCTTTTTCTATTATAGTCTACCTTTGTCATATTTATTTTTCACATGCCTTTTTCACTTTCCTTTTTAGAAAGCTTTTTCAAAGGATAGTTACTTTGAAAATATAGTAAGAATAGAAGTACAAATGTTTTATCCCAACATCTAGGGACACACTTATTCTTATGGTATAGGGGAGACTGGGCTCAGAATTCACTCATTTTCCACACAGTTTTACCCCACCAAGTTCACTTACAAATTTAGCATAGCCAATAGTTGAATGAGTCCTCATCCTTTCAATTTTGGCATAGATCTGAAAGATCACTCAGGACTTGACTCTCCATTGGCTGGCTTCTGGCAAATCTTTATATGGATTCTACTTGTCTGACATCTGCAAGCTCACTCTCCTGACCTTTCCAAGGTGGTAAGATCATAGTCATCTATAATCCCTTTTATTTAAGAGCAGGAAAGAATGGACACACAACAGAGATAGAAGCAAATAAAAGGATCATCTGCTTTCAGCTTCATAGCCTCAATGAGGAGATAAAAGCCTGAGGCACTCCTCTGCATTAAGGATTTAGTTTCTGACACTTCACTTAAACATAGCCAAGCAGGAATAAGGATTCTTAGATATGTTCCTAATAAGTGAAATGTTTTATAGAAGATAGTCTAAATGAATTTTCTTGTTTATTAATTGTTTTGTTTCAAATATTTAGTAAGAACTTTCTGGTAACACTGGACCATTAAGTGATATTAATTTATTTGTTGTATGAGGGATTTTTTTTCTTTTTAAGGAATAGAAAAAAAAAAGAAAAAACCAATTTCTATGATTCCTTTCCTCTTTTAAAGTGTAGCCCATGCTGTTGATTTATGGCATTGATTACCTGGCTTTCTACAAGTTCAATTAGTAATCTGAAATGGAATTTCCAAAGGCATTGTTGTTCTTTGAGGCAATATAAACATCAGAAGAAAAGTATTAAGAAAACAAATTCTATCTCACTGAAGTTGAATGTTAAAGCAGTAAGTGGGCTATGTTTACTTAGATAGGTGCTTGATGGACAGAAGCTTGTCCAGTGACTTTAAACAGTAATTGCATTATGTGTGTGTGTGTGTGTGGTGCGTGTGTGTGTAAAACAAATGCTTCCCTCATTTTGCTTGTCTTATTTTTGTTGTTGTTGTTCAGTTGTTTCAGTTATGCCTGACTCTTTATGACCCCATTTTGGGGTTTTCTTGACAAAGGTACTGGAGTGCTTCATCATTACCTCTCCAGCTCATTTTCTTAAAGAGACCTGTTTATGGAATGGGCGTTCACTCAAAGTGAGAACCTGAAAGACCTTAACTTAAAAAAGCCAAGGTCTCCCTTTGGATTCTGGGCCATCTCCAGTAATCTTGATGGATATCTAGCCATTAGAGTCAGATAGCTCTGGAGGAGAAAGTAAGGCTGGCGACTTTGCACAGCCCTCCCTCACTCAAATAAAAGCCAATTGCAAGTCATGTCATCCTTTCCCTGATGTCATGGTCCTCTTCAAAAACAAAGCACAAACAAGCTCATTTTATCTTACAGAGAAGAAACTGAAGCCAATAGCCTTAAGTGACTTGCCCAGTGTCACACAACTAGTAAGTGTCTGAGGCCGTATTTAAACTCAAGAGTATGAGTGTTCCTGGTTCCAAGCCCTACAGGTTCTTCCCAATGGCAATTTCTATGCAAATGTAGCTGAAGTTTGCAAGTGGGTTATAGGAAAGGAGTCAACATTTAAAATTAACTTCTTGGTCTTAGCAAACATGACAGAGTTGTGAATAACAATTAAAAGAGTTAAAAGGAAAAGATTGGAGAAAATCAGGATGAAGAAAGATCTGATTACTAAAGCAGATAAACAAAGGTACTTACTTAGTGTGCTTACTGGACCTTCACAATACCAGGAGTTTGGGCATTATTGTGACTTCTACTTGGTGCATAAAGTATATCCTGAGGACAAATTGCTTCAGACAGAATTAGTGATTTGTTGGCAATTTAGCATGGTAATCCTAGAAACATTTTCCTCAATACGTTTTTGAAGGCTTTGCTATACAGAAGATAAAATGTTTTATGCTAATGCACACTTACATATAAAATAATATTTACTTTAATATATAGCAAAGCACTTGTATTATATTTACTACTGCAAAACTTGGGGTTAAGCATGTGAAAACTTCACATTCTTCTCCAGCAACTTTGACAGTCTGTATCTTTTCTTTTCTTTTTTTTTTTTGTATTTAGTATTTCAAAAGGTTTGTGATTTTATGTAGGAATGTTCCCCCAAATAGCAATTTAGCCACACTTACATATTTATTTCATCATCAAAGTCATAGTTATTGATACTCTACATTCTTATCTCTTCAAACTTTCTAGTTTTACCTGCATATCTTCCCATTAAGTATGTACTTAACAACATAACAGAGCAACAACATAGACATTATATTATAAACGAACAAAAAATACCCTCTTAACAATAAGAATGGACAAAGCAGTTTTCAGAGAGGGAGAATCAACTGGTTGTGTGTCATTATTAAGTACAATCAAAAACTACTTTTAAGGCAAATCTTGTCAGTTATATGGTTGATTTTGAGGTAGCTTAAGATACATATTGTATGTGAGGTGGAGCCAAGATGGTGGAGTAAAAGCAGTGACCTGCTTGAGCTCTCCCTGAATCCCTCCAAATACCTGTAAAAAATGGCTCTAAACAATTCTAGAGCAGCAAACCCACAAAAAGACAGAGTGAAACAAATTTCCAGTCTAAGACAATCTGGATGGTTGATTGGAAATATCTGTTTCACCAGCCTGGGAGAGGAGCTCAGTTCAGCCTGGGCCACGCAGGCTGTGCAGCAAAGACCAGGTTTCAGTGAACCTGGAACAGTGCTCAGGGGATTGAATCACAGGGAGCTGTGGTGGTTTCCGGACTTCTCAACCCACAAACACCAAAGACAACTTAGAAGGTCAGTAGGAAAGGTCTACCTTGTAGTGAGAGAGGAGCTCAGTTTTAGCCCTAGTCCTGGTGTAGCCCTGGGCAGCAGCTGTTTCCCCAAGCTCTCAGCCCACAGATGGAGGGGAGATCGAGTGGCTGATCAGAGAGGGTTTGCAGGGATCTCTTTGCTGGTGCTGAGGAAGGATTCTCTTGCTTTGCTTGTACTTGGATCTGGGTCACAGTTCTGGGTGGAGGTCCTGGGGTGAGGAAGAGCGCTGGCATGGCAGAGCTTGAGGGAATTCTCCTCACAGTTCCAAGGCAGAAAAGAGTGCTTGTGGTCACTCATAGACCAGAGCCCAGGCCAGGAAAGGAGTAAACACCTCACCCTTGATTGCACCACCTTGGAAGAACTGAAAATTTACAGGTCCCTAGAAGTAGCTCTGAAAACAGCTGCAAAAAACTCCTGAAGCTTGGGACAGTTATATTCTCCACACTGGAAGCAGAGCCTTACCTTAACAAAGAGTTTAAAACTCAAGTAATTGTCTGGGATCATGAGCAAACTGCACAAAAAAAAGTCAGGCCATAGAATCTTACTTTGGTGACAAAGAAGATCAAAATATACAACCAGAAGAAGATAACAAAGTCAAAGCTCCTATATCCAAAGCCTCCAAGAAAAATTTGAAACAGTCCCAGGCCATGGAAGAGCTCAAAAAGGATTCTGAGAAGCAAGTAAGAGAAGTAGAGGAAAAACTGGGAAGAGAAATGAAAGTGATGCAAGAAAATCATGAAAAACAAATCAAAGCTTGCTAAAGGATACCTAAAAAATGGTGAAGAAAATAGCACCTTGAAAAATAGACTAACTGAAATGGCAAAAGAGGTCCAAAAAGCCAATGAGGAGAAAAATGCCTTAAGAAGCAGAATTGACCAAATGAAAAAGAAGGTCCAAAAGCTCACTGAAGAAAATAATTCCTTAAAAATTCGAATGGAGCAAATGGAAGCTAATGACTTTATGAGAAATCAAGAAATTGTAAAACAAAACCAAAAAAATTAAAAAATAGAAGACAATGTGAAATATCTCATTGGAAAAATAACTGACCTAGAAAATAGATCTAGGAGAGATAATTAAAAAAATATTGGACTACCTGAAAACCATGATCAAAAACAGAGCCTAGTCATCAACTTTCAAGAAATTATCAAGGAAAACTGCCCTGATTTTCTAGAACCTGAGGGTAAAATAGAAATCAAAAAAATCCACAGATCACCTCCTGAAAGAGATCACCAAAGGAAACCTCCTAGGAATATTACAGCCAAATTCCAGAGTTCCCAGGTCAAGGAGAAAATATTGTAAACAGCCAGAAAGAAGCAATTAAAATATTGTGGAAACACAATCAGGATAACACAAGATTAAGCAGCTTCTATCTTCAAGGACCAGAAGACTTGGAATATGATATTCTGGAGGTCAAAGGAGATAGGATTACAACCAAGAATCACTTACCCAGCAAAATTGAGTATAATTCTTCAGGTGGGAAAAATGGATATTCAGTGAAAGAGAGGACTTTCAAGCATTCTGGATGAAAAGACCAGAGCTGAATAGAAAATTTGGTTTTCAAATACAAGACTCAAGAGAAGCATAAAAAGGTAAACAGGAAAGAGAAATCACAAGGGACTTATTAAAATTGAATTGCTTACATTCATACATGGAAAGATGATATTTGTAACTCATGAGCCTTTGTCAGTATTAGAGTAGTTGAAGGGAAAATATATATATATATATATATATATACATATATATATAATATATATGTATATATATATATATATATATGTATATATATATATATATATATATATATATATATGTATATACACATACATACACACATATTATATATGAAGATGAAAGGGTAATATCTAAAAAATAAAATTAAGGGGTGAGATAGGGTTATACTGGGAGAAGGAGAAAGGGAGAGATACAAGAGGGTAACTTATCTCACACAAAACAGACAAGAAAAAGCTTTTACAGTGGAGGGGAAGAGAGGGAAAGGTGAGAGGGAATGAATGAATCTTACTCTCATTGGATTTGGCTTGAGGAGCCACACATTCAATTGGGTATGGAAATCTATCTTACCCTGCAGGAAAATAGAGGTGAAGGGGATAAGAGAGTGGGGTGATGATAGAAGGGAGGGCAGATTGGGGACAGGCTAATCAGAAGCAAATGCTTCTGATGAAGGAGGTCAAAAGAGAGAATAGAATAAATGGGGGCAGGATAAGATGAAGGGAAATATAGTTAGTTTTTTCACAACATGACTGCTATGGAAGTATTTTACATGACTAGGCTCTGTTTTTGATCATGGTTTTCAGGTAGTCCAATATTTTTTTAATTATCTCTCCTAGATCTATTTTCTAGGTCAGTTATTTTTCCAATGAGATATTTCACATTGTCTTCTATTTTTTAATTTTTTTGGTTTTGTTTTACAATTTCTTGATTTCTCATAAAGTCATTAGCTTCCATTTGCTCCATTCGAATTTTTAAGGAATTATTTTCTTCAGTGAGCTTTTGGACCTTCTTTTTCATTTGATCATACGTATAACCTGTAAAAAGTTGCTTGCCTTCTCAGTGAGGATGATTGGGAAGGGAGGAAGGGAGAGTAATTGAAAACCAAAGTTTTAAAAACAAATGTTAAGAATTGTTTTCACATGCAACTGGGAAATAAAACATAATGGCAATGGGATTTCGAAATCTATCCTGCCCCATAGGAAAATAGAAGGGAAAGGGATAAGAAAATGGAGGGGGGTGATAGAAGGGAAAGCCGATTAGGGGAAGAGGTATTCAGAATGCATGCCATCTTTGGGCAAAAAAAAGAGATATATATTGTGTGTGACAGACACAGCAAAATAGTTTTTTTTTATTTGTGTTTGACTACTATCACAACATTTTTCTTTGCATAATTACATGAGCTGCTTTATGTAACTATAGCTTGATAAGCACTAACCCATTGTGCAAAATCCAGACTTCTTTGCCTGGCATTCAAAGCTCTTCATGATTAGACTCACATCACCACCAACCCCCTCCACCTCCCTTTGTAGCCTTTTCTTTCCATCCCCTCCATACTATACAGCACCTAAACTCCAATCTCAACTATGCGAATCACAAATCCTCAAGTATAACCTCAAGTTTCCTGTCTTCATTCTGTTTTTCATGCTACTTCCATCAACTAGATTAATAATAACAACATAACTATAATAAGGTATTTCAATACTTTAAGGAAATGTGACTTCATCATTGCGGGTTCACCCACTGATACAGATCACAGCCCTTTTAAAACAGTAAATTGTGTTTAAGAATTGTTATTGGCAAAAAACTCATTACCCTGTAGTTAACCCAGTGATTACAATGATGATGATGATGATGACAACCATAATAACTGATGTTTACACAATGTGTTCAAGTTTAAAGGTGATGAGGTCATAATCATCTCCTTTAACAGCCTTGTGAGATGGTACAAGCTTTATTAGCTTGTACCATATAAGGAAAGGAAGATTCAGGGATGGTGACTGAATTGCTCAGGGTCATGTAAAAGAATGCTTTAATCTCCATGGGGAATATCCCCTTTAAAATATGTACCTCCAATTCAAATCTCCTTTAAGCTTTTCTGATCCCCTTCCTCTCTTCCTTCTCTATACTGCCACACTTAACTTACACTATTTTGTGTTTCTTATTCGACTCTCTTGTATGATAGCTATGTTCATATGTGCCTATTTGCTATTTAGATTTTAAGTTCCTTGAAGTCATGGACCTTGATTTATTTATTTTTTTGCATCACCAAAGCACCTAGACACAAAATAAAAGCATATTGAATGAAAAAAAAATGAATGAATGAATTTTATGGAACTGAGAAGGTGATGTGCCTCTTTAATGTCTGAAACATTCACTTAAACTCATAGGGAAACATCTGTCTTAGGTTGTCTTCCCATATTTGTAAAGCATTTTAGTAAGAAGTAAGAAATATTCAGCCTGAGTCAACATCACATCAAATTAACAAAATAACTTGTGGAAGAGTTATTACATGAAAGATTACATGATAATAAAAACTCCCTAAGTTAAGATAGTAATAGAAAATGTCATAAGGAGTTACATGATTAATTGCTAAATAAATTTAAACATAGTAAGTGCTGTGGGGTTCACAAGAAAGAAAGATAACTTTAGACTGCTGTGGTCTGAGGATGTTTTAAGAAGAAAGTAATATTAGATCTGGGAATTGGAGAAGGAGTATATTGGAAGGGTAGAACAAAATGGCATTTTGAGCCTAAGAGTTAGGTTCTTAAAATTTCATTAAAACATTTGCTCTAGATTAGGTTGTTCTTAATTGAAGATGGTTTTGGTCAGACTCGGTGAAGTTTGCATAATACCTTTAATATATGTGTATTTTCAAGTAGATAAACTATACTGAAAAAGGAATTGTAGAGATTTAAAATTTTTTCCAAAAATTCTGAACTTTAAAAACACTAAATAAAATGAGCATTTCTCTATACAAAGTAGAACAGAAAAGGGAGATTGCATATAAAGCAATAAATCCTTCCTTCCTTCTTTTCTTAGCCTTTCTTTCTTTTCCTTCCTTCCTTCCTTCCTTCCTTCCTTCCTTCCTTCCTTCCTTCCTTCCTTCCTTCCTTCCTTCTCTCTCTCTCTCTCTCTCTCTCTCTCTCTCTCTCTCTCTCTCTCTCTCTCTTTCTTTTTCTTATTGCTAACCCCTCTATCCTTACTCTTACCTCCCCAACTCCACTGAAAAAAAATAAAATTAACCACCTTTAACAAATATACAAAGTGAAGTATAACAATTCCTACATTGTCCACGTCCAGATATGTATATCTCACTGTATCTTGAGTCAAATATCGCTCTCTGGTAGGAGGTGGTTAGCAGGGTTCATCCTCAGTCCTCTTGTAACTAATTACACTCTGTTATTGTATTGGCCAGAGTTCTTAAGCTTTTCATAGTTGTTTTCTTTTTACAATGTCACTAATTGGCAAATTATTTTTTTGGGGGGGCAGCGAGGTGGCACAGTGGATAGAGCACCGGCCCTGAAGTCAGGAGGACCTGAGTTCAAATCCGCCCTCAGACTTGACACATAGTAGTTGTGTGACCTTGGGCAAGTCACTTAACCCCAATCGCCTTAAAATTTTTTTTTTCTTTTGGTTCTGCTCACTTCAGTTTGTATTATTTTATAACAGTGTCCTCAGATTTCTCCATAACTGTCCTTTTTATAATTTCTTTTGGCATAGTGATATTACATTACATCCACATACCGTATTTTGTTTTGGCCATTCACCAAGTAATGAGTACTACCTTAGTTTTCAGTTTTTTCTCAATATTAATAAGAATTCCTATATGTGTATGTGTGTATATGTATGTGTGTGTACTCTCTCTGTCTCTCTGTCTGTCTCTGTCTCTCTCTCTCTCTCTGACTCTCTTCTCCTTTGATATCTCTGGGGTATAAGTCTAGTAGTAGTATCAGTCAAAATCTGTATTGTACAGGTCAGTGACTTCTAGGGCATAGTTCCAAATAGCTTTCTTTTTTTCTTTTTTTGTCCCTTTTGCTAATCTGATGGATATAAGTAGAACCCAAGAATTGCTTTAATTTCTCTTTTTCCATTAGTGATTTGGAAAAAATTTTATGTAGATATTGATTGTTTAGATTTCTTCTTTTGAAAGCTGATTGTTCATATTCTTGAATTACAGTAATTAGGAAATGTTGACCTAAATAGCATTAAGCTTCTGTAAAGAATAAGTGGACAACTGAGTTAATTGTTAGGATGTCAGGCAAAAAAACCTCTTCTTTTATCCAAAAAGAGAAAAAAAAAGCCATTGCTACATATTACATTACATGTAGTAGTTGCTTAATAAATTTATTGAATTAAATTTCTTTAATTGAATTTTGGATTTTTTTAAATCATGACAGATTAATAGTCTACTTAGTTATATAATATAATTTTACATCCTGTCTACCAGTACACCAATTTTAAAATTTGTGTCTTAAAAAAGGAGGAGGGAAGGAGGAATCCCAATTTTCAAAGAAATGCAACATTTCTACACTTGTTAAAGTTGAATAAGGTAACAGAATAGTCACTTTTCTAGAAATTACATGGTGTTCTTGTTGAAGGGCATAACTAAGGATCTACCTACATGGTTCTGTTTTTAAAGTTTTTAAGGTCATTGCTTTCTTCTTTTTCTGAAATAGCTTTCAGGAATTCAGAGTTACCTCTGTGACAGAACATGGCACCAGAGAAGAATCTTTGTTGGTGTCATTCACATTGATGTTTCACTTAGCATTTTTAAAAGATGCATGTAATAGTATCCTGAGGGTGAAAATTGTAATAACATGGTTTGGGCTAGATATTTGCACATTAAAATGAAAAGAAAATAAAAAATGTATATGTGTGTGTGTGTGTGTGTGTATATATATATGTGTATAAGTATGTGTATATATGTATGCATATACACATATGTGTTCATATGTATGTGTGCACACATATACACACATACATATATACATACACACATATATACATATACATCTATCTATCTATCTATCTATCTATCTATCTATCTATCTATCTCTCTTCAACCATCGAGCTTTTCATGATCCATAATGCAGACCTAAAGAAGACAGGGCGGGACTGGAATTAAGCTCTCTTATTGAGAATAAAAATTAGGAAAGAGTTTAACTAAATGTATAGAAGTGATAAGTGCAGCAAACCGTGTTTTCCACCTTTATCCTCCATTCCTCCTCTCACCCCCTAAAAAGCAACTACTTCTTAGTTACTCTCTGAGGCTAGTTCTCCCTCCCAACCCTCCCTAATATAGCCTACATAGTTCCTCCCCTGATTTTTGCTGCCCCTCCCTTACTAAGTCCTATTAATTAATTGCCTAGACAGTAGTTGAATTAAGGACAAGAAAGCCAGAGGTGACTGGGTTAATAAAACACACACACACACACACACACACACACACACACACATATATATTTTTAATTATGAGCAAATATTCTGTGTTTTTCAATGCCAGCTTTTCAATTCCATAGCTCTGTGAAGTTCTACACTGCAAGGAAAATCATATTTTATTAATGATTACTTTTAATCCTTTCAAATATAATAATAAAATATTACCAACCATGAACTTCAGAAAGATGGTAAAAGTTAGCTATAGTCCACTTTATTTTACCTGCACCAAGGAAAATAAGCTGTCTAATAACAATAAAACAGTGTTTACTGTCTTCTATCCCAAGGGACATCTTTTACAAGAATGTTGACCATAATTTCTCAATATACAATACAAGTAAAATTTAATGGGAATATATATATAGCTATGAGTTTAATATGAGTGGCATCTATCCTTGTTTCCTTACAGTATACCATGACACTATACAATATTTAATTTAGAAATAAATTTTATGACAGCAGTTTTGTTTCTCACTATATTAAAAAGGATTCCAAACCTAAAATAAGAAAGTAGTTAACTTTGTGATAGAAAACAGCAACAATTTACTGATTCTTTATATAACCAAAGAATAGACAATCCCCTAGCATCCTTTTCAAGAGAACAAAAGGATAAAAGCAAATTAAAAACAAAAACCCAAATAAACTCTGGGAGGAAAATGTGTCCTCTATGCTTGTCATTTTCTATTTTAACTTTAAAATAATATAATAACTCAATACGGACTGCATCGTAACTGGTACCTGATGTATAGAGGAAACGTGCACATTGATGATGCTGATAGGAAGAAAGAAGAATCATTTTCTCCACTTTATTCTTTAATATTCATTAGCACAGACAAATAGGATGGTGATAAGGTACAGTATTCTGATTCTTTTGGTCATTGCTGTTTACAAATCGAAGTTTAAGCAATGGCCTAAGGATAAAGGTTCAACATTGCATTTTTTATATTGATTTTCCTTCAGAATTATCTCAAAACAATGATATTTCAACAGGCAATAGGGCACATTTGGCAAAAATCTTAGGATTCATGAAGCTAGGGATTCTGTAGTCTAATTCATCCATTTGTTTGATGAAGGAAACCGAAGACAAGCAGATTTCTACTGCTTGTGGGTCACATGTGTAGTAAGTGACAGAGGCAGGAGTCAGACCTAGTTCTGAAAAATCAAAACCAAGAGCTCTTAACCTTTTCTTAAGGTCATTTAAACTTTGGCAGTCTTGTGAAGCCACTGGACTCTTTTTCAGAATGTTTTTAAGTATATAAAATGTAATATACAGAATAGAAAGGAAACTAAGTACATTGAAATAAAGATGTGATTTCCCCTTACCCTACCAACTTCAGAGGCTCCCTAAAATCTATTTGAGGACCCTTTGGAAGCCTATGGACTCCAGGTTAAAAGCTCCTGCTCTAAAATCAATCCTTTTTGGCTGCACAGTACTGTTTCCTCGTGCAGAAAACCTTCAAGACTTGTTAACAGTTAGGTATAAAACTTCAACTAAGGTGAAGCAATTGGGTCTTTGCCCAATGACACAGAATGTAGGGCACCAAATTAAGAAGGTGCTAACAGCAATTAGAATCCTTTACTAGTGAAGAAACAGGATAGACAACACATAGTTTGCAAGACTAATTAGTTAACATGGGAAGCTATTTCCAGAGTTATTTCCATATTACTTTCTTTTCTTACCTACTCCATCCCCACCTCCTATACTCTATAGCCACATTTATCAAACCAATGTTCTAGAGGTCTTTGTGTTTCCATCATGGTCAAAATCCTACCTCACTTCAAATGGAGGTACTTATTGTATACTGTTTGTGATCTTGCTCAGGGTGCAGAAGTATACATAAAATTCAGGGTATGGCTGTCATAATACTTATTTCTCTGTAAGTTCAAGGATAACTTAAGATTCTTTTCTGAGGCACCTTGGAATAGTAGATAGACAACTGATGCTGGGGCCAGAAAGACCTGAATTCAATTCTTACTGCACGCATAAGCTAAGTAACCCTTGACAAATCATTTAACCTCTTTTACCCTTACCTATAAAATGGAGATAGCAGGTTGTACTGCACAGTTCTGTTGTGAAGATGAAATAAGATTTCATATATATAAAAATGTATATGTAATATAAAATGTACATACAAATGACATAATTATGTGTAATATAAAAAATGTTGGAGACAGAAATGGCATACCACTCTAGTATCTTTGCCAAGAAAATTTCATGGGCAATATTGGTATCCTATGGTGCATGCTGTCACAAAGAGTTGGACATAGCTGAATAACAAATAATAAAAAATAAAATATATATACATATGTATGTATATCATTTCACAAATCTTCAGGTACTTTGTGAACATTGTCTGCTGTTACTATTATTCTGTTGACTTATAGTAAGCCAAAATATAAAATAATTTCATTTTACCTGGAAATGTGGGGAACTCCCACTTTTTCCCCCCCTTTTTAATCTATTACAAGTTTTCTGAAGGGGCTGAATTGATGGAGTAGAAAAAGCTGATCTTTCCTTATATCAGCTTCCATGCTACTATGAATTCAAAAGTCTTGAAACGAGACTCTGTTTCCTTGGTATGCACCACTTGATTCCAGCTCTCACTCCTGGCAAACCAGTCTCTTGTGATTTACACTTGGAATCAAAACACAGTGATTCCAGATCCATTTGAAAAGGTCCATCAATATGAAAAATTTTCATGAGGACCATTTAAATAGCCTGCCAGGAGAATAGCTGGTTACTCCAAATTTTCAATATTCCATCACATATGAGGCTTACATGGGAAACATCTTGCCAGAGGAACGCGTCTCATATCAGAGTTTATTATTCACAAGACCATTTATGGTGAATTATGGCCTTGTCAGATAGTCTTCTTTCTTCTTGGGGCACTATATGGAAAAAATTAGATATATTCCTGTGCTGAAAAATTAGACATTATATTCTTATGCTACCCAGGCTGTAATATGTACAGTACATCACTGCTGGGCTTATCATTTTACTAGATGGAAAGAACAAATGAAAATCCAAGTTAGACTCATCCGCTGCCTCATTAGTTGTTTAGCCTACATTATACTGATGACTACTTTATTTTTTCCTACTGAATTTGCTCAATTAAACAGTTATTTTGGTTCCATGTTCATAATATCATAGCTATAAAGCTTAGAAGGTGCCTGTGAATGCAGTACCCAGTACATAATAGGTGCTCAATAAATGCTTGTTGATGGACTATGAAATCATCTAGTCTAACTCTCTCATTTTACCAAGAGGAATATGGAATCCAGAAGTGTTAAATAACTTGCTTCAGGCCACACTGGTAGTGATGCAGTTGGGATGTGAACCAAGGTTCTATGACTCAAAGTTCAGTACACTTTACATTGAACCACACTACTTCTGTTGCTTTCCTGTTTTCCAGAAACTTTAGGAAAGTGTCCAGATTTTTCTAGAAATTTTCTGTAAAGTCATTACAACATTTTAGCTTCCAACTTTGCTTCTGAGCTCATATTTTTAACCAAGATGTTTGTGGATTTGGCAAAGCGTTGAACATCGAAAGGAACTCACTTCCTTTCACAAAATACTTCTGTTCTTGTAGTTTCATGGGGAATGCAAACTAATAAAATAAAAATATCAATACTATATAAATTCATTTACTTATTCACTTATTCAATTCAAATAGTAAAATGAAGATGCCAGAAACCTAGCCAGATCATTCTGCGTCTTCAAGTTCACCTGCTCTTCTTGTTGTTCAGTAGTTTCAGTCATGTCTGACTCTTGGTTACCCCATTTGGGGTTTTCTTGGCAAAGATACTTAAAAGGTTTGCCATTTCCTTTTCCAGCTCTTTTTACAGATGAGGAAATTGAGGGAAACAGGATTAAGTGACTTGTCAGCTAGTGTCTGAGGCCAGATTTGAACTCAAGAGGCTGAGTTCAAATGATGACTCTGGTCCCAGGGCTCTATCCACTGTGCCACTTAGCCATCCAGATTTATAACACTAAGGGTCACTAGCATAACTTAGAATTGATTTATAAACATTAGAACTAGAAGAAATCTTAGGAACCATTTATTTTAATAATTTCAGAATACAAATGAAGACACTGAGGTCCAGAGAGGTTTTACAGCATGCACTTCTTCATCAAACTGCCCTCCAAGTGGGTACAGCATATCCCTAATAAATATTGATGCAAAAATATTAAATATAATATTAGAAAAGAAGCTACAAATATTATACAGTTTGATCAGATTGGATTTTATATCAGGAAGGCAGGGTTGATTCAATATTATGAAAACTATAGCTATAATAGACTATACTTATAAAAAGAACAACAAAAATGACACGATTATATAAAAAAGCATTTGATAAAATACATCTTTTTCTGTTAAAAAATCTGTAAATATATGAATAAGTGGACTTTTTCTTAACATAGTAAGTGGTATGTATCTAAAATGAAGAGAGGGCTTTGTATGTAATGACGATAAACTAAAGAACTTTTCAATAAGATTGGGTGTAAAACAAGGACATCTTTTATCACCATTAGTATTTCATACTGTGCTAGACATAATAGAGCAATAAGACAAGAAAAGTAAATTGATGTAATAAGAACAGGTAGAGAAGAAACATAATTATCACTTTTTGGAGATGCTATTATATACATACATATATATATACATATATATATGTATATGTAAATGCTATAATAGACAACTTAAAGAGTCACAAAATGTATTGAAACAATAGCTTTGGCAAATTTGCAAGATAAAACAAATTCATAGAAATGCCGGTTTCTATAAATTAGTAACAAAATGCAGCAAAAAGAGATAGAAAGAGATATTCTACTTACAATAACTATACAATGTATAAAATACTTGAGATTATACATACCAAAATTTAGAAAAAGAACTATATGAATAGAAATATAAAACAATTTTTGTGGTAATAAAAATAAACGAATAGCTAGAGAACTATTAATTGCTCATGGAGAATGAAAACTACTAAAATAAAAATAGAAATACTACATAAATTCATTTACTTATTCACTGTCATACCAAACTACCAAAGGATCACTTTATAAAGCTACAAAAGTAATAATGAAATTCATTAGGAGGAAGAAGATGTCAAAAATCTCATGGGTAATCATGAAGAAAAAAAACAGGACGGAAGGAGACTTACCAGTCAATACCAGATATAAAATTATATTACAAAACTGTAACCATCACAACAATTTAGTAGTCATAAAAAGGAGAGGTTGATAAATGGAACTAATCTAAGACTAAGGAGGTACCCATTAACTGGGAATGACTGAACAAATTAAGGTATATAAATGTAATGGAATATTAAAATCCCACAAGAAGTGATGAAAGGGGAATATTTCAGAGATTTGTATGAACTGATATAGATGAAGTGAGATGAATTAGGAGAAAAGCTGATGCAATAATAACAACAGAATAAAGGCAAACAACTTTGAAAGACTTAAGAACTTCAATCAATGAGATGACAGATATGACTGCAGAGGACTGATGATGAAACATGCTGCTCATTTACTGACATTGTAATGATGAACTCAAGATGCAGAGGGAGACAAACATTTTTGGACATGGCCAATGTGGAAATCTAGTTTACTTGATTATCCATATTTTTTAAAGGAGTTTTGCTTTTAATTTAATTTTTTACTTTTTAAAATATATTCACTTTTTTTTTTTGAGTGAGGCAATTGGGGTTAAGTGACTTGCCTGGGGTCACACAGTAAGTGTCAAGTGTCTGAGGCCAGATTTGAACTCAGCTCCTCCTTGTTCCAAGGCCGGAGTTCTATCCACTGGGCCACCTAGCTGCCCCTTTGCTTTTATTTTTTAAACAGGAATGGAAGAAGAAAAAAAATGTTAATTCGTTGAAAAAAAGTAAAATAAAAGTTACATAAAAGAAGACATAGCAAAAAGCTAAATTGAGAAGCAGATAAAATTCATGACATTTTTTTCCAGCAAATTCTTCCTAATTTTCAACATACTCTTACTCCTTACTTATTCCTTTCCTATCCCTCTCCCAACCAGCCCCACAAGTTTGCAATAATCTCGTGCTATCTCAGATTTCTGGTATGAAAAGGAAGAGTATAATGTCTCTAATAATGTTAGCATGAATCAAGGGATACTGCTCCCCCAAAATATTTGAATAACAACAGAGGATCCAAGGCAGAAGAAGCTATATAAATGAAACCAATGGTAGAATTTCAAGCACTGTTTTAGTAATATTTAAATAAAGAAAATGAATTGATACTTTGAGCAAACTATTTCAATTCACGTGGTTTCAGTTTGCTCATTTATAAATTAAAGGGGCTATCCCTGAGCCAATTCAATTCAACAAGCATTTATTAGGTTCTTAAAATGTGCCAGGCACTGGAAATATGAAGAATAATGAGTGGAATACAATAGGAACAAAATAATAATGTAAAGAGTCCTTCTCTGTAACAAATTAGCAAAGGAGCAGAATAGAAGGCCTTAGGTCCT
This sequence comes from Phascolarctos cinereus, assembly GCF_003287225.1. NCBI lineage: Eukaryota > Metazoa > Chordata > Mammalia > Diprotodontia > Phascolarctidae > Phascolarctos > Phascolarctos cinereus. The sequence goes on along the minus strand of NW_027556402.1, from coordinate 99,958,823 downwards.
GTAGCTCTAAATCCTATGATCATAAGTCCATCTGCATCTAAAGTTGATCTTATTTCAAAGACTAAACATAAGAACTCTAAATCAGATAATGCCATGGTCAGAGGTCCATCTACATCAGGGGTTCTTAACTTGGGGTCTATGAATTTACTGTTTTTAAAAGTCATATTTAAATATAATTAGTTTCTTTTACAATCTTTTATATTTTATTTCATGTATTTATAAACATTATTCTGAGAAGCGGTCTAGAGGCTTCACTTGACTGCCAAAGGGGGCCATGACTCAATTAAGGGTAACACCACTGGCCTACATCCAAAGGACTCCTTGCTTCAAAGACCAGTAGTGATTTAGCATGATATGGTATTGTTCTACTGTAGTAACTGTTGTAGTCAAAGTCTACAACGTGTTCTCTTATTTTATACCTGTCTTGAAGTAAACCCAAACATCTAAGACTTTAAGTTTTGGTTGGTCTAGTGCGCCTGTCAGCTTTCTAGTGCAGCATGTGCCAAATCTAATGTTTAGATCCTGGCAATGTGGACCACAATGAAAGCAGAATATTGATGAATGGATTCTGTCCATCCCCATTGTTTCCTTTCCTTATGGACTCACTTCAGTTATTTCTCTGTCTAGTTTTCTCTGTAATAAACTAGGAACAATGATACTCTATATTTCTAGAAAAGGATCTCATGAAGATTAAGTATATGATTTTTCTCTTTGTATTGTCTAATACAAAAATATTCAACTTTAGGCATTGTAGGAAAATAGACAAGTGAATAGGTTTTAGATGAAGATTCAGTAAGCCTCAGAACATTGAGATTTGTTCGTATAGCAAGGACTCATGAGTCCTTTAAAGTTGTATTTGGTCATTATATTGATCAGAGTTCCTAAGTCTCTCAAAGATGATTATCTTTACAATATTGCTGTGATTGCATGAATTATTTTCCTAGTTCTATTCACTTTGTATCAATTCATTTGAGTCTATCTGAAACCATCCACTTTTCTATAGTATGATAATATTCCATTACCTTGTTTAGGTATTCCCATTGATGAGCATCTACTCAGGCTCTAATTCTTTGCTTCCACAGAAAAAAATGCTTATAAATATTTTCGTACGTGTGGGTTCTTTTCCTTTTTCTCTGTTCTTTTTGGAATATAGAGCTAGTAGTGGTATCATTGGATATGCACAGTTTAATAGCTTTTTGAGCATAATTCCATATTAATTTCTAGAATTCTTAGAACAGTTCACAACTCAAAAAAAAAAAACCTCTGCATAGGAATAGAAAACTGTGCAGAGTTTTCCTATAGTCCTTCCAGCATTTTTCACTTTCCTTTTTGCCAATTTAGGTAATCTGATAGGTGTGAGGTAGTACCTGAAAATTGTTTTAAGTTGCTTTTCTCTAATTATTAGTGATTTAGAGCATTTTTCATATATCTATTGAGAGCTTGGATATCTTTTTTGAAAACCATCTATATATTTTGATCATTTATCAGTGGCTCTTATTCTTATAAATGTAAATAAGCTTTCTATATATCTTAGAAAAGAGACCTTGATCAGAGAAACTTACTTCAAAGATTTTTTGCACCCCACGTTCTTGCTTCTCTTCTAATTTTATCTGCCTTGGTTTTGTTTGTGCAAAAATTTAATATTTTAGGTAATTAAAATTGTCCATTTTACCACCTGTGAAGATTTCTATTTCTTTTTTGGTTATGAATTCTTCCTCTATCCACAGATATAATGGTAGTGTCTTCCATGCTTCTTTAATTTGCTTATGACTCCTTTATCTTTCATGTAACTACTCTTTCTTAATTTAAATCCATTGGATCATAAGTTTAGAAGTGAGAGGGACCCTAGAGGTCATCTAGACCAGAGTTTCTTAAACTTTTTACACTCATGACCCCTTCAGTGATTAAACTGTGGGTCATGACCCCATATGGGTTCTAAATGTGCACTGAATTCTAGACTAATCCCATAATTTTACGGATGAGGAGGTTAAAGCCAAGAGAAATCACACAATCTGTGTAAATCACACATACAGTAAGAGGTAGAAAGAGGATTCAAACAGATCTTCTAACTCTATACCCATAATTTTTCAAATGCACTTAGAAAAAAATGAAGTTTTAAAAATATTTAAAATGAATGGCACCATGTGAGTACTAAATTGAATGGAACAGAACAAGCTAAAAAATAACTCTATAAAGTATATCTGGTAGGAAAGCAGTTTCCATAGCAACTGTGGTTAACAGACTGCCCTGTATCTAGTTATTTCTTTCAGTATATCTGAACAGGGATACCTTGTGCATAGTCCTCTTGGAAATCCTATAACTATCCAACATTATTACATAAATAAAATACTTTTAATTGGAAAGGACATATTTCCATGTGCACTCTGTATCGAAGTTTGCATATCAGTGACTGACAGGAAATTGCATTTGTAGATACTCTTTGAAATACCAGCAGTTAAAAAGGTGGATATAAAATCCAATTATATCCTGTCCCTGTGTTATGAACACATAGACTGGAGGCAGGTAAATTCTAATAATCTGTGATGCACAGTTCCTCATAATAAAAACAGGATCTTAGAATTATTACTAGTTATTTTTCCTAAAATTGATACTTTGATGCAGCTATTAATTGAATTGGTGTTAAGCTTTTTCATTGAATTGACTTCAGGAATTTTTTCACAGAGGCTTCAAATCATTGCTTTAATCTCTGCACAGGAATACATCTTATATCTCTTACTCACTTAAAAATAGCAAAATGAGTATTCAATACCTTCATCTCTATTTTCACTGCAAAGAAAAAATGGATTTCTGTTGTTTTGTTGTTTTTACACAGTGATTGAACTTTTAAAATCTTCATTCTAATCAGCAGGTGCACATAACTGACAAATGGTTCCGTCAGTGGACCATAACCATATAATTAGGCTGTTGAAAGACATTTCTATCACTTGCTAACAGAATTGGCAAAGTGCATATCTCTTTAGTGTTTATGCTGTCAGACATTTTGCAATATCCTTTGTAGATAGAAAGGAGGTTCTTTTTACAATGGCCAAAGATTTCTCTTTCTTACATACATTAGAAAAAGCCCTGTATTCAGTTAGTAGGTCATGGATTTCATCCATGACTTTAAAGGACTATGGGTGATATTAAGTGAACCATTTAATACAATCAGACCTTATTTTCCCTACCTGAAAATGGGTTAAAATTTCTTTTCTGCTCACTTGATCCAGCAATATTGTGAAGCTAAGCAATATAAAAAAAATACTTAGGTATTTAATTATATAAGTACCACTAAGTATTCAAATCTCTTGAAACTGGCTTTTCCTAGGTTGTTATTCTATTTTTCTGTTTAATTAAGATACCTTGTCTTATCATTTAACATCTCCCACCTTGGAACCTAATGTTATGTGGAAATATTCATAGAACTTGGGAAGATGAAATTGAGAAGAGGGGCTGGTCTTGACACACAGCAGTCTGAGCTGGGGTGGAGCAGGGAGGTGAAGAGGAAGGACAATTTTAAAGGCACCTGGTTGTCACTGATCAAGATATTCCAGAGGAGAGAATCCAAAAGAATGAAAAATATCTTGGTAGGTATCCTTACCTCTTGTTCCCCACCTCTGCAGACAAAAAAAAGTACCTAGGATGAAAGCACCAACTATTGACCCATATATCTAATTTTAAGGTTTATATAATGTTTATGAAAATGCATATATTGACAGTAATGTTGATGAAAATATGAGAAGAAAGCACAGATGACTTTTTTTCTAGTTGACTCCATAATCACAATCATAATACTGTCTTACTGATATTATTGCTTTTTTATTGCAAAAAGGAATTTGGCATGGTTAAAGCAAAATACTACCTTAAAGGCTTTCCTTAAAATCAGTGTCCTTGAGACAAGAAATGTAAGCATCCTGATAATTTTGCACACTAATATATTGAATTTCCATCTCAAATGAGGGATAAAAAAATGCGCATGGGCTTTTCAAAAGCATTTTCCAATACTGTGGTGGATGTTTTGTGCAAAGGACAAGTAGAAAAATATATTTTCCATTGACATTGAGGTTCTCCAATTGCTTCTGTTTATAGATGGCATTGGGTTATTTGTGTCAAGTACCAGAAGATTATAAGTTCTTCAGTGACTTACATGACCCTTCAAAAGAGATTATTCTTTCAGTGTTCAGAGAGAGGTCAAAGTGAATGATGAATATGCATTGTCCATCTTAGGATATGCATCTGAATGTTGACTCATTGAATCAGTATAGCCATAGTTAAGTCTAGGACAGGTATTGCATATGGACAATTAACTTGGCTCAGAATTAAATAATAAAAATATGAGAGAAAGATATATCAGAATTAGAAATTGTGCAGCATCTTGTGTAATTTGGAGCTGTTTATGAATGCAAAAGGCTATCCTTTTTTGTTGTCTTTTTCTATTTTTATTTATTTATTAACATTATTTCCTTTTTAAAATTTTGAGTTCCAGATTGTCTCCCTCTGAACAGCTATGTTTACTTAATATAGTGTTTATCTAAAACTAACAGCTAGCATTATGTGTTATGGGGATAAACTAGAGGACTTTCCAATAAGATCAGGGGTAATGATATCATTATCTTCATTATTATTTGATCTGGTGGTAGAAATGACAGCTATTGCAATAACAAAAATAAATTGAGGGAACAAGCATACTCAGAGGAAACAAAATTACTACTTTTTTGTAGATGATATAATGGTTTACTTTAAAGACCCAGGAGAATCAAATAAAGTTAATTGAAATAATAACTTCAGTAAAATAGTACAATATAAAATAAATCAGAGATATCATCAGAATTTCTCTATGCATCCAACAAAATCCACCAGAAAGAACTAGATAGAGAAATTCTATCTACAAAAATATATGCAGGAACCATATGAATATAACTACAAAATACTCTAGAGAAATAAGGAGTAATTAAAGAACTCTTAATGGCTTATGGGTTGGCAGGGTCACTAAAATAAAGATGACAATGCTACCAAAATTGACTTAGTTATTCAGTGCCATACTAAACAAAACACTAAAAGATTATGATATAGAGTTAGAAAAAAAGATTGTCTCTAAATTCACCTGGAAAAATAAAAGATCCAGAATCTCAAAGGGGAATCATGAAAATAAAAAGAAGTTTAAAGAAGAAAAGAGTTTAAAAGCATCAGATCTTAAATTATATTAAAAGCAGTAATCATCCAGTATTCAGTACTGATTAAAAAAAGAAATAGAGAATTTAATCAGTGGAACAAATCAGGCATATAACATACAGAGGGAAAAAAAAACAAATATAGTAGGTGAATGTTTGATAAGCACAAAGATTACAAATATTGTTGTCCAGACTCACTATTTGACAAAAACCTAGAAAAATGGGAAAGCAGTCTGGCACAAATTAGGTTTAGATGAGCATATCACACTACATTCCAAAATAGGATCCTAATCAATACATGACTGAGATATAAAAGGTCGTATCATAAACAAATTTGAGAACCAAGAAATAACCTCTCAGTGCTATGGATAGGTAAAGAGCTTATAACCAAATAAGTGATCAAGAGGATTATAGGAAATAAAATGAATGAGTTTGATATAAAACATGTAAAGATTTTTTGCACAAACAAAACCAATGGTAAAATAAGAAGAAAAACAGCTGTGAGGAAAACAACTTCTTAGCAAATTTTTTCTCATTTCAAATATACCTAAGAATTTCATTAAAGTATAAGAAACATTATAAAATTGATATGAATAGGCAATTTTCAAAGGAAGAATGCAAGTTATCAAAAACTATGCACAATACTCCAGATCACTAATAATTAGAGAAGTGCAAATTAAAGTAACTCTGAGCTTCCACCTTATATCCATCAGATTGGCAAAGATGACAGAAAAGGACAAATGTTGGATTTGTTGTGAAAAAACAGACACATTAAAGTAATGTTGGTGGAACATATTTGGTTTAGTCATTTTGAAAAGCAGTTTGGAACTAAACCACCAAAGTAACTAAACCGGTCATACTCTTTGACTTAGTAATAGGCCAATACTCTGAAGAAGTCAAAGAAAGAGAGAAAAGATAGAACACATTTTTATGTAAAGGCAAAGAACTGGAAACTAATGGAGTGCCCATCAGTTAGAGAAATATCTGAAAAAAGGATGGCATTAATGATGTCATTGATGATGGCATTAGTCCAGGAATACTATCATGCTCTAAGAAATGACAAAAAAGGATGATTTTAGAGAACCTTTAGAAGATTTTCATGAACCAACAGAAAGTGAAGTAAGCTGAACCAGGAGTAATACAAGTATATATTTATACAATTATAAGTATAATGATACAAGGGAAAATGACTTTGAAAGACTTAAGAAACTCTGATCAATGGAATGACCAGCAATGATACCAAATAATTGATGATACACTTTATTATCCATCTTCTGACAGAGAAGTCATTCAGAATGAGGTATATGTTGTTGTATACGACAAATGCAGAATTTTGTTTTGCCTACTATTCATATCTGTTACAAGGATTTTGTTTTTACTTTTTTTAAATATGGGAAGGATGTGGGAGGGAGAAAAACCAAGGCTTGTTAATTGAAAAAGTAGAATAAAAGTTGCATAAGAATATCAATGCATCTTAAGAAATGATGTAAGGGATAGTTTCAAAGAAATCTGGGCAGTATTGTGTGAATTAATACAAAGCAAAGTGAGCAGAAACAGGAAAACATTGTTATGCGATAACAATGTTGTAAAGACACACTTTGAAGAACGTAAAAATTCTGATTAATGTGATCACTCAGGATTCCAGACCACTAATGCTGAAGCAGGCTACCTACTTCCTAACAGAACTGAAATACTCAGGATGCAGAATGAAGTATACATTTTTGGACATAGCTAATGTAGGAGGGGGAGAAGAAGTGCCTACTATGTGTAAGGCACTATACTAATTACTTTACAAATATCATCTTATTTGATCTTCACAACAATCTTGGAAGGGTAGGTGCCATTATTATTTTACAGTTGAGAGAACTGTAGCAAATAGTTGAATTGATTAGCCCGGTGTCACAAAGTCAGTAAGTGTACTTGAAGACAGATTTGAACTCTCATCTTCCTGGTTCAAGGCCCAGGACTCTCGTAAATGTGGGAATTTGTTTCACTTTATTACATTTGTTACAAAGGTTTTATTTTATTTTATTTTTCCAGTGGTGGGAGAGAGATGGGAGAAAGAAAAAAAAATAAATGCATGGTCATTAAAAAAAAACAACAGTTTTAAAAAATCAAACAATAAAAAAAGTGAAATCCTTGAAGATCAGGGCTACTTTTTCCCTTTCTTTGTATCTCCAGCTTTTAGAACTATGCTGAGAATACATTAATTGACTATTAATTAAATGCTTGTTGACTGACTAAGGGACTAACCTTGAGTCCGCTGTGTTGTTGTCGTTTGTTAATTTTTGTTGCTTTCAGTCATGTCCGTTTGCAACCCCACTGGGGTTTTCTTGCCAAAGATATTGGAGTGGTTTGTCATTTCCTGCTCCAGCTTACTTTACAGATGAAAAACTGAGGCAAACAGGGTTGAGTGATTTGCCCAGGGTCACATAGTTAGTAACACACTGACCTTGTGTCCACTCTATGTGTTTTAAAGAGAAAAGGAATACTCAACCATCTCCAATTCTTGAAATGTTCACCTTAAGTAGGAGTGAGGCAAGGGTGAAGATATAGCCCAGAGGTTCAATCTAACATTTTTATGGGAATCGTAATACCTTTAATTGAGAATGTCTAGAATTATGAGTAAAGGGAATGAATTTCCTTTTCTCTGAACTTATCGCTGATGCCTTTCATGGGACTATTCATAGGATTTAGAGCTGAAGGGGACCTTAAAGATCATCTATTCTGGCCCATTCTTTTTTAAAGATGGGGAAAATGAGATCCAGAGAGTCTGGTTATCTTTTACTTCTTCGGAGGCAGAGGAAGAAAAAAAGAAAAAAAAAGAGAGATCATAGCCCAAAGAAAGAGCCTGAGTCACTCTAGTTCATGCTCTGAATAAGAACATTTTTGGATGTGGACTGACATTTCCAAATTAGTAAAAAAAAAAAGTGAGCAATTTCCAGAAAATTGTTCAAATAATGGCTATTTAAAGATGGTCTGTGCTGTGAAATGATGATTCACAACTAACAATGAAGTAAGTGCAGTGTTGTTTTTATTACCATTCACAGGAGGCTTCTTCAGGATTTTTATTCATCATATAACATGTGAAGTCCTGTGTATTATATTCCACATAAATCTAAGCTGGCAAAAAGGCCAGTAGGTAGTAAGCAGCAAGCGCCTCATCTGCAAAAAATAAAAAGGGGTGGTGGTGCTGGCCTTCTTTTTTTCTCCTTCACTGACTCCTATTCTATATCCCAAACACTTATCTCCATTCCCCCATCCTCCCTTCCTGCTTTACTGTTCTCTTGGAAATCTCATTCCTTTGATAATTTTAAGCGTTTACAGGAGCTTTTCAAAGAATAAGTCCAGCCCTTACTTCTTTTCTGAGCTTCAGACGCATGTTCCCATCTATAGAGAGAAAATTTTCATGTTGATGAACACTGGCACCTAAAACTCAACATGTCTGTCACTGAGTTAATTATCTTCTCCCCTCCTACCCAACCCCCCCAAATCTACTTCTTCTAACTTTCCATTTCTGTTATTATCACCAGCATTTAGTCTCTCATATTAAAAATCTTAATGTTATCTTTGAAATTTACATCTTCCTTACTTTCCACCTTAAATCAGTTGCCAAGTCCCCTTGATTCTACCCCTGTGTTATTTCTTAGAATAATTGTCACCCCTCTCTATTTCTACTGGCATCATCCTCCCACAGGTCCCTATTATCACTTGTCTGGACTATAAGTAATAGTTTAGTCATCCTACTTCTCACCACTCTAATCTAATCCAGCCTTCCCAGCACTACCAGATCAATCTTTCTTATTCACAGGTCTAAACATATTACTCTTTTGCTCAAAAACTTGTAATGATTCTCTTTTGCCTGCTGAATAAAATTCAAACTCTTAAGCCTAGCATTCATAGCCCAACACCATTGATCCACCCTACCTTCCCAGCCTTATCTCAGACTACTTTTGTTCATATACTTGAATTATTCACTTTTTCTATGTAGATCACAAATCTTCAACATCTTAGTAGATGGTCTTTAAAAGTTACTCTGACCAGAACATTATCCATCCTATGGTCAGCCTGGTGCCCCTCTAAACCATTATGGAGCCACTATTCAAAGTCTTTCCAGTTTGTGTCCTACTGGCTTAGTTTTTGAAAGTTCAAGGTCACACCAGAATGAGGAATCAAAGACAGATTCTATTGGAGGTTTGAGTATGATTGCATCATTTTTCATTTGGTTTTAAAAATCATTTAATGTGCTAGTGAAAGCAAAGAAGTATATGAAAAATAATTTCAAATAGACTTTATCCTGTTAAATATCTACATGGAATCATGATCAATTTTGGTATTTATAATTAGTGTGGAGCTGAGATTTCATTAAAATGGTCTGACTAGAAATTTTAGTTTGTCTTTTCTTTTTATATTTCCCCAAGTTCCCTCCAAGTACGTATAAACAATTAAATTTTTATTACCATTATTTTAAACAACATTTTTCCTTGAAAAGACAATAGTAGATGCATGTTAAACTGTGGATATTAAACTGCAGTTCAGAATTGAAAGCCCATCATTGTTCAAAATTTAATTACTTTTTACAGTCCCACATTACCCACCTCCTCATTTTTAGCTAATATAAGACGTCAGCACTACTAGGATAATTCAAAAATAGTACGACGGTTAAGAATTTTATTTAATAAAAAAAATCCGACTAATATCTATATTAGGAAAGGAAAAGCAAGAGTTTATTTATTGGATCTTAGATTTGTATTTGAAAATGACCATATAAGACATCTAGTCCAATACTCTAATTTTAAATATGAGGAGTGGTTTCTTGCACAGGAAGTAAGAAGTGGACCTGGGACTTAAACCCAAGTTTTCTGACTCCAAATCTGGTATTCTTTCCATTGAATCAGACCACCTCTCCACATTATAACTCCATATATACTTACATTGTCAAATGCAACCACTTCCTGCAGAATTATCAACCTTTTTGTACTATGTAGTCCAGGATTCTAATATGGGTGGACTCCATGACTGCAGGCACAATGTCTTATTGAAAATGTATAGCATCTATTCCCATGTTTTGCATGCAAGAGGCACTTTAAATTAAAAAAAATTAGAATGTTTTTTAAATAGTTAAATTGATGATGGGTTGTGTCTGAAAGGCTGAAGCATATAGTGTTATGATCATCACATTGACTTTGAACAAAGGATGCCAAACCCATAGTGATTCAGTTTTGGTGCTTTTAAAATGTTCATAGCCTCATCTCAGAAGGAAAAAAGTCATGAATCATTCAGATTTCTCACATACCCTATGCTACAATACTGTCATTGAGAGCAAAGGAACAACTTGTTTATAGTAAAATTGCATATATTTCCAAATTGTTCAAGGCACATTTGAAAATAGGCTGAGAAAAATTGATCTTTATGTGAGAAAAAATGATGAAAACATGATACTACTTGCCTTAAGTCTCAAAATAATGGCCAGAAGCATTTGTTGCTGCCATCTGCAAAATACTTTAAAACAAGGTCAAAACAAAATTATGTCTGACAATCAGAATCATCTAGAAATCATAAGAAATGACAGCTAAAGGGAAGCCTTCAAACATCATCTGGGATTCAGTTGAAGAAAGCTGTAGAAAGAAATGTAATTCACATGTTTGGTAAAGATACATTTCTAAATGATGGGGAAAGGCATTAGAAAGAATACATTTTTTAAACTAAAGAAAGACTTCCTAAATAAAACTAGGAGTTAGTTTTGTTAAACTAATAAAAATGTGAATTGTAAACTATTTTGACAGAGAAAAAAAGAAATTGATAATATTTAAAATTAACAAGGAAAAGTCATAACAAATAAAGATGAAATACAGGGAATAAAAAGTACATTGCTCAATTATGTGCCAATAAAACTCATAATTTAAATGAAATGGATATGTATGTGCAAATTAACCACATTAATTGAACAAGAAATAGAGAATTCAAATTACCCAATCTCAGAAAAAGGAATCAAATGAGCTTTTCCCTCAAAGGGAAAAGGACCTACATGTACAAAAATATTTATAGCAGCTCTTTTTGTGGTGGCAAAGAATAGGAAATTGATGGAATGCCCACCAACTGGGGAATGGTTGAACAAGTTGTGTTGTATGAATGTAATGGAATATTATTATGATATAAGAAATGACATGCAGGTGGATTTCAGAAAACCTGAAAAAGACTTACATGAACTGATGCTGAGTGAAGTGAACAGAACCAGGAGAACATTGTACCCGGTAACAGCAACATTATGTGGTGATCAACTATGACTGACTTAACAACACAATGATCTAAGACAATTCCAGAACACTCATGATGGAAAATGCTATCTACATCCAGAGACAGAACTATGGAGCCTGAATGCAGATGGAAGGATACTATTTTCACTTTTTTTGTGTGTGTGGCTTTTCCCTTTTGTTCTGATTCTTCTTTCATAGCTTGGCTAATGTGGAAACATGTTTACATGATTACACATGTATAACCTATGTCAGATTGCTTGCTGTCTTAAAAAGGCAGAATGGGAAGAAGGGAGGAAGAAAAAAATTGAAACTCAATCCTATAAAAATAAATGTTGAAAATTATCTTTATATATATGTTTGGAAAAAATAAAATACTATTTACAAAAAAAAATCTTCTAAGGGGAAACAAAAAGTCTGATGGATTAGCAAGTACATTCTATTAAATATGTGAAGAATAGTTAGCACCAATATTACATAAACTGTATTTAAAAAAAACCAAGGAATCCTATCAAATTTCTTCTATGATACAAATATGACTTTGATACTAAACCAAGGAGAGACAAAGAGGAGAAGGAAAACTATAGATCAACATTCTTAATGATTATCAACTCAAAATATTGAATAAAATATTAATAAAGAAACCACAGCTACATATTAAAAAAAATCATACACTATGAGCCAGTTGGATTTATAACAGGTATCTATGATTGCTTCAATGAAAATTATGACCTAATAGATCCCATTAATAAAAATACAAAAAATGAACATGATATTAATAGATATGAATTTTTTTAAAAAATAAAGTACATCTATTTTTATTAAAAACATTTAAAAGATAGGAATAAATTGATATTTCAGAAATATAAATAATTTCCTTCTAAAACTGAGAGTCAGCATTATCTTTAATGGAGAATTATTAGAAACCATTCAAATAAGATCAAGGATAAAGAAAGTATGCCCAGTATCACAACTATGATTTGATATATATGTATATATATATATATATGTATATATATATATATATATGTTAGAAATGATAACTATAACATAATAAAAAGAATTGAAGACATAAGCCTAGGGAAAAAGGAACCAAAATTATTACTTTTGAAGATGATGCAATGTTCTGTTCAGTGAACTACAGAGAGTCAATTTCCAATTAATTGAAAAAAAATAACCAGCAAAGTACCAGGATATAAAATGAGTCCATATAAATCATCAGCATTTCTAGATATGGACCACAAAACTAAACAGGAAAAGATAGAAAAAATAAATTCCATTAAAATAAAAAAAGAATATGTGAAATATCTTGCAATCCACCCAAAACACATATAGAAACTATATGAATATAACAATACAACATTCTTTCCAGAAATAAAAACAGACAAATTATTGGAGAGTTGATAATACTCATGGTGGAAAGATGCCAATATGCTACCTAACAATAGTACACAAGTTAATTTACTTATTTAGTGTCATACCATACTACCTTTGATAGTGTCAAACTACCAAAGAATTACTTCATAAAGTTAGAAAAATAAAAATAAAAATTATCTGAAAGAGCAAAAGGTAAATAATTTCAAAGGAAGAAAGAAGTGAAAGAGGTGGGAAGGGGTACTTGATCTCAAATTTACTGTAAAGTAGTAATCATCAAAAGTATTTAATATTGGTTTAAAAATTGGTTTAAAGTTGATTAATGGATCAGATTCGGTATATGACATACAGGTGCAAACATAACAAAGCATAATGTCCAAGAAATCCAAAGATACCAAATACTGGAGTAAAGAGGCAGCTAGATGATGCAGCAGATAGAGCACAGGGTTTGGAATCTGGAACGTTTGAGTTCAAATCTATCCTCAGACACTTACTAGCTATGTGACCCTGGGCAAGTCACTTAACCCTGCTTGTTTCAGTTTCCTCATTTGCAACATGAATTGGAGAAGGAAATGGCAAACCATTCCAGTATCTCTGCCAAGAAAAGACCAAATGGGGTCATGAAGAGTTGGACATGATTAAGCAACTGGACTGCAACAACAAATTCGAATAAGAGCTACTATTTGACAACAGCTGTTGGCAAAACTGGAAAGCATTCTGTTGGTAATTAGAGTTAGATCAGCATCTCATTCCATACAAAACAATGATTTTCAAATGGATACAGGATCTAAATATAAAAAGTCACATTAAAAATAAGTTGGAGGAGCAATAAGGGAGATTCCTTTCACAAATATGGATAATAGAAGAGCTCTTGGCCAAAAAAGAGGTAGAGAGGATCATAAAGAATAAAATGGACGACTTTGATTAAATCAAATGAAAAGGTCTGTACAAATACAATCGATGCAGTTAAAGTAGGGAGGGTAAGTTAACATGGGGAAATATTTACAGCAAGTTTCTCTAATGAGGGATTATTCAGGTTACGTTTCATAGCCATCAGATTAGAAAAGGTGACCTAAAGGGAAAGGGAAATTGTTCCAGGAGACTTGAAGGACAGGCACACTAATGCCCTGGTGGTGGAATGCTCAGCTGGTCTAGTCCTTCTGGAAAGCAGTTTGGAACTTACCCAGAAAGTCCCTAAATTGTGCATCCTCTGACCCAGCAATGCCATTGCTAAGCATTTACCCCCAAAGAAATCAGAGGAGGGAAAGGACCCTTACCTGCAAAAAATCATTATAATCTCACTCTTTGTTATAGTGAAGACCTAGAAACTAAGAAGTTTCTCAACTAGGGAATGACTGAAACAAATTGCGGCATATACATTTAATGAAATATTATTGTTTTATAAAAATATAGAAGGAATAGTTTCAGAGAAACCTGGGAAAACTTATATGAACTGATGTAGAGCGAGGTGAGTAGAAGCATGGGGACAAATTATACAATGACTTCAATAATGTAATGTGGAAGACTTAAGACCAATACCAAAGTAAATGATCAACCACAACTCTAAAGGATAAATGATGAAGTATATTCTTTCCCTCTCTTCCTCCCACCTTCTGATGAAAGGGTTTTAGAACAGTGGTGCAGAATGAGTGATATGATATATGATACAATTTGACAGTATACATACATACACATATATTAGATAGATATACACTTTTTTGACACGATCAATGTGTGGATTTTTTCTTTACTATGCTTCTTTGTTACAATCCAGTAATGAACAAGTATCTATTAAGTATCTACTTTAGCCAGGCACCGTGTTTAACAAGCACAAAGAAGGAAATAATTCCTATTCTCAAAGAGGTAGCATTGGGGAATTCATTAATAGCAATTAAAAAAACGAAGGTGTCACTGAAGTATTTTTAAAATGCACAAAACAGAAGAGAAGGAATTTTAAAGGGAGACAAACAGGACAATTTTGAAATGAATGTGTTGAATTTACTATATGTTAAGAAAAGTTGTATGTGATAAAGGTTCTTGATTTCATCTATGGTCCTTTCTTCCTTTTCCTCTGTTTATGGAAATGGCAATGTTTGTTGGTGTTTGTGAAGTTCAGAATAACACAAAATAAGTTATTTTGCTTTTTAAATATAGACCTTCCACATCCCATGTTACCTCTGTTTGACTGTCAGGAAACCACAGACATTTGGGTCTTTCCAGTTAATACATTTACTGGTATTTTGGTAGTGAGACATACTCAGTCATCCAGATTTTTTTTTCTCTGAGTCATCAGTACAGAAAAAATTATCTCTGGGCTATAGGAAACATAACAAAATTTCAAAGGTATTGTGACTTTCAACATGGATTTTTTGAGTTTTAAAAGAGAAACAACACATTGACTTCATGATGTAATCTTTTAATGTGCTCATTAAAGAATTTAGGATGTTTAGGGTGTTTGTGGGAATATCGATATGTATATTGAAGTCTCCTAGTGTGAGAGTAGGAGTTGAGGAGGAGAAAAAGACTGTGAGCCAGACACTTAATTGATTGGAGAAGAAAGGAGGCTGTCCTTGAGTTTGGTAGAAAACAGCCACCAGAATATTGATTGGATGATAAATATGAATTTAATGAACCTCAGAGAAGGAGAAATCACTGAATTGTGATGGTAGAGGGAAAGTCTGGAAATGACAGTGAGGAGCAAGGAGTATTCTAGTTCTCCCACCACGACGTGTGTGTGTGTGTGTGTGTGTGTGTTGTGTTGGGGGAAAATATGAGTGAAACTATAGCTAGTGCTAGAAATTATGGCCAGGGAAGCTGTGTCATCAGTGGAGAGTCAGATCTCAAGGAGGACAAGAAAATGAAAGGAGCAAAAAAGGAAATGTTTTAAGAAAGAAGCTAGTTTGTTTCCTATGGAGTTTGCATTCCAGAGAGTACAGTGGAAGGGAATGAATAGCTATAGAGAGATTGGATTGAGGGGAATAGGAAGTGGGGAGTGATCACAGGGTTTGCCTAATTACAACAAGGGATTCAGCATCACAAGGGTGGAGAAAGAATGTTGGAATGGGAGTTTGGTAATCACTGAGGAGTAAGTTCAGGTAGATTATTATTGAACAGAGGATTCTAGTCTGGAAGTGGAATTGCCACAGGGCTTCAGACATCTATGTGTAGCTGGAAAGGGTTTGGAGTACAGGGTTCTTGGACGTGAGCAAGTTAACTTTTGTGGAGTTATAGATGAGCATGATAGAATAGATGCTCTGAGAAGCTAGGAAGCCCTACTGGGGAAGATGCAGGTAAGACAACTACCTCTGTGAAGTGTAGATGGCCATAAGGAGTACCTGGAGTGTGAGGTTGCTCAGGGGCCCAGCATTGCCAC
This sequence comes from Phascolarctos cinereus, assembly GCF_003287225.1. Classification (NCBI taxonomy): domain Eukaryota; kingdom Metazoa; phylum Chordata; class Mammalia; order Diprotodontia; family Phascolarctidae; genus Phascolarctos; species Phascolarctos cinereus. The sequence continues at coordinate 99,942,654 of NW_027556402.1, read as the reverse complement.
ACAAAAAGCTAGTTTGAAATAGTAACATTCTGGGCATACCATTTAATTTTGGACTAAAGTTTAGGAAGGATAGCTCTAGGAAGAAGGGAGGTAGGGTGGGAAAAGGCAAATAGAAAATCTCACTGAGGAAGATCCCCTCTCTTTCCCTTGATTCTCTCTTTATCATCTAGCCAAAACTCTGAAGTTCTGTTCTCCACACCACCCAGCTCTTCATCCTCAACAGGAAAATGAGAAGGGCAAGATATCTAAGAATGGAATAGTTAAAGCATTTTCAGGAAAATAAATTTGTGGCATCAAATAGATTAGAGAGGGCCATCTATAATATACCTGAATGTCTAAAAGTCCATGGACTGGCAAGTTTAAGAATTAATAATCTAAAGTGAAGTGAGAACCAGGAGAACATTGTATACAGTAATAGCAATGTAATAAAGATCAAATGTGAAAGATTTAGCTACTTTGATTGATTCAATGTTCCAAGACAATTCCAAGAGACCCATGATGAAAAATGTTATCCACCTTTAGAGAGAAATCTGATGAACTCTGAGTGCAGACTGAAACATACTTTTTTTCACTTTATTTTTCTAGTCTTTTAATTTTTTTTGCAACATGGCAAATATGGAAATATATTTTGCCTGATTTTACAGGTATAATTGATATGATAATGATTGCCATTTCAATGGGTGAAGGAAGGGCAGGGGGGCGGGAAAGAATTTGGAAATCAAAATTCAAAAAAAAAGATTGTTAAATAAAAGGGAAAAAAGAATTAATGGTCTAAATTAAAAACAGATTTGAATATTTTGACAATTAACCAGTTACTAACCTTTTTCTTGTTTCTGAACAGCATACCTTGAGTTCCATTTTGAATTTAAGAAGTTGGGCCGCATAATTTCTACAGTTATGTAAAACACAATCTACCATAACACAGAGTTTTAAATCTTCCAAGGTCAGAAAAGGAAGTCACTGAATTAATTTCTTTATCTATAGGAAATAGTATATGCAAAAGCTGAATTTTGATTGCTTCAAAGCATCATGATCTACAAAACAACCTTAAGTATTGTAGAATTTAAACACAAGTACAGCTGTTGTATGGGGATGTACAAGGAATTTCTTGTAACAGAGAAGGGCTACTCATCAACTCAAGGGAATGTAAGGATAAACTGTCTAAATGAAACAGTAGAAACAGCTGGTGCACTCATAAATTTATATGAGACAGTTCAGCTGTATAGAAGGAAAATTATGTTCTACTAACACTCTTTTTAATTAACTATAAAAGAGATTGCATTGCAAATTATAGATAATATCTGTTATTCAAATAAAACTATTGTTTTTTTTATTATTCAAATGGATTTCCCAAATTTATTTTACTAATCTCTTCAATAATTAGAAGTTTGGCTCATAAACATGTTTGATGTTACAAAATTGATGGGTTTGCCTTCACTCTGAAGGCAGTTTTAGTTTTGTTAACAACTCTTGCAAATGTTTGGTTGTGAGGACAAGTTATAATTCTTGGTTAAACTTTTTTTTTAATAGTCATTGTATTTATTTAAAGTAGCTCTGCTTTACCTCCTCACCATCATCACAAATAATTAAAGGTTAGATATATTATGATAATTTGCACAGATCAGTACCTTTTCCCAACAAAAGGCTCAACACATGTTTCATTAGCTTTATACTGATTTTGCTTTCTATTAAGCTAATAGATAACTAACATTGCTGTATAGTGGAACAAAGATTTAATTGGATAATTAAAAAAATCTTTTACTACAGGATTTCTTCTGATATTTTAAAGACATCAGTAGCATTTTTTAAGGGGAAAATAATTTCCTGAGGGCATGAAGTATACTGACTACTGAGACAAGATGGCTGCCTACTGGCAACCTCTCATAAGTTTATCTGGGAAATGTAGTCTATGTAACCAATGTAGTTTATGTAACTATGTAACCTACCTTCATTGAGGCACTTGGGAAGCACAGTCTGGGATGAGACAAAATTGTGGTAGAAAATTAGGGGAAATGGAGTCTAATTTGAAATCCAGAATAGGAATGAACAGAATTGGTATTAACAAACTCAAATAAAGGATCTAGGCACTGGCAGAATAGAATGGGTATAGCATAGAGTCAGAATTCCACCAGATAGCCCAGAAGAGAATTCTGCTGTATCAGAAACAGATGGCTGGTGCAATGCATTGGACTATGAACCTGTCTGTTTTGTTTCCTGTTTCCCACATAGAACCACAAAGGAGCAGCTGCCCTCACCAGGGTTACCAATGATCTCTTAACTACTCAGCCTTTTGGCTATCTCTTCATTTTTTTTTTAACATTGTTCACAATATCCTATTCCTAGACCAGGAATTTTTAACATTGTGTGTGTGTGTGTGTGTGTGTGTGTGTGTGTGTGTGTGTGTGTGTGTATCCCTTTGACCATCTGGGGAAGGTCTACTTGGAAGAATAATCAAATCAACACCACTCTTGCTTGAAAGGATGAGTCAGCTAATCAACTGCCTCTCACTCCAATCATCATCACCCTACTGACTTTCCAGACCTTTAAATATTCCTCCCTCATAACTGGCCATTCTTCCATATGTATTACCTCTTCCCTCCCCCATTAGAATGAAAACTCCTTGAGGGCAGGAAGGGCTCATCTTGTTTTTAGTATTTGTATCTCCGTTTCTTAGCACAGTATCTGGCACATGGTTCGTTGGTTATTGGTTCTTGTCCTGCCTTCTGGAAGAGGACCAAAATGACATCACTATGCTAGAGCACACAGTAAGTGCTTAATGAATGCTCTTCATTCATTCATTAAAGCAAAATCTTCTATACTCAAAGTACTGTTCAATAAGGCTGTCTCAATCCTTATTATAACAAATTGCTGACAAAGAAATGTGGGAACATTGTGGAATTAGCCTGAGCTCTACAAACATGATCACTGCTAAAAAGGGATCGACCTGATAAATCCTAAACTGCCCCCCCCTCAACTGTTGAAGACTCATTGTTCATATGCCTCTGGGGCATGACAAAGCCCTCATTTTTTCTTTCCCCATAGGTGTAAGTGCCACCCAAGTAGTCCCTGAATTGACAGTGATGAGTCTGGAAATCTACTTATTTCATACTTAACAAATAGTAAGAAGACCCATCCTGGAATGTTTGCTTGAAGGCAGAATTGCTTTGGGTTTCATGAAGCATACTTACTTGACATCCAACAAGGAAAAAAGATGAAATGTATACTTTTCTGTCACAGCTATAGCTGTGAATACCTTGTCCTATTTAGAAGTCTAACAATTCTTTCCCTTGTATGGTTTCTTGAAGCACTTCAGAGTTATTATCATCTTCTGGGCAGAATTATTATCTCTCTTTTACATCTAGAAAACCTGAGCCTCAGAGATGTCTTCCCTGGAGCTACATGACTTTATTCACTGCAAAAATAGCAAACATTCACAGGCTACTTAAAATAAGATTCTTTAAGGATGAAAAATCACACAATCAAAAGTTTGAAAGTAACCCCAAAACCCAAAGGTCATCTTTGTTATTGTTGTCCTCCTCTTTCCAAATGTAACTGGATTTGGATATCAACATTATTTTTATATCTCCACATAAGAGGCATGTAAATAAAAAAAGTCATATACACGCAGCTCTATTTAATGTACTGTACTTTTGAATAGTGTGCATATTCACAGAAAGAATCATCCAGTGTGTATGGGAATTAAGAATATAGACCTCAAGTCAGATTAAAAAAAAAAGTCTAAGTGAATCCCTGCAGTGATCCTGCTACATTTATTAAGTGTAGAGGCATTCATGGTGTATGGCAGGAAAATCAGAATTGTAGTTAGAAGAGCTGGGTTTGAATCCTTCTTCTGACACCTACGGACCTTGTCCCCTGGGTAAATTATGGAATCTCCTAGGATCTCACTTACTTCAGCATTAAAATGAGGAAAACCATAGTTGCTTATAAAATTACTTAACTAATGTTCAGCATGAACTAGTGGATAGAGTGATGAACTTGGAGTCTGGTGGACCTGTGTTTGAATCTTGCAACTGACAACTACCAGCAGTGTGACCCTGGACAAATCATTGACTTTTCTGGGCCTCAGTTTCTTTATCTTTAAAAGGAGTTAATGAAATGCGCATCTACTTCATGGGGATGTGTATATCAAGTGGGAAAAGGCAGGTAAAAAGCTTTACAAATGTTACCTATTTTTGGAGCCTTGGTTTCCTCATCTGCAAAAATGGGAATGAGGCTTCTGCTACCTCCCTCAGCAAGCAGTGAAAATAGCATTTTGTAAACATTAAAACAATATAGAGATATCTGTTATTATTGCTTGTTCCCTTGCATCACTGTCACCACCAACCCAATTCCACTTCAAGAAAGTTGTTTTTCTCCAGTTGAACATAAAATGCTGGATCTGGAGATGGTGGACCTCTGCTTGAATTCAAGCTCTGAATCATGTTACCTGTGTGCCACTGGGAAAGTCACTCACTAACTCAGAGACTTTATTTCCTCATCTGGAAAATAAGCAGGCTGGATGAAGCAAGTGCCAAGGTCCCTTTCAGCTCCATGACCCATGATGCAATTTGGCCTCTGCCGGGTTTCAGAAAAGGTTTCTGAGGGTGGAAAGTTGTTCTTAAAAAAAAAAAAGAGGTGATTTTCCCTTCATCCTCCCAGGATATTTTTCCACTCATCATCCACACTTTTTCTGGTGGTCAGGGAAGAGGAGAATAGGAATAGGAGGAACTCCTTTACCCTTAGCTTCTCTTCCCATCTCCTATTCCCCAGGCCCAGACTGTTTCTAGACACCAAGCTTAGCTATGGTAACTAATAAGGCACTTACCAGTTTTATGAATTACTTAAACTTTCTAGGCCTCAGTTAACTCATCTATAAAATGGGGATAATCACATATATCTCATATGGTAGTTGTGAGACTCAAATGAGATAATAAATGTTGCAAAGCACTTTGCAAGCCTTGCAGTGCTACAGAATGTTAGCTATAATTTTCGTGGTGATTGCCATTTCTCTAGCTCTGCCATGGAGCATGATATTACCAACTTTACTAGGAGACAGTAGAGTAGTGCTATGGGACTGAAGCAGCTACTTGGTTCTTCTTTTCCTAGGCTGATGGTGCTTAAATTCCTAACCTAACCATTGATATTAAAACAAGTCTCTATTTCTTACTTTATAATGTAATATTAGCTAATAATGAGCAGACAGGGCTTGTGTGAACAGCTTTCATAGCCACACAATCAATATAGCTATGCCATGTTGATCATAAATTTATTTTAGTGCCAGGCCTGCAAAGGGCATAAGGGATCATCTTTATTTTACAAATGAGGAAACAGAGACCCAGACAGACCAAATGCCTTGCTTAAGCAAGCTTAGACAGTGAATTAGTGTAGAACTGGGATTAGAACCCATTTTTTCTTACTCTTTGAGTACATGTTTCTTCTGGAACACCATGTTCTGTCTGGTTGGCTTTGGATAGGCTCAGTCTGAGTCTAAATAAAATCATACTTAATAACAGCTTTTTCTCTTCCCCTTACCAAACTTTGTTTCTGCCCTTTCCCCCTCTTCCTTTGCCATGCCAAACAAAATACGTAAGTTAATGATAACTTCTCTGCTCTTAATATATTTATAATGAAATTAAGACATATGTCTCAAATATGTTAAAATATTTATGATGATTTATGCTTTTCCAAATAGAAAGAAAATGAGAAGGATTATATATCAATACATACAGTGGAGAGTGAAGGGAGGAGTGTTATGAAGGGACTCAGGTAGAGTACCATCAAGATAGGGTGAACAGATCATATAGGAAGGTAGTAAGGAAAAAGAAATTGAAATAAAGACAAGAAGAAAATCAATAGAAATATTGTTATTTTCTATGACAACTTTATAGACCTTCGTTTAAGCAGTTGGCATGCAGTTTTCTAAGAGCTTACCCTACTACAGTTACTACCTGGGTTCAAGTATGGGAAGAGAATTTTGGAAAGAATGGTAAAGGGAGGAACAGAGATGAACACATGAACATGTGGTTGGGAGACCCATTTCCCAAACTGCACTGTTTTGTAAGCATGAAAGGTCAATCTTGAATGTTGATAAAGTAGGCAGCCTTCTAAAGCAAATTTTTAAAGAAATGAACAACTAGGTGACATTTGGTACCTTTCTCAGCAAGCCTTAATTATGGCATTCCTAATCTTTTCCCTCTTTTGACTTTCTGGTTTCAAACAGAAAAAAATGAGTTACTTGTCTAATATATTTTACTTTGGTGCTGCACATAGATGTGATATGCACACAGATATCAGGGAAACAGGATGGTATAGTGAAAAGAACACTGGATTTTGATTGATATGATCTGAGCTTGAATCACAACTATGCCATTTTGGTGATGAACAAACACTTAACCATATCCAAGCTGCAGCATCTTCATCTGTCAAATGGGTGTAGTGATATTTGTAGTACCTTACAAGGTTATTGTAAAAAGACTGGAGTGTTCAGGGGAGGACCAGCACCTGTGGCATGAGGGCTTGCTGAGCCATTTTCAGGGCTGCTTATCTACCTTTGGTGTCCAACCTGTCACCCAACTCTCACCTGTGGCTCCAAGAAGCTGTAGCATGCTACATACAACCACACCCTAGTAAACCATCTCAGCTGATGCGCTAAATCAGGTTGAGGGTAACTGACAGGCCTCAAACCATCAATGAATTAGGGAGAGTCTACCCAAGCATATGAAGACTTCCTTAGTGGGATGGGTAGATAAGAATCTTTTGGCCCAGTGGCCATGAAGGCACTGTGGAACACTTAGAACTTGGTCAGACATGAAAGAAGCTGAAGTCATTCATTGAATCCTGGGCCATGGACAAGTTCTGACTTTTGTGTTGCCACTAGACTTCGATTATTTTGGAAGAAAGCGTGAAGCTGAAGTCTTCATGAAATTCTGCCCTACTTAAAAATCCAATTCACCTGCACCACCAACATTATAAGGAGACTGTTCTATAAACTTCAGTGTTAGATAAGTTGACTTATCATTATTATCACCTAGTTCAGTAGGTTCTCTTGGAATTGGAGTCCTCAGATTTCTTCACAATAGTGGCTTGTGACTTTTATTTCAGTCATTCTTTATTCCTCAGGAAATAATTGTGGAAGGAGTAATCTATGTCCCCTGCCCTCCCACACAAGTTCCTTTCTTCTAACTTTCCTGGACTTCCACTCCATGGCAAACCACATAATTGTGCCTTTATCCCAACAGATCAAAACTGTGTCATTGTTTTTTCTCAACAATTTTCCAGTCTCACTTAAATAAGTCCTTTCTACTCCTGGATAGAGAGATATTAGGTAGCTATTACTTGAAATTTAAATACAATAATTTAAGGCTAAATATATGTACATTTATTTGGTAACTGAGATTACCTAGAGCAATTTGTAACTTTGAAAATTTGCCTTCTTTCTTCTATAGACTCCTCTTTCTTATCCTTCTCTTTCAATATAACTAGACTTCCAGTTAGCTGATACAAATGAATATGAAAATGTTTTTAAATAGCAAATTTAAGAGGGTTTTTCAGTAGAGTTAAAGTGATGTCATTGTGTAGTTTATCAGTCCGAAAAACAATGTGGGCTGATTACTGTGTTACATAAAAGGGCAGCTGGGTGCCGGGCTTGGAGTCAGGAAGACTCATCTTCCTGAGTTCAAATCTGGCCTCAGACACTTACTAACTGTGTGATCCTGGGTAACTGACTTAATTCTTTTTGCCTCAGTTTCCTCATCTACAAAATAAGCTGGAGAAAGAAATGGAAAACCATTCCATTATCTCTGCCAAGAAAACCCCCAAATGGGGTTGTAAAGAGTCAAACATAACTGAAAATGACTGAACAACAAAAAAAAAATGGTAGGTTTATGAGGCAAATGATTTTCCCTCCAATTGTTGAACTCAAAGTGTGAGCTTCACGTATAATAAATGTATTTCTTTGAACATTTTCTTTTCTTTATGTTGTCTCTAGGCTGAACACAGTTTATTGTTGAGGTCCACGTTTTGGTATATGTTTAAGGATTTTTTAAGTATGTAAAGAGACTCTTGTCTTATTTTATTGACAGTAATGGCCACGTAAAGGAGATGTTACTGATTGAAGGAGGCTTCAGGACACCAAAATCAAGTGGAGGTTCCATCAGAACACACAAACTAGAAAGAAGGTTGGAAGCTGACAGGAACTCTCACGGAAAGGGGAGAGAGTGAAACTGGAATCAATCAGAACTCCTCTATTAAGGGCAACCTAATATATCCAAATTACTTGAAAAAAATTCTAACTGCAGACTTTTATTTGCAAAAATCTTTTAATTATTGTATTAAGACGACTTCTTTCCCACTCCACACCCTGGGTTCTACAATGTTTAGTACATTATTGTTAAGGGATGTTCTCCTCTTTAAAAATAAGGAGTGAAAATAATCTGAAAATAATAACTGTCTATAGCAAGTTAAATTTACAGAACATTTCCCAATGAATAGGTCTGTGAAGTAGAGAGTATAAATTAATGATGTCCATTTCACAAATGAGAAATGAAGTGAACCTAGGAGACATCCTGGACTCATTATTTCTCACTCTCTCAGATCCAGGCTGTTGCCAAAGCCTGACAATTTTACCTTTGCAATATCTCCTGAACACTCCTCCTTCTCTCCTCTGACATGGCAACCATGCTGGTGTAGGCCCTCATTAGCTCACAGTCGGGCTATTGAAATCTACTGCTGGTAGGTCTGGGTCTGCCTGCCTCAAATCTCTCCCCACTTGAATCCATCCTTCATTCAGCCATTAATGTGATTTTCCCTAAATGTAGGTCCAGTCATATCACACCCCCTTCCTTATTCAATGAACTCCAGAGGCTTCCTATTGCCTTCTGGAGCAAATACAAAATGCTCTGTTTTGCATTTGAAGTCTTTCATAACCTAGCCCACTCCTCTCTTTCCAGTCTTCTTACACCTCAAGGAATACTCTTTGATCTAGTGATCTTGGCTTTCTGGTATTCTGCCAACAAGACTTGACTCGTTGGAATACTCTCCTTCCTCCACTCTCAGTACTGACCTCCCTGGCTTTCTTTAAAACCCAACTGAGACTCTGCTTTCTACAGGAAGCCTCCCTTAACTACTTTTACTCCATTTTACTTCCTTTTACTTAATGCTTTCCCTCTTTTAATTATTTCCTATTTAGCCTCTATGTAGCTTGCTTTGTATATTTGGATTGTAAGCTATTTGGATTTGGGTTGTACATGTTGGATTGTAATCTCTTTGAGGGCAGGGACTTTCTTTTGCCTCTTTTTTATATCTCCAGTGCTTAGCACAGTGCCTGGTGCATAGCAGGTACTTAGTAACTATTTATTGAATGATATTGAATGACTGAGTGAATGTGTGAGAGTCAATGTGGTATAATGGGGAAATAAACATACACCTAACCCATCATTAGAAGAGATCTGGATTTGAATCCTATCTTTAACACTAGCTGTGTTATCTTGGCTAAGGCATTTAACTAAACATTTTGAAGCTCAGTTTTCCCATCTTTAAAATGGGGACAAAAAAAGATCTTTGTGAGGAAAGGACAATGTATACCTTAAAGTACTATGGAAATGTGAGTTGTTGCTATAGACATATAGCTAAAAACATCATAACTGAGGCTAGAAGCCAGGTCTGTTGACTGTAAGCTCATTTTTTTTAATTATACCACACCAATGACTAACTCCCCATTTTCAAAGAAAATATTTATTTTTCCTAAAATAATATTCTCTTTCTATGATTGTTTATATATGGTCAGGGTTCAAAAATGTTTCAAACCAAGCTACCATTTACAGTTAGATGCTCACCATAAAGAACAGAATGCTTGCTTTGTCAAAAAAGGATGGCAGTCCATTTTTTGGGCAGGGATAACAGTGTTGAAACCTAGAGAGGGTGTCTGGCAACTCAGATGGAATTAATGATGGCTTAAGGTGATGGAGACTCTTAAGGAGTTCTGGCAAAGTATCAGCAGGAAGTGCAGGTACCTTGTTTTGCCTTTATTGTAATATCAAAATACATCTTCAGGGAACACAAATGGATAAAGAGGTAGTGAGGCACAGTGTATTGAGCACTGGACTTAAGTCCAAAGATCTAAGCTCAAGTCCTAAAAATATTTTGGTTGTGCCACATCCATAGGCAAGTCTCTTACTGTCTTAATGCCCTATTCAAGGTAAGTTATAGACAAGTTTTAACTTTCATTGTCTGGGGGAATTTCCACCATGGGAAAGTCTGCCCATCGCTGATCTCAATGTTTAACCTTCAACAAAAACCCATTGCAAAGTGCAAATTCAGACAGCAAATTTGACGGACATTCCATTGTTCTCTCCAGGGCAGAATTCAAGTTGAATTGCCAAGAACAGGAAAGTAATCTCACAACATTCCAACAATAAGAGTGGTCTGTAAGAGGTCAGAGGGACAGGAGATGACATTCAGAATAGGAGTTAAAATACAGAGAAAAGGAAATAACTGCCTGCTCTTTTCCTTTAAAAGGGTAAAAAAAATCACAAAAAACCATTGTCAAATCAGGTGACCTTTCTTGTATTTGCAAGGAACTTTAGTAGACTTCCTATTTGTAAGAGTTGCATGTTTAAAGGTTTTTAATTGACAATCTTATGAACCATCTGGAACTAAAAGGAAAATATGACAGGAGAAAAATCTTAGAGACAGGAAACTGAAATTTTAAAAATATCACCCCAAATCATTCCTCAGCAGTGTTTCAAGTCTGCTACATGAAGGTATGACTCACTAGGAGTGGAGCAAAAATGGATACAGGCTCAGGGCTCCAGGAAGGCTGCTAGCCACGGTGGTCCCAGGGGAAGGAATATGTCATTTTTCGTCAACATTCAGTTTCTCCATATGTTTTTTCCTGAAACTTCAGGCCTTTTCTCACATTATGGAGATGAAGGAAGACGTGGCAGTTTAGGCTAATAATCGTAACTCACATATATACATGTTACAGAGAAGCAGATTTAGGATCAATGTGATGAAGAAACTTTCTAACAATTACAAGTATCCCAAAATGTAATGAGATGCCTTGGGAGGTAAACCAGGGGGTATGTTGGAGCTAGCTTAGACTAGTTTGCAAGAGAGAATTTATACCTCAGAAACTGTTAAACACTACAAGTTAGGGTTTAACATTGTTTTATTGATTGTCTAGAATTAAGAAATCAATGGATTATAATAATATAGATTAAACTTAGTGTTTCAGGTATGTATCTATGTAATAGATACGTATCTGTGAAAATACGCAATATGTGTATACATACATACATATATACATACATACATACATACATACTTATATACATGTTCTGGATGGTGAAACATTTATCAGCTTCTGGGAGTAGCCCTTATTGGAGATCTTCAAGCAAGATACATATCAAAGTTGAATATTATTTGTCAGATAATTATAGAGGAGGCTCTACAGCTACAGGGTGGGACCAGGTGATGACTTATCATCCAATTTTGAGATTCTGTGACACAATAATACCTTATGATTCATGAAAGATGAATATAAGATGATGAAGACAATTTGAATGATATAGTTCTATAAGGGAATAGCCATAGTCACAGGATGTAGAGTTGAAAGGGTCCTTTGAGATTGTCCAATCAAAGCTCTTCAATTTTTTACATGGGTCATCATTTTCAGGTCATTTGATTCAAAATCTGGTTCTCTCTGTATGTACTCTGTTTCCCCATAGATGGTACCACAACTCTGAGAGAGATGGGAAGAGGCACCATGACACTGAGGAAAAATGGCTGGATTTGGAGTCGAGAACTTGGATTTGTATCATGGTTCCTTTATTTCCTACCTGTATTACCTTGGGTAAGTTACTTTACTCTACTGGGTTTCAATTTCCTCAACTTTAAATTGAAGGAGTTGTTCTAGGTGGCTACAAGGGTCCCTTCCATAAGAGAATTTATCATCTAAAAGGTATGCTTGCCATCATGGAAAGTGACCAAGATTTGTAATCATGAATTGGTCTCCAGTATGGACTCTCCTATTTTCTACCTGTATGATCCTTGGCAAGTCATTGCACTCATGTGGGCCTCAGTTTCCTCATGTATAAAAATAAGCAGACAGGTCCCTTTTACTCTAAATCCTATAGTCCCATGCTAGTGATCAGATTGGTTTCAAAAGAAACTTTTGCTAGAAAATTAAAATTTGCTAGAAAATTAACAAATTAAGACCTGTCTGCCAATGAGACTTACCATTCCAGGATAGATAGTGATTTCCATTTAGAGTTTCCTCTGTAAACCACAAAAGAAAATCCATTTTCCACTAGTGACCAGGCAACTATTGGTTAAAGCCTAGTTTGGAACAGTTTGACATTTGTAACTAAAGTAACAGAAACTATAATTGGTATCTCTTTAAAATATAGTATTTTTATTTCTTTAACATTAAATTAGAGCTTGGGTATTTTAAATTTTATACCAAGAAAAGAGTAAAGTAAAATGTCAAAACTTTCTACTGTCCCCCAAAGTAAGAGAAGGTCATGAACTACTTAGGAGTTCCACAATCTAATATCAAGTCTTTCAACTTTTAATCATTCTAAGTGTAATGAGATCACCTGGTCTCAAGGTGGAGCTGTTATATTTCATTGAAAAAGAAAGACTTTTTTTTTTTTTTGGTCTCACCTCAGAATTCCATTATAAAATAGAACATTTTTTTAAAAATCTGTGTTAAGTGACAAATGGCAGGAGGCTACAATTCTTTCTTTTTGAAAAAAAAACTTATCATTTCAAAAGACAGTGATGTTATTGAAAATTACATTTACATGTTATCCCATAGGTGCATGTTCTTTCTGTTACAATAGGCCTATGGGAGGATTACACAGACATCTACACGAGAGTTTTCAAACAAGAATGAAACTCTTCTCATCATGGCTCCTCATTCTGTTTTCTAAATGGATTTTCTGTGTGCTCATTAGGGCTATTCTAGGCAGTTATGGCAGCTTGTCAAACCAATGGGACACTGGATATATTGAGCCTTTATACCATAGTCTAAATAACCTTTTAAGGACTCCTTTTTCTCCCTACTATAAATACCTTTTGAATTTTAGACTTAAATGGCATCATTGTAGTACATTTCACATGGCTTTATTGCTAAAATGGGATCTTTTTTATCAGTAAATATACACTAGTGACCAAGGTAATTTCAACACTTAGAAATCATTCCTACAGTTCATGACTGGAGGATATCAGAGAAAGAGGGATTATTTTTTTTTCTAATTTGGCAATTAAAGAATAAAGGAATCCACATATTAGATCTAAGAACAAGGAAATCAAGCTTTGGTATGTCTTATGTAGTATTTGATTTACTGTATTTATTTCAAACTCCTGAATAATACATACAAGTTTGACTCAAGATTTTTGGGAGCCACATGATACATAGATTTAGTTGAATTGATTGCAGTGTCTGGTGGATTTTTTTCAGGCAGATCACATATTAAAAAAATCACACTGCTATGTTTTTCAGATTCTTCCAGGCATATTCCAGGTATATCTAATGCCGGGCAGATTTTATCCTGAAAAATTATTTAATTAGAATGGGAAAGACAAAACAAAAGAAAATGAACATATCATGTCTGAATTTGTATCAGTTGTAGTGTTGACAGATTATTGTAATATCTGCAGTACTGGCAAATCATATATCTTCAAGTATGTGTAGGTATATCTTTATTAAACTTTTAGAACACGTTACATATATTCATATATACATAATTCACAGCATATGTATGATATATTTACATGTATACACATATATATTCCACCAAAGTCATTCTCCAATACCTCAACCTGGAATAGAAGTGGCCCTGGATTCTCAAAGGCATATCTATCTTCTAATGAACAACTTAGTTAAGTTTAAAGAGGTCATCACCCTGTTGGCTTCAGGGAGACAAATTTTTTGGCCACAGTTCCTTTCAAAGATCACCTACCAAGTCACAAATCTTAGAGAGATTTTGATCTGCATCATTTAAGGATAGATAGATAGATAGATAGATAATTAGGAGTGGACTTATGACTTCAGACTTCATTAGTATAGGGAACTTCCAGATGAGAAACTCCTATAAATATAGGTTGGGACCTTCTCCCAAACTTATAGTGTTAGAGTCACTTAGAGCACTAAGTAGTTAAGCAGTTTTTTCCTAGAGCCATACATACAGTATGTGTCAGAGATGAAACCTGAACCCAGGGTTTCTAGGTTCTAATGTCAGCCATCATATCCAAGGCAAGAAAGATTTATTAAATAATTACTATGTGCCAGGCATTGTGTAAAATGGTGGAGATACAAATAAGAGTAAAAAGATAGACCCTTCTCTTAAAGGCGTTTATAATCTAATGATGAAGACAATACCCAAAAGCGAGAACAGGAATAGGGATGGGGTGGTGTGGGTTCCAGTGTGAGGGAAGCTCAAAAAAAACAGAAGCAGAGGCAGAAAAAGAATGAAGGAATATTGGCTTAGAGTATCTCCTCAAAATGAAGGCCTTAGGAGAAGCTCACCAATGAAAGAAGGGGCCTGGTATTGTGGGTGGATGTTTCAGGGTGAGAAGGCTATAGGAATGGATGGATGTTTCAGAATACGGAGGCCCTAGGAACTGAGGGAAGCTCCCAGGGTGAAACAGCAACTGAGGCATGGTGGAAAAGTCCAGAAAATCATAAGTAAGAGTCAGAAAGGGAGTGAAAGTTGGTCATTTGGGCATCTCTCCAAAATGGACTACCTGGGTAGAACTTACCAATGGAAGAAGGGGGCTGGCATAAGTATGAATGTGCTTGTGAGTATATGCATATTTGTACATATGTGATGTGGAGTAGAATTTGATGAGGATGCTTTCAATCAAGTGGTTTCCTGTCAACTTTTTGATGAAATTATGGAAGGAAAGGGGCAGGGAACAGAGATAATAAGGTGTTAAAGTATTTGAACAAATGCAAAGAAGTATCTACACTGTTACCTTCAAGATGCAGTTCAAAAATCTTTTTTTTACATGAAACCTTTCCTTTATTTTTCTACTGTTAGTGCCTTCAGTTCCAAACTACCTTATATTTTGTGACTTCTATTTATTTGTAGGCACTCTTTGACTCTGTAATACCTACACATACATGTGTTGTCTTCTCCATTAGAATGTAAGTTCCTTCTAAATGGAGATTATTTTACTATTATTATTTTTTTATCCCTAGGACCTAGTGTAGTATCTAGTACATATTAGATCTTTAATAAATTTTTTTGGGATCGATGGATTGCTTGAAGTTTTCCTGTTATATCTGATGAAAATAGAGGTTAGCTGGCTATTGGGTGACCTGAGGGTCAGCCGTAACGCTGGTAGCTACTTAAAAGAAAGAACATTCTCTCTAGGGAGTAAATTTAGGCAAGAGACATCTCTGAGGAGTATGAGTTCTGGTAGTTGAGAATAGAGCCAATTTGGGGGTGCAGAGGGGAACTCTCTCCATGATCCCTCAGTGATGTCATCCTCCAGCAGATCTACTTAAACTAGTAGAAGATAATATATCCAATGGAGAACAGGTCCAGTAAGTCAAGACTCAAAACTGGAAGAACTTTGTGAGTCTAGAGGGAATTAGCCCTCGCCATCAAGAATTGAGCTATGGAAAAGAAGACACCCAAGTTCTCAGCCAAGCAACATTGTGCAGCAGAGATGTTGCGCCCAAAAGAACCAGTATGAGGGCACTGTGAGAAAATAATGGATTTGGGAATCCTGTATAAGCTACCTTGGCTGCCTGTTTGCCATAAGTATGTGCCTCTCTATTAGGATATGCTGTGTGTGCATCCACTTTCCTTGGGTGTGTTTGTTAGAGAGTGGACCGCATGTTACAGGGGTGTACTATGGGAAAATGTTTTTTAGTTAAAGTTCTTCTGATGCCATTTCAATAAATGTCTTATTTTTGAACTAATTGAATCTTCTTGCTGACTGTTAAAAGTAAATTGATAGGGGCACATGAGATACAGTTTTAGAAGTACAGAGTCAGAGCATACTTTGAAAAAAGGTTAGCTAAGATTGGAGTATCCAAACAGTGAATGAATATTGGGGGTAGGATGAAGGGGTGGTTTTGGCAACATCCACAAGGGACAGAGAGACTTGCAGGAAGAGGATTGACCCAATGGATAGGCAGTTACTTGAGTTTCCAAGTTCTGCCCTTGGTAAGAAATAGGAAGCCATCACAAGTGGGGAGTTATCCCAGGGGAGCCATTGAGAGGTGATGCTGAAATACAAGCCAAAGAACTTGTCAGAGTGTTGGGGCAGCATGAAATAGAGCCATAGCTGGGAGGAGGAAGTGGCCAGATCATAAGCAGAACATGCCCAGGGAGCCTTGCTGAGCGACATACCCGAAAGAGATGTGTCCAGGAGGAATCGCATGAGGTTCAGCAATGTCCAGAGGTGTGGGTTGCCTGGGGCCCATATACCCCTTACGTGTGTATCTTTTTACTATGCGTGAAGCCACTTTTACTGCTGATACTGGGGTATGTTGTGATAGTAGCAAGACATGGAGATACCCAGAAAATGAACCCTAGTTTTAGAAGTGTATAGCCATAGAATACCTTCCTGAAGTAGTGCCACTCACCTCCTTACCCTACTCACCTCCTACCTGGATCAGGAGGAGGAGGTGCCCAGAAGAGGTACTACCATACATAATAAATTATAATACCATATTTCCTATTGCAATAACTTCTCAGCCCAGGCTGAGGCTGTGTGGAGAAGAGAGAAGGCTGTGTCCCTTCATGTGCTCTTTTCTAATAGTTCTGGCATGGGTTTGCCCTAGCTAGCCCTATATGTATTTAATTTTATCACTGTGGGTCTGACTACATGATGTCAATACGCAGAACTGAAGGGAGAGAAATCTGTCATCCAGACGCATCAAAATTTTTGCAAGTTTGTCAAATAGAATCAAACATCTGGATGACTGACAGAATTAGTCACCTGTGTAAACAGTAGTCTGTGAGTCAATAGATAGAGATCTATGTTTAATAGCCTTTTATCATTGGTAGTCTATTAACGTGAAGATGTTCATGTCTAAATCCTCTCATGTGTAATCCTAGAGTAGTTGACGTACTGTCAATATCCTTAGCTAATCTAATATATGCCAATCATACAGTTAAAACCCTTAATTTTACAGGTAATGAAAGTGAGGCCCACAAGGCAATGACTTACTCAAGGTGAAACACAGAACAAGTAACAAATCTGGGATTCAAATTCTGGTTCTCTGATTCCAAAGTCAATGTTTTCTCCATTATCCCAATTTACCTCTTGATTTCCTCTAGGTCCATCACCAGTAGGATTCTTCTCAAAGAAGAAAAGAGAATGTTTTAAAAATCACAAAACAAAACCATAAGGTCAAACACCTCCTGATCTGAGATTTCTGCAGTATGGGACCACCTTCCATCTACACAGATGGTAAATTACAGACTACCAGGCCAGAATTTAAGGTTTTAGGGAGTTGTCTGAGGCTCCAAGAGGTTAAGTGACTTAACTATGGTCAGATAGCACACAGATAAAAGTGGAGGGGTTTGAACCCAGATATTTCTGACTCTACACCCACTTAAACACTAGGCCAAGTTCCCTTTCCAACATAATTTTTTTTTTTTAAATGTAGAATTTAAATTGTAAGGAATATTACAAGACATTTGTGCTGAGGGTTTTGAGATTGCCCATATAGGTGGGTATCTGACACATCTTTACTGGGGTGGAGTGAGGTGGTTCTTAACCTGTGTCTATAAACTTCTTTAATTAAAAAAAATCAATTTATTTCAATACAATTGAAATCATTTCAATATAATTTCACTTGTAACATTATACATTTTATGCATTTAAAATAGTATTTTGATAAAGAGTCTATAAGCTTAACCACTTTGCCTAAAGGATTCGTGACACAAAATAAGTTAGCTGGCCAGTACCCAAAAGGTCTGCTTAAGGTCTGAAGGAGCCCTGAGAAAAGAGACAACACTAAATTCTCAAGGATCCTCAAGTTTAGAATCTCACACGTAATTAAAGGGCCCCCAGGTAATTTAGTATCCCGGAGTCTAATATCAAATACAACAAATAAGTGTAAAGCTAAATTGCAGGAAGTCCTCCTAGGTTGTACACTTCTCCTGACTTCAACCATAAGTCATATTTTGTAACAGTTTTCATCATTCAGCAGTTCTAGAGTCTGTTTTGGATATTGCTTTAAAGAACATTATCGCCACACCCCTCTTGCCCCATATTTATTCCTATGAGATTTTTTTTGTTCCTATGGGAAATTAGGTTTTCAAGGACACTGTGTTGAATGAAGTTCATATTTCCAGGAATACAACTCCAATCTTATTCAAATCAACTACATATTTGAAAATGACAGGTCTAAGAAAATGTCAGTTTACAGGCCCTCTTCTATATAGCAAATTCCACTCTGATCCCAGATTAAAAAGCTGATTTATTTTGAATGAATATGAGGATTTTTTTCTTTTCCCCTTTCCTTCCCCAGATGCAAAAGCTCACCCAAATCCCCAGTCAATCAATGGATTTATTTTTTAAATGGGCTATGATTGAATTACTTATCCTTTTAACTGACTACAGGTGCCTGTGAAATAACCTCTTAACCTATAAATACACCAAACATGTGTTCGTCCAGAAATTCCCCCACAGCAGTAGCTTAACTTGGCATTTTTTCCTGGGGAGTTCTAATTCAAATAGGGACCATTTCAACATCAGCATAGGTGATATCAGATTTGAACACAGTGTTCTAGGAGGATAATGATTATAACTATTAGTAGAAGGGAATTTAGAAGTACTTTCCCTTGTCAAAAATTTTGCAGAAAATATGTCATGTTGTTTTTACCTCAATACTGTAACAACACTTTTCTACTCAGAGATAAGCTTTTGTATGAACTACTCTGTGAAAACTTCTCTAAAATGTTTCTTGTGAAAATGGGCACGAAAGGCCATTTTAATTATTAGAGGATACAAATAATGAGGCTTCAAGGGTCTAGAGCTTTTTGCAGCTGCATTTGCCTTCCCTGGGGGATATGGGGCATAGTCCTGGGCACCATATTTAGAGAGCATTGATAGCACTTATGTAGTCTTTCAATAGGATAGAAATAACCAAGCTTAGCACATAGTCAGTAAGAATAACAAGATAAAATAGGAAACAACTAGTTGGCATAAGCTCCTCCCCTCCTCCTTTCACTAAAATACCCCTCAACCCCATGCATAGCAGCTTCCCCAGTAGTAGGCTTGTGTGGATGTGACTGAAGTCCTTGAACCCCCACATTCCAGATGGGCTCCCCTCCACAAATGAGTGTTGGTTTCATCTGTCAATTAACACACATTTATTAAGCACCTTCTATATGCCAGGCATATGTCTAGGTCCTGGAGGTACAAAAACAAAAATGAGAACCTCTGTTTTGGAGAAGTTTACCAGAGGTGAAGAATGAAAATCTTCCAGGAATGGGAGATAACCCTCACCAAGTCAGAGAAGGGAGATGAAATGTCCTTCAGGAGAAAAATTAAGAAGGAAGTTTTGTTTGAAACAAAAGTATATGAATGGGCAAATGTATGAGGCTGGAAAGGTAGGTTGGAGTTGTGCTGTGAAGGCTTTAAAATAGCAAACAAAAATGCTTGTCTTTGATCTTGGAGTTAATAAGGCTGTTATAATAATGGGTGATGAGGACTGGAACTAAGGTGGTGACTGCCTGAATGGAGGAAAGGGAATCCATACTGGGAACTCTGTGCAGCTAGACTCTCTATGTCATTTATATAGAAAAATAATAATAGCTACCATATATTTTATACATATTTGATGTATAAGACACATACACAATGTATACACACATATCTTTACTGTTTGCAAATGCCTTAAATGCACTATCACATTTGACCCTCACAACAACCCTAGGCGGTCTTGGTGGTATCATTATTCTCATTTTACAGATGAGGAAACTGAGGTTGAGAAAAACTAAATTATTGATAATGAAAATTGAATCCTAGGGAGTTGATGAGGTCACAAAAGCAGAGTTTCCTGGGTGCAGTTAGTGGTTCTTTTCCTGGACATAAAAAATCCTATCTATGGCTCTAGTCTTCTCTCTAGAAATTTCTATGAGAAAAGGTTAAAGCATGTTGGCATAGGAAAGCTCTTTTGCCTCTGCTGCTGCTTTTCTTTGGACAAATTCACACATTCTTTGTTATACTTCTCCAAATGATACTCTTTTCATGATTTAAGTTTATCATGAGCAAAATATAAACCTGGATTTATTTTATTCTTTTAGTTCCTAGGGCTAAAAGTTCTTTTATTATTATAGAATATCTCCAAGATAACAATTAGAAAGTTAAAAATCCCATTTCACAGATGAGGAAACAGGCATAGGAAGGTCAATGCCTTTCATCAGATTATCCAATCAGTCAGGTCCATTTCTTTCTTCAAAGCCTTGTTTGAGTCTAACATCTTTGAATCATTCCAATCTTTAATCTTTCTCAGTGTACTGGTTCTTTCCCTGATGCCTACAAACACCCCTAAATCTCTCTCATCCTAAACACTCACACACACACACACACACACACACACACACACACACACACACACACACACGCTCAACTCTCTCATACCTGAAGCTATCACACTACATCTTTCCTCTGTGAGGGTCAGCATTGTATAGTGGCTAGAGCAGCACTGGCCTTGCAGAATGAAAAACTTAGAACTGAATCCTGACTCCAGCCCTTATTAGCCATATGACTCTGCAAATCACTCAACCTCTCAGTACTTTAAAGCTTTTTGACACTGTAAATTGTACTATGCATCTGGCAGCTGCTTTTTACTATCTCTCCATGGCTTTTCTTTCACCCATAATGAGGCCCATTTAACTGTTGATTTGCCCCAAGCTTCTGTCCTTGGGTCTGTCTCCTCTCTCTTCATTCTCTCACTTGCTGACTTCCTCTGCTACCATGGGGATTCTATTATCATTTCCGTGAAGATCTACATTTCTAGACTAGATCTTAACCATTAAATGTGTCATGGACCATTTACCTTTCTGGTGAAATCTTTGGATTTCAAAATATCTCAAAATAATGTTGTTAAATGAAAAAAGTACGTGAGATCACAAAAGAAATCATATATATAAAAATATGCTTACAAATTTTTTTTTAAATTCCAAATCAAAGATCCCTAAAACCTATCCATTAACCTATCCATCGTGGGTCCATGGAGCCTAGGTTAAGGAACCCTGAACTAGCGCTTTCTTCTGACCTGCAGTTCTTTATCAACTGCTTTTGGACACTTTGAATTGATGTATCACAGGCATTTCAAATTACATGTTCAAAACAGAAGTCAGCACTCCTAAAAAAACTCAAAAAAAACCCAAACAAAAACAAAAATAAACAAAAAAAAACTATTCTTCTTCCAAACTTTCTCATCAATCGTGCAGGTTCACAACCTCATAGCCTTTCTTGAATTTTCACTCTACCTCATTTTCCTATATCTAAAAATTTGCCGAATCTGGCCGATTTGGCCTTTCTCACAGCAGTCCCCCATCTCTCTCTTCACACAGCTACCACCCAGTTCAGGCTTTGTTACCTCTTAGTTTTCCCGACTTAAGAATCTCCCCGAAGCAGTTCATCTTTTTCACACGTGCTAAAGTGATATTCCTTGACATCTGTTCAAGCTTTGTTGCCACTTAATACACCTTCACAAAAGCACCTTGATATGAAAGGCTGAAAAAGACAATCCCATTCATATATGCTGGATTGCATTAAATGAATATATTAATGATTTATTAATAACATTATTTCACGCAGCAGTTCTCTGAATGCGCCAGAGAAATTTCTCTTCTTCTGACAGCTCTGCTGTTAAGGAGCATTGAATTTTCCCCAAATGGTTGTCATGGAGATCATTGTAACAATAGTAGGAAGCACTTTTGGAAAAATAATGTAATAGAAAGCTTATAGGATGAGATCATTAAGATCTCCATTAATTTAGCCAGCAAAGAGATAGACAAGGGGACGAAGTCCAATATGGTCACTCTATGCATAAGAAGTCTTTCCCAGTCCCTCAGTTCTTGTGCCTTCCCTCTCTTAATTATTTCCTATTTGTCATATACATACATACATACATACACGCACACATATATGCATATACGTATGTAGCTTGATTGTATTTATTTGTTTGCTTGTGGTTTCTCCCATTCTACTGTGAGCTTCTTGAGGTCAGATACGGTCTTTCTTCTTTTTGCATCCTCAGGGCTTAGCACAGTGCCTGTCACTTAGTAGGGACAAATAACAAATGTTTATTGACTAACTGAATGACCTATTCTTTTCTCCAGAGATAGTATGAATATTTTAATCAGTTATTGAGTTGTTTTATGTCTCCTCACCTACAGAAAGTGTTTATGCACACATACACATATGTGTGCATGCATATGTGTATGTGTGTGTGTATTTACATATGTATGCATATATCTTTTTTTCTCCACTTGAAACTGGCTGAACCATTCTGCGAGATTACCCAAGTTAGATATGTAGCCTTTTTCTTATTGAGACACTCTCAGGATAGACCCATCCTACTTGTAGTAGATTCTTCACAAACCTTGCAAGGTATGCAGGTATTAGAAGTCAGACCCTACTGGAGTGAATGAGAGTGAATGAGGGGGAATGAGAAAAAGCAGTCTTTTGTGGCAAATGTAAATCTACAAGTACCCATGTCAATTTCAATAAAGTTGTCTGACGTATAGGATTAGTCACTGTCTTTGGTTAGACTGTGTCATGTCAAGGCAGGTTTTCTGACCCATCTTATGAAAAGAAATACTTTTTTTCCCCCCAGACATCAAAGCTGAGAAAGGTCAGATTTGGACTGGTTTTCCTTTCATTAACTTAAAGAGATTTAATATACCTCCACTGGATGCAACACAAGCCTGAAGCATGCAGAAAACAATAGCTTGCTCATAGAGCCTGAGGCCCAAAAATATTTTTTGGCAGGGTATTTATGTTGTGTGAGCATTGGGCAAAGAAAATTACGTGTGCGTATGTATGTATGAATGTTCTATACATGCAAATATAAATATGAAAGTGTACAGAAAAAGTTTAGAAATAGTTAAGAAAAGGGTATTTTAGTAATTAATGTATTAAAAGTTTAAAATAGTTCATTAGAGGTATGGGTTGCAGGTTAGATACCTATGCTTATTAAAAAAATGTTTGAGTGAAAAAGAAGCTATTTAGTGATAGAGTAGAACAACGGCTTGAAGAAAAGCCTACATGATCTTCTGGTATGTATTTTCACAATACCAAAGAAAAGAGAAGGCCTTAAGGCCCATCTTAAGTGGACTCCTAAGATGAGCATAGACAAGAGTGGCAACTGTCCTGTTGGATGGGATCTCTGGTTCTCTTCCAGAGGTTGCCTCTCCCCATCCAAATGAATTGGTCTTAAGAGTTGATGCGGGTGTGCCTTTGGTGCCTCTTGTGGGGCTCTTTGGGCATTTCTGGGTTGCCAGTTAGGGCTCCGGCAGCACAAGCAGCCAATCTGTAGCTATCATTCAACACAGACTTGCTTGATGCTCCCATTTGCTTGGCTATGTAGGTCTAGAAGCATTAAACTGACTGTCAGGGATATGCAATATTTGCTACCTAAACCTAGGTCCTTTGTCAGTGTGAAGAGCCCCTGCATATTATTTTGCGTGTCAGGAGCCTATCACAAGATGATAGCAACCTTGAAAATTTGCCATGGGGCTTGTCCTCCAAATGTGTTTGTTTGATGGATGCTCCCCTGGGGACATTGGACAGAGCATTCAGCTGTGAGGAGATGGTCACAAAATGTCAGAAGGAGGCCCAGAGGTGTTGCTGCAGCTGTTCAAGTCTCTCTTTGGTAACTTCCCCATCCTCCATTTGTTTTTGCTAATTTCATTCCTGAGCTTTCACTACTCAGTATGTTGCTAGGGGAACCAGGCCAACCAGTGCAGCAAAGAAAGGGAAGAGACAAGCGGGAAAACAGGGAAGCTTCGCCACATCTTTTGTTTTGCTTTAGCCGAAATGACTTTCAGGATAATAGTTTCTAAGTGGGGCTATTGGAATAAACTCAAACCTGTCTAATATTCCTTGACTCGTAAATCAGCAATTGCACTTACTGAGCCACAGAATCTGTGCTAAATGCTCCTAGGGTAAGTGCTGGAAGAAATTAAGTGTTGAAAGAGAAACTGGGATTGAAAAATAGGATCTGAGTTTTCATGTTTCAATAAAGAGTAAAGCCAACTGTCTGATAAGACTACTTCTCCTATCTTTCCTGTAAGCATAAAATAATAAAAACACAGATTTTGTTGATACACATAGTACCATTTGCCGTAGACTTCAAAATATATGAAAAGTAGGTCTTAACAGGGACACATGCTATTATCATCAAATTTCCATCCCTGCTCTGCCCTCACAATCTCAGTGCTTCCCACTGAGAGGATCAAGGCCATTGATGTAAGCTTTCTCAAGCTGCTTCTTCTACCTCTCAGTACCTATTGGTGTCTTGACTCAGTGACTCTCCTGTTCCCTCCTGTTTTAAAGGACAATTTCTTTTTTTTGTAAATAAATAGGCTAACTCACCTACCTGTGCCATCTTACTCGTCCCCCCAACTCCTATAGGACCTTACTCCTACAATTGTAAACCATTGGTCTTTTAGGATGATTTTCTATTGACCAATGATCTTTTAATCATCTCTCTGCCACTTGTCATGTTGGAAATTTGCCCACTTTCTTCATATGGCTTCCAGCCATTGCGCTCTCCTGTTCTTCTCTCTGATGACTATCCTGGATCCTTTGTGGACTATTTTTCCTTCTCACGTGCTTTTTAAAAAAATAAATAAATGTGTGTGTGTGTGTGTGTGTGTGTGTGTGTGTGTGTGTGTGTTTGTGTGAGGGTGTACTTCATGTCTTTAGTTTTCTATCACCACTAAAAATTCCCAAACAGCTCTCCCTTCCACCTTCCATAGAACCATATCTTACATCAAATAATGTTTTTAAAGACAAAAATATGAAAAAGAGAAACAATCAGGAAAATCTTTCATTAAATTGATAAAATCTGAAAACATGCAAGTGTATCATATTTATGGACCTCCCAGAAGTGTGAGTGTCTCTTCATTACTCTTCTTTGGAGCTATATTTATTCTTTGTAATTTTGCCACATTAATTTTTACTGTGTGTGTGCGTGTGTACGTGTGTGTGTGTGTGTGTGTGTGTGTGTGTGTGTGTGTGTGTGTGGTTCTTCTGTCTAGACTGGTTGTATTGTTGGTCATTGGTTATATTTTTTTTTTGTCTCTGCTTACTTTACTTTGCATCAGTTTTTATAAACCTTTCCTTGCTTCTCTTTACTTATCATTATTGTTATTTCTTGTGGTATAGTAATATTCCATTCCTCCTGGGTTCTTAATGGAATTATTCCCCTCAACTCTATTTAAACCTTTTCTCTTTTCTTCCTTGGTTTTCTCAACCAATCTCACTATTTCAATTATTACCTTCATTTAGATAATCCCCAAATCTATATTATCAGCCCCACATGTACTCATAATAATAGTATGTATATGTTTATGTGTGTGTATATGTAAATATATACGTATATGCACACTTATATGTACATATCCATACATTACCCTTTTCCATTTCTATACCTTTACTCACACTGCTATCTATATACTTAGATCCTCTATCCCACACCCATCTTCTGGGCATATTAGCAATCAAAGCCCAGCTCAAAAGTTATCTTTTCCCCAAAGCCTTTTTGATTCTCTAAGGCTTAAAAAAAATCTCTATTCTTCCTAAGTCTTCTAGCAATTTATCTCTTTTGGCTACTTACTTTTTGCTGTATCTTGTTTAGCTTTTGCAGCCTTTACAACCTTGCCTGAACTTATCTTTCCAGTCTTATGGTGCATTATTCCCCTTCCCACTCTTTGATTCAGCCACACTGGACTTTTCTTTGCTCTTCACAAAGGAAACTCCATCCCCTTTCTCCATGACTGTTCCATCTGCATGGAATTTGCTCGCTTCTTACCTTTGCTTAATAGAGAATCTTTCTTCCTTAAGACACACTTCATACAAAATCTTCCGCATGAAGCTTTTCCTCCAACTACTGGTGCCTTCCCTTCTAAGTTACTTTGCAGTTAATTATTTTGTACATATTTGCGTGTATAAGTTTGTGTTTCTTCCCTTTATGTTTGTAATGGGGAATTGGCCAATCGGCCCAGTTCTCACAGGTGTGCACATAATGCTCAGCTGTTAATATTCTTGGTATGGAATGGGCTTTTTAGCCTGCTTCCAGAAAGGTGTGATGACTTATTACGACAGTGCCTTGGAGAGATTTGGATGCATGTATAGACAGGCTGCAGCTGGTTCCAGTCTGATAACCATATGATCAAGAGATAGATTCTTGATTAATATGTAGCCAGAACTGAGGTACATTCAGAAGCCCCTAGTTGACCAAAACATTTTCCTTTTCTCCAGTTGACTTCTTGCATTCTAGTTAGAGAACAGAGGCAATGCTGTAAAGCCTTTCCCCTTCCAAGGCTGATATGTATCCCATACATACAAAGTTTGGATACAAACATTTTTTTCTCAGAGTAAGAGTTTGTTATTTTGTTTTAGGAGGAGATTGAAGACTACAACCTCATGAGTTTTGAAAGCAGAGGAAAGAAGGCCATGAGGAGGTTCAAGGATGGTGTTTGTGCTGGGTTTTGTATCCATCAAGTCTAGTTTTGTGGTCCCAAGGAGCAAGGAACAAACTTTGGTATTCAGCCCAGACGTAGAGATCAAAGGCTCATCTAACAGCAATACCACATTTGGACACGAACTTGATAGGACTAATGCTATTTAAAAACTATTTCAAGTCTGAGCCCCTTTTCCCCCAGGGAGCAATGTTGTAGAGAGGATAGTATGCCCAAAATTTTCCTAGGAAGACAGAACAGAAGTATTTATAGTTCTATTCTTGCTAAGCTTGATGTAAATATCCCTTTGATAAAGCTAAATAGTGTTAATTGATTAAGTGGAACTGGAGACTAATGTCATTGGCAATTAATAGTGGGGTAGACCTCACTGGAATGGAGACTTAAGCCAGTAGCTTTGGAAGTACCTCAGTCCTTCAGAGAGGATCCTGAAGGAGAGATGTAGCCAAACTCACAATGGGAGAAGGAGGTTACAGTGCTTGCTTCATATTTATACTCTAAATACTTATGTATTTGCTGTTTTATCTCCCTCTTCCCCCATTAACACGTAAGCTCCTTGTGAGTACAGATTGTTTCTTTCTTTGCACTTTCTCAGTCCATTAGATTGTGAGCCACTTGAGGGCAGGGACTATCTTTTGCCTATTTGCATCCCCAGTCCTTAGCACAGTGTTTGGCCCATAGTAGGTGCTCAACAAATGACTATTGACTGGCAACACATAGCCTATTACTTGTCACTTATTAAGTACTCAATAAATGTTTGCTGATTAACTGTTTGATCCATGGAATCAAAACTTTGGGAGATTTGAAGAGACAAAGAAGGGTTATGTTATCTTCAAATCCCCTAAACATCAATTTCAGTTTTTGCAATTTTCAAAGTCTTAAGGCATTTCCCATAAATAAAGAAAATCTCTCTTCATCAGGTGGATTTACTTGAGCTAGGAGATGAATACAAAATATTTTATTTTGACAGTGGCTCCTGAGCCGAGCCTTTTAAGGAAAAAATAAAAAAGAAAGAAAGCATTCATTAAGTGTGCTCTTCTTTCTATCACAGGAAGAACACGGAATGTGGCTGTTGCTATGGCAAATGCAATTGCTAACAAAATACCTGCTGACACATTTTCCTGTTCTTAAGGGGGGAGCCCACCTACAGTCTAGGCAAGGGTAGCATTCTTCCATTAACCTTTTGGAGCATTCTGCCTCCTCCCTGCAAATATGCAACTGCTCTAAGTCCCCAGTGGATGCTGCCTTTGGGAGGTATGGTTGTAAAGAGTGAGGCTGACTTCCTTATGTGGGAGTAAAACCAATCTCATTACCTCATTAATCCCTCTTAGAGATAAAGATATCGACCTTACAAAGCACTTTTACCTAAATGATCCTATTTAATCTTCAAAATACACCTATGACTTTGGCAGACTTTGGTAGTGATTGAGGCAGAAAGGTAGGTGGGAAGCATTGGATTGGATCAGAGACCTAGATTTTAGTCCTAGAGCTTTCATTAATTTACTGTGTGACCTTGGCTAAATCAATCTGCCTTTCTGGGCTCAGTCACCTACCCAATGGAAAGAAATTATCATGAATGTGGAGATGACAGGGGTTTAGCAGGTCATCTGACCCATTTTTCAAGTGAGGAAAGTGAGACTTAGAAAAATTAAGTGAATTGTCCCGAGGTTATTCAGGTAGTAAATAGAAGAGCTGGTATTTGAAGCTAGAGATGAACCCTTCCAGACTTATGGTTGTCTCTCTCTCTTTTTTTTTTTTCCAAATAAGAAGCCAGAGATTTGGGGAAGTTAAGTGGTAGAGACAGAACTCGGAACCTAGCCCTTATCACTCATGGACTAGGGCTCATTCCATTTGATTGTAATGGGTCTGATTCTGGTTTTCAGTGGCATGGTAATATTGACTTTCACTAAAATCCTATTCTGATGTCTCTTCTTGGGATGGAGGTGAGTTTTAGGTTCTGGACCCCTATGACAATAGGGCACAAGCTTTAGCAGATCCTACCAAGTTGGACAGGGTTAAAATGTGAACCTTGAGGTAAAAGACTGTATTTCTATCATTTTAGGACTAACTTAGGAAAGTTCAAAGAAGAGCATCACCACAGTGGCAACATCACAGGGGGAATCTTGTTGCTCATACCCATTTTTATATTTCTCACCTCCACAAATATACTTATAAACATATCTGGAAACATAGAATGTTCGAGCTTACAGATCATTGGGTTCAACTAATCCAACACTTTCAATTCCGTTGACGAGAAAGTGAGTCTCAGAGAGATATAACAGCGACTTGTCCAAAGTAATCTAGTAAGTAGTGGGGTCAAGACTTATACCTAGGTCTCCTAACTACAAATGTAGTACTCTTCACATTGCATTCACTCTATCCAACTATTATTTATGTTAATGTATATATACTTTTAGAGTTTGTATTTATATTTGTATGCTTTTAGCAGGCTACAAAATGTAACAAAAGGACAAGAGGATGATTAATGGCTTGAACTGGATTTTTTCCATTTGCCAGAGAATTCACCCACATTTCTGCATTTCTCTGAAGTTCTTGCGTGCTCAAGCCACCATTAGAACTGGTAGTACATTTTCCTTTATGACTCCCCAGTCACAAAGCATAGTGTGCTTTGTGCCCAACAGACCTCTAATAAATATTGTTGAAGACAGGCAATTTCATTATTAGAAACTTCCCAGATAGAACTGCCTTCCAGTACTTTTCTTGGGCTCCACCATTGCCTTTCTCTGGTCCTTGATTTAGCTGAATCACCTACACAGATTCCAAGTTCCTTTATCCCCACCCCAGGCAAAAAGAAACATTTTTTTTAAAGTGGTTTCTTTCTTTCCTGCTTTATATATATTTTTAAAGAGCCAAGAGTAGGAGTGTTTATACCTTCATTTCCTCTGACTTTATCCAGGATTTCCCTGGCATTCAACTGAGACTTCAAATGCCATGTGAGGATGCCAAAAGACAAGGGCTGCCAGGTGGCAGCAGCTTAGAGAACATTAAGAACAGGGAGGTTCTTTCTGTGGGTCAGCCCATGGGGCCCATCTCTAGAGCTAACTCTTCTGGATTCCATCTCAGGGGTTTAATTCTATGGTCACCAACAAGATTAACTCAACAGCACTGACAGGGAGAGAGTATTCTAGTACATGGCAAGTTGAGGGTCAATCTTCTGGGCTTCAAAATTTGAAGGGCCTTATGTTGCTTTAGGGAATTTTTATTGTTCAATTAACCAGGGTGTGGGGAGAAAGGAGGAGAAAGGGGAAGAACACTAAAGACAGACACAGACAGACAGACAGAAAGAGACATAATTCAGAGAGAGACACAGGAGACAGAGATGGAGAAAACTGTTTCACTATCTGGCACTAAAAGCAACCTCAAATTTATATGAATGTAATCAGCCCCAGTTGCCCTGCATCTAACACTAAGGCAAAGTATATAGGGCTGCCTCTTCTCTAATATTTACTCTAATTATTTTTAACTTGTGAACAAATGACCCTGTTCTACAAGCAACAAACTATGAATACTGGGTATAAATGAAGAATTTAATGTTGCTATCAAATAAAATTTGCAACCTAGTTAAATGGACACGCTTAATGGCAAGCATAAACATCTCTGTCTCTTCTGGCAGTTAGGTACACATGATAAGCAATTCAGATAAATGATTGTAAATTAATATTATCTTCACTCTGCTAAAGAAGAGAGGCAAACCTAGGTTTGATGTGAGAGGGAAACAAACAAACAAAATAAACCTAAATAAAACACAACCACCACAAAGCCTTCCTAAAGTAGAGCTATTTGAAAGTCCAACAGGCTGCCTTTGGAGGTAGCAGGCAGGATTTTCCCTCTCTCAAGGTCTTCAGTCAAAGGCTAGATCAATAGTTGAAGGGTTTTTGTTTAGGGAATGTTCAAAGTTGGACTGGGATAGCCTCTGAGATGTCTTACTATCCTGAAGCTTTGCAATTCATACACGTCTAGGTTCAGTTGTGGAACTGAGGACTTAAAAAATAGTAAATAGATTTAATGGCATTAAATTTGGGGGTCTAAGGCACCTGGATTTGTAATCCATGGAAGACAGGCCTCTCCCTTTTCTAGCAGGAGACAATAAAATACCACTTTTCTAGTAGTTTCTCACTAATAGCTGCAACCACAGCCAGATGATGGAAGGATCCAGGACAAGATAGTCGGGGATCCAAAATCTTTTTTATTATAATAAGACAGTCCCATCTCCCACCCTAACAAAGGGAATTACCCTGCCTCATTGGGAAGAATTGTGATGTAATGGATGTGGGCTAGGCTTGCTGTCAGAAGACCTGGCTTCAAATCCTTGGATACTTATTAGCTGTGCAACTACCGGTAAGTCATATAACTTCTCTGAGTCATGTTTTCCTCATCTTCAAAATAATATGTATAGTTCTTCTCTCCTAGGGTTGTGGGGACAGTCAAATGAGACTTTAAATCAGCTATTAGTATTCATCAGCTGGAAGGGACCTTAGAAGCCATCTATCTGATCCTCTCATTTCACAAAGGAGGAAACTAAGGCCTGGGGAAGGTAAATTATTTGCCCAAGGTCACATCAAGGCAGCAAGCTATAAGGAGGGATCTGGGCCGGCGTTCCCAACCTCCAGATACAAGTTATATTTCCAGTAGTTCAAATTGCCCCTCAATCCATGGAGGATGAGAGATCAGAACCCTAGCCCAGACTTCAAGCTCTAGATTCAAGTTCCAGATGGTGAGAAAGGGATGTCAGAAGAAAGGCCAAATTCTTCTTCCACAAGGCAAAGAGCAGGAATGGGGATTAGAGTGGGGAGAAGGAGGTATGGGGTTCGAGGACCATAGACTTTCCTGTCAGGGCCAGTCTTAATATTTTACCCATTTTCTTAATTACAATAGAAACTGGGCTGGGCTTTCTATCAGAAGACCTCAGTTCAAATCCTGCCTGTAACACTTATTAGCTGAATGACTATGGGTAAGACAGAGGGTCTTTCTGAGTCAGTCAATAAACATTTCTTTCTTACCTACATTGCTGTTGCTATTTGGTTGTTTTTCAGTCATGTTCAACTCTTTATGACCTCATTTGGGGTTATCTTGGCAAAGAAAATAGTGGGATGATTTGCCCTTTGCTTCTCTAGCTCACTTTACAGATGAGGAAACTGAGTCAAAGAAAGTTAAGTGACTTGCCCAAGGTCACACAACTCGTGATTCTCTGAGACTGGATTTGTACTCAGGAAGATGAGTCTTCCTGACTCCAGGCCTGTCAGTATCCACTAAGCCACCTAGCTGCCCCACCAGGCACATAGTAGGCATTTAATTAAGTTTATTGACTGACTGACAGTGTCAGAGGCCAGACTTGACCACAGTTCTTTTTGGCTTTTGAGTTCAGCATTCTTTCCACTAGAAAACCTACTTCTCTGCTCTTCTCACAGCCATTCTAGTTGTCTTTGTAGGCTGTTACATATTTATTTATGGAGTCACAGTTTCCTTTTATTATGAACTCCTTGTAGGAGGAACCAAAATTTAACCAACTTTGTACTTCACCCAGAATTTATATATGTAGCAGGTTCTTAATAAAATTTGTTTTCAAAAGTATGAGTGAATTAGGAAATATATAAGGGATTAGACAGTGCTGTAATCAAGGCCTCTGCCTGCTGCCTAAAATTCTGCCAATTTTAAACTTTAACAAGGAAATGGACCCCTAGGTGGCACAGTGGCTGGCTCCAGG
This sequence comes from Phascolarctos cinereus, assembly GCF_003287225.1. NCBI lineage: Eukaryota > Metazoa > Chordata > Mammalia > Diprotodontia > Phascolarctidae > Phascolarctos > Phascolarctos cinereus. Next base: position 99,910,239 of record NW_027556402.1, on the reverse strand, counting down.
CCTGGAGTCAGGAAGACCTGAGTTCAAATTCAGCCTCAGACTCTTACTAGCTGTGTGACTCTGGGAAAATCACTTAATCCCGTTTGCCTCAGTCTCCTCATTTGGAAAATGATCTGGAGAAGGAAATAGTAAACCACTCCAGTATCTTTGCCAAGAAAATCTCAAATGGGTCCACAAAGAGCCTCAGACACAACTGAAAGGACCAAACAGCAGCAACTTAACAAGGAAATAATCCTGGATGTGTAAGGTGCAGTTACCTGGTCCTGACCACCTTGTTCTCCTCTTGGAAATGAGAGAGAAGGAATCCCATGGACACTCACTTGGGCCCCTCACCCATTCACTGAAGGTCTCTGAAGATGTGATTCCCTGCTCTAGCAGTCAAGTCCAGAGCTCTAGGACATGCAAAGTGATGCAGCATTTACACAGCAGAGAAAAAAACGGAGCAGGTATTACTTTTCCTTCTCAAATTCCTTTTCAGGTGGGTTCTTTTCTTAGTAAATTCAGTTCTACAGCTATATGAACTCTTACTGAAAACAAAGGAGCTGCTGCATTTTAGCTTTGCTCAGAGTACAGAGAGCTCCCTCCAGCCCTCTCTTCTTCCTGCGTTTCTTTTTCTAAAATAAGCCGCCGAAATGGAAATCTTTCATGGTTCAGAGTCAGACAAGAAGGTGATGTCAGATCAGAATAGTGTGTGTAGACCTTGAACCCCCAACCCACCCTCACAAATCCTTTTTTGCTCCTAAGATTATTTCCTTCTGCATTGTTCAGAATTCCATTTCTTTCTCCCTAAAGTAGTAGGGAACTTGTTCATGAGAACTTTGATGTAAAATTGCCATACTTTTTGACATTAAAGAAAAAAAAGAATGTAGTGTAGTGGAAAGGGGAATGAATGGAGCCTCAGAAGTTCTGTTTTTGAATTCTGTCTGTGCTATTTATACTAATCAGTGTGACATTCCCTGTCTAGACTTCAGGTTTATTTTATGTAAAATCAGGAGAGGGTAGGACTAGTTGATCTGTAAGATATTTTCTAGTTATAAAGTTATGATACTATGATTTGCCAGGCAGCGCATTGTAGTGAAAAGAGTGTTGAATTCAGTGTTGAATACAAGCTCTGTCCTGGTCAAACCACATCTGGCCTGGAGCACTGGATTCAGCTCTGAATATCACTCTTTAGGAAGGCCATTGATAAGATGGAGAGTGTCCCAAGGAGGGCAACCAGTATGGTGAAAGGCCTTGAGCCTATTTCATATGAAGATCATTTGGAGGAATCTGGGATGTTTATGCTGGAGAGGAAAAGACTAAGGGGGAACATAATTACTCCATTTTGCATCCACAAGGTGCCATCACTTGTAAACTCACCACCATGCTGCTAACTGTAGCCTTGATTCACACCTACCTATCTCAGCTTCCACTCTCCTCTGATTGGAGGGCTGGAGGGTAGAGTACAAAACTCCTTCCAAATCTTCCTTTATGGAAGGCAGAAACTAGACTTTTCTCAGATGCTTTACCTTTCAAATCCATGCATCAAGATACCCACTGGGAACCCAATGGTGTTTCCCCTTCCCCTTTCCTGCCCTTTAGATTGTAAGTGCCTGGAGGTCAGAGGACTGTCTTTATTTTTATTAATTTCATCCCCTTAGAATAGTGTCTGGAACATCATAGATGCTTAATAAATGTTTACTGGATTAGAAAATTTCAAATATTAGAAGAGCTACTTTGTGGAAAAGGGACTAGACTTATTCTGTTTGATGCCAGAGGAAAGAACCAAGAATACTGAATGGGAGATGTAGAGACAAATGTTGGATTGCGGGAAAACTTCCTAACAATTTGAGCTATTGGGAAGTGGAATGGACTGCCTTGGAAGGTAGTGAGTTCCCCATCATTAGGATATTTAAGAAGAGACTGTTCAACCATTTGTTGATTATGCTCTAGTGGGGAGTCCTCTAGGGTACGGATTGGAGAACATGGTCACTGAGGTCCTGGCCAACGCTGAGATTATTTCATTTCACAATAACAATACAAGAGAGAATGTGGTAGGTAAATGGGAGAGATTCAAGCAAATGTTAGAAAAAAGTTTAGGGTGGGAGAGGTTACTTCATGGAGAGGAGGTGAATGAAGAAGGCGGTACTTTGCCTTTGAGATAAGGGAGGTATGTCAGTGGATGGAATTGGAATGTTTGGGAATCTGTTCCAGGTTTAGGTGACAGCTTGAGTAAAGGCCTGAAGACAGTAGAATATAGGCTGAGAACAGTGAATGACAAGTAATCCAATTTATATGGAATAGTAATTATAAGAAAGAGAATAATTTGACAGGCTAGAAAAGAAGTTTGATTCAATTGTAGAGGGCCTTGAATCTTTGAATAATAAGCTTGCCATACTATTCCTTTAAAATAATGATATTCCACAGAGAATTTGAAGTATGATTTGATTTGTCAATGCTGAGGCAAATGGAAAAGTAAAGAGAATATTGCAATCTGGTATCAAAAAGACCTGAATTTGTTACTCCTCTGACATTAATAGCTCTGTGACCTTGGGCAAGTCACTGTGTGACTCAAATAACCCCCGACCTAGCTACTAAGTCACAGAAAGTCAGAAACTGCATTAGAACAGTGAGTTCCCACAGCAGGAGTCCCCCATCTAGATCTTTTGCCTGTTCCCTTGCTGAATCTCTCCCCTTTGTTCCCTTCCCCCACAAATAAATTTAATTACCTTTCAGGAACATTTGCATAAAGTAAAGCTGTAAGCAGCATTGGTGTGGGATTGTTATTGTGGTTCAAATAGAATAGACCACAGATTCTCTACTTGGCAGAGTCCTGTTACCTTAAGCCTACAAAGATTCCACTAAATGCTACCTTACTGCCTGGAACATTGGCCATTACTGAGTTGTGAGAGCTGTCCCCTTTATGAAACCTAGATACAGCAACAGCTCACAGATTGCTGAAGGAACCAAACAATCTATCCATAAGTGATAAATCATACATTAACAGGAACATAACAGGTGTGTGTGTGTGTGTGTGTGTGTGTGTGTGTGTGTGTGAGCGGGGGAGTGTAAAGAAAAGAATGGACAAAATGTCAAGAGAAGCAAAACCTCCCTTGGCTTCTGGTCAGCGGATTGGGAACAGGCTCATTTATAAGATATCTGATTGTACTGAATAGGTACATTCTGCTTCTCCTATATGACTGTTATTCTGGAATGACCGTTTAAGGGACATGCACAACAGAAATGAATACGTTCTATACTGTCTCTTACTTGCCGTGTGGCATTGGGCAAATCACTTAACCACTCTGGGTTTCAGTTTGCTCATCTGTAAAATGAGGGGGCTAGGATCTAGAATCCTTTACAATTCTCAATCTGTGAATCAATATCTCCTACACTTCTTAAAGTCCTAAATTGATGATGATAATAATTTATTTAAAACTTTAATGTTTGCAAAGCACTGTTCTAGCCAGAAAATCTGAGGGACTTCCCCTCCTTGATTGATTCTTCTGTGAAGGCAAACTAGGCCATCTTTTGCCTCAATTATTAACTAGCCTTTAATTACTGAATGGGTGTTGCCTCAGACAAATTGAGACCAGGGAAAGATCTTAGCTCAAAAAGGCCTAGGTCTTCTACTGTAACTGGGGCCCTTGCCAATCTTCCTCACCTATGTCTTGCCCCTGGATTCTGATGACTCTGAAGGAGAAAGTGAGGCTGATGACTGCACAGCTCTGCCTCACTGAAATCCAAGTCACTTCCAAGTCAAGACATCACCCTTCTGATGTCATTGGTCTTCTTCGAGAAGAAGGATGAGCAACAGCAATATGATGCCACAATAACCCTGTATGGTAAATATCATTATGACCCCAATTCTGCAGATAAAGAAATTGAGGCTGAGAGGTTAAACGTGCCCAAGGTCAGTGAGGTCAGATTTGAACTCAGTTCTTTCTGACTCCAAATTTGGTGCTCTCTGATTTATTGTTTTATTATTCAGTGATGTCATCACAATGTCTCAATTAAAAGGGTGGGGAAGAGCACAGTGATAAGATCCTTTCTGTTTAGAGTGTATACTTCTGAGAGCGCTGAATTTCGAGTCAGAAAGACCTGAGTTCAAATTTGACCTCAGATGAGAGTGATTAGCTATGTTAAGTAAAAGGCAAGATGGCCAAAAAGGAAGTCAACATGAAAAAAAGAAGGCAAGGTCTAGAGAGGCCCATCATCACCGCTCACATGCTTTTTCTCAAGTCCTTAGTGTGTGCAAGAACTAATAAGAGATTCCCCTGCTCTCAGATTTATTGTTTTATTATTTGGTGACATCATAGCAATCCCTTAATTAATAGGATAGGGAGAGCACAGTGATAAATTCCTCCTGTTTAGAGTGTAGGCTTGCCTCTTTTTTTTTGCCCACCTTGCCCTCTACTTAATATAGATCTATGATCCCTAGAGATGTTCAGTAAATATTGCTTTATTGACTGACCCGTTAACCCCACATCAGCCGTCTTCTCACTTGACCTAGGCTTGCATTCCAGCTGCTGTGTGTGACTCTGGTTTAATGGGAAGCAAGGTAGATATGAAAGGAGGAAAAAAAACTGGTCAAGAAGTGAAACAGGGGCAGAAGCACTTGCCTTGTTTGTCTCTGATCTTTTTGCACATTTCATAAAAGGTGCATCATAGATAAAGGACCTTGTAAAAGGCTATTTCCATAGTGTACTGTAGCAGAGATCACTTATCCTCATAATTGTGATGAATCACTTGTAATCAAATGGAATCATTTTAAAATTGGGTCCATTTCCAATGTATTTATCATGCTGCAAGGCATAATGAATGTTAGCATAGACAGAATAAACTGGCCCGAACCTTGTATTTCCTGCACATAGATGAAATCCTTAGGGGCTTGAGGGCTTTGTTTTATGAAGGCAAAAGCCTACAGCTTTACTGAAAGTAGCACATAGGTAAGAAGTGCTTATGCCTTTTCTCTTGTGAGATGGCAGCTGCTAACAAGGGAGGTGGGGAGGAGGGGGGATGTTTGAGCCTTGCAATTTTAAGTGTTAACAGAATGTATCATCGGCATACCTTGAACATCACTCTTACCTTTAAGAGATCCAAGACAGGCTGGGGAAAGCCTGATGAAGAATGAAAATGATCAAACTTTACTGGTCACACAGAGCTCATTATTTTAAAAATAGACCTACTCATATGTATGCTGAAACATCTATCATGTTTGCCAGTTTGCTGAACAATGTGTAGGAGCCTAGCAGAGCCAAGAAATGGTGAGTCTTTATAAAGGGCTGTAGAGGGCATCATTAACCTTCTCTCTGAGCTAGAAGAGAGGAAAAACAAAGAGACAAAGTTTAGAGCTTCCCATTTATTTAACATAACATTACCTGTAATGTGATTTAGTATTTCAAACGTGCTTAATGAATGCCTGTTTTTTTAGCTTCCTCAAGCAGGGGAAAAATAATCACCTTTTAGTTTCACCTATAATTAAAAATTGCATTTTTAAAATAGCATTTCTAATGTCATTCCTATGAGAGGCAGCATGGCTTACTGGATAAAGTATTGACCTTGGATTCAAGATGGCCTGGGTCCAAGTACTGCTTCTCACTTATATTGGCTATGTGATGGCCAAGTCACTTAATGCCTACCAGCAACATTCACAAAGTAGGTGCAAATACAATCTGTAGGGGAGAGCAGTGAAATCATAGGTTTGGTACCCTAAAAATAGACATATTTTGTATTGAAATATACTTGAATACTGGGAGTCAGGAGATTTAGGATCTAATCTTAACTCTGCCATTAGCATTGGGACAAGTCACTCTAGGCCTCAGTTTCCTTATCTGAAAAATTAGAGAAACAAATTTGAAAAATTTTCAAAAATATCTAATTGCTGACATTCTGAACTAGCATCTATGAACTTTATACTTAGTAGAAAAAATGAAGCTGACCTTTCTGTATGGCTTTAAGGTTTGCAAAGCACCTTTCATGCATTATTTCATTTGCTCCTCAAAACAATTCTGTTAAATAGTTGCTATTATTCAGATAGCAGTGATGAGGAAACTGAGCCTCAGTTTCCAAGATAACATTGATGCTATAATAAATCCATTGCAATGCTTCCAATCCAATACCAACAAAGTCAGAAAAGCCTGAAGATGCCCTTGTAAAAAGGCAAGAAAGAGAATGGGTTACTTTTCCAGTTAAATTCAGTGTCATACACTGGTGGTAAGATTGAAGAAGGCGGAAGCCATGAGCACATCTGAGCCAGGGAAGTGCCATTTGCAGCCAAAAATCCTCCCAGCCCCCTAGAACAGAGAAGGATACTTAGATACTTTGGATACTAGGCTCCTTTACTCTTTAGAAAGCCTTAGATACTATGTTCCTTTACAAGCATTTTCAGATTGTGGTCCAAATGACTCAAGTTGAAATAAAATAGTCAAGACACATAGAACGACTTTAGGAGCATAGTGACAATTTGGCACCAAGTCAGGCTCTTGGAAATGAGGGTCACTCAAGTGCAGTCAGTAGATGAGTACAGATTTCAGGCCTCCTGCTTTTGAGAAGTTTTATCACTGACATCTACAAACCATAAAATCATATAACAATACAAGCTCATTAACACTGAAGTTGTGGTTTGCAGTCCTTCCTCCGATATCAAAGATATACTTGATGCAGCTCAACCTCAAAGGGCTAGCCAAGCATGGATGATAGATGATGGGGAACTACCTAAGCAGTTACAGAAGAGTGGGTGAAGGAGAGGTGATTATGATCTGAGTGAAAAGGACAAATACCATAAGAACCAGGTCAGGCACTCCAGAATGCCAGGGAACGGGAACAACACTCTACAAACATACTCCACAGTGGCACAGTCTTCTCCTTTCCAATGGCCTTTTTCTTTCCTCTTCTAGGAGTTCAAGGGCCTGGTGCTATTCTCTAGCTGCCCAGCATTATCCAATGTAAAGAAGTTTGATTGGATCATGGAACTGATTTTTTTTACTTGAGTATATTAAAGACCACTTGAATAGAAATGGAAATAGATAAAAGGTTTGGGAAATACATTATGATCCTAGCAAAAAAGATGTAATGAGTACTGATGGGAGGGACCTAGGGGTGGGGGGACTTCAATTGTCCAGACTTTAGTTAGAGCTCTCTCTGTGTGTTCCAAGCAGGACAGCTAATAATTTTTTGACTTGCCTTAATGAAAATGTCATCTTTCAAAAGGTAAAGGAACTAACTAATGGGAAAATTCTGTTCTGGACCTGATTCTCATTAACAAAGGGGAAATGGTTACTGAGGTTAGAAAGATGGGAGCTCTGGAGGAAGTGACCAGTCCCTCCTAGAGTTTGTGAGAGAGGAGAGGAAATTTGGACATATCCTGATGTGAAACTGATTTGTGGAAAACAGATTTCAATGAGTTTAGAAGAAGGACGAGTAGAATCCCATGAACTAAACCTCAGCAATCGATGCTCACTTGGGAGGATTGGTACTCATTGGTAAAAACTTGAAGACAAAGGCAAAAAATTTGAATAAGGAAGAAAAGCAGGACTTGTCAGAGATGTCAGTAAGCCTTCACTGAGAAAAGTTACCTATCACATAGATTTTTTAAAAGATAATTCACAGAGATGGAAACTAAAGATGAGTAAAGAAACATAACATAAACTTTCAAGAATAGAGTCAAGAGTGCTAAAAGTTTAGAATGAATTGAGGCTGGAAGAGAAAACCATGGATGACAAAAAACGTTCCTGTGGCTACTGCTATTGTTTTCCATGTAACTATATTGGGGAAAAGAGAGGGATTAAAGAAGAAATAAGATAGTTGTTTGAGGAGTAGATGGGACCAAGATAACTAACGACAAAGAGAAGAGCTGTTAATTTTTATTCTGCTTTTGTCTTCTCTAGTAGAATATAAGTTCTAAAAAGGCAGGGGACACTGGATGGCCACTTGGTTATATTTTGAAAGGGATTTTTATTTTTGAATATGGGTTGGACTAGAAGACCACTGAGGTGCCTCCAAACTGTGAAATCTCATGATTCTATGATTCCACAAAGGTCTTCCTCTCTGTATAGTACACCACAGTCTTCACTTCCCTCATCAAAATTTATCTGTCTTTTATTTCTTTCAGCTGACTTTCAAATTAGAAAATGATCTGAAAAAATAATCTCTAAAATAATCATGTTTCCCTTTTAGAATAAAAGAGAACTCAGGAATTGAAAGCTTTAATCAAATAGTTAATTATTTAACATGTATTTATTAAGTAACGAACACCCTTCTAGCCCCTGTGGATAATTTAATAAATATATAAGGCACATTCTTGCTCTGAAGGATGGGTCTACTTGGAGATGCAAAAACACATACACATTAAAATATCAAATAACAATTAAACACTAAAATGTTTTTGAACATTGACAATTACAACATGAAGAATTCAAAGAATGGAGAGGTAAATATGGGCTAGAGTAGTTGGGGAAGGCTTCAGGGAGGCATTATGCCTTAAGATGTATATTAAAAGATAAGTAGTATTTGAAAAGGAGAGGGGAAGACTTCTGATTAAGAGAAATCTTATGACTGAAGTCATGGAAATAAGAAATATTATGGCTTTGGAAAAGATGAAGGGAAAATTGTCAGGCAATTAGGGTGATTAGAGCCAAGGGTGTATGCTGGAGAGTAGTGGGAAATAAAGTAGACTAGCTAGAATGGTGTCAGAATAGGGAGGGTCTTGAAAGTCAGACTGAGGAGTTGAGATTTGATTTGATAGAAAATGGAGAGTCATTGAGAATGTTTAAATAGGGGAGTGTTATGATAGATAAATTATTTTAAAAAGATTAAAACATTCACGATATAAAGGATGAGTTGCTTAAGGAAGAGCCAATTATTTTAAGGGTGGTCAAGCAAGATGATTTTGTAGTAATCCCAGGTGTGAGGTGTTAAAGATTATATATAAAGCATAAAAATGGTGGCCATAGAAATAAAGAGAAATAGAAAAGTCTAGAAGCATTTTAAATTTTTTTTAGGAGATAACTTGATAATTACAACATGAAGAATTCAAAGAAGGAAGAGGTAAATAATGGGTTCAATTTTAGGATGAAGTATAGGAAAGAGATAGAATCACAGATTAATAGACATAGAAGTAATTTCAGTGACCAGAATCTGGTCCAATTCATAGCTGAAAAATAATCCTCACCATAACAGAAGTGTCATTCAACTTCTGATCAAAGACCTCCAAGGAAGTTGAGCCCTCTTCTTCCCAAAGTGATCTACTCTACTTATTGAGAGCACCAGTTGTTAAAATGTTTTCCCAACATCAAACCCAAATTTAATTCTTTGCAATTTTCACTCATTATTCTTGGTCTTGTCCTCTGTGGTCAGAGAACAAATGTAGTCTCTGTTCTACATGAGAGATCTTCAAATATTTGAAGACAGTTACTATGTCCCATAAATCTTTTCTCCTCCAGGTTAAACAATACCAGTTTCTTTAACCTTTCTTCACATCATATGGACTCAAGTCCTTGAGTACAACCATAGTTGTTCTTTGTTGAGTACAACATAGTTTTTCTTTGGGCATTCTGACCAATGTTCTTCCTAAGTATGGTGGGCAGAACTTAAAACACAATACTTCAGATATGATCTGGCCAGGTCAGAGTGCAGTAGGACTCCTGATTCTGGGAAGTTATGCCTCTGCAAATGCAGCCCAAGATTTCTTTAGCTTTTTTTGGCTACTGTCACATTGCTGAATCATTATAAGCTTATGGTCCACTAAAACCCCCATATCCTTTTCAAACCACTATCTAACCATACTGGCCTCAAGTATTTGATATTTTTGTGCTCAGGCATTTGATATTTTAAAACCAAGTTTAAGATTTTATTGTTATCCCTATTGAATTTTATTTTATTAGATTTAGCTCAATGCTCTTTGCTATTAAGATCTACTTGGATCCTGACTGTCATCCAGTGCATTAGCTATCCATATCCATATCTATAAGTATGCCTTCTGTGCCCTCTCCCAGTTACTGACAAAAATAATGAATAGTACAGGGCCAAGCAGACTCCTGGGATACTCCATTGAAAGTCTCCAACTAAACTGATATTAAATATTAATGACTACTCTTTGAGTACTATTAGAAATGACTCAAAGTTTGATCATCTGGGACTTTGAAGAATTAGTGTTACCACTGACAATTTGCAAAAAGAAGGAAGAAAAGAACGAAAGAAGGAAAGAATAAAGAGGGGAAAACATTTATTAAGTGGCTACTACATGCCAGGCATGATACAAAGTGATTTATAAATATTATATCATTTGATTCCCACAATAGTGGAAGGTAGGTGCTGTTAAATAAGAGGTTAAGTGACTTGCCCAGGATCACACAGCTAATAAGTGTCTGAGGCCAGATTTGAACACAGGTCTTTCTGACTCCACCCCAGGGCTTTATCTAGATACCTCTAAATGGACAGGAAAAGGAAACCAGGTGTTTTTTGGGGGGAGTTGGGGGAGGAAGAAGGGCAATATAAATTTGGATATAGATATGCTAAATTGGGGGTGGCAGTCAGCTATCTAAAGGGAAATGTTTATTGCATACAATTATAGATATGACCAAACTCAGGTAAGGCAGGGGTGGATATATAGACATAGGAATCATGGTGGTTCATAGAACACTAGCAGTAAAAGGGTTAAACCACATCCCTCATTTTGTAGATGAGGAAACTGAGACTCAAAGAGGGACTGTATGTTACCCAACACCATAGGGTTGGTTAACAGAACACCCACAATTCAGATATCTCATCTCTGAGTCTAGATGTCTTTGCACTATTCCTCAAGTTCTAAGTATAGTGGTCCATAGATTCATAGGATAATGAAGAAAGAGACTTTGGATATCATCTAGTCTAACTCCCTTTATTTTGCAGACGGGGAAACTGAAAACCATAATGGCGAGGTGATCTGCCCAAGGTAACTCACTGAGTTTTGGTCTCCAGACCCATTTGCATTCTTTTTTTTTCCCAGTTGCATTCTTTAAAAATTATTGAGGATCCCACCAAAGAACTTTTGTTTATGTGGGTTATTTATTGATATTTACCATATTAAAAATTAAATATCTTAGTATAATTATGAAAATAGCTTTGACCTTATGGACTCCCTGAAAGAGTCTCAGAGCTCCCCCAGAAGTCCTCAGAATACATTCTGAGAATCAAGAAATTACAGGTAAAGCCAACACCAGAATCTGGGTCTCAACTTGCAGTCTTGGTATTTCCATGTTGGTTCATTTCTCATAAGGACTGATAATTTGGAAGTTATGTGCTATATGAGCTTGATTTCTTAAATAAAGCTTAGTCTACTGATGTCTATGCCATCATTTCCCTATTATACAGCCCTTCATTTTTTTCTGAAACTTTATAAGCTTTCTGTTTTAAAAATACAGAAAAGAGATGGAACATCCATCTTCCCTTCCTCCTACCCCAGTCCAAGAAGACAAATGTTGCTTTAAAACATCTTATAATTGCCAGATCGTCACTTGACAATTGGAAAACAAACTCCCTCTAGGCTACCAGTAACATTTACATACAGATTATATTTGATGCCCCAAGGAGAATTATGTTTGTTTTGGGATTGGCTAATAAATTCAGACTCACTCACAAAGTGTGATGGCTCACTTTGAATGTTTAGAACTTTCAGAAAGGAAAAATAGGCTGAGATAGTAACAGTAACAACAACAACAACATATCAGCATCGTCCTTTAGGGTTTGCAAAGTACTTTGCCTGTGTTATCTCATTTGATTCTCACAATAACACTGTGGGGTAAGTGTTGTTATTATCACCATTTTGCTGGTGAGGAAACTCAGGCTAAGAGACTTGGCCTGGGTCACACAACAGGCAAATGTCGAGGCAGGATTTGAACTCAGATTTTCCTGACTCCAAGTCCAAAGCTCTGTCTGATGTGACACTTAGTGCAGAGTTAACAAGTGGATAGAAGTGACATTGAAACCCCACTCTCCATCCAGGGCGGGAAAGTTGTTGTTGTAGGGCAATCCCCAAGGATGAATCTGGGGGAAGGTGATGACAGTTCTCCAGCCTAGGGCTAGAAAAGAATGTAGGATTAAGCCATAAGGGGTCTTCCAAGATTATAATGAGTCATTAGACAGCTCTCATAGCCAAGCTTTTTTACTTTTGTGTTAAGTAAACCAAAAGCCAAGCACAGGATACAAAGAGGCAGAAGACTCTAGGACCTCCTCATTTCTTGCCTCCTTCAGGGAATAATTCTGAGCTGAGATTGTACCCCTTTGTTTATGGTTGATCTATGATGCCAGTAGGAACTGAGTACATCTTTGCTCTTGATTTTTGAAGTTTGGAGACAGGCAAGAGAGGAGCTGTGGCAGAAGCAGTCTAGACAAGAATTCATTTAGCATCCATCACAACAACCTTGTTGATGTAGCTAACAATGATATTTCAGGCTGAAGATTCTTGTCAAATGGGCTTTGCTGCTGAGTATTCAAACACGGACTCAGACTTTCCAAGCCATTCCATTTTTCCACCTCTATGGCTCTACATAAAACAGCCCAAGAATCACTTTCCCTAATGGCAGGGTTCTGGATCTGGGCCTCAGGTTGCAAGGGGCAGCTGGAAAGAGTCCATCACACTTGCTGCACTGCACCTCCCAGACTTGAAAATTCTAAGTTTCATTGAATAAGCAAGCAGGGATTGCTACACTTTAAAGGGAGAACCTGAATCCTCTCAGGACATGGGGATCCACATAGCATAAACTAAAGTAGTGCAATGGCAGTGATCCAGCCAGCAGGGATAGTCAAAACAGTCAAACTGGGTCACCAAACCCAAAAACATTCACCCTGGAGCCTGGATGTTCTGGCCTGGCTGTCTACACGCATCTAACCAGCTGGACAATTGCCAGACTTGCTTTGGAGTTATGAAAGGGGGAAGGGGGGAAAACAGGAGGGAAGGATTGTAGAAAGAAAGAGCAGAGGGCTAAAGACAGAGCTTTGCCGGACTCTTACAGCTAGAGGGTGGATGCGGGAAGAGGAACCAGCCAAGCTCATCAAGAAAGAGGTGGAAAACCCACCTAGTTAAGAATTATCAAAGCCTAGGGAAATGATACTTTTAAGAAAGAGCGAGTGGTCAAACTGTGCAAAATGCAGAGAAATGTTGAGAATTAGAAAAGGCTCATCAGATTGGTTAATGATGAGATCACAAATGACCTGCAAGGGAGAAGTTTCAGTAGATGAGTAGTAACAGAAGCCAAAAGCTTGGAGTTAAGAAGGAAAAAGGTGTTTAGGGAATCTTACCAGTTTGAGAGCTAACATTGAGACGTAACTATAATGATCTATCCTTTAAGTTGATGGAGATGAGGACAATCCACAATTTCCAATTAATTCAATATGTACAGTGTATCTTATTGTTATTATTTAAATATGATAATATGATATCCCTATTACTCTATTAATTTCAGTGAATTTGTATTTTTTCCTTGATGTTTAATTTCTCCTTCAGTTCCCAGAATAGAGTCAAAACAAGGTTTAATTTTATTTAATATTTGAAGAATCCGATTTCATCAGCCTGTAGTGCTCCTAGTGTGGAAGCTCATTCCACTAACCCAGAGTTCAGTTCATCTATGACTTAATAACTAAAGCCTTGAGGAACTGCTTGAGACAGCTGACTTACCCTGTCAACTCATACAGCTAGTTATGTGTCGGAGAAAGGATTCGAATCCTGAATTTTCCAGTACCAAGTGTAACCTTCTATCCACAACACTAGACTACCTCTATATACATAAATTCATTTATAATATATAATCTATAATATATGAATTTATAGGAGGGAGAACCTATTTCCTAGTCAGTCCATCAAAAAGTATTTATTCAACACTTACTATGTGCCAGGTCCTGCACTAAGCGTGGGGAAAAGAACAGAAGAGCTCATAGTTTAATTGGAGAAATAATGTGCAAACAACTGGGTACACTTCAGGTAAATAAACTCTAAAATACATGTTTTGTTTTGTTTTTTTAAATCGGGCTACTAAATGTTAACCCGCCTTTCACCTACTAATGATTCATTGTGATAAGATAGCTAGGGAAATATAGTGGCTAGAATGGATGATTTGGAATCAGGAGGACCTGAGTTCAAATCTTGTCCCAGACACTTATCACTTAACCTCTCTCAACCTCAATTTTCTCATCTGTAAAATGAGAATAATACTGTAATAGTGCCCCTACCTCACAGAGTTGTTGTGATATATAGAAAGCATTCGGCAAACAAATGCTAGTGGTGATGGTGACAGTGGTGATGATATGATGTTGATGATGGTGGTGACGGTTATGATATATCTTTTAGCTTACAATACCTAAAAGAGCAGGAGCGGAGACTTACTTTAATGTAATGTCTTCTCCTCCCCCTTCCCCCAGCACTATATTTTCTGGCTGACTAAGTGTTTAATAAATGTTTGTTGAATTGAACTGATAGCAGTGTCAGAGGCCTGAAAAGGTCAGTACCTTCTGTGAATTGTAGTTTCCATTTTTATTGAAATTCTTACTTGCCCACAGTCCAGGTTAATTTCAGTTTTGAGCCTCAGGGCTTGTGCTCATTTTCCTGGTTCCATTTTTACAATGTTAAAAGTCATTGGTGCTATGCAATAATGAAATGGTGCCCTAATGATGCCCTAGTGTCCTGAAAGAGTTAATTAACCCTCCTACGTGAACAGAACCTTCAGGAAGTAGTTTATTCACCAGTAAGACCCAGCCAAATATTTGTAAAGAGCTTTGAACTTTCAGAGTGAAGTCAAGCAGACCAGGTGTTTTTGTTTAGTGTTCTCTTACTGTTTAGCTAGGTCATTAAAAAAAAAATCCATAACTTCTAGCCAACTTCCAGAACAGCTTTTGCTTTCTGACATACTACAGCCCTTTAAATGAGAAGAAATACTTTCCTGTTTGGTAAATTTTAAAAGACAGGAACACCTACATATGCAAGTATGGACTGAAGTCTAGCCTTGATTATCTTATTTAGGACTTGTGAGTCTTCTGTTCCACCAAAACACTTACTTGCTTTGGGAACCCAGAGGCAAATCACTTAATCCTTTCCTCATTTGAAAAGTGGGATGTAATAGCATTAAAGAATATGTTCCTTAAAGGGCTGAGATGAAGAAAACACTGGACTTGGAGTCAGAAAGACCTGGGTTTGAATCCTTTCTTTGATACTTACTAATTAGATGACAATGGGCAGGTCACCTGAACACTTTTCAGACCTCATTTTCTTATTTATAAAATGGAGATAGTAATAGCATCACTAACAACCTCCCAGAGTTGCTGTGAGTCTCAAATAAGATAATGTATGCAAAGTATTTTGCTAACTTTAAGGCCTTGGCAAAAGCAGCAGTAGTAAGAGTATTACTATGTTTACTGATCCCGTTTCCACTGGGATAGAAAACTGTAGGATGAAGAAATTCTCTGTAACAGCATAGGCTAGAGTATTTCACATAACTTGTTGTCCTGTAGAGCAGTAAGACAAGACCACATAGCCAGTATGGGACAGAGGCAAGGCTTAACCCAGGTTTTCCTGGTCCCAAGTCTGGTTCTCTATCCACTATACCATATTGCTTCACATGGTAGAATTAACTTATTTCAAAAAGCTATGAAAATATGAGATACTTTCATAATCAATTTAATTATTAAAATTAACAGGTTAATATCTCAGATTCCTGAATTATCCCATTTTCCTATGTATATAGCTCTTAGCTTTACTTCCTTAAAATAATTTATTAAACAAAACTTTGTGGGAACAATAGCTCAATTATTTTATATAATTAAGTGTCACATTTTTACAACCTTGAAAATAAGAACAATCTTAGAACTGAGATGCTAAATAAGTGGTCGTCTATGCATAATCAATTTCTGTTCATGCTATGTCAGATTTCTACTTTAAGTGTTAGGTCTTTCCTTGAAATGTAGTCTCAGTAAAAATCTATGAACTGTACTAATGACATCTTTACAGAGCACTTTCATCTACAGATCTGCTCTATGTGGCAAACGTTCTTAAGACATAAGAAGTATCACCAATTCTATTTGATATCCATCAAAATGGTGACATGGATAGAGGGAATGGTTATTTAAGGTCAGGCAGTGAGTATGGGGCAATTTCCATAATCAAAACCATAATGTGTCATTTGGTCTGCCAGACTGATTTTTGCTAGATAGCCTTGCAAAAGCAATGAAAAAAGACCCCACATCACTGATGTATTTGTGAATAGCTATTATTTCATAGCCAGGTCAATGCAAAAATCTGTTTTGAGTTTACTAGAATAACAACTGTATATATTTGGTACCTTTGAGGAAAGAATTCTGGCAAGTCTGTTCTTCTTCCTCCGAAAGAATTATATAGAATAAATAAAATACATTTTGTTAGTCTTTTGGGAACATGAGAAGAGAAAGTGAGATGTTTCTGTATTCATGAGGCCTCTCAAAATAAACTAATAGACAATACCTGACAGTTCAGACTTTTCATGTGAATTCTGGTTTGTCCATGCCATATTAAAATGTGATACCCAGGACCAAACAAAGAACTGCACATGTGGTTTGACTAATGTAGAGTACAGTGGATTTCACAGCGATATCATCACTCCTGATCTAGACATAAGTGCTTCTTTTAATACAGTCAAAGTTTGCATTACCATGTCACATTATTGACTTATGTTGAGCTTGTAGCCCTCTAAAACCATTGTCTCTTTCATTTGAACTGACATTAAGCCAAGTCTACCCTATTCCGTTCTTGCTCAACTGATTTTTTGAGTTCAAGTATGAGGCTTTATGTTCATCTTTTTACACTTGTTGGTTTCATTATAACATTTGAGCATGTTGGGAGACTTTAAAATCTTGACTTAATATTATGAGCCCACTCTTTCATCTTAAAGTCATCTGGAAATTGGTTATACATACCTTGGCTGTCTTCATCTATGTCATTGGTGAAAATATTGAATAGAACAGAATTCAAGCAGAAAGCTCACTAAAGACTTCCATCTAGGTTGGCATTGATTCATTAATCCATAGGTTGAAGAAACAGCATAGTGTAGTAGAAAGAGCTTTGGAGTCAAGAAACCTAAATTATAACCTTAACTTTAGCTCAGTGAGCCTGGACAAGTCACTTGATTTCACTGAACTCATTTTCCTCATCTGTAAAATGAATTGCTAGTATTTGAACTACTTGTTTCATAGATTGTTGTGAGACAATACCTTTCTATACCATAAAACACTGTAGAAATGTGAGCTGCTGTTATTGTATTTTTTATCTCTTCTCTGAATCACCTAGAAAAGAATGCAACTAAATAATAATATAGCCTACATTTCTCCATTTTATACAAGAGGATATAATGAGAGACTTGGTCAAATACCTTACTGATAGCTAGATGCACTATGCCTATGTAATTTTTCTTGTTAGCTAATCAACTAATGTACCATCAGAGCAATATCTTAAAAATATGTTCTATGGAATCTAGAATAGTTTTTCTTTTAAAGGTATTGAAACTGTTCTTGAGACTTAATTAGCCCAGGGATCACTAAGGCTTGGACCATGGCAAAGCTTAGTGGTGGCTCAAGTATAAAAACCAGCACATGAGGAATCACAGTCCATCCTTTTTTTGAAAATTGGAGAATATTTACATCTCCAGTTTTCTTAGTATCTTTCCCATTCTCTCCATCATGTCATAAAAAAATTTTGATGGTGCTTATATAGTCACATGGCTAAGCTCTTTTAGTATTCTGGAGAGTCATACTTAGACTTAATAGACCAATAGACTTAAACATACTTAGACAAGCAAGGTTCTCTCTTACTGTCTCCTCACTTACTATGGATTTCAATTCTCTCTTAACCACATTTGTTTTACCCATTCCAAGTTGTGTTTCTTGGCCTTGAACTTTATCTATCTGTCACAAAATTGGGGACAGGGAACAACAGATCTTATACCTTTTCTTTCTTACTGCAGACTGGTCTCTGACACCAACTTAAGACCTCTCTGGAGAGACCGTGGGCAGTGACAGAGAAATACAAAGATAAGAGATTTCCCCCCCACTCCCGTTTATACCAACTTGACCTATCTCACAAATTATTTTTGTTCCCTCTAAATCATTTGTCATTCAATACCAAGCATTATAATTACCTGCATTTGTATCTTCTTCACCTAGACTGTAAGTTCTATGAGAGCAAGTACTCACATTTGTATCTTTATTGTACCAGGCACAATTATCTGAACATCAGAGCATTTGATTTATTGAAAATGAATACATATTTGAACAATTCCCACTACTAATTTTCAGTCTTCATATTCTTTACAAAAGATCCATGTCCCTTTAGAACATGAGCTTAAATTCATACTTTGCATGTTCTTATTTTTCATCCATTGCATGATTAAAAGAAAACTTATTAGGAGGCTGGCTGTTTGAATTTCCTTTCATGTGCTCCCATAAGAAATCAAACATAATGCCATTAAATAAGTACTCAAAGAGCAGGCAATATAGGTCACTGTATATTTCATTTACATAATTTAAATTCAATGCTTTTCTCTACAAAATCTGGGAAAAGCCAAATCATCATTTTTCTAAAGGTCTCTAAGTATTTGCCTATTGATTAGCTTATTTGGCCCCTAAGACGTCTTGATTTAAAAGGATTCCAGAGGGATTTTATATAACCTTAGAAGGTAGCATCATACAATGAAAAATTCACTAGACTAAGATCAAGATCATTATTCCATTTAGTCCTGACTCTACCACTGTTTTAGTGACTTTAAACAAGATACTTTAACTGGTTTTGCCTCAATTTACTAACACCAGGTAACCTGTATGACCCCTTCTAGCTCTAAAAGTTCTGTCATTCTAAGATCCCATCAGTAGGAGGGTAGGTCTACTAGCAGATATTGTTAACAGTATCATAATTCATCCAGAAACTAAACCAATATAAACTAATTGCTGAAATATTTTACTTACTTGTCAGACACAGACAGATGTCAAAGGTAAACCAATTTGGACCATAACTTCATCTGTAAAATCTCACATAGAAGGATGATGGATAATTATGAGGAGTGTCATTCCATAAAGCAGGGAGAAGCAGTGGAGGGTGAAACCAGAAGTCTAAAGAAAGCTTGGCAAGATATTCAACTAAGGAAAGTCATCCCAAGGGCAGGAAAAGATGAAAGCAGAAAGAGTACTACAAACAGAAGAAACATGGAAATGATTTGAAAAAAAAATCATATATATATATATATATATATATATATACACATATGCACACACACATATATGTTACAATAGTTTTGTTCATCAAAAAAGAGTGTAATCACAATAATTGGGCTTGGGAGCACATCCCATAAGGTGCTTGTAGGGGAAATAGATGACACTAAAGAAAATCTGGACAGTAAAAACAGCCTAATGAGGTACATGTAGAGAAGATCTATGTAGCTTCAATTTACACAAAAGTAGACAGAATTAAAACATTGTAAAGGACCTCACAAATCACCTTGATCAAACCATACTTGAACAAGAATTCCCCTTTATGTCCCCAGTAGACGTACAATCTTACAGATACAGGCACTTCCCTCAACAATACAGATTGCAACCAATCCTTTCCTGTTCATCCTGTGACTTTTTTTTCCCCTATGTCCTCCCATGACTTCTGGATCACATTCATTTGTGAGGGCATTGAAGGAATGACTTATATAAGGGAGAGGGTGATGCAAAAGATGTGGAAACAACTCAAACCTTATTGATTCTAAATAAAGATAACCCAGAAAAATATCAACTACTGGCATGTATGTTCCCTCTCTAGATACAATATATTTATGATGGCCCTTTGTGCATTTAATCAGGGTGGTAATAGGGGACATGCAGCATGATAGTCAACAGTGGACTACATCTTCACCATCTTCAAATTGACAGAGAGATATATAAAAAAAATCTCATTGTCTTTATTGTTTGTTGATTTTGAAAAAAAGCCCTTTAACTCAGTAGGGAAAAAATGCTGTATTACTGTGTTTTTTTTTTAAACAACAAAGCACCTCCCCTATCCATGTGTTAAGACCATTCAAGATTTCTTGGAACATAAAACAGCTAAAATAGATCTGTTCAATGAACTGGTAACACCAAGAAAGGCATAAATCAGAGAGATGTATGTTTTCCAGAAATACTAGCTATTGCAATGCAGACAATCTAACATAGAAGATTGGGGATGAGTGGGGAGGGATTTCTAGTGGATGGTGAGGTCCTCCATCTAGTTCTGTTTTTAGATAAGATTATATTATTTGCATCAAGCCCCAAGATTTTGCAGAGTCTCTTGGAAGAGATTTGTAATTGCTCAAAGGAACTTGGCCTATCTATTCACATAGGAAAGACCAAATTGATGAAGAATATCCATTGACCAGATTTTCACAAACATTAATATGTACATCTTACAGAGATTATTCAACAGAATGGATATCTAGAAAGGGGAGTAGTCAGTCAGCCAACTAGCCTTTATTAAGTACCTACTATGTACCAGGCACTGTGCTAAGCCCTGGGGATGTAAGGAAATGCTCTCCTAACAAACAAAACTCTCTGTGTTCTCAGAAAACTTCTAGTCCACCAGGATAGAAAATACATAAACAATTTTATGACCTGGGAAAGTAATTTCATAATGATCTAGGTAGCTAAGACTCTAAATTACATGGAAGATGACAGTCTGAATTGGCAGAGGGAGTTTCTTCATAGTGGAGTTCCCCATATTAATGAAATCAAGGCCCAGTCCCTATACCATACAAGTATTTATGCCTCCATGGCACTATGCTTTCTAAAATTCTGTACCTTCAATTTAGACAAAAGTAGACAGAATTGAAACATTGTAAAGGACCTCACAAATCGCTTTGATCAAACCATGCTTGAACAAGAATTCCCCTTTATATCTCCAGTAGATGTACAGTCTCACGGATATAGGCACTTGCCTCAACAATACAGATTGCAACCTATCCTTTTCTGTTCATCCTGTGACTTTTTTTTCCCCCATGTCCTCCCATAACTTCAGTGGAGGGCAACCACTCAGTGTGTTTTCTCTTGACCTCAAAAGGTGATCGATGAAACTTTCACTGCATGATCATTTCATCTTTTTCTAGCTGCACATTTATTTGATGGTATTCTGCACACATCTCTTCTTTTATAATTCCTCATTTGCAATGTGTTTTGGTCTCTCTATTGAATTGGATGCTATTTTGAAATTAGAGACTAAAATATTTAATTTCTAACATTCATACAAAAATTAAAGGTCTCTACATTTTAATGATCTTTTTTCCCCTCTAAGTATCTTATTATCATGCACCTAATTACCTAATAATAAGGCAAGACTTCCTGGGAGCATCTCCCCTATTCTGCTTACACAGAGGGAGATAGAAGTGCCCATGCTCATCTTTTGGAGAAGGAGGGGGAAGAGTTGGCTGGATTCTCCAACCTCTCCAGACTCTTAGCAGAGCCATATCAACTCACTAGCTGAATGCTTCCTTAATTTTGGTGATATGCACAAAGGCAGGTAGTAATCACTTCCTTTCACAAATAAGGAAATTTAGATTGCAGAGTCTAGTAAGTAGAATGAGCCCTGAACTTGGAGTCAAGGAACCCAAGGCCCTGACCGTGTAACTGATCACAAATTACTGCATCTCTCTGACTATCAGCTTCCTCATCTGCAAAATCAGGATTTTTCTCATGAATGAGTTGGGCTAGATGACAGCTGAGGTCTCTTGCAATTCTCAAAGTCTGCTTATGTGATATTTGCACTATCTACCTAGAAGGGTCATCTTGAGGAAATTTTCAGCAGACCTTAAAACCTGATAGAAACAGGAACTATCAGCTGGAAATTCATTCAACAACTTAGCAAAGGCTTACAGGTTATGATTATGGGAGTCAAATCAGTAGAACAAACCTTCATTAGAATGTGCCCGCAAAGCAGAATTGAAACATCTCAAGAGAAAAGCAAGATGCTCAAACTTAGAGCATCCACCCCAAAAGTTCATACAGACCATTTGTGCCCAACCTGTGGTAGAACATTCCAAGCTTGTATTGGTCTTAAACTTGACTCTAGCATAGTGATGTCATTTTGGTTCTCTTCAAAAACGAAGGACAACAACCAAGGCTGTGAACTCATACAAAAGGATCAACTCTGCTTTCTAATTAGACTTTTCACTCATTTTAAATTATGATCATGAATGTATTCAGAAGAGCATCTGTGATTGTTTCTGTGTACTTGTCCTAAAAGAAGTTCTTTAAAGATCACTTTTTAAAGAATATTATACTGGGGGAATGGTTGGCTTGCTCAATTATAGATAGACACTAATCAATATCTTCTAAGAGATGTATGTTCTATTTTGGGTATTTGGCCAGAGTCAAAGGATCCTGGTTTCAATTCCAGGTCCATTAGTTACTGTCTGTAATCTTGGACAAGTTACCTATTTTCTGGGCTTGAGCCACCTTTTCTGCAAAAGGAGGAGGCTGGAGTAGATGACCCTAAGGTCCCTTCTATCACTAAACCTTTGACCCTGTTGTCCTACAGCAGTTTGGTTCTATAAAAAATTCTATTGTAAATTCTTCAACATAAAACTCTCATTTCATTACAGTTCAATCCATCATACCTTAAGAACACTTTTTGTCTTCTTCAAAAGATCTGTGATTTCTTTAGCAGGAGAACCTCCTTCTACAATAGGTTTTAACCCATCTGACTAAGAAAGTAAGTTCTAGAGAATGTACCACAGAAAGGGATTATTCCATTAGAACCATGGAAATGTGTAGAAGCTTTTTGGTTGTGGTTTTAAGGTTTGTCCTTCATTCTTGAAGAGGTCCATGATATCAGGGAGACGATGACATGACTTGCAATTGACTTTGATTTGAGTGAGGGAGGGCTGTGCAAGGTTGCCAGCCTTACTTTCTCCTCCAGAACCATCTGGGTCCAGTGACCATTTATCCATTAGGATGA
This sequence comes from Phascolarctos cinereus, assembly GCF_003287225.1. Lineage (NCBI taxonomy): Eukaryota > Metazoa > Chordata > Mammalia > Diprotodontia > Phascolarctidae > Phascolarctos > Phascolarctos cinereus. The sequence continues at coordinate 99,887,303 of NW_027556402.1, read as the reverse complement.
CTGGAGATGGCTCAGAATTCTTGGCCCTTTTAAGCTAAGGTCTTTTCAGGTTCTCACTTTGAGTGAGGCAATGCCCATTCAGTGAATAGGCCTCTTTAAGAAGTGAGTCAAGAGATGGCCTCTTTAATACTTTTAAAAAAAAAAGTCAAACTGAGAGGGGAAGACCCTCAGGGTTGCTGGCCAAAAGAGAAACATTTAGTATTTACATTCACTCGGAGCCAGGAGGGTCCAAAAAATAACCATTAAGTGGTGCTTGGGCAGGGATCTATAGTCTTTGAACATAAGTGATGATTACTGGACTTGTGATTTCTTTGGTATAGAGAACTCCCAGATGAATAAAATCCCTCCACCAATGTAGGTCAACACCTTCTCTGCAAATTGTAATCTTGGAGAGCAGCCCAGAGCACCAGGAGATTAAGTGACTTGCCCAGGGTCAGAGGCAGGACAAATTCGTGTTGAAGTGTATTGAATTTATTTTCTCCCTATATACAGATATAAACAAGAAAGGTTATTTTGGTTTTTGGTTTCCCTCAAGACATTTTGCCCTCATGAGCACTGGCTTCGAGTTTTCTAATCATGTGCTGGAGTATTTTCTCAGACCCCTTTGGTCTCCTTTCCTTTTTCCTACAACTGCAGTTTCTCAGACCCCTTTGGTCTCCTTTCCTTTTTCCTACAACTGCAGTGGCTGCTTCCTTTGTATACTGATGTTGAGGAGGTGCTTTACAAGAGCTTCCAACGACTTGTATTTTATTCTGGGCTCTGCTTTTATTAGAAACAGACCAGTGGCAGAGTAAAATAACATGCATCCATCATCAATATTCAAGCTATGTTTGTCCTGCTTAATATTTGAGGACGTCTTGTCTCCATGAGGGTGCAATGTCACTCGTTTGGTTAAAATAAACGAGAGAGAGAGAGAGAGAAAGAGAGAGAGAGAGAGAGAGAGAGAGAGAGAGAGAGAGAGACAGAGAGACAGAGAGACAGAGAGACAGAGAGAGACAGAGAGACAGAGAGACAGAGAGAGAGAGAGAGATTAGGATTTATATAGCACTTTATGGTTTACAAACCACTGGTTAACAAACCAATGTTAGGTCATTTGATTCTCATAACAAGCCTGTGATGTAGGTATTCCCATTTTACAAATGAGGAGAGATAGGCAGAGAGAGAATAAGTAACTTAGGGTTACAGCTGGTAAGTGCATGAGGTAGGACTTGAACTCTAGTCCTTCTGACTCCAAATTTAGCTCTCTTACTGTAACACTCTGTCTCTCTCTCTCTCTCTTGTCTCTTCCTCTCTCTTTTCCTTCCTCCCTCTCTCTCCCCTCCCCCCATAAGCCCATCATACTCTATATAACTGCTTAAGATTTCAACTAAGAGAAAACACTGGATGTCCTCTTCTATTCATAGTCTTGTCTGGAATTATAAAGGGGACGAGGGTCCTAACATTTTCTTAGGATCATAATATCATGCAAAGATTGAGAACCATAAGGGACAATAGCAGTCATTTCATTTAACGCCTCCATTTTACATATGAGTAAACTGAAGCCCAGAGAAACTGAGTAACTTGTTCAAAGTCAGCCAAATAATAAGTGATAGAGCTAGGATTTGAATTCAGATCCTCTGATTCCAAATGCATCACTATTTCCACCATAGAACTGTCACATAGACAAGAAATGGCAAAGCCAAGATTTGAACTGAGGTCCTTTGACTCCCACATCCAGTGCTATTTACAGTGAAGCAGATGGATGAATAGATACATAAATATATTAAATTATGTACATATAAATATACATGTGTATATATGTATATATGAACATATATGTTTGTGCACACACATGCACATATCTCTACTTCAATTCAGCAGAGTTTCTCATTGCAGAAATAGAAATGACAGATATTTAAAAACAATGGCAAAGCATCCACGGATTTGCAAGTATGTTGGTCAGACCTAGCAATTGCTTAATCCTATATATCTCTAAGTCTTCTCCTCATTGTATCTAGTCTGCTTATTAAAAACTAGAGGGGCATTTGTATTGAGTAAATGTGGTCCAAGCTAGGTGACAGTCTAGGGATAGGCTTTCAGAAGAAAGAAATAAGTTGAGTGGGGACAAGAACTGGAGCACCTCCTCATTTCCCCTCCGTTCCCAGGTGTTCTTTTAATAGAGAGGCAGTCAGAACACACCAAGAGGCTATGCATATACGGCAATAACATTTTCTAGGCAAACCATACTTTTTTTGGGGACAGATTGGTGAGTGTTGTCATGAAATATGTTGTCATATCTGTTTTCATGTGGTCTAGAAGGGCAATTAGAATTTTCTGACATTAAGGTGGCACAGTGGATAGAATGCTGGGACAGGAAGACCTGGAATAAAATCTGACTTCAGACACTTACTAGCTGTGTGACCTTGAACAAGTCACTTCTTTTTGCTTCAATTTCCTGAATTGTACAATGGGGATAATAATAGCACCTACTACTCATGGTTGTTGTGAGAATCAAATGACATAATATTTGTAAAGTGCTTTGCATAGAGCCCAGCACAGTTGTTGTTGTTGTCATTGTTTGCCCTTTGTTCAACAATAGGTCCCAGCACAAGGTAGGAACTTAATAAATCCTCCCTCCATCCCTTCATTCCTTTTTTCCTTCCTTCCTTCCTTTTTTCCTTCCTTCCTTGCTTTCTTCCTTCCATCCTTCCTTCCTTCCTTCCTTCCTTCCTTCCTTCCTTCCTTCCTTCCTTCCTTCTTCCCTTCCTTCCTTCCTTCCTTCCTTCCTTCCTTCCTTCCTTCCTTCTTTCCTTCCTTCCCTCCATGGGAGATTTGACCTTTCATGGCAGCACTCAAGATCTGATTTATCACAGAATAAACATACACATTGCCACAACATCTAGAATTTTCTGGCATTAAGATATGTGCATTTATAGCGACATTTAAGAATCATCCATTGTTACACTTCTTTTTTCCCCTATTCCAGTGTTGTATGCTAGGCTTCTGCCTTTCTTACCCATCCCTAGTCTCAATACAGAATGTATGGATTTCAGTGGTTAATAAAGAAGACAAGTCTTTTTTAACACTTGGGTATCTAAGAGGATAATGTGAAAGATACATCATGGGAGTATCACGGGAGCCTTAGACAATCATAGGGTAGCATGGGAGTACTAGACTGGGGACCTTAGGCTCCGCATTATGTAAATAAGAGGAGACCCTTACAGAGGAGTATGGTACCAGAGCTAAGCTTTGCTTGTTTCATGGAATGTACTGGCCTCAAATACATTATCTGGTAGTTAGCCTTCTGGTGAAAACCATCTCCTAAACTAACTTGGCTGATTCTTATAAAGCAGACACAGCCTGTTGCTAGGACAACTCTTCAAACATTTCCAGCTTGGTAGTAGAAATTTTGTTTAGTGCACAACGTTGTCTGGGACTGTACCTGTGTGAGAATCTTTTTATATAGTTAATATCCATCAAAGAGCTCAATCATTGTAATTTCAGAATGAAAATGCCTTTCACCTAGATGGGATCTGAGTAGTTATGGGATAAAAGCCATCCCTGCCATGTCTTTGAGTATTCACAGAACTTCAGGAATATTTTCTTAAGAACTTAGTCGACAGGGAGGGAACAAAGGGCCACTGTGGTGATATCCACTCATAAATAACCCGTTAGCCACAGAAATAGCCTAGGCATGATTTCATCCCTTGAAGGAAATTCCCTACCTCATTTCTCCCGTTTAAGTGTACCATATGTTTGTTCCCGGGCACCCAACACAGCAATTCTCATGCTTCCTTATTTGGAATTATCCACCCGAGACAAAACCAGACCATAAAATTTGTTATGGTACAGACTAAACATGAGTAACATGCTCCCAATCTCCTGACCAGCAGAAAAGAAAGTGACCTCTTCAACAGAGCAGATAACCACGTTGAGGAGGGGAGGAGACAGAACCCTTAAGCTTCCCCTACTTTCTGCTCTGAGTATACGATTAAAGCCAACACAAGACTGATAAAAGGAATCATTTGTCTTTTGGGGTAGCATCTTTATCTGTGATATAAAATTTTCATTTTCAAGACACTCTGTTATGATAAATAGAAAAAGGACTTTCCCCCCTTCTTTCTTCCCATTTGTTTGATAAAGAAAACAAATATTCCAGAAAGAGATGTTGTAAAAAAAAAAAAGTAGATGTGTGTGGTCTAGGAGCTGCTTAATGTTGAATCAAAAGGCTTTGAGTAACTTTAAGAGATCATTTAATCCATTCCACTGTCTCCAGACAAGACTTTACCTAAACTCTACCAGATAGATTAGTTTGTAAATTGTCTAGGGAAGGCATGTCAAAATTCATCATACCTTGGTATCAGTAAGTTCATTCTTTGGGCTTAATGTCTACTTCAGTATATCTCTGGTAGCAATTAAAGTCTATTTTCTCCTGTTGGGTCTTAACTGGTGACGTCAGAAACTGCTCTTGTTTGTTGGACCTTCTGCTAATGTAAAAATTCTCCACAAAAACTTTTGTTAGTAATCTTTCACCTCTGAGCTAGGAACTATATCATAAAACTTTAGTTTTAAGCTCTCTAATGTACTTATCACATCATATTATATATTATAGTTATCTCAATTCATATCTCCTCTACTTACGGGATGATAAACTCCACGAGGTCAGGACTTATGTCTCACTTTAACATGTCATATCTTCTAATACCCACTACAGTTATTTGTATGCAATGAACGCTTAATGTTTGTTGAACTGGTTGTTGAATCTCAATGATCTGATGAGAATTACACACTTGAAATATAAACTATATGTGTAAAAATGTGGTGCAGATAACTGACAAATATTCATTTGAAATTTGCTATCTACATTACATGACCTACCTCATTTGAGTTTTATGATAATCCTGTGAGGCAATCCAGTAAGCCAATGGTCTCCAATTTGGGGGTTGCTTGGGGGTGAGGGATAATGAACCAAGATGGGTCACAGCCTTCCTTCCCATGGTAGCCCACCTTGGGCTTGTCTCCAACATAATCACATCTAACTTTCGCTCATCATCATCAAACACTTTCCCCTCTCTGCCTACATATAGTTATGTGAACTCCCAACCTTCTCCCTTCTGCACTAGACATCAACCCCAGTCAGTCACCCACAGTAGTGCTTGTGTAGGTACTACTGGGAAATCCCTCACTCCAATATACCTAATCTCTGGTACCCACTGTACCTGGTAGGCATGCCTGAATGGTGGATTCTGTGCTCCACTATCTTAACTTATGCCACCCCTTATTCATTTTGGGTAGGGATGAGTCAGTAACATAGGATAAGTAGGCGTAGATAGGTTAAGATTTACCCTGCAAATAACATGACTTATTTTTACCACTAAACCCACCCCTCTTCCAGACCTTCCAACTTCTGTGGAGGATTACTCTTCTTCTAGTCACCCAGGTCCCCAACCTTGTTGCCTTCTTAACTACTCATTTTCACTCACCTCACATATCCAACCCATTGTCAAATTGGGTTGTTTCTATCTTTTGACACATCTCTTGCAAGTGGAGCTTTCTCTACTCACAAAGGCATCACACTGGGTCAGCCTCTCACCAGGACTGTTGCAATGACTTCCTAATCACACTCTCTAACTCATCCTCCACACACCAACCCATGAGATTTCCCTAAAACTTAGTTCTGACCGTGTTACCCCTACTACTCAGTTCCAGTGAATCCCTGTTCCATCTATGATCAAATATAAGCTAAAACCCTGTGTAACCTATTTCTATACTACCTTTCTAGCTTTAATGTACATTGCTTCCCTTTCTGTACTCTATGATCTAGCCAAACTCATAAAAACACATAGCTAAAATATCCTAAATAGGGATAGGAAATTAAAGTACATTATCATCAATTAGACAGAACTATATTAAGAAAGAGGAATGCTGCACTGAAAACTTTCTCCTTGATTGGAACCAGAAATAGTATTTTTTTACTTATTGTTTTTGCATTGTGTATAGTAGATATCTATACGTAGGAAAATATGACATGTTAAACAACACGTGTGTGTTTTTATGTGTAGCATGTTTGGCTACTTTGATTACCTGTTATTTGATTGTCATATTGCGTATCTTCCACTATCTTGAAATCAGTCTGCTTGGCAAACTATATTGATCAAATTAACTGAATAATTAATTACTAAAAACAATAATTATTTACAAGTCTGCCTTATTCCATAAGACAAATACAGGAATTAAAAAAAAATGATGCATACTCAATCACATTGCTCTCAAGATCAAAAGAGGTTTTGTACTGTTGATATGAGAAGATAAAAAACATTATTTCGTCCTCATCTCTTCCTTTGAAAATTTCCATTTTTGTCTCTTTTATAATGTATAATATAACACTACATGTATGTAACTTACAAATGAACCAATAGAGATGTGTGATGAGAAAAGTTTAGGGACTATAGTAGGGCCATATTGTTCTTTTGTTTAATCAATTAACATAAGTCATCCTTATGTGTTTTTATTTCAAAATAACCCATAAGAACAGACATTTCAAAATTTTGTTGTAGGGTAAGAATGAGAGAGTTTAATGGGGTAGCATCAGAATAGTCACCCCAATTTAAAGGTTACAATCCTGACTCATCTACACTTCTTAATATCTTTAACAATGTGGTGGGTTCACTTTTTTTTTTCATAGAGAGTAGAGGTACTTGTGCTGGGATCTGTAAACTTTTAAAAAAATCTTTTGTTAACTGTAATTGATTTCCTTTGTAATCCTTCACTTTCATGCATTTAAAAACATCATTCTGAGAAGAGGCCCATCAACTTTAACCAGATCGCCAAAGGATCCATGACACAGAGAAAAGGTTTAAGAACACTTGATCTAGAAAGAAACAATCCTTCCAAAAGAATAATACTTAATACTTGCAATGACGGCTGGGCAATAGACTGTATTAGGGCATTAGTAGTATCCCTCTCTACTTTAAACATACATGTTCATGTGTATGTATGTATGCACACATGTACATACATATATATATATATACATACATACATACATATATATAAACTTAAAAAATAAATGCACACTTTATATAAACACATTTTGGCAGCTAAAATGCCAATCACTTGTTGGTAGCAGGCTTGTTTTAAAGTTTTATACTTTTTCTGAAAACTCTGAATTGTGGTCCATTTCATAAGCAAAGCTACACTGAAGGGGAGTCCACCTGCTTCTGAAGTGGAGTACAGTGGCCTGATAGGCAGAGGCCAGCTGAGGGGCCCACCATGGCCCTTTGAAGTTTGGCTGACTGAGATGTATTAGCAGCCAAACTTCAAAGACGAAGTCCTCATCATTTTTGTGATCCAATCACTGTACTGAGCAGCAATTTATAGGCTGGTGACGTTAAATCAGGAACAGTTTAGATGCTCCCAATTAAGCTTTGTAAATGAAATTAAAAGTTCAAAGCAGCCAGCTGCCTATAAATGGAGTTGGCAAAGTTGGGAGAGGGATGTGGTAGTTTCCTTTGAAGTTTGTTTGCCCTCACTTCTTGGACAGTTGAAATTTAAAGGAAACAGCATCTCTTACACATCTCTTAAAAAAAGGCCATTTTTTTTTAGCACAAGTCTCATTCTAAAACAAGTTTTTATTGAAACAGTTAACCTGTATTAACTTAATTTTTTCTTTGCTAGGGTGCCTTAAAGATTTTCTCACACTCAAGCGGATCTGTAACATCACTGATTTTTGAATTCCCTTTAAAGATGCAGGTCATAATTCACCCATCCGTGCCTATCTTGTGAAACTCTTGTCTTGGGGTTCCTTCCTCATGAGAATGATAAGGTGCAAGGGATCTCAAAAGTTCATCCAAACCATTCCTTGCAGCATTAGGTAGAAAGAACCTCATCCAAATTATTGATCACAGCTGGTGAACTTTTCCCAAAGAATATCAGGAAAGGTCATAAGTTATAGCTACACAAAGGTCAGAAGAGCAAGAATTAAATCACATTCCAGAAAAAAGACAAACCAACATAAAAGGCGATGTGCAATAGAGCACTGGCCCTAAAGTCAGGAGGACCTGAGATCAAATCCGCCCTCAGACACTTACTAGCTATGTGACCCTGGGCAAATCACTTAACCTCATTGTCTCCCCTTTTTCCCCCCAAAAAAGTCTATATTTATATGCATCTAAAATAGAGTGCATGATTACAGTTTGGAAGGCAGCTTAGTACAGTGAAATAAGCACTACTTCTGAAGTCAGAGGAGCTGGGATCAAATCCTACCTCTGGTATTTATTATCTGTGTGACCTTAGGTTTCAGTTTCTTCATCTACAAAATGTTGGAGCACATGGCTTCTGAGCTCCCTTTGCTCTATGATTACATGAACCCTAAATATGATGTATACAAAATGTGTGCAGTTTATTTTCAATTTTTAAACATGTGATCTGAGAATTAGAGTACAGAAGCCGATAGTATTTTATGATCAAATTAATTTTGAATGAATCTGATAAAAGACTGACATTTAATGGATGTTGTTGGTTACATTTTTCTAGGGAAAAATGACCTAAAAACTGCTTTTAGTAGAAGTACTGAAGGGTGTGGGAGAGTTTTAAATGAGCACAAAATATGGAGTAAATTTTCTGAGCTATTATATTTGAGTACTTTCAGCAACTTTCTTTTCATTCAGATATTTATGCTTCCTAACCAAGTCAATTTACCTGCTAGGTAGATTTCATGCACCTCCTCATTCATTTCATACTTTTAATATTTCTCCAAGCTAAATCATAACTCTTTTTCAATTGCTTTCCTCTGATTTTCCTCAAACAGAATACATTTTATCTTTATGGTATAAAACTGAACTCTCTGAGGAATGCATCCAAGATTTTTCACAAAACCCTCAGAACTTTTGTAGGGGGCAGGGCACTCTCATCTTACAGAAAGAACACCTAAGGAGCAAATGTGAGTAAGGTGATATTAGCCAATGGCAGAGCTGGGACAGAAAGTCACTCACCCAGTGTCCCAATGACGAGGCCATGACCAGCTCTTAATAAAATGGTAATAAAAATAAATAGTAAAGGAACTGAGCTATGAAAATGGTTACTTTTCCTAAGGGGCCAAAGGGCAAAAGTCCATCTGGTTTATACATGTCTTTTCAATTTTGCTCTACTTTATTAATGAATCATCTGAAAGAGCTTTTAATAAAATGTCAAATTTAAAGCTGATTTCCACTTTGAGCTAACATAACCTCCTGGTTACGGCACAGTCAGACTCCTTCCTCCCATGGTTTCTGACATCATCCCAGGGTCTGCAACAGATGACAAGCTGCTGAGAAGTTTTCAGCCTACTTCCACCCTCCTTATGAATAGAGAGTTTGAACTGTCAGCCAACTAAGAAATAATGACAGCTGTCCTAAATCATTGATTTCATTGTAGATCTACTCAGCCATTAATATTTCTAAAAGTGAAGCAGCTCCAAGTACAGTTCTTGCATATTCAAACCTGCTGAGCTACCCAGCTGGATAGGTAGCTGTTGAGGAAGGATCAGGCGAGGACCATGAAGGTGGAGCCCTTATTACTATCACAACAGCTAAAAATGTACGCTGAAGTTCCCACACCTACCCACTCTGTTCTGAGCTGCAGAAATCCAGGAATCTTATTTTTCACCCTGCTGCCAGAAATTAAGGGAGGCCAGGGGGACAGATGGTATAATACAGAAAGCCAAATCCTATTGTATATTCTGGCACATTTTCTTTCTTTTTTCCCCCCCAGCTCTGAATTAACCATAAGGATATGAGGATGGAAATGTTTTCTTGGAAGAAAACTGGATTGCCTTTAAAAAAAAAAGAATTTACTTGGCAAGACAATTTTTATGCTTCTTTAGTGCCTCCTTTGTCTTATTAGTTCGTCTTCCATTTTAGATTTAATATGCAACAAGACTAAAGGTATAAATGTTTCTTTGGTTTTAAATTCCTATCCCAGGGACTATAGATTTGATTCAATTTTCAATTAAAAACAGTTTGCTAAATACCTAGTATGTGCATGGAAATCTCTTATCAACGCAAAGTCACTCTACTGTCAGACTTTTTTACAGAGTGGAAAGAACCGTGGATTTGAAGTCAAGGGGTGTATGTAGACATCCCAACTCAGCCACCTCAGGCAAGTCATTTAGCTTTTCTGGGCTTCAGTTTCTGCTGGTAAAATGATGGAGTCAGATTTGATGACATCTAAGGTCTTTTTCAACTCTATATCTATGATCCCATATTCAAGTTGGCATCTGTAGTAGACATATACTTAGGGTTTTAAATTTTATAAATATCTAGCACATTATCTTACTTAAGTCTCACAGAAACCTTCTGAGGTAGGAGTTACACATATTATTATACTCATTTTTGCAGAGGAGAAATCTGAGGATTTTCATGCATAGTCATTTCATATCTTTATTTTTTGTCCAAGCTTTGGGATCACTGGAAAACGACTTAATTAAAATCGTGCAATTGAAAAAGAATTGCATAATTTCGATTAAGTCATTTTCCAGTGATCCCAAAGCTAGTAGTCAGAGGCAGGATTTGAACCCACGTCTTCCTGGCTTTAAGTATAGCTCTTAATCAATTGTATAGCCCCTCAGGCTCTTGGTGTGAATTTATTTTTCTCCAGAGTCTCCTTACTGGTAAGGTAACCATGTGGAGAAGCACACTAAGCAACCTTTTGAACTCACTTAGGTGCCATTCCTGCGATGCTATTCATTAGTACTACTTTGTATTTATTAAGCGTCATAAAATAAAAATACTAAGAAGAAACTGGACCCTTGAGAGGCATATTATATGTATGTACATATGTATAAGTATATAACATTTTATAATACATATGAATAATATGTTATATTCACATAAATCTCTATATATGTATACACACATATCAACATCATGAGGTTTTCATGTTAAAAATATGCAGACTTTCATTTGTAAGTCATTGGCAAATCATCAGGTTAACATTGTTTTTTCCATGTATATTCACCTACTCTATGATAATGTGCTTCAGTGTGAACTTGAAAGTGCCAACATTTTCATTAAAGGATAAGGAAGGAAGGTGCGAATGAATTAGGTGGACTGTATTTGAATCCTGCATCTAATTTGTCCATTAAGGAGTCAAGGATAATGCATATTTTTAAAACTCTTACCACATTCTTATAGATTTGACAAAGTTCTTTACAGATTTGAGATATGAGACCTTCGTTTGAGAGGCTGTCTATAATTTGTTCTCCAGTTTTGTGCTTTCTTTTTGATGTTGGCCATACTTGTTTTATTTCTATAAAACCTTTTAAATTTAATGCAATTGAAATTATCCGTTTTATGCCTCGTACTGCTCTCTGTCTCTAGTTCATTCATAAATTGTTTGCCTATCCATAAGTCTGATAGGTAATATGTTTCATGCTCTTCAAATTTTTTTTTGTAATATTTCTCTTTATATTACATTCTACTTGCTAAAGATCAATGTTGTCTACCTCTAACAGCAGCTGCCCAGCAAATAATAATAACAGTGATGATGATGATAGAAGCCATTAACATTTGTATAGTGTTGTAAGGTTTACAAAGCACTTTACAAATATTAACCCATTTTATCCTCACAACAACCCTAGGAGTTAGTTGGTATTATTATTCTATTTTACAGATGGGGAAACTGATATAAATAGAGGTTAAGTGACTGCCCCAAAGTCAAATATCTTCTAAGTATCTGAGGCCAGATTTGAATTCAGATCTTCCTGATTCCAATTCTAATACCTTCTAGATGTTCTCCACAGTACCTGGAAGCATCACAAAAGCCCTGGTACAAGGCAAGGTTGTTCATTTGTCTATAACTTACAGATAGGAAGAAAACATGCCTCTTTGTTTTATACTTTGAGGCAAAGATAGAATAAATAAAAAAATTTGACTTTAAAATAAATAATAGTGTTCAAAGTAAAACAAAGTGTCTTTATGAGTGTAAGACAGAAACATTTAGAGTTGATTCCAGTATAAGACCATACATTTCAGTCTATTGGACTGAGGTCCATGAGGGTAGGGGCCATTTCTCATCTAAGCTGAATATCTCACCCAGAGCCTAACAGAATGCTTTACACATAACAGATCTTTGATAAATATATATAATCCTACACTGTTCACAAACTCTGCAGTATTCACGGACTTGATGCAATCAGCAAAGTGTCAAATGCAAAGAGAAATGTCTATTGGAGTTCATCTTAAGAGAACCTCTGATCTACTTGGAATCTTCATCAGAAGTCCTCCATGATGATGGATACCACCTTTGGCAAGCATGCCTCCCTGTTAGGTGCGTTGCTTCATATTAATAATCAGAGGGTCATTGAACTAAGTTATCAATTTTGTAATATATTCAACATCTTGTTTTATTTTTACTTATGCAGGAAGATACCCTTGTGAAGAAGAGTCTTTAACAGACATTTTGATAGGCTGCAAGAGTTCTTGAGATCTGTGAAGTTAAAAAAGCTGATAATTGTATTACAATATATTTGGTTTCCTTTTTAATCGTATGTATTTTATTTTATACCTTTAAAAACATTATTATGAGAAGGGACCAATAGGCTTTACCAGACCTCCAAAGCAGTCCATGACACAAAATCTCTATTCTGTGGCATCAAATGCTTTTTATAATAAATAATTATAATAAATAATTAATAATAGAATATTGCCATTGCTCCCATCCCCAAACCCCATCCCCAGACAACTATGGCATGTATCCAAATATATTGTACACATAATGGGAATGGTTCTGAAGCTTAGGGGCCCCGTAGATGATGGCCTCACTGGGCTAAGATTCCTATCATGTCAGTGATTAGGGATTTCTCTAAAGGGCTGCCTGAACTTAGGTGGTCAGATTTTAAAGAGCTTTATGAGCTAGAGTGAATTACAGTGATCACTTTTAATTTCCCTGTGAGACACGAAAAGTTTTTAATTCCCCAAAGGGTCAAATATAATGTTTTGGTAAAGGATTCAGTTATGTGGATTAGTGCCTCCTGGATCAATAAGTCTTGCATAGTAAGATAGAGTTTCAAAAAGTCTAGGCTATTTTGAAACATGTTCTTATTGTTTTATTGTTGTCTTTTGACAGGTATTTCTCATGACAAATGTTCACATTCTTTAGTATTCAGTTACAGCCACTGGAAGACTGTAGCTGAGAGAAGTCCAGCTACTGTCAAGCTTATAATTTCTGGAGATTCTTTGGAACAAATTTAGATTTTTAATGATATTTATAGAGTTGTATTCTATGTATCATCCCCATGACATCCCTCCTCACTGCTCCAACAAACATCTCTTTAGAAACTATTATGGGCCAGACACTCTGCTAGAATGCTGGGGTACAAAATAAAATGCAAAACACAGCCTACCCTCAGGGCAATTCTATTCTGTTGGGGAGAAATAACCTGCAAACAGATTAAATATATACATAATGATTTGAAGAGAAAGGATTTTAGCAATAACAACTAATGGGATCAAGAAAGACTTCTCCTGAACTGAGTCTTGAAGGAGGTAAGTGATGTTTAGAAGTGTATGTGTCAGCATAGGAGACAACCTGTGACTAAAAAAAAGAGGGACACAATACATGGGGTACCACATTTGGGGAACATAATAATAATTATACCTAATATTTATATAGCAGTTACTATAATAATAATGTCTAATGTTTATATAGCAGTTACTATAATAATAATACCTAATATTTGTATGGCAGTTACTATAATAATACCTAATATTTGTATGGCAGTTACTATATGGCAGACACTGGGCTAAGCGCTTTACAATTATTATCTCATTTGATCCTCACAACAGCCCCTCAAAGTGTATGCTATTATTTCCCTTATTTTACAGATGAGGAAACTGAGATAAACAGAGCTTAAGTGACTTACCCAGAGACAGACAGCTAGTCAGTGACTGGTGTTGTATTTGAACTTAGGTCTTCTGGACTCCAGGGCTGGTGTTCTAACTACTCTTCCACCTAGCTACCATCTATCTGCAGTGTAGAGAGTATGAAAAAAGGTAATGTGCACCTACTTTGGAAAGGTATATCAAAGTTTGATTAGGAAGGGCTTAAAAACCCAAGTTAAGAAGTTTTCCATAAATAAATTATTTAATTAATTTAAATAATTATTTAAGTTTGTGTTTTTTGTTGTGTTGTTGATTTTTTTTTGTTGTTTATTGGGTTGATTTAGTGTGATTAGAATTTCAATCCAACTCCAGTGTTCTTATAATGGTGATTTTTAGTGTCTTAATCATAGAGACAAGGCATTTATAATGGAATATTCTCTGAGTTTGGAGGCAGGAAATTTAGCTTTGAATTTAATCAAATTGATCACTTTTTTGAGCCTCAGTTTGCTGAGGCTGGGGAGCAGAGTGGATAGAAGACCATCTCAGGATGAGAATTCAATTCCCCTTTTTTTTTTAGGTTATACATGTACAATAATGTTAAACATATTTCCACATTAGTCATATTGTGAAAGAAGAATCAGAACCAAAGGGGAAAAACATGACAAAGAAAAAAAATTGAAAATAATGTGCTTCAATCTTCATTCATCCGTAGTTCTTTCTCTGAATGTGAATAGTGTTTTCCACCACAAGTCTTGGGATTGTCTTGGATCATTGTGTTGCTGAGAAGAGCTAAGTCTATCATAGTTGATCATTGTACAGTGTTGCTGTTATTCTGTACAATGTTCTCTTGGTTCTGCTTCACTCAGCATCAGTCCATACAAGTCTTTCCAGGTTTTTCTGAAATCTACCTGCTCATCATTTATTATAGCACAATAGTATTCCATTACATTCACATACCACAACTTGTTCAGGCATTCCCCAATTGATTGGCGTCCTCTCAATTTCCAATTCTTTTCCACCACAGAGAGAGCTGCTATAAATATTTTTGTACATATGGGTACTGTCCCCTTTTTATGATCTCTTTGGGATACAGACTTAGTAGTGGTATTGCTGGACTGAGTTCAAATTTTACCTCAAACACTTACTAGCTGTGTTACTCTGGGCAAGTCACTTAACCCTGTTTGCCTCAGTTTCTTCATCTGTTAAATGATCTGGGGGAGATGGCAAATGATTCCAGTGTCTTTGCCACGAAAACCCCAAAAGAGGTCACAAAGAGTCAGACACTACTGAAAATGAGAAAGAAACAACAAAATGGGGATGATGCCATTTATATTATCTACTTCACAGAGAAGATGGGAAAACGTGCTCTGTAAGACTTAAACTGATACATAAATGTGAATTATTGTCATCACCATTATTGCTGATGTGTGATGAGAAGGAACAGGTTTCATTAAAAGGGATTTAGAGCATTTCAGAGACAGCACTGATTATTTATGGATTTTCAAAAGATATAATATGTACTCACAAAGCTATTAATTTTATTTTGAATAATTGAATATTTTGCAAAAGTATCATAGCTCTTAAAATTCTAGTATCTAAACTTTAAGCAAATTAAACATTCTAGGCTATGTTGAACACTTAGAAAAGGAAACAGGGACTATTAGAAGCCAGCAAGAGTTCACATACAACTAGTCATGCCAGATTGCTTCATTTCATTTTTTGACTTCCTTTTACTCCCACTGTGTACATCAGAGGATGTGTCTAGGACGAACTTCTGTCCTGAGACCTCCTGTCCTGATTGTTGACTGCCTCCTCCAGATAACTATTTCAGGAAAGTCCCAGTCATGTTTCACTCACATAGTTCATCTTCCTCTTTGGCCATCTCCTCTACCATCCCACCAACTTAGGCTAAGCTTGCTGCTAAACACATGCTTTTTCTGTTCTTCCATGGCATCCGCCCTGTGGTTCTGGAAACATGATTCATGATCAAATTAATCCTGCCATTGTTCCCGGATTATGTGTGCCAATCTACTTTCATATGTCCCCACTTACCAACCCTGTAATTTTCCATACCAAAGTGCCCCACTGTGGTTACTAACCACCTTCCTCTCCATGTGTGTTAGCTTGCTTATTATAATGTCAGCTCTTTGAGGGCATGGTTTTGTATTTATATTCCCCTGGCTAAGAAACCACACCTGGCAGATAGTGAGAATTTAAAAAATGCTTTTTTTATTCACCCATTCTCAGAATTTATCAAGCATCTGCTATCTTCAAAGTACCACACTCTGTGCTAATTAAGGACACTGAGGTATAGAAATTTTATTTTCTCCCAAATTTCTGTTCATTTGTGACACAGAAAAACAAAAAAAGCAGCTGGAAGCTCTTCTCATTATAACAAATGATGACATTAGCTCAAGATTAAAAAATGGATGAAGATTTTCAGCAGGGCCACATGTACCTCCGTATGCTAAGCAATGTGCAGTTAGTGTTTGGTTTTAATCTTCTGGAACAGTTTTCTCAGAATGTAACAAAACTCTAGAGTAAGAAAGGCCATTCAACATGCTCTATTTACACTGCTTCAATTGACAGAGAAGGAAGGAGAAGAGGAGTAACTCATTCAGTCAAAGAGATGACAGAGTATGGATCCAAATTCTCTGACTCTAAATCCATTGTTTTTCTAAATAACATGCAATTTTATTGCATTTCCTAGTCTTCCAGCTTTGTTCTTGAAGTATTTATCAAGTAACTAGGAGATGATGTCCAAAAGGCTCCTGAGGAGTAGTTATATAGCTCATGACAATTGTCCTGTTACATATGGGAAAGATTTATCGATTAGCCAGCAAGAATATTGCAAAACTGATGATCTGTGTAAATAGTGGAGCCAAGCTTGGGGTCTATTTCTTGTTTGAATAACAATAGGTACAACATGTTATCCTCTGGTGCATTGCTTGAGGAAATTATATTTTTGATATCTTCTGTGGTGAAACAAGTACCATTGAGTTATTAGTTGTGTCTTTGTCTTAAAATGCCCTGCCTATGCCCTGAAGGGAATAAAGAAAGATGAAAGGACCTATCTGTAGAAAAAAAAATATTTATAACAACTCTTTTGAATGGAAACAAATAAGCAGAAATCAAGGGAGTGTCCATCAACTGAGGAGTAGCTAAACAAAATCATGGTATATGAATGTAATTATGCCACAAGAATTGACCAAAATGAAGGTCTCAGAGAGACCTAGAAGAGCCATATGAACTGATACAAAATGAAGTGAGTAGAACTAGGAGAACAATTTATTCAATACCAACAACATTTTAAAGAAAAAAAAAGACAACTTTGAAAGATTTAAGAACTCTGATGAATAAAATGACCAACTATGATTCCAGAGGACAGATGATGAAGCATATTACTTACCCCCTGCAAGAAGAGTGATTAACACAAAGTAAACAATGGAACATTTTATGGATGCAAATTTGTGACTTCGTTTTGTTTGACTTTATTTGTGATAAATATTGTATATTTCTTTTTTTTTCTTTTGGGGAGGATTTGGAGAAGGGAAGAGAGCTTTAAAACTACAAAGACGAGGGGCAGCTAGGTGGTGCAGTGGATAGAGCACCAGCCCTGGATTCAAGAGGACCTGAGTTCAAATCTGACCTCAGACACATAATACTTAATAGCTGTGTGACCCTGGGCAAGTCACTTAACCCTGTTGCCTAGCCGAAGAAAACTGCAAAGATGAGAACACAAGAAATTCAGAAGGAGATACAAACAAGCAAGATAGCTTTGAAAGTAATGTTTTTGAATATGTATGTGTATATGTGTGTGTTCCCTTGTATATGTGTGTATTCACACTAAAATCAAATTGTATTTGATTCATATATAATACTCTATTTTTCTGTTCCACCTTATATGTGGAAATGCTCATTCTTTTGGTGTTTGTGTTCAGAACTAAAAAATTCTTGATTCTCATGTTGTCATGAGAATTCATAAATTTAATATTTCAAAATAATTTTATTATTCATCAGTACCTGCTTTTCTCAGATTTTTTCTTTGCCTAATTTTCAAAAATTGGAAACTCATTAAGACTTTTTTTTACAGAAATAACCTTGATTTTTCAAAATGAAAATTGAGTAGATGATGAGATATACATCACTACCTAAACTGTCTTTTCTTTCCACTTACCAAGAAAGCTATGAAAGATATAACTCTCTTTCTTTTAAGTGCATACATTTTTGTATAGTGTCCATAGAGCAGATGCTCTTTATAGAGGTTACTAGATATTGAGTTATTGAAAGAACCAAAACAATTAAATACTTATGTGAATCATTATTTGAGCTATCTATCCCAAAGCCTTCTAGAATCTGATTTTTCAGAATTGGAAGGGACTTCATTAATTCATTCAATAATGCACTATATGCCATGCTCTGGAGATAAAAATGAAATATTTCTTATCTGTAATAAGCCTGCATATACATATATAGCTAAGTATAAAATATATGCAAAATAAATATAAAGCATTTGAAGGATGGCATGAACAAATGGGAAGGTGGAATCAGGGAAAGCTTCTTGGAGGAGCTCACATTTGAACTGACCTCTCAAGAAAGCTAGGGATTCTAAGGGGTAGACATGAGGAGAGAGTGCACTTCAGACATGGTCACATCACATGCAAAGTCACAGAGAAAAAAGATGAACAGCAAGTGTGACAAACACAGAGAAGGGCAGTTTGGACACTAGAATGCATGAAAGGGAGTAGTCAGCAAATATGTATTAAATGCCTACTATGAACATTGAACATTGAGTGTCCAATTCAACTCAATGAATATTAAATGCCTACTATGAACATTGGGGATGCAACACCACAGCTCTCAAAAAGCACATAGTTTAATGGAGGAAATAACATATAAACAACTACTTATAAGCAGGATATAGGCAAGGTAAATTGGAGATTATCTCTGAGGGAAGTTTGTTGTTGTTGTTTTCCATTTTGTCTGATTCTCTGTGACCCCATTTGAGGTTTTCTTGACAAAGATTCTGGAATGGTTTGCCATTTCTTTCTCTGGCTAATTTTATAGATGAGGAACATGAGGCAAAAAGGATTAAGTGACTTGTCAGGGTCACACATCTAGTAAAGTGTCTCAGGCCAGATTTGAACTCAAGTTTTCCTGACTCTAGGCCCAGCATCCTATCCACTGTACCATTCAGCTGCCCCTCAGAGGGAAGACTCTAAGATTAAGGAGGACTAGGAAATGCTTCTTGCTGAAAGTGGGACTATAGCTTAGACTTGAAAGAGGCTAGGGAAGCCAAGAAGTAGAGATGAAGAAGGAGAGATTTCCAAGAATGGAGGACAGCCAGTGAAAATGGGAAGAACAAAGATGGCAGTGTCACTGGATTAAAGAATATATAGGGGTGGGGGAAAGTGTCTCTAAGGTATAAGAAGACTAGAAATCTAAGAAAGGGATAGGCTCTGGAGAACTTTAAAAGCTAAATATGATTTTATATTTGATTCTGAAGGCAACAGAAAGACATTTGACTTGATCAAACAGGGGCATGACGGGGTTAAATTTGTGTTTTACGAAGATCAATTTTGCAACTAAGTGGAGAATAGACTGGAGTGGGGAGAGAGAGACCTGAGTCAGAGAACAACCAGCCGGCTATTGCAATAGCCCAGGAATAAGGTGATGAGGGATTGCACCAGGCTCAGTTAAAGAGTCAGAGGAAAGAAGGGTAAGGAGAGGTAACAAAGGTAAAAATGACAGGACCTAGTAATTGATTGACTATGAGGTGGGGAGTAGAGAGAGTAAGGAGTGGAGAATGTGTTTGTGAACCTGGGTGACTAGAAGGATGGTGGTACTCTTAATAGCAACAAGAAAGTAAGAAAAGGAGAGAGTTTGGGGGAAAAGAAAATGAACTGAATTTTGGACATTTTGAGTTTAAGATGTCTGTGACTATAACAAGATGTCTCAACTGTTGGGAACAACTTTGTAATTAAAAAGCATTTGAAACTGCTTTTATCTCAGAACAAAATTTCTGAGATCACTGATTTCTTTCTTCAGAAAAGGGAGTATGTATTCAACAGAGTTTGTCTGGGCATTAAAATGAGTCAACAGAATTGCAAAAACTAACCGGCTGGCATTTAGTCAGGCATCTGCCAGTAAGTGTGGCTTGGAAAGGAACCTCCTCCACTGATGGAAGAAGCCAAAAAGATGGAAAGGACTAGAGAGAATGAAATGATTATAAACTTGGAGAAAGAAGAGAATAAAAGTGACTGACAGTCCTATCAATCTGCTCACCATCCCAGAAGAAGTACTGTTACACAACTTTATTGCAAGGCTTGCAGCAAACTGGACCAGTATAGCAGGTGGATTCATCAAATGATATCTGATTTTTACAGGTAGGCAAAGATACAGCAGGCCAGCTAGTTAGGGAACAACCACAGCTGCTCTCAGTTGCCCTAAAGAAACATGGCATCTTTACACTTTCTTGGCATGAAAGACAGTATTTTTCAACATCAATCTGCAAAATTCATGTCATTTTCCCAGCTGGTTAACAGCTTCACAAAGAGCTAGATTCTTGCAAACAATGAAGAGAACTAGAGATAGTTTTGGTAATGGAAAATCTGCACACTAGTAGCATTCATCACATTTTAAATTTGGTTCAAATTTTGGTGATGAGTGGCTAATTGGACCTGGCTTCTCATCCTGAGATTTCATTACTCTATCTTGCCTTTTCCCTATTCTTACTGTGTCAATCACATTCTTGAAATCTCTAGCTATTCTCTCCGTTTTTCCTGTCCTTTCCCACTTTTACTCTTGGGGGTTGGAGTTTTTTCTATAAATTGTGTCTTATGATGAGAATTTTTCATCTGTTTAGGGAAAAAAATTGAAAGCATATGGATGGAAAAAACATCTGTGTTTTCAAAAATATTCTTTATGTTTTTTTTTTTAGTTTAAAAAACTGAACCACTAAAGGGAACAACACATTGTACATTCCAAAAGAAATGGTTTGTAGAAAAGATTTCTTTTGCACCTTTTAAAAAAATGCATTTAAAATGCACTTTGCAGAAATGCGGTGGGAATAAGAAACTCTAGGTCAGGGTATAGAATACTCATGGAGAAATATTCCACCCACAGACATAAAACGATTCTTTGAACTAAAAGCTCTCATCTCCAGTGCTGTCAATGCAGTATCTTTTAAATGGAGACATTTACTTTAAAACCAGTAAGGGCATGTGGGTGGAACAAAACTGAGTCACCCTCCTGACAAGAACCAAGCCACATCACCTCCCACTTCAGAATTTTCAAGGAGAAAATGCACTTGATCTTGTATTCTCAGAATCAACTGTAAGAGTAGGTGTAACTGTAGGATGCAGTGACCTTTATGGATTCAAGCTGAATCACTGGAACAAAGACATCCCCTTGCAAACACACACACACCAAACTCTAAACAATTGTGGAGTGGCATGGATTGAAAGTATTTGAAACAATCTACTTTATGTTTTGATTTTTTTTTCTTTTTTGATGCAAGAAGAAAAAAATAGCCTGCAGCTAGAATGAGAATCCCACATATAGGCAATTAAAGTAGTTGGCATAGGTCACATCCATGCCGTATTGAATTCTTATCTGAATATAAGCCTTCAACAAATTTTGGTTCATTAATGCAATTAAAAAAAAGAAATTTTTTGTTGCAGGATTGGACTTGATTAATATTATTCCAAGTTCACTGAAGTAGAATTTAACATTTTCATTATCCTGGGGCTTTTATTATATTGACTGGGTCATTTTAATTGTTTACAAAAAGTAAGTATTTAGGGTAGACCCTATATGTAAATAAATATGATTGGTTGGGGAGCAAGAGTATAAAGGATAGTGGTAGCTAGATGGTATAGAGGATAGAATCTTGGCCTCAGGAAGATCCGAATTCATATCCTGCCTCAGACACTTACCAGGTGGGTAACCGTGGCTATGTCACTTAACCTGTCTCAGTCTCAATGTCTTTCTCTATAAAATGGAGATAATAATAGCACCTACTTCACAAAGTTATTGTGGAGATCAAAAGAGATAATGTATGTTAAAGACTTTGCAAACCTCAAAGTGCAATATAAACTAGCTATCATTATTATTATTAGTCAGTGAGCATTTATTAAGTAACTTCTATGTGCAAAACACTATTCTTCAAAGAGAATTTCTGGGTTTTTTGACAAAGCAATGCTGCCTGGGGTTAGGGCGAGGGAAGTAAATACTTCTATGTTTGTATTGATTTTTTCTACCATAACTGTGACTCAGTGGAATTTTATGAAATTTGGGTTACCTTGAACCCAACTGACCAGAAACATCATTATAACTCAAGCTGACAAGAAAACCAACTTGTTATTATTTAACATAGGGTCTACCCTAAACACTTGCTTTCTCTAAACCAGACCTGCACAACTTGTAAACTTCTTCTGGCCATAGATAAGTTAGACTAGAGACAGACCAACAATGGTTGGTTGCTGCAGATCACATGACAAACAGGAGTGCCCAGAAAGGCAACCCTACATTTTTCACTGGCCACTTGAAATCTTTTGGCCAGCCAAATGTGTTGTGCAGGCCTGCTCTAAACAAATAAAATGACCCAGTCAATACAATAAAAGCCCCCAGGATATTTAAAACAGTTAAATTCCATTTCAGCAAGTTTGGAATAAAATTAATCAAGTTTTAAGTCCAAGCCTGCAACAAAAATTCTCACTGTGATTTTTTAAAATCACATTTAATGAACGAAAATTGGTTTTGCATCAGGGCTGTATTTCAAAAGAGAAAAGAAACATCCAGAGTATGTTTTAGGATCAGTACAATACAATGCAATACAACACAATTAGATGCAATAGATGTAATTAACATCCATTAAGCATTTGCTATTTGCAAAGCACTATAGATGGTACTTGAGATCCAAAGACAAAATGATAAAAACAATGCTTGCCCTCAGAAAATCTACTTTCTATGGGAAGCAGAAAAATTTTACATATGTACCTTTTAAAAAATTAATTAATTGATTTTGAATTATCAACAATCACTACCGTAAGATTTTGAGTTCTAAATTTGTTCCACCTCCCTCCCCAAGACACCACGCAATCTGATATAGGCTACATATTTTAACATTATACACTTGTATGTTATACATAGCTGGGAGAGGGAGAGAGTTCTAACTAGGACAATCACAACATTCTTCACAGAGGGATTGGCACAAGAGCTGAGCATGGAGGGAAGCTGGGAATTCTATGTGGGAGAAGAGAAGACTGTTATACTCCAGGTATAGTGAAGGCATGGAAAGGTAGGAGTTAGAAAACTAAGTTGGCAAATTTGTAGAAAATTTAGTCCAATTTCTCTACATCTATGTCATGAAAACTGACATTCAGAATTATGACCCCAAGGCACAACAAAAAGAGCCTCAAAGATTGAATTATATTCAGAACACTGCATTTAATTAGGACAGAAAAGTATTCTCATATTTTAGACCATACAACAAGGAATGAAACCAAGAGTTTACTGGTTAATCTTCAGTTGACTAAAAGATTAAATGACCCATAATACCCCACTGAGGCATAGCTGCATAAAATATTCTTCATAAATAATGACACTTTTCACCATGTGTGCTTGTGTGGTAAGTTCTTTGGTAGGAGAGGCAGGATGATGTATAAAAATACACTGTAATGAAAACTGGAGGTTTTTGAACTCAATTGACTAGAAACTTCAGTTAACTCAAATTGACAGTAAAAAAGACTGATATCTGTTGGGCTATGTCAACTCGAAGTAGAGGTAGGAGACCATCCTAAGCTCTACCCTATAGCAATTTGAAAGTCAATATTGGGTTCTCAGAATGTAGTTGTGGTTTTGTTCTTTGTTCTCAAAAAGGACCATGATATCAGGGAGATGATGACATGACTTTCAGATTTGAGTGAGGGAGAACTGTGCAAAGTCACCAGACTCACTTTCTCCTCCAGAGCCATCTGGGTCCAGTGGCCAGATATCGATCAGGACAACTGGAGATGGCCCAGGATGCAGTGGGAGACCTTGGCCCTACAAGGTTGACATCAGGGGTGGGAGGTATATTTCCTGTAATATTGATCTGTAAGCATTTCTATTCTTGTTAATAGTGAAATGTTAGGTCCTTGAGCTGAGGGACCATCTCACTTTTTCTTTGAACAACTCCTGACGTGTCTTTAAACAATTTCAATACTTAGCACAATGTCAGGCAAGTGGTAAGTGCTTACTGTATATGTTTTGATTGACTATTGCAACTAGAGAAGGTCAGGAGGATTAGTAAAGGTTGAGAGTCTGGGTACTTGTATCAGATGCTGTGTTTGAGTGCCAGAACAGAGCAGGTCAGAGGCTAGTAGGAGGAGGATGTATCTATATTAAGATCTCTGATCAATTAAGTGACTAATCATGATCCCTGAGGACTGATGTTGCCTTATCCTACTCTACTTACAGAAAGGTGATAGATTTATAATGAAGAAGGAAGCATACATACACATACATACACATTATATATACATGGCCAATAGAAAAATATCTTTTGCTTCCTGTGTATATTTATTGCAAAAGTTTTCTTTTTCTTTTTCCTACTGGAGTAGAGGGAGAGAAAATAATATTTTTGTTAATTAAACTTTTAAAATTTTATTTCAAAACACAAAAGGTACAGATGGTCTATGGGAAACAAGAAATAGAATTAAATTTGGAAACATCAGTTCCACTCTAGTATGAGATAAAGAAATTGTGCTTTTCCTGCCCCTTTTCCACCCTGGTTAATTTCTCTAGTTATTGTTTTGCCCTAGGAAAAGGGAATTTATATCATTTACAAGTCCAAGATTTTTCTCTTTTGCCTCCATTCTTTCTCATGTCCATCACTAGTCCACTGTGCCAACTCTAATCCACCTTTATTCAAATGTCTCCTCTTTGTTGAGTGTTTCAAATTTATCCTAAATATAGCTTATTTGTACACAGCTATTTAATGTGAGTTCCTTGAGAGCAGGGACTGCCTTTTATCCCCCTGCTTTTATTTTTTATTTTTTGCTAATCACAGTACTTAGCACATTGTCTGACACATAGTAGACATTTAACAAATGCTAGTTGACTCTTTGGAATTTGTTCCTGAAATGACCAATACAACTGTCTTTTCTTTTGAATTTCCTTGCTTTTCTATTATCTGTTTCATTACGTGTTCTGTTATTTCACCCTATATTCCTCAGAAACTCAGATACTCTCTACCAAAACACACTGAAATTTGACCTCAAGATGGGAACTCTATCCTTGCCACCAACCTCCATCCCAATTTACTATAATTCTACAAAGAAACATATTTGACCAAAAAACCCCTTAAACTCCAAGTCAATTGCTGCAGTCTCCCAAAATGTGTAACAGAATATTTTGTAAAACATATTAAAGTTGGCCAAGGATGCTTAAAATATTCCAAGTATTCAAATATAGTTTTACTCTATGTAAATTTTTATCAAAATGACAATATCTTTGACCATACCTTAGGACATAAAACCCTTAAAAGCAAATGTAGAAAGGCAAAAATATAAAACATTGTTTACTGACCACAAGCAATAAAAATCATAATCCTCAAAATTTCAAGCCCTTTGTAGAAAGGATTTAAACTTAAATAGAGATTAAATGATTGAATCCTAAAAAACAAAAAAATCTTAGAAACACTGGATATCTTCATCTAAGAAAAATATGAGAATAAGACAGTACAGCAAAATTTTGGGGATTTAACCCAAGCAATGCCCTAAAAGGAAATTTATATCAATATTTTCTTTTTTAAAATTATATTTGTCTATTTTTAGTTCTCAACATTCACTTTTATAAGATTTTAAGTTCTAAACTTTTCCCCTCCCTTCCATCTCCTCCCCAAGATGGCATGCAATCTGATATAGTCTTTACATGTATAATCATATTAAACATATTTCCACATTAAACATGTTGTGAAAGAAGAATCAGAATAAAAGGGAAAAACTACAAGAATAATAAAACAAAAATAAAAAGAGAAAATAGTATACTTCGATCTTCATTCAGATTCCATACTTCTTTTTCTGGATGTGGATAGCATTTTCTAACACGAGTCTTGGAATTGTCTTAGATCATTGCATTGCTGAGAAGAGCTAAGTCTATCAAAGTTGGTCATCACACAATGTTGCTGTTACTATGTACAATATTCTCTTGGTTGTGCTAACTTCACTCAGCATTAGTTCATGTAAGTATTTCCAGGTTTTTCTGAATTTCGCCTGCTTGTCATTACATTACATTCATGTTCTATAACTTGTTCAGCCATTCCTTAATTGATGGGCATCTCCTCAATTTCCAATTCTTTGCTGCTATAAATATTTTTTGTACATTTGGGTCTTTTCCCCCTTTTTATTATCTCTTTGGGATATAGACCTAGTAGTGGTATTGCTGAATCAAAGGGTATGCACAGTTTTGTAGCCTTTTGGGCATAGTTCCAAATTGTTCTCCAGAATGGTAGGACCAGTTCACAACTCCACCAACAATGCATTAATGTTCCAATTTTCCTACACCTCCAACATTTATCATTTTCCTGTTTTGTCATGTTAGCTAATCTGATAGGTGTGATGTGGTACCTCAGAGTTGTTTTAATTTGCACATTAAATACATTCATCAACAAAAGAGAGGGGGACAAGCAGATTAACGAATTGGACATGAAACTAAAAAAGCAATACATCAAAAAATTCTCCTAACTAAGAATAGACAATCTGAAAATCAAAGATTAAGAAAAACAAAAGCAAAACTAAACCAAGACAAAGCAAACAAACAAAAACAACCCTTATTCAATTGCTAATAAAAAGAAAAAAGCAAATTTAGGAGCTTTAAAAAAATAAGAAAATTAATAAACAATTACTGAATCTAATTTAAAAAATAAATTTGGAAATCAAATGAATAACATAAAAATAGAAAAAGGATAATTCACAACAAATAAAGAGGAAATGAAGAAAATTTTTAGAAACTATCTTATCTAATATATGTGTGTACACATATATATGACAACAACATTGATAATTTCAATGAAGTTGATAAATAATCATAAAAATATGATTCTTAGTTTAACTGAACAAGAAATAAAGAAATTAATGTAAAATCAGAAAAAAACTCATAAACTATAAATGAACTCATAAAGAAAATTCAAAAATTTTCAAAAAGATTTACAAATTAATTCAATATATTCAACACTATAAAACATTCAAAGATAGTTAATTCCAATATTATGTAAACTGCTTGTAAAAACAGGAAATGTATTCTTTCAACCAAATTTCTACTACAAAATGTGGTTTTGTTATTTAAACAAAGGAGAAACAAATCAAAAAAAATTATATGCCAATATCCTTAAATTAATATAAATAAAAATTAATAACATATTAATAAAAAGGCTAATACAACATATTAAAAACATTATGCATTATGATGAGATTGGTTTTATATTAGTAATGTTGATTGCTTAGGAGTAGGATAATGATAGTAGATCAAATTAATAGCAAAAACAATTAAAATTGTAGGGTTGTATCAACATATGCAGAGAACAGCATTTTGACAAAATTGCAAAACTCATTTTGAATAAAACGTGAAAAAGCATAGGAACAAGCAGGTATTTCCTTAATATGGTAAATAGGATCTATCCAAAACTAAGAACAAGTTTTATATGTATTAGACAAATGGTAAGGCCTTTAAATACAATCAGGGTAAAGCACGTCTATTACTACCACTATTGTTTTATATAGTACCAAAAATCCTAACTGTAGTAGTAAGATGAGAAAAATTAATTCATAAAATAAATGCAGGCTAAGAAGAAACAAAATTGTCATTTTTAGGGGTAGACTACAAAATGGTCTACTTAGCTGATCTTAAAGACTCAACTAAAATAATTTGAAATAATCTCAGCAAAGTAACTGACACAAATGATTAAACTTTCTGAATGTTACCAATATAACACCAAAGGAAGAGATAGAGAGAAAAGATCCCTTTGAAAATAACTATAGAATGTTTAAAGCATTTGGGAAATCATGTACCATGATACACACCAGGATTATACGGATACAACTACATCTTTACAAAAATGGTAGGAAACATAAATAATTAGAAAAATATTCATTGCTCCTGGTCTGGGGATGGCAAATATGACTCAAAATGACAATATTATTACTTATTTGGTATAATAACAACTTTATAGAGAGAACAGAGCTTGGACCTGTAATTTCACTTGCATGAGGAGCTCTCAGGTTAATGAATGAACTATCTCTACTAATGCAAACAACCATCTTATCAGCATCTTAAAATTTTAGAGAATTATGTAGGGCAGTATTGTCACATTCAAATAAAAATTGGAGCTAATGTGCTATACATGAGGATCCTTGAAGGCCATACATTATTTAAGTATATAATATTAGCTATGTTTTATTATATTAATTTTTTTTGTTAAATATTTTTCAATAACATTTTATTCTGATTGAAGCTGTACTTATGGGTGTTGTGGGATAAATGCAGTCTGTGGGCAACATGTTTAGCATCTATGGCCTGGAGAACCAAGAAGTTAAACAACTTTTCCAGAGTAATACAGCCAGTATTTGTCAAATTTCCTGATTTTGAGGTTAGCTCTCTATCTACTATCCTATGATACCCCTCTTACTTTATGAAGCCAAATAATAATAATAATAAGAATAATAAATTTCATCCGGAGGAAGAAAAAATAATCAAGAACTTCAAGGGAAATAATGGGAAAGTAGGAAGGCAGATGGCCTAGTAAAGCAGATCTTGTACCTCACTATAAAGCAATAATCATAAAAATAATTTGATATTGATTAAAAAATATAAAAGTTTATCATTGAGAGGGACTAGGAACACAAACTTAGTAGTATAGTGGTTGATAAACCCAACGACTCCAACTTCTGGATAAGAACTCTCTATTCAACAAAGACTGCTAGGGAGCTGGAAAGCAGTAATTTCTGGAAGAAACTAGGTTTAGACTAGCAGCTTATACCATATTCCACTATAAAGATACATATATGCATGTTTGCAAATATATATGTATATATTTATTTTTTAGTTTTATATAGGTATTGTAAATGTACATGTAATATAAATATACATACATATATCATCATAAACAACTTAGAGTAAGGATTCTTAACCTGTGTGTGAACATTTTAAAATTTATATTTCAATATAATTGGTTTTCTTTGTAATCCTATATATTCTATTGCATATATTAAAAATATTATTCTAAGAAGGGTCCCTAGGTTTCACCTGGTTGTCCAAGGGATCTAACACAGCCATGTAGAAAACATCTAAATTACAGGGTTGGTAAAGGAGATATATACCTTTCACAGCTCTCAATAAAAGATGAGTTTTATCCAAAAAGGGATATAGAGGATTATAGGAAAAGAAATAAATAATTATAATTGCTTAAAATTGAAAGGATTTTTCACACACATAAAATAACTAATGTAGTTAGAAGTAGAAGTGAAATGGCTAAATAACAATCTTTGCAGAAATTTCTTCCTAATAAAGATCTTATATTCAAGGTACATAGGGTAGTTATTCAAATATAGGAGCAGCTAGGTAGCACAAGGAATAAAGTGCTGAGCCTGGAGTCAAAAAGACTTGAGTTCATATCTGGCCTCAGACACTTATTAGCTGTGTGATCCTGGGCAAGTCACTTAACCCATTTCCCTTAGTTTCCTCATCTGTAAAATGAGCTGGAGAAGGAAAGGGCAAACCGCTGTAATATCTTTGCCAAGAAAACCTCAGATGGGGTTACAAAGAGTCAGACATGACTGAAAAATGACTAAACAACAACAAATTCAAACATATAAGAAAATTCATTCCCCAATACAAATACACACACACACACATACATACATACATACATACATACATACATATATACATATATATATTCTTCAATATAAAATAATATGAGTATGTAGCAAAACCATGATCACGAAAAATTCTCCAAAATATTAATAATAGAAATGTGAATTATAACAACTCTAATTTTCCACATCAAATCCATGAGATTGAGAATCAACAACAACAACAACAACAGCAAAACAAAATAGAAAAAAATAAAGGAAAGGAAAGAAAATGACTATAGTGGGTTGGAGAGGATAGGCACTCAAATACATAGCTAGCTGATGGAACTGTGAGTTGGTCTAGTCATTTTTGAAAGTAATTTGATTCTGTACTGGAAGAGTCACTATATTCTGCATATCTTTGGACCCAATAATATCACTAGTAGGCATATACCCTCAAAAGATAAAAGAAATAAGTTATTTACCTCTTTGAACAGAAATATTCATAGCAACATTTTTTTTTTTTTGTAGGGAAAATAACCCTACAAACCTAGAAAATTAGAGACCTTTCAGTTAGGGACTAGGTGAACAAATTATAGTATGTGAACATATTGGAATATTACTATATCATAAAAAATGAAAAAAATAGATGGATTCATAGGAATCTGGGAAGACTCATAAACTTCTATAGAGTGAAATGCGCAGAACCAAGAGAACAATGTTTAAAATGATTAGAACATACTAAAACTTTAAGACTTTTATCAATTCAAGACTAACCCCTAGCCCAGAGAACTTACGATGGATGATACATGCTTCCTTCCTCTTGGCAGAGGTGAGATGAGCTAGAGATACAAAATATGTCATATATTTTAATCATGGTCAATATGTACATTTATTTGGCTTGCCTATATTTGATTATTGATTGATTTAGCAAAAGAAGTCTTCTATTGTTTTTGTTGTTTATTTTTTTGATAGAATAACTGTATAAGGTAAAGAAAAGTTAGTTACACTGATGTTAAAATAGAGACAATATAGTGTAAATGAAACAATTTTTAAAAATTCATAGAAGAGAGCAGGAGATATGAAGGGAAACCACAGAAAAGTGGGACAGCTTTGGGAATCAACACGCTGAATTTATTATGAACTTTTAAAAAAATGGAGATTCACTATTTCACACAAAATTCTCTTTTTCTGTCCTTTGTTTTGAAAATGTTTTTAAATATACAAAGGAAGCAGATCATATTAAAATGATTGTGTAATTTTGTCCCATCCATGTGCATATACCCCTTGAAATATATCCACGTCAGATATCTGCAAACTACACATTAAGATCACTCCGTAGAAGGAGAAAAGAAGAGGAATCAGGACAGTGTGTGTGTGTGTATGTGTGTGTGTGTGTGTGTGTGTGTGTGTGTGTGTGTGTTCAAGATTAGAAGACACGGATTATCCTTTATTTAAATATATTTCTTTCCAACCTTATTCTAGTTCTCTTTTCTTAAAAGTCCAATTTTTTAAATCTTTATAAAAACAAAGAAATTATATTTCTTAGAACTTTGGTCTAGGCAGAGAGAAACAAAGGTCTATAAATTATAAATTTTCAAAATAATGTTTCTTCAAGGTCATTGCATATATACAGCTTTGTTTTTATCTGATTATTCACAGCATTGGGCTCCATTCAAATGTTTCCCAGGACAAACAACACAATTGAATTCTTATATGCATAATGTAATGTTTTAAAAATAATTTACTTAGCATTTACAAATGACTTGAGTTATGTGTTACTCTAGATTCGGTAGTCTTCTTTTATCAGTCACTTTTACTACCTCAAAAACTAATTATGTTGATAAGAATTATAAATAGTAATACCAAGGATGCTTCAAAACTTTAAAAGATCTATAATTTCATCACTGTGGGCATTCACTTCTCCAAGATAATTCATAAACCCACTGTGCCTTACTAGATAATTTCACAAATTGCCCTTGCCAAAAGAATACATCAGTGATGGTTAGCTCCTTACTGAGAAGCCTCTAGGAAGTAAGAATTAGCAGGATTAATCTTCCAATGATAGACAGAAATTTTATTTCCAGGGCTATAACTGAAGTCTTCCTTTCTTCAGAGAATCTTAATTCTAGTGGTTGGGGCCATCCAAAGCAACCCACACATGAAAAGAATTTGTTACATACCCAACCAATACTTGAAAATATCTATTGAAGGAAAGCTTGGAAGAACCTCTTAGAACTTGTGTTTCACTGACAAGACCTTCCAAAGGCCAGGGTTACAAGGAGACATCATAGATTTAGAAGAGAAATATAAAGCCTAGCAACCATAATATGTACAGGTGAATATTGAGACTAAATTAATGTTTATTATATTTGGATTGGTAGGTTGTCATTTACAAACAGATACAATGGAAATAGGCATAGTTCCTTTCTCTGAAAAGTGAAACAGCTAAGAGAAATTTTGTCTTAGATTCCTAGGGGTTATTTGTAAGAATGTACATATTAAACAAAGTTTACTTAGAGAAAAATGTAATAAGTGCTAATGAATATGACACATAATGAGGCCAGAAATGTTGCACATGAAATCCTTGTGTCAGAAGCTTCTTTGTGATCTGGAAAACCATCATACATTTTGGGAACCTCTCATTGTTTCTAGCTCATTCCCCCATATACGTCATCTGAGAATACAGGCACCTGGTAACCACTGAAGTGCCTCCTAAGCACACAGAGCATAAGATTTGAAAGATGCACAGTTCTATTCACCACTTACTAGAAACATATCAGTTGCACGTTTGAGCCTATGGAAAGTAACTACACTTTCAATGAAGCAACCCCTCCCTGATGATTTATCTAATCCATCATACTCACCAAACTTCCTTGGGAAGGATTGTAAGTGGGAACAATCTGGGCTCTTCACCTTGAAACTTATCTAAGGTTTTCTTGCATGTGTCCAATCCTCCTTTGCTTCCATCAGTGTCTCTGATCATTGGTCCCCAGGAACACTCCCTTATGGGGCCCATTTTTCTCCTGTAGCTCTCCTCAGCTTGCAGGCCAAAGGACTCTTTCATTATCTGTATCCTCTGCTGTCTCTGGTTCCTATATCTCAACTTTCCTCTAGCTGATGATGGCCAACATCCATCTGCTCAGCCTGATACTTCCCACAATTCTGGTTTTGTCCAGAAGGTAGCATCATCTTGTCTGTGGATTAGTTCAGTAAGGTGGCCTGTGCTGTCCCATGGGGTACATAATGCACAGGATTGTTTTAAGGATCAAGTGAGATAAGGTACGTAAAATGCTTTACTTATGACCCCAAACTACTCCTCTGTTAGTTTTAAACTTTTAAAATTTAAGTCCTCACAGCTCCCAAGACTTAAACTTGTTTTGGTTGACATGAGAACTCCCCTTTCTTGAACAGTTCAAAAGAATCTACACCTTCCAACTACTGTGGTGTTAGGGTGAGTCAGTACCATGTCCCTCCTTTTCTTTCCTTCAACATCTTTGTAGATCTTCTTCAAATTCTCTGGTGGGTCTAGTAACTGGTTAGCACCCTGACTCTCTTCCAAATTCTCCTTCCCTTCTCTGTCTTTTCCTCAGGGCAATTAGGATAGATTATTCATATTATTCTGGGCTGCTTCAGAAAAGATCTTCAAAAGGAAAGGAGAAGCAAAACTGCTATTGGTCTGGCGCTTGTTTACTAATTAGAGGAATGAATGGAAACATGAGGATAAATCAACGAAAACTCCTAAGAGAAGGTTAGTCTGGAGATAAGTTTTGATGGAGGTGAAAAATATGAAATATCAGAGTGAAGCAGGAAAAAGCGTTCTATTTGTTACAAAGGCCCTATTCAGTGGGATAGTGGAGACAATGAGAAAGCCATGTGTGCAGGACAAGAAACAGATGAGCTCACCTTAAGAGGAGTCTGAGTTTGGAAAAAAAAAGAAATGAAGGTGATTCAGACTGATTGGAAATGGAACCCTTAGGGGAGAAATAGACAAGCTTAGGAAGCTTATGTTTTTTAAGGAATTCAAAGATCAAAAGTCTATACACACTCAAAGAAATGTTCCCCACTGCTTCCAATTCATTGCAATAATCATGTAATTTAAATAGCAATTATTCCTGTCTAGACATTTCAACAAGTACTATGTACAGTTTTGAGGAAAGGCTGATAAATACTTTTAGAATATTTCTGTGCAGGGAAACAGAAACGTCTTTGTGTAACTCAGCTGAAAGTGACAGACTCATAGTGGCCTCTCAAAAACTTGAATTCTTCCTGTACTTTCACCTGCCAGTAAAGCCTGGCCTTCCTTTGATGAATCCACCTGCTAGACTAAAGTCTTATTTCTACAAGCATTGCCAGAAGGTTCTAGTTTAGGCAATGTCAACAGAAGGGACCAAGTGACATTACCTCATCTCTATGTGTTTGCTCTCACGCCAACTATAAGTAGGTTGGAAGGTACACAAATACTACACATTTTTCCTCAAGCATGTTCCCCAAACAGACAAATCCCAAACTCCTAAAATCTCTTGCAAAATACAGTTTAGTCAAATTCATTTGAGCCCTACTTCTTTGCAATGTGAAATAATTCAGAGAGACCTACTAGGGTAGATTTATTCTTTGCATTGCTATTTGAAAGAAGGATTTGCAAAGTATATTTATAGGATAAACAATATTGCCAAAAAAGAACAGCAGCCTAATTCAAAAAGCAAACTGTTTAAAACTAAGTTAAAGCTGTCTATTTGCATAGGTAAACAATGTGCTAATTGCAAATGATTTTCGTTTATGCTTTAAAGCAAGAGGCCGCAGTGCTTTATCCTATTAGCTGTTCCTGTTTCTTGACTCAGGGCATTTTTGTTGGCTTCCTTCAAGTCCCAGCTAAAATCTCATCTTCTGCAGGAAGACTTTCCACATTTTCATGAATTCCAGTACCTATCCTCTGTTGATTATTTCCAATTTATCATATATATATATATATATATATATATATATATATACATATATATAGTTTGTACCTATTTTTGAGGGGGAGAGGCACATTGTCTCACCCATTAGAGTGTAAGCTCCCTGAGAGTAGGAATTATCTTTTACCTTTCTTTGTATCCTTGGGACTCAACACAGTGCCTGACACATATTAGTCATTTGATAAATGTTTACTGAATTTACTTAGATGAAGAAAATAAAATTCCATCAAAATAGTCTACCATTGTAACTTTTTACTAATTCCAACGTAGCTTCTTCCTCCTTCCTCATTATTATGAATTAATGAGATTCAGTCAAATGGGAAAAGTCTTTTTATCTGATTTTTTTAAAACTCTAAAATCATTTTATAAGACATTCTACACTAAATTATAGAGCACTGTATCTTGCCTTGCATAGAAATGATTAAGTATTTTCTACCTCAATTTTTTCATGTCCCAGTAACTTTGAAACCATTCAGGAAGATAAAATGACTTAAATATGACTGCTTGCTAGTAGTGTTTTAATTCAGGTTGGTCTAGATGGCCTCCGAGGTATGACTAAGATTCTGTGATTCCATGCATAACATTTAGATAGTGAAACAGTGACCAAACTTGGAATAACTGAGAACTGTTAGAAGTCCTTGTCATTGCTATAAGCTATTTATATAATATTCCAATCTTGGTATGCAAAAATAAATAATTTTCAATGTATTACAAATAGTTGTGGATTTGAGGTAGAGTGTTTAGTATGTTGGCTATGCTGGAGATGTGCTTAGATTGAGGTAACCCTGGATTCAAATCCAAACTGTAACACTATGTGACCATAGATAGGCAAGTCATTTAACCCATCTCTAAGATTCAATTTCCTTATTTATAAAATGAGAATAAAAATACCTATACTACTCAACTCATAGGACTTTTCTGAAGATCAAGAGAAAGTCTACAGAAAGCATTACAAACCTTAAAATGGCTATTTCTACATATAACTTCTTGCTTTTTGTTGACAAAATCCATTACTATAAACCACAGTGGTCAAGTTGTTTGCTAACTTGGTTTGATCACTGAAGATCTTCAATGTTAGGCCTGGAAGTGACTTTTAAGATCATCTAATTTTATCCTGTTATTTCCAGTTGAGAAGACTGAAGTCAGAGGAAGAGAAGAGCTGTGAACAAGGTCATTCAGCTAACTATTGGTGATGTTTGAAAAGGTGCCTTCTTGATGAAATAATCTACTGCATGGGATTGGCAACATTCTCAAACACCACTGCCTTCATTGAAAATTACTTTTCCTGAGGTTCCTGGTTCCTGTTATGAAGATAGGATCTGAAGACGAAGATCTGAAGAAAATGGAAAAGTTATCCAAAAATGACCAAATGCTTACTGGATATTTAATTAGAACCAAGGTGTGGCATAACCCTGAAGACTTAGAGGCTCTGTGTAATAGCGAAGAGAACTGAACCTGAAGTCAGAAGACCTGGGCTGGAATCTGGGCTCCATACTGAGCAATTGTGTTACCTGAGGCAAGTCCTTCTCTCAGTTTCCTCTTCAGAAAGAGGGATAATTATATTTGCACTATCTGCCTGGCAAGATACTTATAAGACTGGGAGTGCAAACACCATGTAAATTGTGGAGTACACATACATCTGTATAGCCTCTTCATATCCTAGATTTGGGGCTCTGTAGATCTGCTTCAGTTTCCTCATCTTTAAAATGATAGGATTAAACTAGATGGAATCTGGTTTACCTTCCAGCTCTAAAGATATGACCCTAAGTCAAGGGCATGAATCATTTTGAATTTGGATTTCCAATATGATTATCTATTTATCTATCATCTATGTATCTATCTATCTATCTATCTATCTATCTATCTATCTATCTATCTATCCATCTATCTATCAAAAAGGCACAAGCCCAGGTTGAAATATGTATTTTTAAATGTATAATCTTTACTTAAGCTATACAAATATGAATTTATAGCATTTAAAATATTTCTTGTTTCTACTTTTCTCTGCTTTTCTATAGTTGTTTTATTGTACTCAGAAAGACAGATGTGAACATAGACAGAAGAAAGCAGAGGGATACAGAGAAAGAATGAGAATGACTTTAAAAGGATAAGGTTCTTTTCTTGTCAGCCCTCAGATGTGACTAGGGGAAAAGCATTTCTGATCTCCAAGTTGCTTTGTTCAGTGATATATCATCATTTAGCCTCAGAAAAATCAGTGTATTCAGAAAGAAGGGAATTTGGGCTTTATGGTGTTTTTTTTTTAATTTTAATCACTTGAAGGATTTCTAAAGATGATTAATTATGCAGGAACTACAGATTTTTAGGAGATAAAAAGTCATAAAGCATTGCTTTAGATGCTCATTTCCTGTGTCTTCCTTAAAAATAAACCAGCCTTTCCTTCCTTGTTATGATGAGAATTTTTGACAGACATGGATCAAGACTAAATCTTTTCATCTCTATGCTAATAAATCCTCTGGATATCAAATATTGGCTAATATGATTGCTAACTGAATAAGGGAACACCAAATTACTTTTTGTTACATTATGATAAGGAATTTAAAAATGCACTTACTTCAAATCAGGGAGGAAAAAGTCCTGTTCTTATCTATCTATCTATCATGCTTACCTATCTTATCCCAAGTTAGGGAAGAATGAACTGTTTTGAAGGAGATTGGCTCGAGGTCCTTTCTCCTTTTATCATGAGGCCTAGGAATGTGCTAAAACAGTGATTTTCCTTCCTGACCCCCTCAAACACACTTGAAAGTACAAATACCTCTGTTAGAAATGGGTTTTGTCTGACCTCCTTCGTAGAGTTAGGGAGGTAGCAGTGAGCTGTTGCAGCCCACTGCTTCCCTAGTTGCAAACTGTCAGAGTTCTGTTCTCCTTTAAGAAACAAAACTGAACTGAAATGAGTGAAGGAGGCATTTATTTGTGGTTCTTGCAAGAAGTGGGTATATGATACCTCAGAGGGACATATACATACACTACAGGAGGGAGAGTAAACCTTATATCTCCATACCAGGCCACATGTCCCCCCCCCAGCCGACTTTCATTGGCAGAAGTCAGCATAGGTCACAGACTTCTGAAATGCCTAAGACATGTTTCCCTTGGTATGTTCCATCTCCCTCCCTCATACAACACATGTTAAAAAAAATGGCTTAACCTCACCTGGAGGTGGAGAAGCTAGCATTCATGAGCCCATTATGCATGTGCACTCTAAGTAAAGTTTAACCTGTATCCTACTACCAGTCTCTTTAACCGAACAACCAGTTTCATCCACTTTTAGCCAGGTTTTAGAACCTCTGACCAAGAGCAACCTTTTCTCTCAATTTCCTTATGTAAATATAATCGTTTCTTACCTCTCACACTCAAAGGGAGTATTGGTAGGGCTACCAGCTAAGCATGAGCTTAAGAACTATCTGTTACTCCCTCATATACCCTATTGTCATTAGTAAGTGGCCCCATAGGCCCATGATAGCTGAATAGAGATTCTTCCCTTCCCTTGGCTACCCATAAGCCTAGAGTGGTAATGTGGCCTGAAAATAAAGGCCAAACCACCTACTAATATTTGATTGTTCTCGTCAAACAGAGAGACCATATTATATGGTGGGATCCAAAGAAGGTATAATCTTGACTCCATGTTCACTGTAGTCTATATTTTGGTTAAAATACAGCTCTATTTCCTGTTGCTAAAATTTGAAGAAAAAAATGAAGTTATAAAAATACCAAAGATCAAAGAAAATTAAGGATAATATAAAAAGATTAAGAAAGACCAAGGATAATTAGGGAATAGAACCTAAAGCCTTAGACTTAAGAAGAAGAAAGAAAAGGCAGTTGGCAAG
Source organism: Phascolarctos cinereus (assembly GCF_003287225.1). Taxonomy (NCBI): domain Eukaryota; kingdom Metazoa; phylum Chordata; class Mammalia; order Diprotodontia; family Phascolarctidae; genus Phascolarctos; species Phascolarctos cinereus. The sequence goes on along the minus strand of NW_027556402.1, from coordinate 99,848,832 downwards.
ACAAGGCAAGGTAAGTAAGAAAAGGTAAGTGGGATAATTAATGCCTTAAGGAAATTGAAAAAAAGTGGATTGATGAGTGAGGCAAATTGATAAAAAGACAGGAGATTGGTCAAAGGCTGAAACTGAAGTAGGTGTGGCTATGACTATGTAGTTTTGAAGACTAGGGAAACAATTTGAATAGAATTGCTAAGTTATTAAGCAGTGATAATTCACTGTTAAATGTTTTAATTAGCTTGAGGTGTAAATATAAGCAATTATTTTCAAGAAATAAGGCTAAAATTCTCAAGTATTATGGAGAATAGGGAAATTCTGCAATGACTTGAACCAACTGTATACATATGAAAAAAAAGTTTTTCTTCCTGTGTTCTCTTATCTTTGTTTCTTATATAGGCTGACCTTGCTCCTGGAAAAGGTAAAGGAAGGAATGCTTCTCCACATTCCAGTTTGTGAGAGAGAATAAAGGGTTATTAAAGGAAATGGAAATAAGGCTTCAGGGGGGGAAAGAGGGATCTGAGGTGGAGGAAGAGAAATTTGGTGCTAAATTTGTCCTAATGACAGAGAATTACAGAGTGTTTCACAGAGAAGAGAGGGAAGAAAAAGTGCAGTTGTATATTTAGACCTTAAAATTTAATCTGAAAGTCTTCCTGAAGAAGAGAAAGCTGGATGATATAAGATGAAAGAAGCTGCCTGTTCTCTGGAGAATGATTTTATAGAACCAGAGAAGCTATCGGTGAGAGATCACCCACTCAGGGCCAGAGAAAAAGAGATGAGCAGCAATACTTGATGATTCCTTGTTTGGCATACCAAGGAAGCTATTTGTTGACTTGATAGCAAAAACAGAGAGGTCTATTGTCTTCTTGGGGCATTAATCCAATACATAACATAACTTCCTAAGAACAATAAAAATTAATGACAACTAACCACTGTTGATGAATCACATGGACCCAAAAGACATGGATGCAAGGAACCATGAAGTCTTGAGCAGGAAACTGAGGACGGCAGATACACAGGTTATGTTAGGGACAGCTAGTGGTATAATAGAGAACTGAACCTTTAATATTAAGATTTGTAAATTTTGTACTCTAAATAAACACTTCAGGTTTTAGTTCATTGACATGGGATAATGATTACATCCTAAATTATTTCAATGAACTTAGAAGGAACTGACTCAGATTGACCTAAGTGGAATCAGGGAGACAGTATAATGACTCTAATAATGTAAATTAGAAGAACTCCAAGAGGAAGCCAAACTCAAAGTGTCATGGATAGTTAGAGGATGTGTGGTTTTATACAAGGAGAGAAAAATAAAAGTGGAGTGACAGGAATGGTGACACTGACCTTGATGCTGAGGGGTTGGGAGTGGCAATGAGTGTGGGGAGGAATGGTTGAAGATAGAGCCTAGAGGAGATTCTGCTGATTCTCACTTTCTTTCTCTGATACATGTGTGTGTATGCGTGGGTATACATACATATACATAATATATGTATGTATACATATGTGTATATATGTATACGCACATATACACACATGTATCAGAGAAAGATACACACACATACATGCACACACACACACATGTTCTGTGTCTCCATTAAATTGCCAATATAAAACAATAACACATAAGTTCATCTAAGGGAATGGCCAGTGGGCCAGTGTCATTGAAAACAGAAAGCAACATGAGGCAATGGAAAGAGTACTGAATTGCGGAGTGCTAGGATCTGAGTTTGAATCCCAGCTTTGCCCTTCCTACCTGTGTGACTTCCAGTAAGTCGTTTAACTTCTCTGGGCCTCAATTTCCACATATGTAAACAAAAAAGTTTGGATCTGAATGAATTGCAAGGTCATTTCTAGTTCCAAATTTTTGTAATACACCCATATAAGCTAAGGAGACTTAATGTACCTTGTAATACGTCAGTTCTGAGTAGATGAGATCAGCTTAATTACAGGGAATGGTAGAATTTCTTTGGAGTCAGGGCTGATCTAATAGATATTAATCAACCATTCTAGCTATTTCAATCTACTTTTTCCTCCTCATTTTGTCAAAGGGGCTTAATTTAACCTGCCTAGATCACAGACTTTTTTTTTCCACTCTGGAGGGCAAGGACAAAGAATAGAGAGGATGATTTTTTTTTCTTCCCAATTGAGTCATTGTCCTTCTCCATATTAGGGTACTAAAACAATAAATTCTTTCCATGTTTCACCAATCTTTTATTACATAATGAGGCAACTCTTTGACTCATGGGTCAGATAGCTACCTGGAATATGCCTGTGGGTGAAATATCTTCAGGAGGTAGAAGCAAATACTTCCTGCTGCATATGAGCCAAGCATTGTTACATATGACATCTTGGTTCATAGTGATTCTTGGGTTACTGAACTGCCTTTGAAGTCCTTAATCTAACACAAGGACAGTTTGGCAAGCATTTACAAGGGGTACAGCAACAGGTCACACACCATTGCTCTGATACTTTTCTAAATTCCTAGGTGGCATGGTGCTGGCAATAGTTCAAGCTGATGGCTGCAGGAGACTGATTGTCTCCTTGAAAAGAGAGTCGCAAATCAAGTTTAAGTGGATGAGTGGAATGAATTTAGTGGATTTTGTTTTTAGGATTTCCTCATCTTCATGGGTTTTCAAAGCTTGGATTATTAGTTCTGGCTTCTCTTTAAACATCTAAAAAACAGAGGTACCGTAGGGTAGTGAGAAAAGCACTTGAAACTGGGTTTGAAGCTTGGCTCCATGATTAACTACTTGGACAATTCATATTTTCTGGAAATTCGTTTCATCATCTACAAAAAAAAGAGGTAATTAACCACCTATATTCTACTCTTGTTGTGGGGACCAAATAAGATAAAGCACATAAAGCACTTGGCAAACCTTAATAAGTGCTATAAAAGCCCACTGTTGTTGCATAGTGGTTAGAGAGCTATTGTTGAAGCCAAGACCTATATTCAAATTCTGCTTGTGACACATACTGGATATGTTACCCAGGGCAAGTCACAATCTCCCCACACTCTATTCAACTCTTGAAAACTATAAATTTGTGATTTTATAGGTTTATATGTCCACAAAAATAGAAAACCTGACCTTTTCTTTGATTCTCAATACTTCTCAAAATTCCCTCAAATAATAATGTGCAAATAGTAAAATAATTGCAGCTGTTTTCAATGACTAAGAGATCAAAAACTCCAACAAAGTATCACTCTAATAAGTTAACAGCAGAGGAAGCTAATCTCTAATTCCTTGAAAACTATTTTAGTGACTTCTCTCTCACACTCTAGTAAGACTGTATAATGCAACCCATAAACATATGCCCTGGGATCCATTCAACAATTCCTTTACTGCTGATAGAGCCTCTGACAGCAAACCTTTCTTCCACCCTCACGAAAGTATTCTGGGGCAATAAACAATGGAATTCACTCCTTTCTTCCCTTGAAGAGGAAGGAGGCATAGGAAAATGGGATAGCACACTGTGCTACAGTAGTGCTGAGCTGGAGAATTTAAGAACAGAGAAGAATGGGTGGGGCACCAGCATTTGTATGGGGCTGTGCTAGGCCTTAAGGAAAGTAACTGGCTGCCCAATTGAGGACTGAAGTTGGTGAAAAGTCAGTTTGGGGAGTTGGTTGAGACAGATTTGAGTTCCATCTCTTAGGAAATTCACCACCAAAGAGGAAGGAGTCAGAAAACGAGAAAGAGGAGAATATAAAAAAAAAATAGGCTGAAATTAGTAAAGCTCTCATGAAGAAGAAAATTCAGTTAAAAATCTTGGGCAGGACATCTAAATGAGCTCTGACACTTCTGTATAAGTACTATAAGACAAAGAAAAATGAATCAACACTTGATGAATCAGAGGATCCTGCACATTTTCCAAGAGAGCATGTAATCATAATGAAATGTTTTCAAATGCTTCAAGAGAAATAAGAATCATCAAAGCAGATTTTATGGAATTTTCAGAATACTAACACTAATAATAAAACTTGAATACACAGTCTTGGAGTCTCTACAAAGAAATAAAAGAGAGAACAAATGATTGGGAATGCAAATATGCAGTGGTAAAGGACAATCTGGGGAAAGAGAAGCAAAAATAAAAAATGTTATCTCTATGCAACCAAAACATTCATTTGAAAGACAAGCTGCATAGAGAAAAGTTAAGGATCATAGATCTCCCAAAAGAAAACGAAAAGTCATAAAGTCTGAATGCCATATTACAAGAAATAATATGATACTTACCTAGAACTTTTGAACATAGAAAAAGTACCAATCAAAAGAATCCACAGGTTGCTTAAAAAAAGACAAAAGTTATAACATGCAAAGAAATTGCAAACTTTCATTGGTAGAGGGCATCACTATACCAAAGGAAGCATAGGTATAATCCATATACGCACATGTGTGTGTGTGTGTGTGTGTATGTGTGTGTGTGTGTGTATGTGTGTGTGTTGGTGAGTGTATTTGTGTGTAATAAGAAACATACTGACATGGCAGTGAAAGTATTGGCCTTGGAATTAGGTGGGTTCAATTCCTGTTTCTGACACATATTAGTTATGTGATTATGGACAAGTCACTTAATACTCTTAAGACTATCTTTTATAAGACCTTAGGTGCTTTGCATAGGTACATTAAGATCCAGTTATTGATAAAATGAATATCACAGACCAAAATATATGTGTATTTTTGTTCCTATCAGTAAATATCCCTTTATAAAAGCTAATTGATGATAATTAGTTAAATGACACAGAGGCACTAATCACTGGCAACTGATATTAGGGAGAACACACTGTAATGGCCAGGTTCAAACTGATAGCCCTTTGCCCATCAGGGGTACCTCCTAAACCCTGAGGAGGAGGATGCAAGTAATCTTGCTCTGGGAATCTGATTTACTTATCTACTTGGGGATAAGCAGAGTAGGTTCATAGTCACACTATACTTAAATAGAATATGATTATGTAAGAAAAAAGAGGAAAATAACACTGGAAAAATAAATCAGTCATTTACTTTGCCCTTAGATTCCTAGCCAGGTTATGTGTAAGCCAAACAGAGGTTATTGGTGTTCACCTAGGTAAAACAACAGCATCTGTGAGATTCACAGAACACAACTTTTGGAACTTTGCTACCAAGTGGGTGCTGATTCAACGTCACATTTGTATTTCTCATCATCCCTACCAATGCATTCTCCACTGAGAATACACTATTTTGCCCCGTAGCAAATTTTAAGTAGATAACTTTGTATCTACTATGACTGGTTTGGGTGTCTTCTCTGTCCCATTACCATGAAAACAAGAAAAGCTCATCTCATTGTAGACTGGAGAAGTAGAAACTAAATATTTTAGCTAGAGAAGGAGACTCTTATTATCTAGTAGTCTGTCCAAATATACCCAAGGTTCAATTTCTTTTATGCATTCATAAGCAATGCATCCTTATTTTTTTTAATGATAACAGACATTTGCCCTTAGGTTTTGAAATTGCAAATTTCAGAAGGAGTTCTTTGCTAAAAATACTGCTGAATGCCACAAGGTTTATGAAAACATTTATCAATGCCAACTATATTATTATGAGATGGTGCCAACTGTACGCACCTGCAGTGAAGTTCTCTGCTTTTAGTAAGCTTTTTTTGGTACACATTGGTATCCTTGGATGAGAGATTTTATATCCAGTAATCTCCACAAGTTACTGCTCCATATATGAACTCATAACTCATATTCTAACTACACTGTTGTAACTAGGTGGATTGAACACATCTTAAACTCACACAAAAAATAGCACCTTGGAGTTTAAGAGAAATAAAGGAAGAGATAAAATGTTTACTGTTAATGTCTGCTTATTCTCCCCAAAGAAATAAAACATGGCATTGCTTCTAAACAAAGCCCCATCTCTGGTATTTATGTTCCTTATGTGACCTTGGAGAGTCTGCTGCCAATTAGAGAAATATTCAGTTCTTCAAGTTTTTCTATCATACTTGGTGCAAAGTTTTCTCTCCATTAATGAAAACTTCAACCCTTCTATATTATTAGAGAGGTTCATTATGGGTGGCTGTGGTCAAAAGAAATCATCAGCTTATTGTCAATTTTTTGGTGATGAACTTCTCTGAAAAAATAAGTCTAGTCTTTGTACAGTAGACACACACACCCTGATAGTGGACCTATAGCTGAGAACTTTCCATCTTAGCATGTCTTGCCAGAGTTTGTGCCCTATTGGAATAGCCTTCTAGAACCCAGGGTAGAACTTAAATGGACTAACAAGGCTATAATTCAATTCAAACATCCAACATTATTAAGTATGTACTATGTGCTGGGAGTTTGCAAAAGAAAATTGAATGTACTGCATAAGCTCTATCCACAGGACATCTAATAGAAGGTAATAGTGGGGGGGGAGAGGAGAATCAAGCAACTAGCAGGCAAAAATTGAATCCAGGTCTTCCTGATTACAAGGCCAATCCTTTCACTACCATGCCAATTTGCTTCTTATTACACATACACAACACACACATACATACACATGTATGTATGTATGCATGTAAGTAGACTACACTGCTGCTTCTATTGATATTGAGATGTCCTCTACCAAGGAAGGCTGGCAACTTCTTTGCTTGTGTTAATAGCCATGATAAAAGGGAGAGTGAGAAAAGTGTAAAGGAAAGATACAGAAAATAAATTCTATAAATAAATTTACAGAGTAAGAAAGATGTCACTCTTATCTTGTTGGGTAGGGGAGTTAGGGAGAAGGTATCAATGAAGTTGGATCTTGAAAGAAGGAAGTGATTAAAAAAATTGGAAAAGTAGGGCAGGAGAGAAAAAGTTTATCCTAGCAGGTAAGAGCAGTTTGAATAAAGAAAGGGAGACCGAGAGCGGGTCAAAGATAGGGGATAAAGAGCAGTCCAGTTTGATGGGAACATAAAGTAGGTGATAGTAATAAAGTAAAAAAAAAATTCTTATCAACATTAAGTTGCTTACATGTGCCAGGCACTGTGCTAAGCACTGGAAGAACAAATACAAGCAGAAAGACTGCCCTGGTTCTCAAGGATCTCCATTTGAATGGAGGAAGACCACACATAAAAGGAAGCTGAAAAGCTGGGCCTAGTATGGGGACTTACTCATGGAGGACATGATAAAGAAAGTTCAGAGACTCAGTAGAGCAGCTAAGCCATGAGAGGAATGAAGACATTGATGGCCTGGAGCTTTCCTTAAAATGGAGGTTTTGGAAGGAATTAGATAATCAGAGGAATTGGCCATAGGTATGGAGTTGTGCTTCCAGCGTGACAAGTCCACAGAATGAGTGTATTTTCAGGGTTAAGAGGCTTCTGGGGCATAGCAGAGAAAGTCCAGAGAGTTAGGAGTGGGATATGGAGAGGAAAGAAAGGAAGTCATGTAAGGTAAGGTTGACAGGTGGAAACAGATCATGGATAAATCAATATGAACATATGAATATAGTCCTACCTACAATGTTCAGGGAAGAACTAAATAACACCTGAAGAAGGACTCATTTCATCTTGATGTTAGAAAAAGATGAGAGCTAGGGCTGTATGAAGAGCTACAGGGTACCTACAGAGTGGAGACTCTTCAGTGGAAGGGGGAATAAACTTCTCAAAAACAAAACAAAACAAAAGACAACTGTTCCACCCCACCCTTAATCTCAGCTTCTTTCCCCCCCCCCAGCTTTCTTTTTCTTTCATCTAATTAGGCAGAGAGTTACTATGTCTTATTTTTGTCACTGTTGGTGATATTTTAAAAATCAGATTCTCTTATTGTAAATGAGTTCATTCCCATTATATGCATGTAGTTACTTGCCATCAGAGTGTGAGTCTTCCAGGCTAAATTCTACCCAAAATGAGGAAAATACAGACTCCACGGTGACAAGTGGTGTTATATAAATATCATAATTTCCTGTTCTTTAAATGAAAATGTAGGAAGGTATTCATGAGAAAAAGTACTAAGTATTCAAAAGCTAGTATTTGCTTGTTTCACATGTAAGTTATGCTTACCTCTTTCTCGCTAACTATCCTTCCAAGTACAAAACTTCACTGACTTAAAAGAAAGTGGGGTCATTTGGAGAAGCCACCTAGCTAAAGATTGGGATGAGAATTTGGCCAGCAATGTATATTGAAATAAACATTAGACCAAGGCTCCTTACACCAAATCCATTCCACATGCCTAATGTAGTGAGCACCAGTAAGCTCACAGGCTTATGGCTCCTTTTTTATAGCTAAAATCACTGTCACAAATTTTAACCATGCATAAGATCTATGGCTTATGGGTTTAAAACTAGAAGGGAACTTAGAAGTCACCTAATACAACTCCCAGTTTTACAGATGGGGAGACTGAGGACCAGACAGGTTCAAGGACATAGGTCTAGTGAATGACAGAAGTACTATTTGGATGCAGGTCTTTGGACTCCAAAGGTAATGCTCTTTCCTTTGAACAACACTCTCTGCCCTCCAGCCTTTAATCTTCTAGGCTTACCATACTCAATTACTTCAACTGGTCTATATATGAAAGGTACACAAGACCCTTCATCATCCTGGTTCCCCTCTCTGGAAACTCTTAGCATATACTTTTTAAACTGCGTTGCTTAGCACCAATCAATATTCCAGATATTATTTGACCAGAGCAGAGGACAATGGGACTATCACTTCCTTTTCCTTAAAGCTACATCTCTCTTATCTAACTAATTGTTATTTTTTCCCCTGAAACTTCTCTAATATTAATTTCTGATGTTTGGGATGTACACAAAGAATAGAAAGTCAAAGAATGAACAAAATCACATTGGAAATCATTCCAAAAGTGAACATGAATTCTCCACAGAACAATGCAATAATTCTAGGGCTCCAAGAATAATGAAATCTTTAAAATCCTGCAGCTGGTTTGAACACTTTTTTTGGTGGTGAAATGCTACAAATAGTGTGCAAGCTCACAGCATCCCACCATCCCACATAATCCCACAGAGAATATCATAAGAAAATTGCTCTTCTGTTCCATGTTTGGATCTATAAAACACCTAGGAAAGCAAAAATCCTCTTCTGGCTATTGCGAAGTCTATAGGCATGTGGAATGGATTTGGTGTAAGGAGCTTTGGTCTAATGTTTATTTCAATATACATTGCTGGCCAAATTCTCATCCCAATCCGTAGCTGAGATTCTGTCTATATAGTGCCAAAAGTAACTGCCCAACTTGTTGAGTTGATAACAACAAGAGAAGAAAATCAGTCAAGCTATCTGTTTAACTGAGTTGGATGGCCACTTCAATCAAAATGTTCTACCCACTCATTTGTAGACGAAATCTAAATGAATATATCATAAACATTATTTACATATTTATTTATTAAAACAGATGTTTTAATAAATATTAAAACAACAACAAGCTTGGAATATGATGTGCCCAGCAAAAAGACAGAATTTTTTTTTTCTGATTTCTCCAACTCCAAGACCTCCAGAGGAAGGAATAATGTACTTGATATAGAATAATTGCAACTGAATCCATGAGATAAGAAGATAATAACACAAGATGAAGACCTCACGGATTAACACCAGAGAACTTGAATACTTGTAACTACAATTCAACATCCCTATACCAAACCCATTCCACATGCCTAAAGTAGTGAGCACCCAGTAAGCTCACAGGCTTATGGCTAAATTCCCACCTGTGAAGATCCCTAGTATCAGCAAATCCTCCTAAATCCTCCTGAAACTGCAAGTGGTCTGGCCAGCTCCGTGATAGGAAAAAAACAGACAAACAAAAACTAAAAACAATTCCAATAGTGCAGAAGATGCATACAGTGCTTGGGAATCAAAGAACTTTAGATTTAAGGAAAAGGAGACTAGAAATTTACCTGGCAGTAATTCTGTCCCCATGAGCTTACTTAGAACAGGACCTGAGGACTGTCCAACACTCATCTGCTTCAATATGAGGAGGCTAAACCTACCTGGAAGTCCCATCTTGGGGTTCAGTGTAGCAGTAAAAGTGTGAGAGCCCAGTGAGTGAGCAGGGTCCCCAAAGACTAATGACAGAGAAGACATGAAAAAAGCTAAAACATCAAAATACCAAGAGAGAAAGCAGAAACACAAACTTACCACATAAACAGATTTGTAGACAAAGGATCCTAAAACCAGAATGATGCAGTAAACCTCAGAGAAACATCTAAGCATAGGACTTTGAACAATTATTTTTAATAGAAAGGTAATTAACTAGGGTAGCTAGGTGCCACAATGGATAGAGTGACAAGTCTGTTTTCAGGAATCCTGAAGTATCAAATCTGATACTTACTAGCTGTGTGACCCTGAGGAAGTCACTTAACCCTGCTTACCTCAGTTTCCTCATCTGTAAAAATGAGCTGGAGGAGGAAATGGCAAACCGCTCCAGTGTCTTTGCCAAGAAAACCCCAAATGTGGTCATGAAAAGTTGAATATGACTGAATAACAACAAATTATGTTCTAGGCATTGTACTGAGCACTGGAAATACAAATAAAAGCAGAAAGAAAGACAGTCCCTGTCCTCAGGGGGCTTATATTCTAATGAGAGAAAACAATACATTTAAGGGAATTGAAAAGGGAGTTTAAGGGGAGAGATGAAGTTACCTAGTCTGGGGGCATTGTAGAGAAAGTCCAGTAGAGTCTAGAGTGCAGACTGGAAAATAATGAAGACACATGGGTGTCCCAGATCTTCTCCTTAAAATGAAGGTTATGAAAGGCACCAGGCAATCAGAAGGTGAGGCTCCATGGGCAGAGCATACTTTTAATCTGTGAAGTTCAGGAGTGAAAAGAGAACCGGGGTGAAGAGGGTTTCTAGGGCATTATAGAAAAAGATCAGGAGCATCCAGAGTGCAGTCTGGGAAGGGTGGAGAGAGGGTTGGCAGTGGTGCATGATAGCTGTCTTTAAGTATTTGAAGGATTGTACCTTGAAGAAGTGATCACATTTGTCCTCCTTTGCCCCAGAGACAGATTTTTTATCTCTAAGTAAGAGAAAATCTCTCTAAGAATTAGAGCCTTACCACAGGCCCTGGAGTCTGGAGGGCCTAAATTCAAATCTGTCTTCAGACATTTACTAGCTGTGTGATCCTGGGCAAGTCATTTTCCTACAATTGCCTGAAAAAAAAAATTTGAGCCTTACAAAAGTGGACTAGAGCACCTTGGGGGATAGTGGATTTCCCTTCATCAGAAGTCTTCCAGTGACCACTTGGTTTTACTGTAGAAATTTTTCATATTTAGACAGTTGGGTTAGCCAGCCTCTGAGATCCCTTCTATTCTGAGCTTCTGCGATTCTGTGGAAGCATTCTCATATATAAATATGCCCTAGATCATAGATTCTGAAGAAAGGAAAATGAAATACATTCATAGGTGAAAAAGACCATAGGGATCATGTAGTTCAGTTCCTTATTTCATAGATGAGGAATCTGAGGCTCCTGAGAGATGAATCAGTTGGCCCAGATTTACATGGCTCATTAGCAGAAGAGTCAAAATCTGTTAGCACAGTATTCTATCATATTGTTGTTGTTCAGTCATTCTGAACTGACTCTTTGCGATCTCATGGACCATAGCAAACCAATACAATTCATGGGGTTTTCTTGGCAAAGATACTGGAGTGCTTTGCCATTTCCTTCTCCAGTGGATTAAGGCAAACAGACTTTAAGTGGACACTGTTAGTGTCCAAAGCCTGATTTGAACTCAGATCTTCCTGACTCTAGGCCCAGCACTCTATCTACTGAGCAACCTACCTGCCTCCACTCCAGCACATAATAGTCACTTAATAAATGCTTGCCGACTTGTCTTGAGAGCCAGGACTAGAACCCAGGTATGACTCAAGTACTTTTTCTATTATACAATCCAAAAGCAAGACTTTATTCCTTTAGTTATTACTCCAAATACATATGTGTATATTCAGAAATTCACACATATGTACACATGCACACATTGTACATATGTGTATATATGCATTATAGTAAGCATATGCTAGACAAATACATGAAGAGCTTTTGAAGTTTGTATTCAATGTCCTCTTACCTAAACTTTGAAAATGCTTCACTCTCTACCTATTGGCCTTCTCGCTTCCATCCCATACATTTTGGTCTTCCCCCTATCTCACTCCACTTTCCCTCATTCATTTATTCATTCAACAAATACTGACAAGAAAACTAATAAACACAAGATGTTGAACCAGTTGGCATGGAAAATACAAAGGTCAGCAAAGAGGTAGGTTTGGAGTGAGCAATAATTGATGGATGGCTTGTGGGTTCCTTTGGTGTTTATGAAATGTTGAGATAGAAAGAAAGAACGAAAGAAGGATGGAAGGAAGGAGGGATTTGTCAAGTGCCTGCTATGTGCCAGGTATGTGCTAAGTGATTTACAAATATTATCACATTTGATCCTCACAACAACCCTGGGAAGTAGGTGCTATTATTATACCCATTTGACAAGTGAGAAAACAGAGGTAGAGGTTAAGTGATTTGCCCAGGGTCACAGAGCTAGTAAGTATCAGAAACTGGATTTGAACTCATGCTTTCCTAACTCCAGACCCCACACTCTTTTTACTGCTCCAGCTTGTTGCCTTTGAAAAAGACTCTCAGTATGCTGAAAGTACCCTCTTCTGTAGAATATATAGAAAAGGGTCATATAGAATAAGAAGACATAGATAGTTTGAAATCAGCAGAGTTTAATCAGCAACATCACAGATCCACCAAAGTATTAACATAAATTTAATTTTAAATATATGAGGCAGCTAAGTGGCATAGTAGATATAGTCCTGGGCCTGGAGTTAGGAATATTCATATCCCTGAGTTCAAATACAGCCTCAGACACTTACTAGTTATGTGACCCTGTGCAAGTCACTTAACCCTGTTTGCCTCTATTTCCTCATTCATAAAATGAGCAGGAGAAGGAAATGGCAAACCACTCCAGTATCTTTGTCAAGAAAACCCCAAATGGGGTCACAAAGAGTCAGATACAAAGAGTCACACATTTTAAATGTAGTGTGTTTTGAATATATCTGTATTTTTCATAGAGGTTGCCTTTAAAAGTAGAGTTTTCATGGAATATATATTCACATATATATGTATTATATATAATATATATTTATTATATTATATCATATATATATATATATTTATACATTCTGTCTTGCATTTTACACCTATATTTGCATTATTTTTACATAATATATTAGGATATTTTGTGTCATCATTGAAATGGTTTCTAAGGTCCCTTCCAACTCCTGCTCTATGAAAACACTTCACCGAGAAAGAAATATCAACATTAAGAGGAAAATGAGGGTTTTTCAGTATTATTAAAGGGGAACAATGTAATTTGATGAGTCAGATGGTCCAGACTAATGGACACTAAAAAGTGAAATATTTGATAAATAATAAAGAACTATGAGGATAAAATGGAAATGAACAGAGAACTAGGATAGAATAAGCAAGAAAAATTATAAAATTGGCATTTTAAAATTGTGTCTGAAGAATGACAGGAAAAGGAAAACATTAAAAGCATTCACGTAGCATCTCTGACTAGTAAGTTAATTTGGGTCTATCATCCTGGACATGAAATTGAAAAAAATTAGGATTTTGGATAACTCAAAAGGAAGGAATTGAAGTAATCAAGGTAGATGATTTGGTTGTAAATGATCGTGCAGAATAAAGGGTAATCTACCTAAGAGACTGATTTACATATAGAATATCCAAAAAGAAAAAAGTGAGAATTGAAGTTGTGCATTTGACTGATGTGCAAAGATGATCATTGAAAACAGAAATCCCCTTTTTAACTAATAGAGAGAACAAAATTCTACTCTGGAACTTTCTAGAAATATAATCTCAAGAAAATCACAGTTATTCTTTCTTCATAGCAGTGAAAATTGCTCAATTCTTTTTTTGTATACTCTAATTACTGATCCACTGGGGTACCAAGTCAAACTAGGTGGCAATAAGCTAAGCAGTGGGGTTACAAAGAGAGATGAACACAATCATTGTCTTTCAAGCTGTTTCCATTCTGACGAAAGGTAGAAGTGAACAACCGAGTAGGACCAGTTTAGGTGTCATGCACCTGCAATCCTAGCTGTTGAGGAGACTGAGGTTGATAAATACCTTGAATTTCAGGAATTCTAAGTTGCAGTTGGCTAATCTGATAGGGTGTTCACACCAAGGCAGGTACCAGTCTGGACAGGAGGACCACCAAGTTGCCTTTGTTGTTGTTGTTCAGTTCTTTTAGTTGTGGCTCACTCTTCATGACCCCACTTGGGATTTTCTTGGCAAAGATACTGGAGTGGTTTGCCATTTTCTTCTCCAGCTCATTTTACAGATGAGGAAATTGAGGCAAACAGTGTTAAGTGACTTCTCCAGGGTCACACAGCTAGTATCTGAGGCTAGTTTTGAACTCAGGGAGATGACTCTTCCTGACTCCGGGCCTGGCTATGTGCTGTGGCCCCCCTAGAAGCCCACCAAGTTGCTAAAGAAGAGGCAAACCTACCCAAGCTGGAAACATAACAATCCAAAGCCAGTACTTCTATCAGGGCCCTGAATTTGTAGCCTTGGAGAAAAGAGGCGTCTTTAAACACACCACACACACACACACACACACACACACACACACCCGTACATACAGGGTAAATACAGCACAAATTAGAAATAATCTTTGAGTCTAGGTGTTATGGATACAAGGCTAGCTCTGCATTCCAGACCTAAATCTTCCTATCTATTAATGTTATTTTTTCTCTTTGTGAAAGCAGTGGTATTCATGACCCTCCATATAGAAAAAAAAAAGATGGGAATGCAGCAAAAGACAAGAAATATTCTGGAAAAGAACTACTAAAAGGGAGATGTGAGGTAGATATATAGTGCTGGTTCTGGTGACCCCTGCATTGGAATGTTGTTCTATAATGAGGAACAGAAGGTCTCCCAGTGCTGAGTGGAAAAGACAGGGGGAAGATTCTTCTCTTCTGGACTCCACAAAAGTCTTCCTTCAATGTTTCATCATGTCAAAGAGAGACCCTGAGTTCTTGAAGGCTGTGCAGGCAACATATAAGTTCTGCAAAGATGAAAAAGTTCAAAGTCCAGGCCTAGCCTTTGATTGTGTTCTCTGTCTGAGGATTAGTCTGCCTTACATGAAGTAGTTTTTGAACCTGATAGACAAGGGCACAAATTCCATCCTCAATTCAATTGTTGAAGGGTGATGGCAGAGATCCAAAGTCATGATGGGGCTACTGCTTGGGAGTCTGTAAATAGGGTTAGGGAACTGGTCCCAGAAGGAACTTGCAGAGCCAGATTATTTGGTAGAGATAGAAAGGATGAATTAGAGAAGAGAGGAGGGATTAGACACTGAAAGTAAGCATTTTGTATTAGGTCTGGTTAGGAATAGGATTATGTGTTAGACTGAAGTAAAAGTAAAATTGTCAAGCATTAGGGTCCCATCTCCCCCATCCCCTTTTTTGAAGCAAAATTATAAGAAAAAATGGTGTGAATAAGAGCTAGAAGCAATTATAGCAGGAAGGAAAGGTTTGCATACCACCTTTCATCAGATTTCATTGAATAATTTTGTTAATAGCATCATATACCTATAGAAATTCAATGTTTTCTTAGAAAAGTATTTTCTCTTCTGTGCCCTATGATTAGCTTTGTAACTGCTTGACTTAAACAATCTCATTCACAAATCCTGTCATGCTACTTTGTTATTTCCAATATTTGTTTCTGCTCAATTCCACATTTGCTTTATACGATGTCTATCCAGACCCACCGAGGTAGAAGACACCTTTCAACTTTGATTATAGAAATAAAAGATTATTTGTTGTCCACATTGATCAGCCTTTAAGGGCTGCTATGCAATCTTCTTGCCATATTAAACTATACCCATCCCTGGCCACAGCTAGGCTGAAACCATGGGAAAGTACATGTTCTAACATCAGACTGCCTTCTGTTATAAGATTAGGCTGAGATGTATCATTTCTTCTTTAACTTAACTTAAAATCTAGGGCTTCTCAGATGATGGCACTGCAGTGTTTTTAGATGAATGAGTTTGTCACTTTTGTATTGCTGGTTGTAATTAACCACCAGCCCATGAAGTTAAAAATATCCATTTGTGGGTATCAAGAATTCCTTACATAGTGCTGTGTATTCTCAAACCCTTCTACCCTCTCACCTCACCAACTCCAAAAACCCATGGAAAATACAGTTCTAATTAAGCTGTAATTATCACTTGCTATTTCAAAGCATCTCTAATCCAAAATATTCCCTTCAGGAGCAATTGTTTTCTGGTGAGTATCTGTAGTGTAGGTGGGATGCTCCTTTGATGTGGGTGTCCAATTTGCATATATAGTTGTTCCTAGGTGTCATTTTCACACTCTTCAATCTAATTGTATGGGTAGGAGTACAGATGTCATTCTAACTTTCATGTAAGAATAGGAGATAGCAGGAATCCTTTCTCTTTGGAATATCAGTAGAGCTTTTACAAAAATCCTATTTAATTTATGATAGTGGCATATTATTAGCATCTAGCCTTTCAAAGGGTAAAATGCATCCCACTATCAAACTATTTTTCTTTCCATTTTAGGTGTACTTTTACTTCCTTATTTCTCATTGGCATAGGCAGAATGGTCTTAGGGGAAAGGCACTAGCTTTGGGCAACTCTTAAAATGATGATCACTAGGTTACAGAGATGTAACCAGAGAGGGGCAATCAGAGTTTTGCCTCAGGATTCTGAAATCAGAGTATGCCATATTTAACTGGCACTGATACTGCTGTAATATTTCAATAGTATAAATAGAATAGACTTTGGCATCTCATTAGCAAGAATCTCTGTTATTCTGGGAGGAAGACATAAGAAGCTTGACATGCAGAAAACTTGAAAGGGCAAACACTGTATGCCTTAAAAAGCAGTAAAGAGAAAGTATTCAAATCTTGGCCATCAGGGCTGTGATTAGTGATAAAGGTTATAACTGTACATTTTAATTTATTTAAATCTTGCACATTTGATTTGAACTATCAGGCTTTTCTGTTTTAGTGAGACACTAGATTTTTTGAATTGGGAAGTCATAATTAAGTAGGAAAACATTAAAACCTTCATTTTTTTCATTAAACACAACTAGGGCAGCTTCATGTTCAGTTAACATCATAATTCAAGTTAATCTCAATTTACTACATAAACATTTATTTAGCACCTATTATGTGTCAAGCATTTTGTTAGGCACTTGAGACAAGAAAGAGAGGGAGAGAAAAGAAAAGAAGAAAGAAAGAAATGGAGAAGGGGAAGGGGAGAGAAAGGAAGGAAGGAAGGAAGGAAGGAAGGAAGGAAGGAAGGAAGGAAGGAAGGAAGGAAGGAAGGGAGAAAGCAAATGTCTTTATTACCAACAAACATTCCACTGGTACAATCTGGTACTATGATGTTAGAGTAAGAGGACCTGGGCTTGAAGCTCAACTTCAGCACATTATCTTAATCTCCCTAGGCCTTAGTTTCTTCAACCATAATATGAAGGGGTTAGACTATATTCTGAGGTCCAGTTCTAGATCTATAATGCTATGAATATGAAAATAGATGAGTAAATGATATACATACATATAACATTAGGAATATAGAGGAGGGGAACAAGAGAGATGAAAAGAGAAGAGAGGAACAGAAGGGGAAGGAGGGAGGAAAAGAGAGAGAGACAGAAGCAGCAGTGAAGATAGGAGAGATAGACAGGAGGGAGGGAGAGAGACAGAGACAGAGAGAGAGAGACAGAGACAGAAAGATGAGTCTTGAATGGTTAGGATTACTGTGGGGGCATGAGTGAAGAGGAAGAACATTCTAGGCGTGAAAGTCTGTTTAAAGGCAGGAAAGTTGGAGATGGATGATTGGCCAATTTGGCTAGAATATATATGTGAGACAAGATAACATGAAATGGTCTGCAAAGATAAGATAGAATCAGATTATGAAGGGCTTTAAATGACAGAGTAGTTGTTATTCTGTTCTAGAGAAAGTAAGGATCCAATGAAGTTTCTTGAGCAGTGGAGTGACTTGGTTAGACCTATGCTTTAGAAGTAGAAATTTTGCAACTATGTGGAGAACGGAATGGAGAGAAGAGATACAGTAAGCAGGGAAACCAATTAGGAAGCAATTGCAATAGTCCAGGCAAGAGGTAATGAACTCCTAAGTTTTTTTGGTATATGTATGAATGGATAGGAGGGGAGGGATATGAGACATGTTTAGGTGGTAGAATGGACAAACTTTGGGAACCAATTAGAAATGGGGGGTATGACTCCTAGTTTGTGAACCTATGTGACAGGAGAGATGGTGGTACCTTTCAGAAGACAGGTGAGGATTGTTTTTTGTTTTTTGTGGTTTTTTATTTTTGGTTAGAGGAGAGTTATATTTTGAACATTCTGAGAGGTGTCCAATAGTTGAAGATGAGAGATTGGAGCTCCCTCATGAGGGAGATGAGGAATAGATATGTAAATGCAGGAGTCATCTACATTAATATAATAAATTGAACCTATGAAACTGATGAAGTTACTGAGAGTACAGATAAGAGAAAAGATTCCTGGGCAAAGCCCCAGGGCAGATCCACAGGAAGGGAGCAGGACTTCAATGTTTATCCACTAAAGTAGGTCCAGAATCATCAGACAGGGAGGAGGAGAACCAGTGGACAATGGTGTCAAAAAACCCGTGGAAGAGAGAGTAGCCAAGGAGAGGGAGTGGTCAATAATATCAAAGTCTACAGAGAGATTAAGATTGAGAAAAATCTGTGAAATCTGTCAATGTAAGGGAAAACTGGCAGCCTAGCATTGGGGGGGCATGTCTGAAATCCATTATGCCAGGGAAATCTAGGCTGGTGGATCTTTTGAGCTTGTGATTTCTGAGTGGCACTGGGTTATGTAGATCAGGTGCCTGCATTAGGTCTGCCACCAATATGACAAGCCCCCTGGGAGTGGTAAATCACTAGGTTGCATAAAGAAGTCTGAGCTAGTCTTGCTTAGAGCTATTAACAGTTTAAAGCTTCTGTGCTGATCATTAGTGAGATCAGGGGCATCAATGAGTGGATTCTATACTTCCAGCCTGGCCAAGATAGGGAAAACCAATCTAAAAAAATAGAAAAATTAGGCTTGACAAAGAGAATGACCACCTCTTTCTCTAATATTAGAAAAAAAGAGGAGAGAATAGGGAATGATGTTGAAGGTATCATTGAGACACAAAATTGTAAAGGACAGGGAGCTCAGGACAGGTGGCCTCAGGTTTATTAGTAAAATAACAGAGTGCTCTGCAGAGAGTGCAGAGAGCCAATGTAGATGGCTTTAGAAGGGAAGACCATCTTCCACAAAGTAAAGTTATGTAGTAGAATATAGTTTCACTAGAAAGAGAATCTTTATTTATAATTGCCCTTATTCATTAAGATACTGTGAATTGAGTACCTACTGATGAGGATGGGATGTAGACCTCAAAAAGGAAAACCCCTGGAATTTCCCACATGGCCAAATCTCTGGCTTCACCTGAGGCTATAATCCCATCAACTCTCCTTTCTTTGAGGCTACACCCAATCTTCCAATTCTGCTACCCTTAACCTAGCCTAGACCTCCCTATGGCCCCCTGTCATATCTAGGCTCCATTCTCCCCCTGGCTACCCCTGGAGTTCTATTACCTCATAGACTACTTGGCCACTCCTAGATCTTTCCCATAGTCTTTATGTATATAAGGTTCATATTGTCTCTATTAAGATGCTTAGATTCTTACAATCTAGCCACTGCTCAGATTCTTACAATGTAGCCAATAGTTCACTAACATTCAGACTCCTTAAGAGTCTGCCCAATATGACAGGTGTTCTAATAAATCTTGTCTTTGGCTGAAAAAAGGCTTGGGTAAAATTTTTTCAGGCAGGACTCACTTGTGATTTTGGGGTCCCAGCACCCCTAAACTTATTTATGAACCTCAACACCAACCATATACAAAGCACTGTGCTGGGTGTTATGGGGAATACAAAGATGAATTAGACATGGCCTGTACTCTCAAGATCTTGAGAGTTATGAAAAATGATTTTTCCTAGTAACCATTATTTTGGAGACTCAGAGCTTCCCCCAAGGCTCCTTCTTCCAAAGCTCAGTTTCTTCTTCAGAAGGACATTGCTGATAATGAGATTACATTGAGTCTCCTTTTCCTGGTCAAACTCCAACTCAAGTCTGAATTGATTTAATCAAAGGTAAGGAAGCTCCATTGTGCTCTGCTTAAGCTTGAGTTGAGACAGATTCTTCTGTGTAGATGTTGGTGCTGTGGTGTTTGTCCTTCTTTCTAGAAGAGGACCATGACATTAGGGAATTGATGGCATGACTTGTAATTGACTTTGATTTGAGTGAAGGAGGGCTGTGTAGCCTCACTTTCTTCTCCAGAGCCATTTGGCCTAGTGGCCAGATATTCATCAGGATGGTTGGAGATGGCTCAGGATGCAATAGGAGACCCTAGCCATTGTAAACTAAGGTCTTTTCAAGTTCTCACTTCGAGTGGGGCAACACCTATTCGGTGAAGAGGCTTCTTTAAGAAATGAGTCAAGGGATGGCCCCTTTAATAATAACAATAAAAAAAAAGATCAAACTGAGAGGGGTAGAACATTAGGGTTGATGGCCAAAAGGGAAACCAGAGGGGTCCAAAAATAACCATTAAGTGGTGCTTGGGCAGGGATCTATAGTCTTTGAACATAACTGATAATTGCTAGACTTTTGATTTCATTGGTTTAGAGAACTCCCAGATGAATAAAATCCCTCCACTGATTCAGGTCAACTTGACCTTCTCTGCAAGTGGTATTCTTGGAGAGAAGCTCAGAGCACCAGGAGATTAAGTGACTTGCCCTGGGTCAGAGGTAGGACAAATGCTTGTGGAAGCATATTGAATTTATTTTCTCCCTATTTCCCTCTCTTTTGGGAGGAGAAGGGAGGGGAGGGGAGAAAAAAGGAGAGGGGAAGAAGAAGAGAAGAGCCTCTTGAGGAGAGGAGACTCTGTCTAGATAGCCCAAGGCTGTTTAAGAGGTCTGGTATGGTTGTGGGGGTGGTCTAATAGAAGAGGGATTTCCTCTCTCTGGAGGTAAAACAATGATGGAGTGATATTGATGGGAATGGGATCTGAACCCCTAAAAGGAAAAGACCATGTCTTTGGGATCTGGACCCCAAAAAAAGAAAATCTCTGGACTTTTCCCAAATCTCTGGCATTTGCCTGAGGCTGTAATCCACTCAACTGCCCTTTCAGTGTGGCTACTCCCACTCTCCCCAATTCTGTTCTGTTGCCTCCCCAATTGCCCTGGTCCACTTCCCACCCTTAATCCTATCTAGACTCCATTCTCCCATGGCCTTGTGGTTCAGATCCTTGGCTTTCTGTTCATCCCAATTTATTAGTCACTCTCGTCTAGATCCTCCTTAGAGGCCTCCTCCAGACTACTTGACCACTCCTGGATTCCTCCCACAGTCTTTCTGTATATAAGATTCATCTTGTCTCTGCTAAGGTGCTCAGATTCTTTAAGAATCTAGTCAAGGGATCAGATTCTTAAGATCTGGCCCACTTACATTAATGATACAAATGCTTAGATTCCTTAAGAGTCTAGCTAACATGGTGGATGTTCTAATAAACCTTGTCTTTGGCTGAAAGAATGCTTGGGTTGAATTCATTCAGGCAGGACCCACATATTGTGATTTTGGGGCCCCAACACCCCTAAACTTCTAACCCTCAACAATATCAGCCCCTGTTTAAAAGGTATATAAACTGGGTGCTCCAACCCCCAAATCAAGCCCAGTCCTAGACTGGCTCCCTTGAGGGGGCTCAGTCTTTGACTGTAGCCTCACGTACATGCCACCATCCTGAGAGAAATAAAAACATGGACTAAGACAACCTAATTTCATTTGTCTTTCTTAGAACAAACTCTGCCAGGTTGACAGAGTCTACTGAGGAAGATAAAACAGATACAAAAGTAATGAAAATGAAAACAATTGTATGAAAATTATTAAATTATTGTAAGAAATGAATATTTGTCTTTTGTATTAAATAACTAATTATTGAATCAGGACCAAAGTTTTTCCCCTTTTCTGCTTTCACATCTATAAACAAACTAGTGTGGGAAAATTCTTAAAGAATTATCCAGGCCAAGATATAAACAGGAGAGTAAAAGAAATTCTGTCTTTGGGGTAACGGGTATATCCCTGATCATTGTGTTTGCTAAGACAGACCTGGGGAAGGGTTGATTCTCCCTTTTGTCAAGACAGATGATATGGAAATTGATGTCTTTTGACCAAAATTTGGGTGATCCAAGTCATTTACCACAAGACCCTTGTTTTAATATAGCCCACCTTCCCTTGTGTTAACCAGTGACAGTTAGTTGATTGCTACCCTGTCAGGAACACCTACTCTTTGAAGGCATATAAATTGTGAGGCTCCTTCCCTTTCCCCTTCTTTCCATGCTATGAGGGATCTTTGGTCTATGTGACGTGGTCAAATGACCATCCTTTTATTAATAAACATTCTGGACTTATTAATAAAGTGATCAACTTACCCCAGAAGTATGTCAGTCACTAAACATTTATTAAGCCCTTACTATATGCCAGGCAGGCTGGGAATACAATTAGAAGTAAAAACAAAGACAGTCAAGGCCTCACTGCATACAAAAAGAATAAAGAAAGAGGAGGGGTAGAGGAGGAGAAAGTGCTCAAAGCTGGGTCATGGTGGAGTCCAAAGCAATTTAGAAGCAACGTGATGATTTCTGAGAAGTGGGGAGAAGACTTTGTTGAGCCCCCCACTCATTTTAAACAGAGGCCTGGAGCCTATGACTCTGTCCTTACTGCAGAGGGTCCAATCAGAGGGACAGAGGGTACTGATGAGATATGAGGACTAGGTAAATTCAATCTTGCAAGATAATGAGCTTTCCCAATAATGAATTTCCGGAAAGAAGGCATTGTCAGAGAATGACAGAAATCCAAAAGCAGTGTGTGGCTGGTGGGAAATAGAGGATGAGAGGTGAAAGGGCTAAAAAATACTTAGGTTTGGAGTTTATGCATTTCATCCTGGATGCTTTAAAGCTCTCTACAAAGTCTAAGTTGGGTTTTCCCATTATATGGAGGGTGTGCCCATTTAGGACTGTGGGAAGGTTTGGCAAGATTACGACTACCTGAATCACTTCTTTGTGTAAAAACTTTCTGTTCCTCTCTCAAGCATAACACCACTTCCCCCCCTTTCCCACCCTCTCACATATTCTCCTGGTACCAATCCTTTCCGGTGCCACCCACTGCTTTATCTATTTCCAGCTACCTCTTCAACAGATACTTGAGCTGGGAGAAGAAACCAGCAATGACACAAATCCTGTCCTGCCGTTTTAAAATAGCATTTTAAAACTTTCAAAATGTTTTACAAAATTTATTTAATTGTAGTCTCATAAAAACCCTATGAAATAAATACTATAGATGTTATCTCCCTTTTACAGATGTGCCAACTGAGGCTTAGAGAGGTTAAGGGACTTGCCCATTGACACACAGCAAGTAAGTGCCAATGGCAAGATTCAAACTAGGTGTCCTGTCAGTAATGTGATTACAGTTTTACAAATGGTAATTTCTGTGTACCATTTCAATCTATCAATTCAGCACCAAACATCTATTAAGGACCTTGTTTATCTGCCAGCCACTATGCTAGACACTAGGTATACAAAGACAAAACAGAAATAGTTCCTTACCCTCAAGGAGCTTATGAGAAAGAGAGACAGAGACTGAGAGAGAGAAACAGAGAGACACAGAGAAACAGACAGAGACAGAGAGAAGCATACACTTCATGTTTATTCCCATATGAGAATTTATCTTCTTTCTCTCTATAGTGAATCACTTCAGTGGTTCATGATGTAGATCATGACCAGATAATAAGTTATGACACCTAATTGACCCATAATAAAACAATTGATGGATTGTAGTCCACATGCCACATCCATCTTGCTTAGAACTTATGTTTACCTCATTTTTTTTTTAACATTCAGACTAGAACATACTCTGACTTTTATTTTTGTTAAAATTTTCTGAATTATTCTCTCTCCTGATTGGTCCTTTTGTCAAGGTTATTTTTGGCATTGCTTCCCTTCTAAAAATCATGTCCTAATTACATCCAACTAGTATTGACTAAAGTGGGAATACTAATGATGACATTGATTTTTACAATAAGGCAGAAGCCAAATTCTATTTCATGACATTTCAGGCAGACCAGGGAAATGAATGCTGTTCTGATAAATCCAGCCTGTTATCAGCACATGGGGAGCCGTAGGAAGTCATGAGAAACAACATCTCCTGAGATAGCATGAATTAAGCTCCAGGGAATTAATAGAGATTTTTCATTCAGCAACTTGAAGTGAATCCCTTTGCAGCAGGGTTAAGACTTCTAGCTTTTACTCACTTTGCCAATTACAAACCCTTTCCTAAAGAGCAGTCCCCTTACTGAGCATGTGACTGCTTAATTCCATGCTCTATGAATGCTAGCTCAATGGCCTTTGTTAGGTCTATGGCTTTTAATTCATAAAGATTCATGTGGATATTTAATGGCATCTTTCCTTGGTTTATAATAGCCTCTCTATTTCATGTTACTAAGGAAAAGTTTCATTACTATTTCTCCAAAGAACACTCCCTTGCAGCCAGATCTGTACTACCTGTTATTTAATACTATTCCATTATTAATTATTGTTTAGGTTCCTGTTATAGCCATTTGTATTTATTTTTGAAATTTATAAATTCACATATGGTAGACTTCCACCTATAGCCCAAGGGGAGTCCCTGTGTATTCATGAAAATTCATAGACTCACTGAGCTAGAGTAGGAAGAGAACTACAGGGAGAGGTTCAATCCCTACCTCTCCTCCCTATTTCTCAGATGAGGAAGGAAACTTAGGCATGGGTCAAACAACTGGCACCATATGCATGCTCTGAACTCTGGTCCTCCTCATTCCCAGCTCCCCTGTACCGCACTGCCTCTCATGTTAATTAAAGCAAAGACTTGGAAACAAAGTAGATGCTTATTGATTAGGGGACGACTAAATAAGTTACTTTACATGAATGTAATGCAATATGACTGTGCCATGTGGAATGATGACAATAGGGAAGGATGAACAGGCTATGTCAATTGATAGGGAATGATGTAAGCAGAATAAAAAAAAACATGATATACTTAATACCAACAATAATAATCAGAATGATAACTTGCACACCTGAAACTGAATGCTTAATAAATAAAATGACCAAGTTTGTCCCTGAAGAGATGAGAAAATAGACCCCTCTCCCTTCTTTGCAGAGTTGGGGCTTATGGGTGTGGAACTTCACAAAACTCTAAAGACTTAATTAACATGTTGGTTAATTTTTCTGAACTTTAAAGAAAAAAATATTATAAAGGATGAATTGTTAGGTAAGAGACGTGGGGAAGGAGATACCTAGGAATGAAAGTGGAAATATATAAATGAAAATTAAAGAAGAAAAGAAAATGTTTATTAAATAAATAAATGGATATCTATCTCAGACTGATAATGTATTGGGAGTCTAATTCTCTGCTCAAGAAGTGAATGCAACTTCTTAGAGAGAATACCCCATCCCTTTATGAAACAGGAAAGAAACTAGGTCCACATTGAGCAAATTCAGCGGCCAGTGCTTTCTGGCCACTTAGTTCTAAAGTTTCTAGGATAGATTAGGGCTATTGCAGAGTTTATGTAGGTATAGGGAATGTTGGGGTGGCTGGAGTGTGACTGTGGTGGAGGCACACTAGACTGTATAGGCTGCCCTCTTTTCTTCTTCTTGCACTCCTTTTTTTTTTGAGCTTATCTAAGAAAACGGCCATAGCAATAGGCCATGTCCAGTCTAGAATGATTGTTGACCAGTCCAAAGAACCCTGAAGAAGAGGTTAAAAAAATAGCTTATCTTTCCTTTCTGGCCTTAAGGGATGATGATGATGATAGCAATAACAATAATACTAACTTACCATGCTTTGAGTTTAGCTGTTTTATGCATATTCTCATAACCATTCTGGGAGGCAAATAATAAAGGCACTGCTGTATCTATTTTACTGACTTATTGTGCCCTGTAAAAAAAGAGAAAAGGAAGAAATCAAAAAGTTTCTCAATATTAGCACATTGTCCTACTTCCTCACATGACTTTTCCCCTTGCTCAAATTTCATATGGCACTTTCTCTTGCACCTTTCTAATGAACTGATATGTATAATTTTGTATTATAGTTATATGTGCTTGAGTCCTATCAACCCGTGAAGTTCAGGGGTAGGTTCTACCTTCTCCCTTACTTTTGGATCACCTGCAGTACCTAATAACAGTATTCACACCCAATATATGTAATACATGGTTTTTTTTCCAATCTGTCTATCAATCAACAAGCACTTAAAATACTATGTGCCAGATAAACATTTCCTGCCCTCAAGGAGATGAAATTCTCCCAGTAGATACAACATGTTATTAAATAAGTAAATACAGAATATATACAGACTATACGTACATACATACATACACACACATATATACATCTATACATTCATATTTGTAAGGAGAGACAGAGAATGAGAGAGAATGAGAGACAGAGACAGAGAGACAGAGACAGAGACAGAGACAGAGAATGAGAAAGAGAATGAGAAAGAGAGAGAGAGAGAGAATGAGAACAAGGTAGGAAAGGCTACCTCAAATTCCAGGTGCTCTTGTATATCCTCATGTCCTAAAATCATAGCTTATAAGCCTCCACCAATCTACTGGTGAACAAGAATTTGTTCAGATAGAAAAGTAGCAACAAAAATCTCCCCCCTAAATTTGCGGTGCACATTCCTACCAAAACATAAAACCTCAGTAGGAAGAGTAGACTCATGTTGGGAATAGTGGACACAAAAGGAGAACAGAAGACTCCAGAGCGCATATATGGAGGAATACCTCTGATGCTGTTGGGCCACTGATATCTTCATGATGCCTGTTGCCCTCAGTAGGCTTCTTTCTTGAGAGTCTCCTCATCTTCACTAGGCACTCCACCAAAAACTGATTTGTTGAATACAGTAAAGTTTTGGGATATATCCTTACATGCTTACTTCTCCCCCTGCCCTAGCTCTCTCTCTTTCTCTTGTTTTATATATTATTTTCTTGCATTCCTTTCCCTCACTTCTTTTTCTCTCTTTTCCTCTATATAATAACAAAAATAATAAATTACATTTACACAGCCTTTAAAGTTTCCAAGCCATGTTACCTATTCTGTAATCAGCTAGGTGGCACAGTGGATTGAGTTCTGGACCTAGAATCAGAAAGTTCTAAATTCAAATGATGCCTCAAACACTTACTAGCTTGATGACTTTGGGCAAGTAACAATCCTTGTTTACCTGTTTTCTCATCTGTGAAATGGGAATAATAATAATACCTACCTTCTGGGTTTATTGTGATGTAATATCTCCATAGTGCTTTGCAGACCTTAGAACATGATATAAGCACAAGGTATATATTACATGTAATTTCATTTAGTCTTCACAACAACCCTATGAGGAAGGTATAACAGATAGTATTTTCCCCATTTTAGATATGAGAAAATAGATTCAGAAGGGTTAAATGACTTGCCCAGTGGGTCAGAGAGCTAATAAGTGTCAGAAGGACTTGATCTTCTTGCCTCCAAGTTGAACCTTTTATTGTTCCCCAGTGTTTCTTTAATCAGCCCACCCCATTTGTTTATCCATCTTTATTTGCCTTAATTTCAAATGGCAGAATGGAAGAAAGATGATAAATATACTTAGTTCCTCAAAACCTAACGAAAAATAAAGGCTTTTTTAAACAATGAAGATTGCGCTAAATAAAGGATTGATGGGTTGGTGAAGTTCATTAGCTATTATTATTATCATACCAGATGGAAAGTAAGAACAAAAGTAAGACTGAGAGAAGAGTTGTGCCATTCCCATTGCACAAGATTGGGCTACTGTAGGACTTCTCTGCAATATTGAATAGAGTGAATTATCATTAAGGGGCCACGCTATACTTGGAATAGCTTAGGCTATATTGTCCCAAACTCCCCAACCTATCAACATGACCCTTATCTAGCTTCAGTGACACACTAGGAATTCTGCCAGCACCCTGACTGGCCATCTTGCAATTCTGTAGTAATCATTGACTTTTCTTATCTAATTTTTTATTCATACTTCTCTCTTCCTTTCATTTTATTTTTTTGGTTGTATTTTTATTCATTTTGTTAAATATTTCTCAATTATATTTTACATATTATTTTGTTTTTTCCAATTACATGTAAAGATAGTTTTCAAATGTTATTTTTTAAATAAGATTTTGAGTTTCAATTTTTTCTCCCTCCTCTCTCCCCTCACCAAGAGGTTAAGCAATCTGATAAAGGTTATGCATGTGCAATTATGTTAAACATATTTCCACATTAGTCATGTTATGAAAGAAGAAACAGAGAAAAAGGAAAACAAACACAAAAAAGTGAAAATAGTATGCCTCAGCCTGCATTTAGACTCTCATAGTTCTTTCTTTGTATGTGGATAGCACTTTCCATCATGAATCTTTTGGAATTATTTCGGATCATTATATTGCTGTGAAAAGCTGTCATGTTGATCACAGCACAATATTGCTGTTACTGTGTACAATGTTCTCTTGGTTCTGCTCACTTCACTCAGCATCAGTTCATATAAGTATTTCTAGGTTTTTCTGAAGTTGCTTACTCATAATTTCTTATGGCACAATAATATTCCATTACATTCAGATACCACAACTTGTTCAGTCATTCTCCAATTCTTTGTTATCACAAAAAAAAAAGCTGCTTTTTGTGATCTCTTTGGAATACAGACCTAGTAGTATCTACCCTTTATTGAAAAAAAAAATATCCTAAGTACGATTGGGTTCCTAAAGCTCTGTTCTGTCTGGCTGACTAGAGAATAACTGGAATAAAGGTTAGGGGTCAGAAGAAGTTGGATCTTGTTAGTTGAAAGGAACCAGAAAACGGAGTCAATTTTCAGAAAATAGAATGTCATATTGAATTTCATTCAGAATTTATAGAGTTTGATTTTTTGTGACAGAACTCTACTAAGACCGATATTTTAAAATTTTGGCTTAAAAATTGGGTAAGTTACACACTTGCAATGTTTCTGTAAAGAATAATGTTTGCCTTTCACAAATAGCCGGATTTTTTTTTTTAACAGAGGAACTGAAGGTTTGTGTAAATGTAACAAATACATCATTGGCTTTCATAAGAAAAAAAAATTCTCTGAATCAGCTTTATCGTTGCATGGTTTTTCTCTCTAAGATCTCCTAACCAATAAATTACAGCCAATGCATATAAATTTAGAAGACTTTCCAGTTTCCTCGACTTTTTTTTTCTTGTCCTTTTCTGGTCTACACTCAATTATGGTTTCTCTTACTCTTGTAAATAGTTTTCCTAACTTCTGCACCATTTTAAGTGTGCTTTATTTGATAGAAAATTGGTAAGTGGTAAAGGCCTCAAGCAGATGGTGTCATGTATGAGCCACTGATCATTTTCTTTCAATTTTCACTATGTTCAAGAAACTAAATAGTCCTAGCATACTGAATATCTGAGATCTGTAAATGTGGAAGGTGATGACCACAGAGAAAAGGGTCCAGATGAGGGTGAGGGGTTCTACAGAGATATAGATATCATATTTTTTTGTTTTGTTTTGAACAATATTTTGTTCATACCAACTTAAATCCCCAAAGTGAATAGCACAAATTAAAGAAGGTTAAGTGCCACTAGTTTTGAACTGAGTCACTAAAGGAATGGAGGGACATGCTATACATATGGAGGTTGAAAACCTTCCAGTGTCAAGAGAGAGTACTGTAGTTTTAGGTAGAGGTTATTAGAGAAGTGAAGTATTATGCTTTCTTATTAAATGAATAAAATAATGATGAGCTCTCATTCTGTAGGCTTAAACCATGCAGATTTGGATTTCTGTGATTATGCTAGTGCCCCAAGTGCTTCCTAGAGGGCAGCAAGTAGCACACACCATGATGGTGACTTGTTTGATACACAATTGGTTCTTCCACAGTAGTTAAGTTTTATGTTGTTGTTTGTCCTTCATTTTTGAAGAGGACCAATGACGTTGTAGGTGATGCTTTAACTTGTGGGTGAATTGGATTTAAGTGAGGCAGAGTCATGCAAAGCCCCACTCTTTCTTCCAGACTCATCAAAGTCCAGTGGCAAGACAAAAATCAAGATGACTGGCAATGGCCTAGGTTGTAGTGAACGACCGTGGCATCTTCAACATCTAACCAAGCTCTAAGCACTCTACAGTGCCTGCTACACCGCCTTCGTGGCCATTGTAACAAATTGATTTCATCTGCCTATACCACTGGGAAAGGTCTTCACATGCTTGGGGTAGACATTCCCCTAACTCACCAAGGCCTGTCAGTTACCCTCAATCTGATTTTGCCTGCCTGCTGAGATGGTTTTACCAAGGTGTGGCCACTGTACCGACTGCAGCTTCTTGGAGCCACAGGTGAGAGCTGAATGCCAGGTAGACATCAAAGGTGGATGAGCAGCCCTAAAAAGGGCTCAGCAAACCCTCACACCAGGGGTGCTAGTCCTCCATAAATACTCCATACATCCCATGAACAATGGATAGCAAATTCTCAACCATAGCTCCTAGGGGAAATACAGAGTCCTTTGAGCCTCTGGTCGCAACATTTTACTTTATCACTTTTTGGAGTGGCCTGACATACAGATGGGTGAATTTCCTCATCTCTTTTCTGGTTGTTGTTTGTCCTTCGTTCTTGAAGAGGATTGAAATAACATCATGCTGTCAGGGTCAATGTGCAGTGTGTCCAGCTGTGGCTGATCAGACCAATATGAGCTCAAAAGGTTCTAATACAGGTCAGGTGCAAATAGTCCATATGAACTTTAGGAGTGGAGTTGTCTCTAAATTTGCACATTTCACATTTATTTTGAACTACTATAATTCTGCTTTGCTTATACAGCATAGAACCTTCTTTGATGAGAATACCCCATGCTACACGGTCCTGTGCCAGTGCCTCCCACTTCTCATAATCTATTCCAAATTTCCTTTTTACAATATTGATTTTACAGTATAAATGGTTCTTTTGGTTCTGTTCACTTCTCTCTGTGTTCCAGTTTCTAAAACCATCTCTTTCCTCATTTCTTATAGCACAAAATTATTCCATTATATCCATATATCATAATTTGTTCCTTAATTCCTGCAATTGATAGGCACCCCTCAAAATCAAAGAAAATAAAAGGGTAAGTAGATGGATAGATTATCAGCTCTTTTATAGTGGTAAATACTTGGTAACATGTATACTTTAAAAAATATAACCTTCAGGAGAAAGATTTAATCTACTTAATAATACACTTAATCTACTTACACTGAAATTTTAGCCTTTCCAACTTTTCTTGGCCTCAGTCACCATCCTTAATAAAGAACAATTCCTGAAGTAATGGAACATTCTAGCAAATATAATTTAAGTGACTCTGAAATAACTCTGAAATAACTCTTGGAGGCATGATCCATCACTTAGCTTCACTTTCACAGGTCAGAATTAATATATCAGTAATGCCTCAAATCATGAAGTGAGTCACATAAGTTAAAATAAGCTATTGGTTAATGAAAAGTAGAAACATTGAGGCCAGTGCCACCACTGTGGCTGTTCTTTACAGGCTCTCTGATTTCTATTGTTATAGAGTTCAGCCTCCCCCCTCTAGCCAGTGGCTGTGGGTGGAGAAAAAAAATGCTTGATATTTTACAAAAATGTGTTCTCAAAAATACGTATGTTATATATACCTATTTGTATCTAATGGTAGCCATCTCTGGGTTGAGCAGGGGGGTGGAGAGGGAAGAAAAAATAAATTTACATGATAATTTTATTTCATATTTGAAAGGATTGTCAAGTTGTGCACAGTAGATTTGTAGTTTCATGTGCAGTTTTTATGGCACTGTGTTATGTGTTTTATTCTACATATTTAAAATAAAATTTAATAATGATTCAAAAAATACAAATGAATCAGGTAGGTTGTAAAATAGCTTCTAGTAGTTTTTAAAATAGAAGACTCTTATCTGTCTTTACCATTTCAATTTGTGGTGTACAAGATTATTCTGGTCACAAATACAATCTTAGAAACACTAAAACCGTTTCACCAATATTATAGACACATACAAATGGGGCTTATTGACAGTAGCCAATGCTTGTGGCTCAAAAGTATCCTTTTTATATAAAGGAAGGAAGGTAGGGAGATATTTGGATATTGGGCTTTCCATGAATTCAGGAAGATCTAGATTTAAGTCTTGCTTCTGACACATAATGGCTGTGGGAACAATTGGGAAATTACTTTCTCTTTCTGATGTAGGGTGTTATTGAAGAGTAGGTTTATCGGTAGTGGGAATTTTGCCACTGGAAGTTTACCACAGTGCTGAAATCAGAGCTTTGAAGCAATGGAAAATTTAAAGTGCTTTAAAAAAAGGAGGAACTATAAATAATCTGGATTTATGTAGACGAACTAACTATTGTAACAAACATATGCTAACAATTTGCTCAGTTATTTTGCAAAGTTTATTCATAATTAATATATATAACTTTCTGTTAAGTAGGGTTGAACTCTTGATAATTATGATTCATGTGTAAAAAACTGCAATTTTATGTCTAAATGAGTATGAAAATGCATCAGGAGACATTTAATATCCAACAGGTGGTCAGTCAAAGAAATGAGTCCATGTTAATAGAGGGATTCAAGAACATTTGGATGAGCCTGAGTAATTAAAGCATTCGGTCGCGTGTAACTTATGCTTAAAAACATACTTGTAGAGTTTATATCATGGCATTCATTAGGATGCATGTCTGTGGCTGTCAGTGCTTTGAAAGGAAAGACTTGTTCTTTCCATTACTAATTAGGACAAATATAGTATTTCAGTCCATCTGTCTCAACAAGGTACAACATTGGTCCTTTGTGTAACTAACAGTTTGAAGTGTCAAATATTTATCATGCAAGAAATTGGACATTAGAAATGTTCTTCTGGAAATACATATACTAATTTTTGGGAAGAAAAATATGGAACCATAAGTCACGGTAAATTTACTGGTTCCCACTCTGACAGTTTGCAAGTTCATCATTTATTTATGTGTATGTACCTGTGTATGAGCCCATAGAATCTTAACACTTAATATAACACATTTAACTTACTTCAGTGCACTGAAAAAGTTGTGATTTCATCTGTGTGAGTACCTCTTCACTGATACAGATGGTGTTCAGCATCTTAGTAGATTTCATGAACTTCTGTAGCAAAAGAAAACAACCAAAATAATATCAGTAACAACAACTTAGAAGCTTCTGGTGATGAGTGTCTCTGAACTAAGCATACCTGGTCCTCAGGCAATAGTGTGTTACTGGACAAATCTGAAATTTTTCCAACTTGGAATGCCCTATCAGAGCTTTGTCGACAATTAGAGATCTAGAGCTGGAGGGGACTTCAGATACCAATTCTACTTGGCCTACTGACTCTAGTTCAGCTAGATCCAGTCCAACTACTTACCAGATCTAGCCCAACTCTTTCATTTTATAGATGAGAAAAGTAAGGCTCAGGGAGGTTCAATGATTTGTCCAAGGCAATCCAGCATCAAAAGTCTTCTGACTTGAGGACTGGTGAGTTTGTGCCCTGTTGGCTTACCTTCATCCTACAATGACACATTTGAAGAGGACTGTAGTGGAAGCTTCATTTAACACACAGATACTATAGCAATACCCTAGGTAATTTCTTCCAAATATGTCGTATGTGCTACAAATTATTATAACGTACAAAACTTAAGGTAAACTATAGAACAATCCTGCAAGCAAAACCTTATGTTTATTAATAATAACAAGAACTACCTCTACATAGTATTTCATTTTATGGTTTGCAAATTATTTCACTTGATCCTCTCAGTAAGTTTGTGGGGTACCATTCCATTTTATTTTATTTTATTTTATTTTATTTTATTTTATTTTATTTTATTTTATTTTATTTTATTTTATTTTATTTTATTTTATCTTATTTTTTAGGCAACTGGGGTTAAGTGACTTGCCCAGGGTCACACAGCTAGTAAGTGTTAAGTGTGTGGTCTGAGGCCAGATTTGAACTCAGGTACTCCTGACTCCAGGGCCGGTGCTCTATCCACTGCATCACCCAGCTGCCCCATACCATCCCATTTTATAGATGACTCATAGGAGGGCCAGAAAGATTTTGGGACTTGCCAAATTATGTATGACATGAACATATTTCTATCAGTTTGGGTAATATTACTAATAATAAGTCACAAAATAATATAAGTTCCTTGAGGGAAGGGAGAAATGGGGGAGGGGAACAAAAATTAATTAAGTGCCTTCAATGTTCTAGGCTCCTGTGCTAAACATTTTACAAATATCTTATTTGATCCTCAAAAGAACCCTGGAAGATAGGTGATATTATCATCATCTCCATTTTACAATTGAGGAAATAGAGGCATGCAAAGACTAAGTGATTTGCCCAGGATAACATAACTAGTAATTATCAAAGGCTGGATTTGAACTCCGGTCTTGCTGACTTGCCCCTGCACGATCTAGTTGCCGGAGGTTCACAGGAACTTTGTTTTTGAGGTGGTGGAGTATTGTTACTTGTCTTGTCTTTGTGTCCCCAGTGTCGTGCACACAATAGGCCCTTAATAAAGCCTTTTATTTTTGTCTGAATTAGTTTCATTTACAGTTTACAAATCATGTATACTAGGTAGTTATTATCACTGTTTTACAGATGACAAAGGAGTGAAGGCCCAGCTTGCAAACCTATAGAGACCTCAGTTTATAATGAATCAATAAAGTTAACTCAAAAGCAAATGGCAATACAAATTAACAAAAGATACTGTAATTTTCTTTGAACTGAAAGTCACTAACTTCTTAAAAACTAGATACTAAAATAGATATAAAAAATGAAGCCTTAGCAATAGTGAAAAAATATGAATGAGTTATAGAAATAGAGTTATCATGGAAAAATATATTTCATAATTGTTAGGTAGTGTGGATTATTTCTTCAGGCACTTGTTTACCCTCCCATATTCCAGTTTAAAAACATAACCTAGTAGCACTATAAACATATGTGCTATTGCAGTCTGGACCTGTAATTTTATTGGTGTAGGGAAATTCCCTTAACCGATTCAGGTCAGATTCTTGTTTGTAAATTATAGTTTTATAGAATTGGTGGGGGGACCAAAAGTTTAAGCAATTTAGCCATGCTTGCAAAAGTCGTATGAGTCAGTGGCAAAATTTGAATCTAGGTGTTCCTCGTGTGTACGAGTTAATAGATTCAACCTCACTAAGACTTTGGGGACATTCTGTCCAAATATGCATATGGGTTTAGGGACTGGACCTATGATTTCATTAGTGCAAGGAACTCTCTGGTGAGGAAAGTCCCTTTTACAATTCAGATCAACACCTCCACAACTTAGTGTCTTAGAAAGTGGCCCAGAGGAATTGAATGACTTGCCCTGTGTCACATAGCCAATAGGTGTTGGGGTGGTACTTGAACCCAATTCTTTCTCTCTGTAGGGCTGGCATCATATACATATACATATACATATACATATACATATACATATACATATACATATACATATACATATACATATACACATATACATACACATACACATACACATACACATACACATACACATACACATACACATACACATACACATACACATACACATACACATACACATACACATACACATACACATACACATACACATACACATACACATACACATACACATACACATACACATACACATACACATACACATACACATACACATACACATACACATACACATACACATACATATACATATACACATGCATATGCATATGCATATGCATATGCATACACATACGCATACGCATACATATACATATACATATATATATACATACACATGTATATATTTATATTTATAGTATACTTTAGTAGAAGATCATTAATAGACAGATTAGGTAACATGAATAATGTTTTACAAACCTTAAAGGACACACACACACACACACACACACACATAACTTCAAGCACTATATTATATATATATATATATATATATATATTATATATATATATATATATATATATATATATATATTATATATATATATATATATATATATATATCACTCAAAGCACTATATCTATCTATCTATCTATCTATCTATCTATCTATCTATCTATCTATATATATATAAACATATCAATATTATAATTATTAGATATGGCTTAGTTAGTTAGCTTAATGCCCTGGCATTCACCCCTACCCCCTCAATGCTCATATCTTACGGGATGTGTGCATATGACTGAATTGGCTTCCATGCAGCTTCCCTCTCTAGCTGTTATATACGTGAATGTAGGCAACATCAGTTAGTCCTGTTACCAACATGCTTGTAAGTCTTCCGTGTTTGGGTTACTTTTCACTTGAACCTGACCCTAACTTGTTTTTCCTGTAGAGGCAGATAAATTAATCTATCTCATTATAAAGTCAGTGGCCATCCTATCACTGTCATTTATCTGAAGGCCAAACTCCAAGATGCTACATTTTTAGTGCCTCAAAAACACTCAAAGTTGATATTTTTACTAATTATCTCCTTTCATTTTCTTATTTCTCCTTTCATGTTATTCATATCCATTCAACAAAAATTCATTTAGTGTTGGCTATGTTCCAGCCACTGTGCTAGACACTAGGGATAGAAAGATGAAACATGGCAGAGTTCCTGCCTGAAAGGAATGCCAATTATTATAGGGGAGATGAAACCTGCGTGTATGGGTAATGCATGCATAACTGGCTCATGTCTATGAGGCTGAGTTCCACATGTCTGCTTGAGAGGTAAAACAAAGAAATTTGGGGCAGAAGGAATTGTTGTCTTTCTTTGTTTTTAATCTTGGGAGGTAGAGAGAAGTTGGGGAAGACATCAGAGAGGAGATGAACTTTTAGCTGTCTTTAAGGCCAAATCGCCCCAAGACCTCATTTAATGCCCTGCCTTCTAACTTTCCACTGCACTTATCATATGATTTGTAGTTATCTTTATTGGATCATAGACCTAGAATTAGAAAAAAAACTCAGTATCCAAGTAGTCCAATCCTCTTGTTCTATGAATCACAAAATAGAGGCCCTTGGAGTATAAGTGTGGTGCCCATGGTCACACAGGTAATACCATCAAGGCTCTTAACCACTGCCTCACACTTCCCAAAGAGAGTCCTGACCATGTCTCTGCTAAGCTTTATTCTATCTCCTTTTTCTACACAATGTTCTGTACACAGTAGGTACTTACTAAATATTGCTTACTCTGTGTTACTCCTGAGGTCAAAACTAGGATTAATGGATTGAGGTTATAGAAGAAAAGATGGCACCTCAAGAAAGGGAAGAACTTTCTAACCACTTGAGCAGACCAAATTTGAATGGAAGCAAAGCAGGGAGGAACCTGGAAACATCAAGTGACCTGTCAAAGGCTGAATGGACATCTATCAGAGAGACATTGGAGATTCCTCCATTTGGAGGCATTAGGCATTTACGTTTTGTGGTGAATAGAGTGCCAGATCTGGTTTCAGGAAGATCTGAGTTCAAATCCAGCCTCTGACACTTATAAGTTGTGTGACCCTGGACAAGTCACATCTTCTGTCTGTCTAAGTTTCCTCAATTATAAAATGGGGATAATAATAACAGCACCTACCTCCCGAGGTTGTTGTGAGGATAAAATGAGATAATATTTCTACAGCACTTAGCATAGCATCTGGCACATGGTAGTGCATCCTAGGTGCTTAATAAAATACTTGTTCCTTCCCCCCACACACACACATGAGACCACTCCCTTTCCCCCCTAGTAGGTGCCCTCTAAGTTTACTTTTGGGGCAACTAGGTGCTGCATGGATAGAGTGCCATGCTTGGAGTCAGGATGATTCATCCTCCATCATCAAACCTGGTCTTGGACACTTACTAGCTATGTGACCCCAGGCAAGTCACTTAACCCTGTTTGCTTCAGTTTTCTCATCTGTAAAATGAGCCATCGAAGGAAATAGCAAACCACTTCAGAATCTTTACCAAGAAAACCCCAAATGCAGTTATGAAGAATAGGACCCAACTGAAATGACTGAATAACAACAATGACAACAACAATAACAACAATGACAAAAACACAGCTTCCTTTCAACTCTTAAGATTTCCAAGAATCCGTGACTCTATGACAAGGATTCTTAATTTGAGGACCTATAGATTTCAGGGGTTCCATGACATTGGATGGAAAAAACATTTTTATTTTCTCTAGCCTCTCACCCAAATTTAGCATTTCCTTCAACTATGAATGTAGGCAACAAATATGAATCTGAGCAGGGACCCAAAGATTTCACCAAGAAGGGCTAAGAAGCCATAATTCATGATCCCTGTTACGGATGGTGCCTCTTTCTCCTGTGTGTTACACCTGATCTCTCTCTCCTGTTTGAGGTAGTTTGGAAGTATAAATAGTTTTGGTACATAAGAAGAAGCTTAACCATTTGCCTCAGCACTTTTTAAAAGAATCATAAAACTTTGTAGAGAAGAAAAGTCAATGCTTAGCATTTAAAGTTTCCTTTCCTAATTAGTATTAAAGTTCCATTTTTGAAGCAGTCTCATGTTGCTTTAAAAGGAGCACTGTGTCACCACTTTGTATAATCTTTACTAGGTTTAATTAGTTCCTGGCCAGAGCAGAGATAAATTTACTAAAAAACAATTACTCCAAATTTAATTTACCATAAAAACCAAGCAGCTGAATACAACACACTGGCAATTTCCTACGTACAGCTTCTCTCCTGCCAGCGACATATTGTATATAGGATTTAATTCAATGTGAAACAGACCCTGCGGTAATCAGGCCTCTGTGCTTTAAACTGCTTTCTTGTTTTGATGTTTTTGCCCTTGCATTTCAAATATTAATCATCAGTGGTTTATAAAATAAACATGGAAGAGGAAAGAGGGCAACTCATCTTCCTGAACCAGATCCAGAGTGGAAAAGGGAGGAAGAAATGGGTCAGCCAGCACTCATTTTATACTTGTGTTTCCCACTGTTGTTTTAATTAGTGGCATTGAATCATTCTGAGTTTACCACATTTCTTCTGTGACATGATTGGCTTATATTGTTATGACCAAAGTCATTATCACCTCCCTTAATTTTTTCTTTTAATTTATCTCTTTAATTACAGAAGATTGCTCTGGCAAATGTGCCACTTCAAGGCATGATGGTTTCATATTCCAGTTTATAAAAACATGCACTTAGGACATGTGGCTGCATTTTTCTTCCACATCATCCACCACTACTTTACTCCAAATGGAGCCCCATAAAAGAAATGATTGCAAAAAGAAATGCATTTGGCTAATGTCACCTGGAGATGATCAGGAATAACAGTTATGAGCATTTGTTTACATTTAGTTTATCTTCATTTGCTGAATAGACTAGAGTTGCTATTTCTCCCATGTGTATAGATGCATATACCAGTTTGAGTTTATATGCATGCAGGGTTTAAAGTGAGGGAAATCAAAGGAATTAGAATAGTTTGGGCAAGAGATTCCTCATCCATCTCTATAGAATTAGCTGGACCACCTTCATCCTGCTTTCTTCAGCAGCAACTGAGAAAAAAATTCTATACTAGTCCCTTTCACGTACTATTATCCACCTGAATTGGGCTGGCTATTTGCTTTTTGCAGTATGGTCTTGCACTATCCTGTATTGGCATGCGTTGTCCATGCCTGGAATGGATCATCTCACATGGTACATCTCTGTACCATGCACAGAATAATAATAAGGAATATTGGAAAGATAGAGCTATGAACACACAGTGAAGGAGTTTTAATCATACTCAGTAGGTAATAGGGAATCACAGAATATTTTTGAGGAGAAGAATGACAAGACTCATGAGTGAGAAAAATTCTGGTAGTGGCATAAATTATTAATTGTAGTAAGGAGAGGGTAGAGGTAATGCTTCTAGGTGGCATAGTGGAAAGAGTGCAGGTCCTAGAGTCAGGAAGGCATCTTCCTGAGTTCAAACCTGGCCTCAGGCACTTATTAGCTGTGTGACCCTGGACAAGTCACTGAACTCTGTTTGCCTCAGTTTCCTTTTATGTAAAATGAGATGGAAAAGGAAATGGGAAACCACTCCAGTATCTTTGCCAAGAAAACCCAAAATGGGGTTGCAAAGAATCAGACACAACTAAAAAATGACTGAACAACAGCAGCAACAAAGAGGTAATAAAGATCATAGATTATAGAATTAGAGCTGGAAGGGACCTCGGATCTTGGAGTCAACTGAGTACAACCTCCTCATTTTATGGATGAGGAAATTGATTGCATGAGAATTTAAATGATTTGCCACGCAATTAGTAAGTATCTGAAGCAGGATTTGAATCCAGATCTTCCTTATTCCAAAACCATTACTCTATCCATTCTACCACTCATCAGTTAACAACAAGGCAGCTCCTAAGTCATCCAGGTGGGTGGTGATGAGAGTCTATACTAAGAGGGTAACAGTGAGAGTAAGGGCACAATGAGATAAAATTTGTAAAGTACTTAGCACAGTGCATGCACTTGGCACCTGGCACTTGACCTGGTGCCTAACTAAATTCTTGCTTATTATTTATTTAGACCCAAGAATTATTTCTGAATGGAATTGAGGGGACTTGATAGCTGATTGGATGTGAAATATGGAGAGAGAACTCCCTTACAAAAATAAGAGGTAAGGTGAAAAGTGATACAACAGACAGTGAAATCTGAGCAAAAAATAGTTTTAGGGGAAAATATTATGAGCTTCATTTTGGACATGATGAATTTAAAATAGAGGATATCCTGGGAGACAATTGTTTTTGGAGTGTGGGAATTACATGTTCTGAATTCAGAAACGAGTTCAGGATAAGGGACACTGAGTTGGGAGATGTGTATGAGAGTAGTAATTGAAACCAACATTTTGGACAAGATTGCCCAAGGAAAACGTATGGAGAGAAAAAGAGAAGAAAGTTAAGGGCAGACAGGAGGAGAAGAATATCCTCTCCCTCTTCTATCTAACGATGTTTTGAATATTTGAAGACAAGTATCATGTCCTCCCTAAGTGTTCCTTTTCCAGTTTGAACTTCTAAATTCCCTACACCTTTCTTTATATGATCTAGTTTGC
The DNA here is from genome assembly GCF_003287225.1 of Phascolarctos cinereus. Lineage (NCBI taxonomy): Eukaryota > Metazoa > Chordata > Mammalia > Diprotodontia > Phascolarctidae > Phascolarctos > Phascolarctos cinereus. Next base: position 99,807,732 of record NW_027556402.1, on the reverse strand, counting down.
AGACACTTTGGCAGCCTTATCATATTCCTGAGCTGAATATCCTGTAGTTTGTCAATGACCCTTGTAAAGTGTGTTACCACAAACTTAGCTGAATTCTCCAGGTACAATCTAGTGAGCATCAGTTACTATTGTCACTTTTATTATTTTGGCTCAGCCTCCCCAGAAGCAATGAATATTTCTTCACTTATTTAGGTATTCCTTTATTACCAGGATGTTTGCTTTGTAGTTGTATTCATATAGTTCCTATATCATATATGTATATATTAGTATGTAGACTCCAAAGTGTTTTAAACATTAAGAAGTTATTTTAAATGCAATTCTTCTTTCCATCTCTTCCTGTTGGTAATATGCAGCAATACTGGTGATTTATGTGGTTTTATTTCATATCCTAAAAATCTGTTGAATTTATTGTGACAATATTTTAAGTTAACACTGTAAGATTCTTTAAAGTAAGCTATAATATAATCTACAAAAACAATATTTTTTCTATTCCTATGCTTATTATCTCAATTTATTTTTCTCATATTATTGCTATAGCTAGTAATTCTACCAAAATATTAAAGAGTAGAGGTGACAACAGACATCTTTGTTTTACCTTTGATCCTATTGAAAAGAACACTGAGTTATTCTCATTACATACTGCTTATACTCAACATACATATGCCCATTTATTCCTATGTTTTTAGTGTTTTCTTCTTAACATATATAGATATTTTATTTAAAAAAACCTTTCTTTAATCTTCTCATGTAAATATATACTTATTGCTATTCTTATTAATATGATCAATTGTATTGATAATTTTCCTCATCTTGAACCAATCCTACATTCCTGGTATAAATTGAACTTGATAATAACATAGAATCTTTGTAATATGTTGCTATGGACTATTTGTTATTATTTTATTTAAAATTTTCATCAATATTTATTGATATTAGTCAATATTATAATATTAGTCTGTAGTTCTTTTTCTCTGACTTTCCCCGGCTTAGGTATCAAGAATATATTTGTGTCATGGAAGGAAATTCATAGGATCTTATTTTCCCCTTAGTTATTCAACAATTTGTGTAATCTTGGAATTATTTTTTTGAATATTTGATAGAATCCAATGATGAAACCATCTAGTTCCAAAGATTTTGTAGTTGTTTTTGTTGTTTCCTTTTGGGAGTCCCTTTGTTCAATTTCAGGCAAGTTAGTTTGTAATGGATAGAATGCTCTATATAGAGCTCTTTCTCTGTATTAGCTATACCCTTTCTTATTGCAATTGGCAAATTTGATAAGCATGTTTTCTGCATCTTCTTTCATGTCATCAATACAGTTGCTAAACAGAGCAAAAGTCAAGGTTCTTCAGTACATTTTTACAGATTCCCGTCAAGTTCCATATCAATATTAAATATTACTTTTTAGGAACAGCTCAGTGGCATAGTGGATAGAGTGTTTTATTAGAAGTCAGTAAGCTCTACGGTTGAATCCTGCCTAAATTACTTACAAGCTATGTCATCCTGAGCAAGTCCTTTTATTTCTCTTAACCTCAGCTCCCCTTCTGATAAAAATAGGGTTAAAAATAGCACCTGCCCCAGTGTTGTTGTGAAGATCCAATGAGATAATATATGTAAAGTATTTTGCAGACCTTAAGATGTTATATGAATGCTAAATATCATCATTACTGTGGACACAGTCACTCAGTGAGCTATGGATATTCTTAATAATAGCATAATATAGCCTATATTTCTCCATTTTGCCCATGTGAATATTACAAAACAATATATCAAATGCCTTGCTGAAATCAAGATAAATTATGTATACCATCTTCATTTCATCTAGCAATTTCATAGATCAAAGAAGAAATGAATTTAACTTGGCATGACTTTTCATTAGTGAACCTATGCCAGATACTAGGGACCATCAAATTTTCTTCTCAGTGCTCTGGCATGACATTTAGTTTAGTGTTATAAAATTTTGGAGATCAATATTTAGTAATCTCATCTGGAATTTCCAGAATGCAGTTTTACCCTTTCTTGAAAACCGGAAAATATACTTATATCTAATCTTTTGATATTTCCCTCATTCTTCAAGACTATTCAGAAATGAATGCTTATGGTTCTGTGATCTCATTGTTACTGAAACTGCACAATTTTCTTCTAACTATATGATGGCCACAGTTTTATAGAATTTCAGAGTTGAAAGGGATTTTCTTGCCTTTCTTGTCCATGTCTGTAAAAAGGAACCCTTCCATAGCATAATTCCACTCTGAAGGTAATAGGGAACCATAATCCAGCACTACTTTCTATTTAAGAATTATCTTACATTATTCCCCTTTATCCGGTCTCTACTCCAGTCAAATTTAAAACATACTCAATATTCAACTTTTGCTTGAACACCTCTTAACAGAGAATGCTTTGCTTCCTGGGGCAGCCCATTTTACCTTTTTATAGCTCTATTTTTATAGCTCTATTATAGCTCTAAGGATTCTCCTTACAGTAAGTCTAAGTTTGACTGTTTTGCAACTTCCATTCATTGCTCCTATCTGTGTACCCTTCCCTATCAATTAGTAATGAGGCTGCAACAGCCCAAATTATTTGGGAGCCAGTGCATGAAATAAACCTAAATTTTGCCCTAGAGATATTTAATAGGAACCAACAAGCAAATGGACTACTATCAGAGCACAATTACATGTACAGTAAAAAAAAATAAAGTCTATCAAAATGGCTAAATTAGAATGGAATCCTTAAGAATAATGCTAAAATATGTTGTAAGCATTTCTGAAAGAAAGTAGCATTTGATACTTCTAAGCCTAGTTAAAATGGCCTTAAAATAAGACCATGTAGACTTCTCGGTTCCGAACATAGTTGGGGAAAAAGGAAATATAAGAGGAAAAAAGATGTTTTAAATATAAGAAAAATATTAAACATTTTGATCTGTTGTTTCTAAAATCTATTTTTCTACTGGAAGTGCAACTTTCTTTTCATTGTTATCCACAAAGAAGGTGAGAAGGCATGATGCTCTCTACTCATCCATTTTCAGAAAAGAACAGAGGCAAAACACTGAGAGCACAGCCAAACTTCTTCTGCTCTCTCATTACATAGTTGGAAAGAAAAAGTGAGGGGAAACCTGGACATGCACAGTGTTCCTTAATTCAACTGCATAAAGGTAACAAGGTCAAAAAGAAGAAAGCTCAGAAGACTTGTCCCACCAGCTCCTTCAAGTCCAATCATGTCTTTCTTCTTCATGCTTATCCTTTCCAGGTTTAGACTCCATTCATCTATGTCCTCTTGAGAAATAGAAGTAACACCTTATTTTCTGCTTTCCAACCTCTTCCAGATATGAAAGGCAGTGGATTCTAAAGAAGAAATCAGTTTTGAATCAGAGAGGTTTTTTGCTTGGTCAAAAATAGGAAACTATCTCCTCAATCTTTCAACCTGAAACCATAGCAGACTACTCTTTCCTGAAACATTTTGCTCTATCAGAAATTAAGGGAGAATAACAAGGTATCACACTCATTTCTTTCCAAAGAGCTGGAATTGGATGTCAGCTAATAACATATCTCCTATAATATTGCCAAAGGTGGCCAAGCAGGCAGGATCCTAACAACATCTGGATCTTGAAACATTAGGATATAAATCATCTGGGCTCAAAACTTAGGCTTATTTAATGCGGTCAGGGTGCTCTCTTACTATCACCTTATTTATCTTGGCCTTCAATTCCTTCTTTGAGCAGTTAAATCTACCTCTTCTACTTTGAAGATCATTCTTCTTTATTGGAAAAGATGGAAGCAAAATACCAAGAGAGTATTTATACTAGCTTTCTGTTATATCTTACCACTATAGCATCCTCAACCTCTCTCTCCTCTCTTTCTTGTTTCTCTTTTTGAGCATAACTTTCTGTATAATACCCACTTTTTCTTTTGTTGTACTTTTTGCAAGCTTCAGCTCTTTTCAGGCTTTATTTTTGTTTGTCCCTCTTTTGATATGTCATCATGCTGTTTGAAAATCTTATCTATCCAGAAATCTTGTCATTTAGTCATGTTGATTTCTTTAGATGCTTCCATAGAATTAGAATTAGAATTGTATAATTAGAATTGTTTCTTATTCTGGTCAAAATTTCAAACATTGGGGTTTTCAATTCTACTTGAACCATATTGCCTTTTAGAATTTTTCCCCTGCCTAATTTTTCTTTTAAAGTCTTAAAATGTGTGTGATTCTGGCAGCTTGCTCTTCCTTTGCAACTAGAAACTCTTAGAAATGCTCTCAGTCCACATTTACAAGTTCTCTCTGGTTGCTTAGAATTAATGTCATAATGTCATGAGCAAGAGCTGAGTAATTGTTATACCAGTGCCTAATTAAATAACTATATATTGTTGTAGTAATCTTAGAGAACTGTAGAAACTTTATTATTAAATAATGAAACAAGTAATTTTAGGAAAAATAGTTCAGGGAATGAGAACTCAGTTATTTCAGGAAAAAGATCTGTAAAATAATTTTTTAACCATATTCTGAATTGCTAGGAAATAAAGGACTAAAGATTGACATCAGGACTAAAATCAAAATGAGGAAAGACCTTAAGTTATCTTGGAACCTAGAAACCAGGGTATAACATTGAAGGATCTCCACCCTTGCCTTCTCCATCCCTGTAACATATCTGACATTACACACACACACACACACACACACACACACACACACACAAACATAGACACACACAAATAAATCAAATTTAAAAAAGATTATAGAGAGTTGAAAGAGTAGGGAAGTATACTTGGTAAAGTGAGGTTCTCGGTGGGTGGGGAGGAAAGGGTAAAAATTCAGTCCCAGCAACTACACATAAGGTATTCTGAACAGACAACAACATTGAAAGATTTCAGTACTCCAATGAAAACAGTGGTCAATTGTGGCTTAAGGGGACTGATCATGAAGCATTCCTCCTCTTGTTTGTCAGAGAGATTGGCATACTCGTAGGCAATAAAAAAATGTCTTTTCAGACATGTCCAATATGTTGATTTGTTTCACTGGGTTGGTAACAGTAATAGCCTAACCGTTCTCCCTCCCCACTCCATCCCTGCCTTATTCTTGCTTTTCCTTAAAAGGTATTTAAATAGTTCTTGGGATTTGGTTGGCTCAGGGCACTAAGGCTCAGGCTATAGGTATAACTTTATGATTATAAAGTATAAAACGGGTGGAACATTGGAGTCTAGGGCCTTTTCCCTGATGCTTTAAACCATAGAACTTTAAGAGCATTAATAAGTATAGGAATCTATGCTCAACTAAATCAGTGTTTTATCCTAAATAATAACTTACCCCTGCTCTGGTTAGATGGATTATGTGTCCTATTTTTTTTTTCAGTTTTAGACCTAAACTACCAGGAAACTGCCCTGAGTCAAATCTAGCCTATTACAACTGGATTTATTTGTTACAAAGAGGACTCGAATTGGTGAATCAATGTGTGTATGGTGGGCAAAGTCATTAGGTGACAGAAAGAAAAGAGTACCAATAAAACAATTAAAAAAAATTGGAAAAATTAATATGAACCAATTGAGATCAAATTAAGTAGAATCAAGAAGAATTTACACAACAGTCGTAATAACACAAAGAAATGCAACACCGGAATACATCAGAATTCTGATAAATTTTGACCATTCTTGACATTAGAGAACTAATGGTGAAACATTTCTTTGCTTCCAGCAGAAAAAATGGTGGTCTATAGCCATAAGTTGAGGTATAAATCATTAGAAAGAACCAATGTGTTGGTTTCTTGGACTTAAATGTATTTTTTTTCTTTCAAAAAGGGCTCTACTTGTGGGAAGGAATTTCTAGGAAGGGATAGCATTATTTTTTTACATTTATTTTCTTTATTTTAGTTACATTTTAAGTTCCAAACTCTCTCCCTCCCTCCCTATTCCCCCCCCCCCATTAAGAAGACCACATTTTGACATAGGGGTGTGTGTGTGTGTGTGTGTATGTGTTTATATAAAACTATACAACTATTTATCAGTTCTTTCTCTGGAGGTGGATAGCATCTTCCTTCATAGGTCCTTTGAAGCTGATTTGAATATTTATAATACTCAAATTAGCTTAGTCATTCATAGTTATTCTTTGAACAATATTGCTGTTGATGTATACATTGTTCTCTTGGTTCTACACATTTCACTTTTCATTATTTCATGAAAGTCTTTCCATGGTTTTTTCTAAAATCAACACATTCATCCTTTCTTATGGTAATTCCATCACAATCATATAACACAACATTTTTAGGCATTCCCCAGTTGATAGGCGTCTCCTCGATTTGCAGTTTGTTTTTGCTACCACAAAGAGAGCTGCTACAAATATTTTAGAACATGTAAGTTCTTTTCTTTTTACCCAAATCACCTTGGGAAACAGACCTAATAGTAGCAATGCTGGGTCAAAGGGCAGAGAAAGAATTGAGAAAAGGAAGAGAAGAGGGACCAGATCAGAATTTTTGGATTCAACCATGGTTCAGAGATGGAACATAGATGATGATGCAGTAAAAGAGACTGAGAAGGAATAGCCAGAAAGTTAGAAGAAGTAAGAGGAAGCAATATAATGAAACCCTATCAAAAAAAGAGGTTATTCAGAAGGAGTGGTCAGTAAGTTATTTAGTAGGGTTGAAAGGTGTGGAAAGGACAAGAAGGATGAAGATTGAGCAAAGACCATTGGACTTGTCACCAAAAATATTATCTATAACTTTGGAGAGAGCAGTTTCAATTAATTGATGATGTCTGAAACCAGATTATGAGGTAGGGGGACTAGTTTAGATTATAAATTCTTTTGCTAAATGATATGAAGAAGGATGTTGAGATTAGGCAACTTGAGGAAAAAGTTCAGGGAAGATTTCTATGGAGGCTTGCAATCTCACAGTGCTCAATGAACCTTTTCACTCTCCTCCTATAGTGACTAGTCATTTCTTTATTCTCTTTACTTACCCCAACCTTTGTTCTCTTTATGGAAGAAAATTACATACTTTACATCATAGGTACAAATCTGCTGGAACAGTTTTTAGTAATTTATTATTATTCTAAATCTAAGCACTTCTCTGCTTAAAGAAATGTCCAAACTGGCAAAGACCCCTCATATTCTTGAATATCTCTAATCATGTCATTTTGAAATTACAATTTATAGGATACTTGAACAAGGGAAGACTGAGCAAATATCTAGAGTTTAGGTAACAGTTCAGTTAACAGTTTGCTTCATCAATCAGACCAACAGTCACAACTTTTATCATAATCTGAGAGAATAATTTTGCCTAAAACAATTCAAATTTTCTTTTCAGGAATTTCCTTTCTAGGTGGAGAAAAAGTTATTCCAAGGCTTATTTTATTAACTAAAGTAATCAGACTTTCTGATAATTAATGTAATCCTATTAGGGCACTGGGAAAGTCAATGGTCTTAATTAGCTATGAGTTATTTCCTCCTCCAACTCTGGTTACCATCTTAATACATTTTATGGAAACTTAGCTCTCATTTTTTCACTTTTACACACTCCTAAAAGTAACATTAAACTAGGATCATTTAAAAAATATTTCTAAAATACGGAACAAGGGTGTATTTGTTTTCACATTTCTTCTTCTCACCTCATCCTTCTGTTCCTAACTCCAATATTACTCTATTCTCCACTTTTACTTCTTGTAACACTTCCTAAGAAATATCAATGAATTAGCAAAAAAATAAATCAAGATAAAGATAGCATTCAAAAATATATTTTGGTTTTTTTTATATCACATTTTTCAATTTATCCCTGCCCATGTTTTTCTGCAGAAAGCCATTCCTTATGATAAATAGTGAAAAAGAAGTAGGAGGGGGAGGGGGAATTCAGCAGAACTGAAAAACATATTTAAAAAAAAGCATGATATTATATTCAATATTCCACATCCATAGTGTTCCACAGTTACAAAACAACTGAGGGAGGTTCTTCCTCATATCTCTTCTCTGTGGCTAAACTTGGCCATTCTAATTTTTAAGCACTCAATTTGGATTGTTTTGTTATTCTTTAGATTGCATTGTCATAGTCATTGCATTGTCGTTTTCCTCGTCCCAATTGCTTTGCTTTGCGTCAGTTCACATGTCTTCTCATGCTTCTCTGTATTCGTATTCATTTGTTCCTGCACCACACTAATATTCTCTTCAATTCAAGTACTACAACTCATTTAGCCATTCCCCAATCAATGGATATCGACTTTGTTTCCAGTCCTTTTTTTTACTAGTACAAAAAGTGCTGCTATAAATATATTGGTATATGTAGCTTTTCTGAAAAAATACATGGTATGCTGTTATAGAAGTTTAGAGCTGAATAGGACTTTGGAAATAATTTTTATCTTGGTAAGGCAGGCAGTGAAAGTTTAAATGAGTGATTCAAGGTTCCAGAGCTTAGGAGAGCCAATGGAATTTTGTTTTTCTGGTACCTACATAAGTCAGGGCTTTCCCACTGTGTTATATGTCTTTTTAAAAATTTTATGCCCTCAAAACTTGCAGCTAAAAAGGATTTTTAAAATCAGTGGGTTTTGTAAAAAAAAAAGTCAAATATGTGCCAATTTACAAAGAAAATCATTAATCAGTTGCCTTTTTAATTTTTAATTACATTTTGGTTAAGACAGCATTAGAATCACATTAGCTTGAGAAAGTTGGACTTTCTATACATGTGTTCTGTTACGCTATTTTAAAAATATGTATCTAAAGCAATTATATTGTTTTAGTTTGTAAGCCCTTCAAATAAATAAAAGAAGAAAGATCAAGAAGAGGACTTTTAGATCCTTTTAGATTCATTAGACTATGTCTAGATATCAACAATTAATTTGACATCACTCTTACATTAATCCATGCATGACTTGAGGTGCATAGAGAGTGAGATCAAACAAATTCTAGTTTCTTTTGAAGAGCTTAAATCTCTTTTCACCTCTTTGAAGTCAGTGAAAACACCTTCTACAGATATTTCTGTTCCTCTAGCCTTGACCTATCTCCATTCTTTTTTACTCTTTTATCTTTCTTCCTTTTCCGCAGACCTATGAGATCATCAGTAAGGTCTGCTCCATGGCCTTCTTTGCTCTCTCTACTTTTCTCAGATGTGGCAGAAAACATTATCTTGAGTATTCTGGGTTCGGAAATAGCTGTGCTGCCCATGTTATATGCTACTGACAGGCAGCATCATGGGAGCTGATCCTCTTAGTGTAGGGAAGTTAATATAGATGAAGGTAAACAAGTTTGACCCAATATATAATCCCTCTTGGGTAGGTGTAGGAAGCTAAGTTATTCAGGGGTTGTTGAGCATGAAGTGAGTAGGAAAGAAAACTATTCCACTCTCACCCCTCAATCTGTTTTTCAAAACATTTCAAGATGAGATCACATGAAAGAAAACAGAATCTTATGCCAAGAGCATGCTGTAAATAAAACATAATACCTACTGGATGATATTTTTAGTCTATTCTATTCATTGTGGACTAGGAGTTTGAGAGGAATAAAAAAAATCATCTACCTAAGTTTTTAAATGTACACAATTTATTCTTTCAATTTCTGAGAATTCTGTTATGCATGATATTGAACTTGCAAGTGTGTTAGTAATCTCTGAGACCTCCTGCCTAATCAACCATCTTATTGGTTGAAAATATCATCTTCAAGCAATTCAACAAGAATCATTGAGTGTTTCCACATTGGGGCAAAATCTCATGGAGTCTGGCCTCAGCAATCTGAACTTCTTTGCCTACTTACCATGCCCTTACCCTGCCACCTCTCAATGGAAATGGGTGATAGGAAGTAAGCACTGGTGATATGTGCCAGTCCTTCCTGCACCAAGCCTTTCCCAAGCAATAACTGAGTCAGTTCTAAGAATGGTCCCAAATAGCCCAAGAGATATTTATGTATCCAAGACTTGTCCTTTAATAGAAGTAGATCATGTTTCATGAAGGAGTAGAAAATTAAGGGGTTGTCAAAGATTTTTGAATCTTTTATTTCTGAAAAATACTTCTAAACAACCTTATGTTAATTTACTTCACTGAATTTTCTTTTGGGGGTTCACTTTTTATATTTTGGGTTTTAGTTCTAGCTTCCTTAAAAAAACTATTGTACAACGAAATGTTATGAATGAATATGAGATACTTTTTATCATTTTTATTTTGAAATTATATTTGATCCTTAAAAAATTAAAATCTACTTTCTTCTCTCCAGCTCCATTGAGAGAAGTGGGAGTGAGGCCATAACTAACCATATCCAAAAAATACCTCTTTCTGTACCTTGCATCCATCACCTCTGTGATAGGATGTGGGTAGTATGCTTCCTCACAAACCATCTGGAATTATGATTGATCATTATGTTGGTCAGAATTCTGAAGTCCCTCCAAGCCATTTGTCTTTAAAATGCTATTCTTATTGTGCAAATTGCTCTCCTTATTCTACTCATTTCACTCTGCTTGAATTCACACACAACTTCCCAGATTTCTCTGAAATCACGTCTTTTATCACGTCTTATGTTGCAATATTCTATTGTACTCTTGCACTATGATTTGTTTAACCATTCCCCAATTTGTGGGCATCATTTTAGTTTCTGTTCATCTTCATTCTCAAAAGAGATTTATGGATTCAACAACTCATAAAAGATGGTTTTACTTCTCTCCTTTAAAATGGCTGCTTTTTAGATTAAAAATATTGTATTACTACATTTTCATTTGGATATATTATTCATCCCCCTATGTGACACATTGTTCACTGCCCTCTTTCCCTCTCCTCTTTAATACTTCCCACAAAAAAACCCTATCTGATCATAGAGTGTTAGATCTAGGAAGAAGTTTAGAGGTCATCTAGTTCTACCTGTTGATTTTATAAGGACAAAACTATAACCCAATGAGGTGAAGTGATTGACTCCAGGCCACATAGAAAGACCAGGATTTGAATTTAAGTCTTTTAATTCCAAGTCCTATGTTCTTTCCTTTGCACCACACCACCTCTCTAGTGACTAATGGTATTTGTGACTTTCCAACATTATAGCTTTCCATGTTTTAGGATCAAATATAACATCAACTCCCTGTGCTCTCCACACACACAGCCTCCAGCCTGCTTCTCCAAATCATATTTCCATTGTTTGAGAGTCTCTAGAAGGGAACTGGTTACTTTCCCCCTCAGGATTACAGGGGTAAGCTAGAGGGGTTATAGCCTCCAAGACTATCACTTACAAGCCCTTGTCTGGCTTAATCCAGTTTATATCAATATCAGCTAACTCCAAAATCAATTAGGTAGTTGATTTTCCATTAGCTTTTACAAATGAATATTTGCTGAAAAGGCAGAGGAAAGCCAGAGGTTACAAAAACATACCCCTTCCCCAAATTAGAGTCATACTCACTTCTGCTTACATTTAATCCCTGAAGAAAGTAGACCCAAACTTAAAGCAAAAATTAATATGACACCCCTGCAGAGAACACATATGACCAAGGGGTTCATAGTAACTCCATAAATTTTGCTTCTGTGTATGGTATTGCTAATGGATGAGCTAGATTAATTAGGTCCTTATAAAATTTGGTGCCTTTGTTGATGGGGTCAGTCTCCTCCGGGGGGGGTAGAGTAACTGGGGTCTTTATTTGCTTCTCACTACATTCGGTTGTTATTGCCATCAGCTCTAGGAATCTGGTTGCTGTTAGGGATGATGACATTTAGATTAGTGTTTTACTTCCCTTTTTCAGGCATAGCCCCTTGCTGAGGGAAATCAATAATTATTTAGGCAAATATATAAGTAAATATTATTATGTGTATAAGTAAGTAGCTCGTGTATATTTAAGAACATGAGGATTTTGACCCTCACTAACATTAATATAATAATAAATGGCCTAGATAGCTGGATTACATCAAGTTGAAGAAGTGACTCTTTTTGACCAATGTATTATGACATATGATGCCACACAAGAATTGTCTTTTTATTGGCTGAAAGAAGCAGACACACCTCTGGGCCTGTGTATGATGCAGAAAATCAGTGCTCAAATGCAGTGGTGGTCTCCTGCCATAGAACTGCTGTGTATAATTTCTCTTCTCCTCACCCCTATGGATTGGGTAATAATCCCTAGAACTCCAAAAGGATGCGGGATCTGAAAAGCTCCATTAAAACAGTGGGGGTGTCCTGAAGCAGCAGTGGCTGAAGACAATGTCTCCATGGAAGCTCAGAGACACATTAAGGACAGACCAGACACATAGAGAAAGGACAATATCAGGACTCTATAAGAGCGCTGACCCTTACAGCCCATCAAAAGAACTTCACCTAAAGGGGCTTCAGCAGAACTCCATGAGAGGAGTAACCAGTAACCAGAAGCTGTGAATTTCCTCTTTGGCAATATCTGCTATTTGAGCCCACTGTCTCTAGGGTCCTTGTGTGTACAAGAGGAGGAAAAGTATGCTTCCAGTTTGGGGAGATATTCCTGTAACCACTTCTCTTGCTATGTTCTGTGAAGTAACAAGGCATCTTGAGGGAGAAAAGGGAGGCAGCTGAGGCCAGGAAAGTCAAACCACTACCACCACTTCCCCTCAGACCCACCAGATCACTGGTCCCACTTCCAGTACTTCTTCCCACTTTCTCACCCTATCATCAGCATCCTTAATGGAGATGAGACCCAGAAAGTATCAAATGCTGAAGACCCTACCTTCCCAGTAGTCACTGCTACTGATCATTTGAAAAAGAAAACTCTCATTAGCAAAATACTTGCATTGTCAAATTGTTCAATATCAGAACAGGTAAGAGTCATATGAGTGGAAATTACATCAAAGATGAATACTTATATGGACCATAGGATCATCCCATCTTACTTAGACCTGAAACTTATGTGTATTTTCTATCCCTGTTAGAATGTGAGCTTCTTAAAAGCAAGAATTATGTTCTTTTTCTATTTGTATGCCCACTACTTAGCACTCACAGGAAACAATTGAGAATTTTTTCACTAATTCATTTTCATTCTTTAACTGTGTAGAGCATGATATTTTCTCATACCAGCACCTCAGTGATAAAATGCTTGTTTGTTTTTTCTGTTTTTGTTTTTTTTGGTTAGTTGTGTTAACTGGAGTATGTAACAGAGCATGTATTCATGTTTACATACATGAGTGTATATCCATGTTATTTCTATTGTTATTTTTCAAAATGCATACCACCAAAATGTGCACTAGAAAGCCCAATGAATGTTAAGTCAGTGATTTGAAACCAAGGGTCACATAAAAGAAAAATTTTGTTACTTGACTTCTTGGAGAGAAAAAATAAGATGAGCTTGAAAAAAGCCATTTCATGAGTTTCAACTAATTACTTCCTTTCCTCTTTTCCCAAAATCAGGCCAATTTCATTTTCATGCTTAAAATCTATATAAAACCAGCTACTTTACCTTTCTCATGTGTTAATTCTCTTCCATCCTTAGCTTTTAGATGATTATAGGCTACACCCAGCTCATTGTAAGTTTGGGTTGCATAGGGTAGCAGAAAGAACATTGGAATAGGAGTCTAAGGTCCTGGATTTGAATCCTATCTCCGCTAATCTTCTGTGTATCTTTGCACAAGTCATTGAACCTCCTTGGGCCTGTTTCTTCACCTACAAAATGGGATTATACTAGATCTTCCAGCTCAAAATCTCTGATTCAAGAAATTGATGCTGCTGATATAGGCTTGAGATACTTCAGAGTTTTATTCTGGGTTTAGGACATAGGGGCTATCTCAAGTTAATAGCCATCTCCATGAATCTGTAATCTTTCTCCAATAGAACCCACATTGCTGAGGAGCAACTAATATTGATTGATTGTTTTCCTTCATTCTTGTAGAGGACTAAATTGACATCATTATCTTGGGGTCAAGGTAAATTGTGTCCAACTATGACTGATTGGAAGGCTCTACCACAGGTTGAGCACAAATAGTCCATATGAACTTTTGAAGTGGAGCTGTCTCTAAATTTGCACATTCCAAGTTTCTTTTGAGTTACTGCAATTTTGCTTTGCATAGAGCATAGTGCTTCCTTTGATGCAGGAACTCCATGCTGGGCAGTTCTGTGTCAGTATCTCCCATGTCTCACAATCAATTCCAAAGTCCTTTAGAGAGACCTAGAGAGTGTCCTCATATTGTTTCTTCTGATCTCTGTGTAAGCACTTGCCTTGTGTGAATTCTCTGCAAAATAATCTTTTAGGCAGATGTACATTTGTCATTGGAACAACTTGGGCAGCCTACTGGAGTTGCACTCTGTAATAGAGTTTGAATGCTTGGCAGTTCAACCCCAAGAAAGAACCTCAGTGTCAGCACCTTATCATGCCAGGAGATCTTCAAATCTTCTTAAGACAATTCCAATGGAAGTGGTTCAATTTTCTGGCATGGCACTGGTATACTGATGAGGTTTCACAGGTATACAACAATGAGGTTAGCACAACAGCTCTGTAGACCTTCAGTATGTTAGGCAGTCTAATATCTCCTCTCCCCAACACTTTCCTCCCAAACACTAAGGTAGCTCTAGAAATCAATCTCATCGTCTATATGTCTAATCCTGGAAAGTATACTGCCAAGGTAAGTGAACTTACCCACAGCATTTAAAATTTTTCCATTTGCTGTAACCAATAGTTTCACATGTGGATGGGTGATGCTGACTAGTGGATGGACCTCTGTTCTTCTCCTGGCACTTGGAGATATTGGGAAGCAAATACCATATTGGCCACTCCTCAGCCCTTTCTGAAGCCACACTGGCTGTTGGGTAGATGGCCATTTTCCAGGTAAAGGATGAGTCTATTAAAGAGGACTCTGGTAAGAATCTTGCCAGCAATGACTACAAGAGAAACCTCTGATGATTGTCACATGACAACTTATTTTCTTTTCTTTATAGAAATGGACTATGGAGGCATCCTTGATATACTGGGGGATAACCTCCTCTTGCCTTATAACCTGTAAGATTTCAGTTAGCTTTCATATGAGCGGCGGATGCCCTACCTTGTAAATCTCAGCTGGAATAGAATCTCCACCAGTTACTTTGCCTTGGGAAAGGAGCCTAAGGACATTCAAAACCTCTTCTTCAGTGGAAGTTTGGCCAAGAAGGATTGTCTTAAATCTGAGGTATATGATCAATGGCTTCAGCATCGATTGATGATAGTCTGTTGAGAAAACTAGGGAAGTGTTCAGCTCTTCTCTCCAGGATCACGTCCTTATCGCTGTAAATCGATGTTGCCCCATAAGCATTGAATAGTTGAGATGCACCATAGGCCCATAAATAGCCTTCAGGACATTACAAAAGTGTTTTGGATTGTTACTATGAGTATAAAACTGAATTTCATCTGCCTTCTAACTGATCCAAGAATGCTGCATCTCTCTAAGCTTCACTTGTGCTTTACATTTGGCGGAACAAAAAGCTGCCTTCTTACAGCCCGATGAACTAGCCTGCTGGTAAACTCAGTGGAATTCTCATTTTTTGTTTATCAGATTCTGAATTCCCCCATTATTTTCATCAAGTTAATCTTGATATTTGTGAGTGTTCTGGCTCAGATGAGTAAATGCAATGCTGCATACCAAATCTCTGAAAACTGCCTACTCCTTGCTAACTATGTTATCTCAGCTTTCCCTCCAAGTTAACAACAAACTGTTCATGCTGGGAGATGAGCTCTAATCTATAGACATTAAGTCTTCTGGTAGTCATCTTGCCTTGGGGCCACCACTTTTGTTGAATGCAAATGTTTAGCTTGAAGAGGGTAAGTTCACCAGCTGTCCAGCACTATAGCCACCACACATTGCATTAGCTATTCTCACATCTTGTCTGGCTCTTCTCCTTACACTGACAGTACATTAAATGCCAATGTTTTTTGTGAGGGTGCATCCATGAAGTTTAATTGCATTCAGATAAATGGAAGACAGTATTGGTGATGAGAAGGTCATGAGATGAACGCTGTTAGTAGTAAGCGACTGTTGCTATTGCTATTGACGACTCCATTCCTCCTAAGGACTCCCTGCCATGTCTGATAGTCTTTGCCTACTCTGATGTTAAAGTCACCCAGAATTACAAGCTTACAATTACAAGTCCTCTTTTGTTACATTGATGATGAAGGTCTCCAGGTCTTCATAAAATTTTTACTCAGCTCACAAGGGTTCATCATGGTGAGATCATACACACTGGTGATAATAGTGTGGCACTTTCCTGAAAGTGACAACGGCATTTTCCTGAACCTGTCATTCACTCCTTTGGGAGGCATAAAGCTTGTTCACTAGATTAGTTTTGATTGCAAAACGAATGCCAGATTCACTATGCTCCTCATAACTGTGGCCATGTCAGAAAATTGTGTATCCAGCTCCAATTTCAGTAAGCTGGCCTTCATTGGTAAGTCTTGTTTCACTCAGGGGTGCTATTTGGATGCAATATCTATTGAGATCTCTCATAACAAGAGCTGCTGGTCTTTCAGGTCTACTGAATTTCCAAGTTTTCCATGAGTATACACGTATGCCACCAGTGAGTGGAATTATCTGTGCCAAAGTTTTTGTACTTTTTCTCCGTGTGTATTTTGACAGCAGGATGGGATCCTTGCCTGCTGTGATAAACAGGCCAGGGTTGAGTAAAGCAGACAATTTTTAGGTTACCTTTGCTAGCCCCTTCCTCATGCCCGGAGGTGAGCAGCAGGGTCCTTAAAAAGGCTACTCAGACACCCAGGGGGCTGCTGAATCCTACTGCTCCTTCAGTCCAGTGAGAATACAACCCCATGGCCTGGGCTGCTTATGTTCAGGATTGTGACTATAGCTCCCAGTGCATCTGCACCTCCTGCTTTGTCACTTGCCTGTTGCCACAGGACTTTGAGGGAAGTAAAAATGATAAAATGGTATGGATGATGTCTTTTGAGTCATGCATAAGTTGGATTTAAGTGAGGCAGAGTTGCAAGAAGTAGTTGGCTTCACTCTCTTCCAGAGCCATTGGAGCCCAGTGGCAAGCCAAAAGTGAAGATGGCTCTGGTTGGCATCTTTGGTGTCTGACCAAGCTCTAAGTGATCCACAGTGCCTACTTCCACCACCTTCATGGTCTGTTGAAACAAAATGTTCACATCCATTTATTTCACTGGAGAAGTCTTTACATGCTTGGAAGTAGACACCACCCTAACTCACTGATGGGTTTGAGGCCCCTCGGTTACCCTCAACCTGGTTTAGCCCATCTGCTGAGGTGTGGCCACTGTGCACACTACAGCTTCTTGGAACCACAGGTGAGAACTGAGTGTCAGGTGGATACCAAAGGTGGATGAGCAGCCCTCAAAAAAACTCAGCAGTACTAGTTTTCTCTGACACCCATACACACACCCCAACTAATATTAATCTATTTTCTAATCAATATTAGACAGGTATGGAGAGAAATCTATGGTTCTATTAAAATTCTTTCTCCAGCATGTTCCTATTAGACTCATTGATTATCTCCTGAGGATCACCATTTGGTGTCATGTAGAATATATTTTTCTTAACCAAAATTTTTAATCACAGAAGACTTTTAAAAAATCGTATTTCTATCCCCAGTACATATTAAGTTCTTAACAAATTCTTGTTTTGACTTGACTTGGATAAAGTTATCTCTAGGAATCTTGTCTTTGAGAGTAGCCTCTTAGACTGGTATAGATTTCATCTCTTCCTTCAAAATTGTCTTTTTCTTCTTTTCTGCCACATATGTATTATTGCATTCCAAATCCACCATTTTTTCAGTGCTACCTTTGGGAATTTTTCACACTGTACTATTTCCTTGTAATTCTCTTGTAATTGTATTATCTTATAGTTGCCTGTTCTCTTGTTTGCTCAATTAATTTTATTTTGAGAGCTCTAATTTCTGATCTAAAATCTGCCCTCTGAAGCTTCTTAATGTTGTTCCATTTTCTCTGTGTAGTTCACAGAGTATATTTCTTCCTCGATAATTTTTGGGCCATTCCCTCTATAAGATAGTATTTATTAAATTCATCATGGCATTTTTGAATTCTTATTGTTCTTTAGTTATGAGAATTATTGTTCATTTATTCTTTTGAGAGCTAGTTTCACATACTTCTTCCTGTCTTTCTTATATGCCCAGTAGTTTAATTCAAGACTCCCTTCTCACCCTTTATTAAACTCTTCCCTTCTCCCTCCCCTCCTCTCATTACATCTGAATAGAACTTCAGAAAAATTGGATGCTAGATCTCTGGAAATTACTGAAAGAGAATCGAGCAGGATTTGCATGCTTTTCAGCTATGCATGACACTTTAAAAAATGACCAGACATTAGCAAGACCAGATCTTACTAAAATACAGAAAAGCATAAATACTAAACACATGATTTACTGGCTGTAATAAAATAAAAATATATTCAATTAAGGATCCTTAAAAAAGATTTAAAAAGTGATTGAATAGTAACCAACATATTTCTAAAGAACTGGTGGGTCAAATCACCAATTGTAGAAACAACAAAAAATTTCGTCAAAGAAAATTACAAAAATGAGACAATCTGATAAACTTTTGCATTCAGCTAAAGAAGGTCTGAAAAATTATCCCTCTAAACACTTTCATCAATAAAAGGGAAATAAATCAATTAATTTAACATGCAATTAAAAATAAATCAAAATTCTCCAACTAAATAATAAGTAGAATTTATGAAAATTAAAGAAGAGATTAATAAAAGTGAAACATATTTCATTTGTAAGTAAAGCTTAGAAACTGGGCATTAAAAAAGATGTAAAATATTTTGCTAATTTTTCACATCAATAATGAAAAGGGGAATGTGAAAAAAATGGCAAAAAGCTAAAGGAAATTGGAAATTATTTTGGCAAATTATATACTAATGATGTTAGAGGAAGTAAAATGAATACTTACAAAACTATAAAATATCCAGATTACCAAAAGAAGAAATAAAATGTTTAAGTAGCCTAGTGTTGTAAAAAGAAAGTGAACAAGTCACCAATAAATTCCCAAAGGAAAAAAAAATCTCTAATACTAGGTGGACTCACAAGTGAATTCTATTAAAAATTCAAAGAACAATTAATTCTAATACAACACAAATTGTTTTCAGTAATAATAAAAGAAGGGATCCGCCCAGTCTCTTCCTAAGTTACAAATGGTCTTGATACTTAAACCAAAGAAAGACAAGACAGAGAATGAAAATAATACACCAACACCCTTCATGAGCAATGCTGAGAAATTTTAAACAAAATCTTAACAAGTATACTGCAACAACATATTAACAAAAATGCACATGATGTCCTGATTGCATTTAGAATAGGAATTCAGGGTTTGTTGAACATAATTCATATTAATAACAGTATAAATAATAAAAATATATCAATAGATGATGAAAAGGTTTTTTTAAAAAAAACTCATTTTTATTAAAAAATCTAAAAATCACAGTAATAAATGTATCTTTCCTTAATGTAGAAAATAATATTTATCTAAATACAAGGATAAATATTATATATTTTTTGGATTTTTATTGGATAAGAACTCAAGGGAACAATGGAAAGCATTTTGCTTTCCTCCATCCACCAAAAATAATTAGAGCAGCATCTTAAAACACATACAGCAATAGTTTATAAAAGGGTATGGTAGAGGTAAGGGGAACAGGTGAAAAAAAAAATTCCGTTGAATATCAACCAGAACATTTTCTGCCATCCAGTGTCCTAGAAAATTGTATAGAACAGGGGCAGCTAAGTGGTGCAGTGGATAGAGAACCGGCCCTGGATTCAGGAGGACCTGGGTTCAAATCTGGCCCCAGACATACAACACTCACTAGCTGTGTGACGCTGGGCAAGTCACTTAACCCCAATCACCCTCACCAAAAAAAAAAATTGTGTAGAACATGAGAGTTTGAATGACAATACTCCCACAAACAAGAAGGTCTAACTTCAAATTCCACCTTTGATACACTGGCTGTGAAGAGAGTAATTAGAGTGAATTCCAATTTATTTACTTAATACGTGTAATGAATTTTTGACATTAAGCTTAGGAAATTTTATTTAGAGATTTGTCCACACTGTTTTCCCACATAAGCAAAATAATTGGTATACAAATTTCTTTCAAATTTAAGTAAAAAAAAATAAGAACTCCAACTTATCTTTCATAAAATATTAATAACATTTGTACATAGAATCATAGATTTAACTTAATGAATTGGCTACCCAACTGTTTGAAATCATGTAGATAAGAGGAATTAATACATACCTACATAGATATTTAGGCTATTAAAATATTCATAGACCTTGTCAGAGTAGGCTCTATATTGTTCTCATTTTATAATATGTGAATCAGTACAATATCTTATACAAACAGGAGTATCTACTACCGGACCAACTCATCAATAGGGAATATTTCTTCAACTTGTACCTATCACAACTCCATCTCCAAGACAATGGTAAACACCTTTGGTTATCCTACCTTTCTCTGACACTTGGCATTGTGTCAATTATCAGTGTCTTTGACCAGTTTTCTGTGATTGAATTTATAAAAAAAAAATCTGTACAATCTTAATATAAGAAGCTGCTTTTTTAGAAAATAGCCTTTGGCATCGTACTTTGGTCTACTGAATCAGAGATTTTTTTTTTTTGTAATCAATAAATAGTAAATTTGGGATCTTCTATTCTATGCTCTGCTTTTTTCAATCAGTTTTGTGACCATAAAGATGTGTTTGGCAAAATAAAATCAAGAGTGAAAGCTTATTTATTTTTTCTCTTATTTTCAGATGAGGTACTATTGAAATATAAATAACAAGGAGAATGTCACCAACAATAATGATTAATAATAATAATATCTCAAGGAAGGCTTCCACTATGTTGACTAGGTCATCTCTGGTACTAGGGGAAAAAAAATGGACAAGAATGACAGAGGGGGAGAGGGCATGGATGGGTTGCAGTTTATGCCCTTGAAAGGAGTACATAGATAAATGAAATCACAGAACAATTACAATATTATTTGATATCAAAGTTATAGCATTGGAAGGATACTGGAGTAAATCTAGTCCAACTATTAATAATAATGATAGTTAGCATTTATATACTACTTTAAGTTTTATAAGCACTTTACAAACCTTAACGTTATTTTATCCTCACAACCGCCCTGTGAGTTAGGGACTGTTATCCCCATTTTACAGATGAAGAAACAAAATAGATTAATAGACTTCCTCAAAGTCATATAGCTCGCAAGTATCAGAAGTTGTATTAGAATTCAGATCTTCTTGACTCCAGGTCCAACACTCTATCCACTGAACCACCCGGCTGCCTCTATAACACAATTGTATAGTGTTGTGGACACTAGTTTTGGAGTCAGAGAACCCAGGTTCAAATCCCAAACTCATTCTGACTAATGAAATTAATTACCTCAGCAAGTTGCTTAAACTTGTCTTGCTTCAATGTCCTCACCTGTAAAATAAAAAGGCTGGATTGGATGCCCTCTGAGGTCTTTTCTAGCTTAAGCTTTATAATACTATGAACTCACTCATTTTCCACATGAGGAAACTGTTATACAGTATGAAGTGATTTGCTTATGGTCACAGTTGGAATAAGCAACAAAATTGTGAATAAAAATCGAATGTTTTTTGTTTCTTCTGCTACATAATTAAATAATGATAATTTTATTTTAGACAAAACTATGGCCAAATGAAAAGTCCTAAGAATCTATAAGTTATTGTTACTTGGAAGTCATTTGCTTCATTAGTACTGATGAAAAATGGTGAATTTCCAGGAAATATCTGATTTTCTAAAGTGCCACTTCCTAGTGGTTGTTATAGAAAGAAATATATTGCCACAATTAATCACAAAGAGAGTACTATTGGAGTACAAAGAGTATAGAGATTAATCACTGGTAACATCAGATTTCTCTAGGGTTATGAGTCTTTGCTATAAGCAGATTGGTTTTGAAATCCTGGCATGAGTATGAAACAATATTACCAAATTGTCTCAGCTGAAACTGTCTTGAAAATGGAATCGGACTTTGCAGCAGTTTTAGGTTTCTGGTCCTCAGGGGACTTTCTTTTGGTTGTTCTAAGGTTAGATGTTTAACCTTTTTTCTTTCTTCTTCAGTATTTATTTACTAGGGTTATTTTGGATTTTTTTTTTTTACATTTTGCAACTCTGTACATCCAGAATTAATTACAAGAGGAATTATGTATCTCTGCATAATATAAAGAGTAATTATTTTTGGGGGTGTGGTTTGAGGATTCTGATACTTCATTCCAGTATGTAGTTTTACTAGCAGTAGGACAAGGAGAAATTATTCCTAATATAGCAGTAACAAAGGATGATGAAAACTAAGGATATTGATTTTATTCCTTCACATGCATAAACATGGTACTAATGAAATGAACTATTGTAATCAACTGGTTAGTATAAGTGGTACATATATATTGCCAAACTAACAGCCCACTAATATTGCTAGAATTATATTTGTTCACAATTCTTATTCTCAAGCCTGTGACTTATATACAGCAGTCAATGCATAATGTGGTGTACCTTGGTGTAATGAAAGGAGCCCTATATTTGGGATTAGTTGACCTGAATCATAGACTGATAAACACACTTACAAACTATGTGGTTTTAAATGAGTCCATTAAGCTCAATAAGCATTTGGTTTTCCCTTGCACAAAAGAAGGATAAAGTTAGCACAATCTATATCCTAGAGGAAAGTACTTTTTCAACTTTAAAATTCAAGTAATATGTTACCAGACCAGTGGGGAAAAGAATCACATCATAGAAGGCATATATATCAATAGCAACATCAAAATAAAATATTACTTTTTGAATCTTTTTTTGGCTTTTAGGCTTTATCAATGCCTTTTATTTGTATATCAAAGATATTTCTGTGTAAATCCCTCCTTCCATTCCCCAATGAGCCTACAATCATAATAAGGAAACAAAAAAGTTAAGTAAAACTAGTCAAAACGTAGAGCAGATGGAAGCATATAAAACATTCCATGATCTTAGTCCCCACCTATCTGATGAATATTGTCTCTTGTGTGAAGCTAAAATTGGTTATTATAATCACATGATATTCAGTAGTGTTTTATTGTTCCTTTACTTTATGTTGCTGTATTCATAGCTAGGTGATGCAACAAATGGGACAGCAGGATAGACTGCTAGACCTGGAGTGAGGAAAACTTATGTTCAAATCCAGCTTCAGTCACTAACTGTGTGACCCTGGACAAGTACCTTAGACTCTTTTTGCCTTACTTTCCTCATCTGTAAAAGGAGGTACTAATAGCACCTACCTTAAGAAGCTGTTGGGTTCAAATGAGATAGTAACTGTAAAGTACACAGCATAGTCTTTGTAATATACTGAGTGGCTACATAAATGTTCTTCTTATTATTATTAATATTTTGTTTTTCTGATTGTTTTATTATGCATCATATCCTACAGTTTTCTACTTGATAGCTTTAGCTGATTGTTTTATTATGCATCATATCCTACAGTTTTCTACTTGATAGCTTTATGTTATTGTATTTTGCCTAGAAAAGACCAAGAAATTTGTAAATATCACCTCCATTCTTTGGTTCAATTTGACTTCTGGATTCAAGTTCAAAGTCTTTAGTGTCTAAATTTCTTTGGAATAAGTTAAGAATTTTGCCCACATAAAGTTTAAATGACAGTTTTATATTGTTGTATATAGATTCCATAAGCTGAAGAAATGTTTAATAGTTTTATTTGTTTTGCTTTTGTAGAAGGATGTATATAGTTGGATGTCAAGTAATTAATAAAATGTGTGGGTTTGGCTTCATTTTTAATTTGGAAGCCAAACATTTCTCTTTCAGAAAGATGAAAATGCAATTAAAAGTTAGACAACCATGATGCGCTTCAGCTATCTCCCTTAAAAAAACGTAATACAGCAATTGTTCTTGACATTGTGTTGGTAGTATAGTTAAATAGATACCAACTTTCTATGTGGACATCAGATACTTCAGCATCTATTATTATTCTTGGCTCTATTTTATTTATTTGTAGTTCATGAAAACACTATGAATGTGGAACTAAATCAGAGGCTTTGTGACTATCAGTAACAGTAGTATACAAATTACAGTGCTTTAGGATAGATTGTTCAGTAATTACTGAATCGATAAGTGGCTCTTGACATTTCTGGGACTGTTTTGCCATATATTTTTTGTTTTTCAGCAAACCTGTTTTGTCTTCAAAGTGTTTATGGTTTGTGTAAGTGCGTTTCTATGTGTTTGAACAATACAAGTTGCATATTGATGCAACTGTTTAATCAGTCATTATATTAATGGTGCTCAAGTTTTTTCCGTCTCATTTGTTCCAAATTGCATCTTCATAATATTTTCCTTCTTTAAGCCATTATAGATTGTCAAGGATTTTCCATATATTCTTTTGGGTTACATCTCCCCTATCATTTTTTTTTTGCTTCTTTATTCTCTGTAAGAAAATTTTGAATTGATATTGAATTATTTTCTTTCTTCTTTGTACTTTATCAACTCTTTATATAGTCTTAACCTTGATATTTGCATTCAATTACTGATGAAAAAACTCTTGAACCCTTAACTTGTCTTTGTTTTCCAGATTCTGTTCTTCGTGTTTCTATTTTTTTTTGCCTTATTTGGGCAATATGGAGTTCAAGTTTATTGTTGCTAGTACATCCTAGATATTGATATATTTTACAATGTTTGTGTGTGTATGACAATCATAAATAATTGTCTTAAGTTTAGTGTTTGGCAACTGTCCTTAAAGGTATACCCTTCCTTCAATGGCTTTTATAATGGCAACAGCTACTCCATACACTGTTGCATTTAATTCTTAAGAAACATTTTCATTCTTTTGTACTTTTTGTCATATATTGTGGAAGAATGCATTCATTCATAGTAGTTACAGCAAATGCTAGCTTTTATGAACTGCATTAGTTTATTAGTTATACTGCTTTTGGATAAACGTTGTCAAATTAAAAAAGACTTTTTGGAAATTTAAGTCTAGGTATGCCCATTTCCTTTTCAAAATCACTTGCAAAAATGACCTTTTTTCTTTTTGATCATCAATACTAGGTGGAGTTTCTGGAGATTATTTTAAGTGAAGATTTTTAATAAACTTGGGTTCTGTACTTTGCGCCTCTTTCAATTGGTAGCCCTGCAAATTTATCTCTGAATTAATCTAATTTATGATTAGGGATTAGGTGATTTAATATAATTGCACTGGTCAGCAATATATTTGTATGTGATTTAATTTGAAAGTGCCATTTACAAAATGCAATGTGAAGTAATTGCCTATAATTGGTAAGATCTAGTCTCAATTTTATTATGATTTAGAACTGGTGCAAATTAAAGTATTCATGCGTTCACTACATTTTATGCATAGTCATTGTGAGTTTTCTTTAGTGGTTACAATCATTTGCACTGAGGCACTGGTATTTTTAAATTGCATACATTTGATTTATAATTGGTGTAACTTGTCTTTTTTTTAGTATTGGAACATCAAGGAATACCACTAGCTTCACTGATCTCCATCTCAATCTTACCATCAAAATAATTTCAAATAGAGTCAATCTGCAACTATTTGCAAGCCAATTTATTC
Organism: Phascolarctos cinereus; assembly: GCF_003287225.1. Taxonomy (NCBI): domain Eukaryota; kingdom Metazoa; phylum Chordata; class Mammalia; order Diprotodontia; family Phascolarctidae; genus Phascolarctos; species Phascolarctos cinereus. The sequence continues at coordinate 99,782,267 of NW_027556402.1, read as the reverse complement.
CTTTGATTTTTAGAGCAGTTATATCACACTTACCAGAGTCAATTAATTAACTTAATTAATATTGTCTTCAGAGTTTTGTTTGCTAGAATTTCAGGGTTTTTGCCAGGTTTCCACAGCTACTGTGATTGTCTCAGGGTACATCAAGTCTTATTCCATTTTGCTCATGAGTATTCCACAACTTTGCCCCATCTCCACCATGAAAATTGGGTTAGATAATGCATAATAATAATAATAGCAACAACAATAATAAATCTTTTATATTATTATACTCATAATTGACATTATTCTACTCACCTCATATTCAATAAAGCTCAGAGAGAAATTGTTCTTGGACAAGTCATTATCAAATTATTGCTATTTTATGTTTCATATTATTTTATGACGAGTTCTCTATATAAGTTTAAAAGTATTTGGTTTGGCAATATCAATTAAAATGTTCTTAAATTTGTATGGGTCAATATTTTGTCTAGGTGACTATATAGAACAGTTTTGTCACTCATTCTTATTGTAGCAAAGTTTATTGATTTCTCAGGAATATTATGCTGTGTATATTGTACTAAATTATGCTGACAATTACTTACTGAAGGATAGAGAATATTTACTGTGCAATTCTGGCCACTTGATCATATTTTCTAGGGATTCAGTTGGTACTAAATTTTTGGAACTTGAAATGATATGTCATGGTTTCTACCATTACCATGCAAAAATCTGCATTTATCAACAAGTCCAGGGTTCCTAAGGAAGAATCTTCTATAATTTTTAGTAGAAACGTAGTCTTGTGTCACAGTCACAAATGCCTCTTTTTCTATAAACAAACACTCTTTGTAATTCACCTATTTTCTTGAAGCTTTTTTAAATCGACATACTCTTGGCAAATCCATGTGAGTAGTCATCATGGGGAAGTGGTTTGGTTCTCTTCTGTAATTTCAGCCATTTCATAAGTTCCATTAAGAGATAACTCATATTAGTTACATTTGATAAGACCAATGACCCATACCTTTTCTTGAGTCTTTACTATAACTGTGAAATATTTGTTAGATCCAGAAATTTTTGTTTTAAGTTTTTAACATTTCACAATTCAATCAATAATGAATTAATGTCCTATTTTTCCCATATCCTGTCCAACATTTGTCACTTTTCCCTTCTATCATTTTAGCCAATCTGGTAGGTATAAAATGATATCTCAAAGTTGTTTTAATCTGCATTTATCTAATAAAAAATGGTTTAGAGCATTTTTATATGACTATAAATTATTTTGATTTCTTCATTGGAAAACTGCTTGTTTATATCCTTTGACCATTCGTCAAGTGGGAAATGACTTGTATTCTTATATATTTAACAAAGTTCTTTATATATTTCAGATATGAGACCTTTATCTGCTAAACTACCTATAATTACCTCCATTTTCTGCTTTTCTTCTAATCTTGACTATATTCATTCTATTTGTACAAAACTTTTTTTAACTTAATGTAATCAAAATTATCCATTGCTACACCTAATTTTGCTCTTTATTGCTTGTTTATTCACTAATTATTTACCTATGCATAAGTCTGATAAGTAATATGCTCCATGTTCTTCTAATTTTATTGTAAAATCTCTGTTTATATCTAGGTCATGTATCCATTTTGGCCTTCTCTTGGTAAATGGTGTGAGATATTGGTCCATGCCCAGTTTCTGCCTTAGTGTCTTCCAGTTTTCCTAACAATTTTTACCAAATAATGAATTTTCTTCCCTAAATTTTAAGTCATTACGCTTGTCAAATACACTGTAATTATGTTTATTTGCTACTATATATTTTATTTCTACTCTACTCCACTGATCTACCTTTCTATTTCTTAGCCATACCAGATAGTTTGGTAATTATTACCTTATAATACAGTTTAAGATCTAGTACTGCTAAATTTTCATTTTTACTTTTTTTTCAATATTTCCTTTGATATTCTTGACTTGTTTTTTTAATGAATTTTGTTGTTGTTTTTTCTAATTTGGTGAAATTTTTTTGGTAATTTAATCGGGATGGCACTGAATATGTAAATTAATTTGGGTAAAATTGCCATTTTTATTATATTGGGCTCTGTCTACCCATGAAGAATTAATATCTCTCCAATTATCTAAACCTGATTGTATTTGTACGAAAAGTTTATTAAAAAATAATTTTGTTTATACAGTTCCTGGTTTTGTTTTGGCAGGTATATTGAATAATATTGGTGACAATGTGCATCATCCTTGTTTCACACCTGATCTTACTGGGAAGGCTTCTAGTACATCCTCATTATAAATAATACTTGCTGATGGTTTTAGATAAATGCTTTTTATTAATTTAAGGAAAAATCCATGCATACCAGTATTTTCAAGGATTTTTTTAGTAGAATCTGAAATTATATCCAAAGACTTATTAAACTATCTATGCCCTTGGACCCAACAATACTGCTACTTGGTCTATTTCCAAAGATGATTAGGGAAAATGGAAAAGAACCTATATGTTCTAAAATGTTTATAGCAGCTCTCTTTATGGTAGAAAAGAGCTAGAAATTTCAGGGATGCCTCTCAATTGGGAATAACTAAACAAGTTGTGGTATATGATTGTGATGGAATACTATGCTATAAAAATGATGAACTCAGTTATTTTAGAAAAACATGGAAAAACTTGCACAAAATAATGAAAAGCACAATGAGCAGAATCAAGAGAATATTGTATATGGCAAAAGCAACCTTGTTTTAAGAATGACTGAACAAATAATTTATTTTGTCTATTATAAATACCCAGATTAACTATAAAGGATGTGTGAAGACAGATGCATTTGGAGAAAGAACTGATAAATAGAAGTATCTATAGAATAATTTTGCATCTATATCTATCTATCTATCTATCTATCTATCTATCTATCTATCTATCTATCTATCTATCTATCTATCTATCTATCCATCCTGATTTGTATGTAATGGTAGCCACTTCCAGGGCAGGGGGAGAGGGAAGAAAAAAAGGAAAAAAAAAACTTACATGATAATTTTTTGTATACTTGAAAGGAGTAGCAAGTTGTACATGGTTGATTTGCAGTTTCATGTGCAATCATCTTTTTAATTGTACTATGTAAGGAAGTGCTTGGCTTCTTCCATAAATAAAAAAAAAAGAAATTTGAAAATATCTATAAATTCTTTTCATCTTTTCTGATGAGACTCTTAATTTTTCAATAATGTCCTGGGGTAGTAGGATCTGTATTTTTAAAAAAATTAAAGTATTCTCTTGCTTTTATTTTATGCTTTTTAAATTTCATGTCATTTTACAGTTCCAGAAGTGTATGTGAAGATGAATTTCACTGATGGTGATGGTGTGTTGATAATGTTGACAGAGTATGTTAGTGTCAGAATAAAGACTTGAACTTGGGATTCTTGATTCTTAATCCAATGTTCTTTTTATTATATTCCCTCTTATACCACTAAGGCCTTGGCAACAGATAGAGACTTTGTAATGTCATGCCAAGTCAAATAGTTGGTTGAGTTCCATTTAGCAGAAGAAATCATTTGAATCAGTTGTTTGGCTTCTGGTTGATGGAATGAAATTTTCACTTTCCAAGTAGTTGCCTGAGAGAAATAAAGTCTAAGCTTTTTGACCCAGCTTTAAACCCAGGATCTAGAATCAATGGTCTCTTTTATTTTAGGGATAATAAAGTGCCAGAAAAAAAATAATCAAAGTACTCACATATCACTGGTAGTAAATTTCTCAAGGAGGCAAATAGCTAGTTGAAACAAATATAGCCAGCTGCAAATAAATATTAAGAGAATCAGGTTGAAGGAAGTTTAGCAAAAGAAATGTTGAATAAGATGTATCAAGGCTTTGAATATCACTATATCATTGAGCTAACAAAACTGGGCTTGAGTAGTTTTCAGAATGCGTATGAATACAATTTTAACATTCATTTAAAATCCATCATTGCTTACTCTTTCTTTTAAAAGTTATGAAAAGACAAAGGGGGAAAATCTAGGTTGAACATGATTTTCTATGAGCATTTTTTTCTTTGTTAAGACATTCCAAAGAACATAATATGGGTCTAGAACCTTGAAACAATTATCCTTTCCCCATGAGAATGAGTTCATGAGCAGGCACCAGTATGTACACATACACATGCACGAACACATACAGTCCTATTGTGATATTCTGATATGGTCATGATCCATTTTCTCTTGTTCATGTATATATATATATTCTATTTTCAGCAGTTCAGATGAATTTACTGTGGCAAAATTTTTTTTGGAGGATGTGAACAAGAGTCAGGTAGGATGAGCAGACATGGAAGGATTGGAACTTGCATTTTTAAGTGGAGTATCTGCTTTGATGAGATCATAAATTCATAAACTTATTAAGTCTTCATAAAAAGATTAATTAGACCAATGAAAAGGCTACCAAAGCATGTGACACCATTCAACACTGAAGGACAATTCAGATATGCAATATAAAGTGAAAAATATTAGAGGACAGAGGGATTAAATTAAATAACAAATGATTTTTTTTCAAGAATCATGAATTTTTTTGACTCACCTTAAAATGTTCATAACTTGACACTTTTTTCATCAAGTGACATTTTGGGAGGAGACAAGATTGATACCTTTTTATACAATCTCTTATTTTTCTTATGATTGATTCTCTGCATACTGCTCAGACATTCTTGAATACGCCCCAAAATATTTTCATATTCTCTGGGGTTTCCTTTCAACTTTTCCCTTGGCACGTTCCAGTATATCATCCTGTTCTCCAGATGGCGTGTGCTTGCCTGTGATCCATGGCTCAAATATTCCAAAATTAATTTTTCTAGATCCTCCACAATAATAAATACTCTCAACTACAATGTTTTATTATACATACTCTGAGTTTTGTTGTTTCCATGACACTGGAAGTCTGGAGATATCATTGCACTTCAAAGGCTTCAATCAATTCTTTTCTTTTTTGCTGGCTTGAAGATTACATTTTCAAAGTCCTACTGAGTAAGAGGTCAAATCAATAATTTCAATGATTTTATCGTCCCAAATTTCTTTTGACACTGACATTCATTTCAATGAGCTTTTAATGGGTCTAAGTGGCAACTAGACCTTTACCATTTTTCTCTACATTTGTCTAGTCAAATTTCTATCAGATTGCATTAAAAAAGCATTCACTTATCCTGGTCCATATTTTTAAAATCTGTGTCTACACATTCTACATGACTAAATTCAGTTAAAAATATTGAATTCAATAAAATGATTAAATGAAGTCCATCCAGCTGTTCTTACACAAAGTAAACAAGCTTTAATACTTCTCTGCCTTTTTTTTTGCTTCATTTTACAATCCTTATTTTTTAAAGTCAGAGAAAAAGCCTCAAATACCATCTTCAGTACAAATGGAATGGAAAGTTAGCAGTCTGTGCACTTGCACTGAATGCACATTTGTAAGTTGTAACAGGGATTCCTTTTGAGTAAGAGTTGGACTAGATGCCCTTTGAAGTACCTTCCAATTTTACAATTCTGTGATTTGATTTTCACTTTTTCAGATGGACTTTGTTTGATTTGTTCTCAATTTGCTTATTTTCCTCATGGAATGAAGACTTAGGGAAAGGAGACAGCAAGTGTACTTAGTTAAGGATCCATGGCAAAAACTTTTATCTCCTGCCTTAGTGCATAGGAATTTCTTCCTCTGTGCTTCCTATCATCTATGTTAAACACATTCAATTATACAGGAGGTCTTTTTCTTGTCCATCAGATTCATAATGAGGCTGGTTTTGGGTATACATAATTGATTTCCCTGAATAATCTGAAAGGGGATCCTTTATCTGCAACTGACAGAAGCATTTCAGTTTCTGGGATTAAGGGAACAATTGATCTCATTAATGTGTTTTTATTTAATGGAAACTTTCAATTAAATGAATAATAATATATGGTTATAAAATATTAACTCATATTTTCTAATGGTTATTGGAAAATATAATGCCTTATTTCACTATTCAGCTTCTGCTGGATGGCTGCTTCCTTCTTCTGCTTTTCTCATTGAACCAAACCTATATTTAGTTCAACAGAGAAAATCACTCAGGTTTTCTACTATTCAGCCAGTGGCATTTGCAGCTGCCAACTAACACACTGAGGGATTTTATTTCATGGCATTATGGGCACCCAGTAACCAATGCAGAGGAAGGAGAATTGGCTCATTCTGGTTTAAACAGAACATACTTGTCCCTCTGGTTCCACAGTTGCTAGTAACATAGGTCAAAGTCACTTCTTTGATGGTGAGTAATGAGAACAATACAATATGTCCTTAAGATAACAGGTTATAACCTAGTATAAAGAAATAATTTGAAGAGCAATCTTTAGGGTACCACAGTGGCGTTTCAGAAGCCCAGACATTCCAGAACAGAAAATGACTGATAATAATTCACACAGGGCAGTCATTTATAATGCATTTATAACCCATTTATTTAGAAGACAGTTTGGGTCTCCTCTATAATACTCGTCTTTTGGAGAAAATGTCTTCTAAGAACATAAGAAACACAGTATCAGAGATGGAGCAAAGACAAGGGAGAAAACAGTAATAATTTGACTTTTGGGGGGCACTTTAAAAAAAGGCCAGATAAAACATTTGTCAGGTATGTAACAGTGGATAATCCTTTGTGGCATTGGTTGGATTAGGTTGTCATCCAAGTCTAAAACTTTGATCTGCTGATTCTGTGAAATGACTGCTGTGTAATATTCTATAACTATTCTATGAGATATGGGCTAGGTTTACTTTTGAATATTTCTTTTTTCGCTGCGGAAAACTTATCCTATTTTAAGCATTATTCTTCTGCCTTGGGCACATACTATTTGTTCTGATCATTTATATTCAGAGAAAAAAAAACAATGACTCAAAATTTCAGAATCAAAAGCAGTTCTATCATTTGCCATTTTTAAAAGAGCTTCCATGGATTTATTGTGGAAGAAAAATCAAGGACTTTCTGACATTCTACATAATGTTTGGCACATTTTCAGGTTGCCAAATGTTCATCAAGGGACTTTCATGTGGGTGAAGATGGAGTAAGGGTAATAGGATACATTTAAATATATGAGCTATTTTTTTTTTTTTTACAGATGATACTCTGTTGATTAAGGGCTCATGGGATTTTGTTCAACAAAGAAATGGAAACAGAAACATTTCTCATAAACGTCACAGGGTTGAGTTCATTACTGATCACTTCTTAGAATTTTGATTTCTTTCAACTGTATAATTTGTTTCTTTTTGATTATTTAAACATGGGTCTTTAATCCTTAAAAACAAAACCAGAGTATACACAGTAAATCATAAAGAAACTCCTTAAACTTTTGTTGCTTTAAAATTTACATTAGTGGTCACAGAAAGCATGATTCTTTTCTTTGGTCTGGGGAATGCACATTCCTTTTGCACAGAACAGATGAGAATCTTCTCTTCCACCCTCTTAGCATATTTTATTCATCCCTCTGGCTATGCCAAAGGAAGACTTAACAGCCTGGCCATAGCATGTATTAAGCATCCATTCTGTTTAGACTATTCTAGAAAGTTAGGAGGGCAATTGACCCTGAGAAGTGGTGTCACGTTTAAGGACTTCAGCCATGTAAAAGTAGAAGAGAAAGGTTTGAATTTCTGCATGGTATTCTGCGTGGTATTGATCTGCATGGTATTTTTCTGACATACACTTTATGGGCAATATGCATAAACAGGCTTGTTTTTAGAGAGGCATATTCAAGGAAAGAATTAGAGCAAATATTTGGTGAAACAGGTTTCAGTACAAATGTAGTCATACTTTAAGAATTATTTTAGGTCAAATTACTAGTAATTAGATTCAGACCATACCTTTATTCTAATGTATTCTTATCCTTCTATTCTGTTCTTACAATATCAAAAGTAAAATCTGTCAGTGAGTTCCATTCCTGTTGCCCCACTGTAATCAACTATTCCACCTAAGAATCTGTGTAATTATTAAAATGTGAGTGGTTATTTGAAAACATATTTTTAGCAGAACTATTAGGCATTGTTCAAAAATTTATATTTCAGAAACTAATACCCTGGTGAGGGAATTGCCACTTATAGTGAAGATCAGTGCTACTTGCATCAGTAAACCATTCTGGCACTTTCTTACATTAGGTGATTCAGTATACTGTATTTGAGGAGTTCATAATAAAGCCCTCTAGTGGTGCCTTTGGACTGGATCAAATTTATCATATGCAATGGTCCAATACAAAAGCCATGGAGATTACATTCTACATTGATAAATCTTCCAAAATTTTTCCAAAAAAAAGGTTCTTTGTAGCACATAAGCAGAAATTTTACAAAAAAGTAAGAGAAATAAGGGAAATGCACAGTTCATACTGTCCTTAGATTAGTTCATCTCTTCCATCCCTTATTCAGATACCTACTTAAAGGTTTTGGGAGATGGAATACTGATTCTATAAGGACTGTGAAGAGAATGTCACTCAAAATTGATCACAAATGAATCTCAAGAACTTTTGCTCTGGTTCTCATTGCCTGGGATCTGGTAATTTGGGTTATTCACAAGACACGAATGAAGCAATGTGGCCTTGTTATTTCTACATCTACTGTATTTTTGCAATTCTCTCTTCCCCTATGCACCTAAATTCAGGCCCTGCTTAATCCCTCATCCAGACCATTATGACTTTGTAACTATCTTCCCTATCTCTAGTCCTCTTTATGTTTAAATTATCATCTGCATAGCTATTAAACCCTATGATATTTCAGAATATAATCTTTGAAAGTATTGGAAAAGACATTGGACTTTAATCTAGAGACTTGTATTTAAATCTAGTTCCAGAGCTGACTATGTTTATTTGGTCAAGCCATGCCACTTGTTTATTCCTTAATTTCCTCACCTGTAAAATTAGAAGCAATGTTGGTGGGGAAGTAGGGATTCGGACCAAATTATTTCTGATGTGCATTTCAATGGTGACATTCTATGATTCTTTGAAGCCTAATCATTCTATGATTCATTGAAATGCAGGAGGTGGGTTATCTTCAGAAGGCCAATGACAAGGTATCTTTCATCAGACTCCTTGCTATATTGATCCATTGCTAAAGTTGATTTGGCTATCATATATTCTCCAAAATTACAGATTGATATTTTTGGAAGTTATAGTATATATTTCATTCCTTTCAAATCAGTAAACATTTATTAAGCACCTACTATGTGGCAGGAACTGTACTAAGTACTTGGGATACAAAAAGAGGCTAAAAATAATCCTCAATGTCCTCAAGAAGTTTACAGTCTAATGGGGAGGGAGCATGCAAACAAATACAAACAAAGTAAGCTATGTAAAGGATAAATAGGTAATATTAACAGAGAGAATGCGTTGGGATTAATAAAGATAGCGGAAGGCTTCCTATAGGAGATATAATTTTAGTTGGGACTTGAAGGAATACAGGGAAATCAGTAGTTGCAGTAGAAGAGGGAGAACATTCCAGGCATGGGAGACAGCCAGAGAGAATGCCTTGAGTTAAGAAATCCAGCGTCTTCTTTGTGTGTGAAACAGCCAGGATGCCAGTGTCTATGCATCAAAGAGTATGTGTAGGGAAGTAAGGTTTAAGAAGACTGGAAAAATCAGGGTGGGGAGGGTTAAGTTATGAAGGGCTTTGAATGCACAACAGAGCATTTTGTGTTTTTTCTTGGAAGCAATAGGAAGCCCCTGGAGTTTATTGAGTAGGGAGGTGACATGATGAGACTTATGTTTTAGGAAAATCACTTAAATGGCTGAGTGAAAAATGGAATGGAGTAGGGAGAGACTTGAAGTAGGCAGACCCATTAGCAGGCTATTGCAGTCATCCAGGTGCAAGGTGATGAAGGCCTGAACTAGAGTGGTAGCAGCGACAGAGGAGAGAAGGTGGACACCTAGAAGATGTTGCAAAGGTGAAAGAGGCAAGCCTTGGCAGTAGCTTAGGTCAGGGTGGGGTGAGAGATAGTGACGAATTCAGGATGACTCTAGGTTTTGAGCCTAAGAGAATGGAAGGATGGCATTGCCTTCTATAGTAATAGGAAGAGGGGAGAGTTGAGGGGGAAAGATAACGAGTTATGCTTTGGATAGGATGAGTTTTACGTGTCTACTGGACATCCAGTTAGAGATGTCTGAAAAGCAGTTAGAGAAGTGAGATAGTTATTCTTCTTGGAGTAAAAAGCTCATACTTGAAGCATTGAAAACATTATGCTTATCGTCTGTATTCATGCCACTAGGAATCAAAATCCAAGATATTTATGCATTCAGACCTACAGGATGTTCTCAATAGATAATTAAGGGTTTGTTATAAAGGAGAGATCATGTCATCATTTTTAAATCCAGTCATTGCAATAAATTGAAAGCTTTGAAATTGAAAGTATTTAAAGCTAGAAATGTATATGTATAAATACATACATTCTTATGTGTATAAGTGTGTGTGTGTATATATGTATATCTATGTGTATATCTGTGTGTGTGTGTATTATGTATATAATTTTAAGAATTAAAAAAATAGAAGACCTCAATCTTCTAATTCAATAAAGTGTAATAGGTTATGCAAACCTGCAGACTATGCCAACTGCATTTGTACTAAAACTTAATGGTGAGCCAAGGCAAGATGTTGAGGAGAGTCCAAGCATACCTTCCTTAAAATAATTAATCAGCATCCATATCTAAAGTCTATCATCAATGAATTGTTTACTGTGGTTATTGACTAATTGTTAGAAATGCTCCTGAAAGATGTCTAGACTGTCACCATTCTCAATGGCTTTTCTGAGTTAAGCATCTTTAGTTTGAAAATTATTGTTTGGGAATATCTCATGCTCCATAGTACTATACTTTCTAGGATTTCCGGAATGGTATCTGTCTTAAATATGTTCTAGTGATGTCCCAGTAATAATATCAACCATGAATAAACTCAGAAAGACTTCATTACGAAGTCCTTTTTCATTTTGATAATTCCTGATTTACTTGGGTAGAAAAAGAAAAGTAAAGGTAGAATCCCAAGTCACATCTTATTAGTTTACTGAATCAATGGCATCAGTAGTCATTCAAACCAAACTAAAGTTCTTGTAAGCCAGGAGAAGAAGAAGAAGAAGAAGAAGAAGAAGAAGAAGAAGAAGAAGAAGAAGAAGAAGAAGAAGAAGAAGAAGAAGAGGAGAAGGAGAAGGAGGAGGAGGAGGAGGAGAAGAAGAGGAGGAAGAGGAGGAGCAAGAAGAGGAAGAAGATATAAACTCCAAACTTTTATAGGTACCTAGACCTATATTTAGAAAGGACTTCAGAAGTCATTTAGTTAAATCCTCTCATTTTACATATAAAGAAACTGAATTTCTTCCAAGGTCCAGGGATTTTACATGACTTAAACAAGGTCATACAAGTAGCAAATGTCAAAAATAAGATTTTAGCCCACAACTTCAGCCTCTGGCTTTAATGCTCTAGCACACAATGTTATCAAGCACTCTTAAATTCTTGCCAAAATTTTCTTAATGCAAAAGCCATTTCATTTTATTGACCTACTAGAGAATTTTTTAAAAAAAAGGATCACATGGTATTGAGAATAAAAAAGCTGAGTCTGTAGAAATGCAATAGAATGAACTATTAAAAATTGCTATTTCTAGGGGCAGCTAGGTGACACAGTGGATAGAGCATTGGCCCTGGAGTCAGGAAGACCTGAGTTAAAACTGGTCTCAGATACTTGACACTTACTAGCTGTGTGACTCTGGGCAAGTCACTTAACCCCATTGCCTAGCCAAAAAAAAATTGCTATTGCTACTGGCATTTCACTTTTTTGGTGCTGGAATTGTACTTTGCCGTGTGTGTGTGTGTGTGTGTGTGTGTGTGTGTGTGTGTGTGTGTACATACATTCATGTGTACATGTATTATATCTGCACATATACAAGACTCTAAGACTCCAAATATTTTATACTTAAGTATAATCTCAAGAAAAGAAATCTCAAGAATAGAAATTGACTAAGAACTTTTGTTGTTAACTGCCTCTATACATACATCTGATTACAGATAGTGACTGGACCTGAGATTTCACCAGGATAGGGAAGTCCTGGATGAGGAAATTCAATTGACTAATGAACACCAGAACCTCCTCTATAATTTATAGTCTTAACTTATCAATGCCTGAAGCACTGATCAGTTAAGGGACATGTACAAGGGCAACTAGGTGGCACAGTGGATAGAGTGCTGGGCCTGAAGTCTGGAAGACTCATCTTCCTGATTTCAAAACTAGCCTCAGACACTTAATAGCTGTGTAACTCTGGTGAAGTCACTTAACCCTGTTTGCTGAAGTTCCCCATCTACAAAAGGAGCTGAAGAAGGAAATGGCAAACCACTCCAGTATCTCTGCCAAGAAAACTCCAAATGGTGTCACAAAGAGTTGTACCAGACTAAAACAACGGAACAAGGACTACAACAGGACCATGTAGTCAATAGACCAGAGTAAGGATTTAAGCCCAAAACTTCCTGGTTCCAAAGCCAGCCCTCTGTCTACTATGTCATGCTATTTCTCAACCTCCATGGTTTTTTTTTCGTTATTTATATTGATCACAAGCTTCTTTTGGCTCACCTCCCCACCACCCACGGTGTCTTTATCTGAGCATGAGAAACGAGATTTCTTATGTAATCACTCCCAGAACACTGGTTCAGTATGGATAAGGCCCTGATACCAGATGTCTCAAGACTCTAGAAGGTATGCTGTTTTTTTGTTGTTATACCTGTTGTTGTTGTTGTTTTGTTTTACTGTGTTAGGCAAAGGAAAATTGAAACTTCTTTTAAGTACATTAATCCAGAATGAGACAGACAAAGCCAAATTTAGGAACTAGTAAAATTCCTTCTGAGCCAGGGGCTACACCCATGCATATTCATCAGTCACCCTTGAAGTTTCTGTTTGCATAATTTCCCTACCTCCTGAGGAAGACTGATCTAACTGGCCTGCTTTACTCATTTCTGCCAATAGCTTTGTATGAGGATTTCTTATAGAGTCTGAGGAAAGAAAAAAATTTGAACTGTCAGAAATACAAGTCATCGCCTCCAAAGAAATGAAAAGTAAAGACAGGCTTACCATCATAGGGCACGTACCGGAGTAAACCAACCCACAACAGGAGCCTGGAGATCTTCACAACATCCTATTCTAATGCCTCATCATGGTGTGGAGGTGATCTTGGATTCCTAGACACTATTCCAGTGAAACACAAGCCCAGTCAGTTTCAGTGATGCTGGAAAGGTTTCTAATAGTATCCTTGTGGCAGACTGGGCCAACTGTCTGAGCTATGAGGACTACAATTGGAAGGCAGAGCACTAGGGGATGATTTATTTAGCTATGGCAACTAATGAAATGAGCAAGCCAAAAATACAAAATGTCCTTTAGTTTGGTGTGGTTCTCCTTTCATTTCTGAAGGGTATAGCGATGGAGTGATGGAAAAGGAGATAAAAGTGCTAAGAATTACAATTTTTCAGCTACCTATAAACTTTAACTATTGACACTTTAAATATGAAATCTCTGTCAAAATGTCGAGGAGTTGATACTCTACCATGGAAATGAACTTTATCAATATCGATATTCTCACTATATCTGAAAGCAGTTGACATAGGCAAGTTGCAGATAAATGGAAGCTGAGTGAGGTTTTCCTTGGACAGGACTATCCAGGGGTTGCAGATACAAAGAAAAAAAGTGCTAAAGTCTTTGCCTTCTAGGAATTTATGTTCTATGTCTACCCTTAGACAAAGAATGATTTCACAGAACCACAGAAGAATCTTCAAAGTTAGAAAGGATCTGAGAGATCATCAAATCTAGAAGTTCTTAACTTCTTTCATGCCATAGATTCCTCTGTCAGTCTGAAGAAGTCAAGCCTTTCTCAGAAGAATAGTTTTAAGTTCATAAAATAAAAATACAGAAAATTATTTTTAAAAATTGTAAATAAAATTGCACTGAAGAGGCAGAACCAAAGTGATGGAGCACAGACAGCAACCCAACAGAACTATTTTTTTCTTTTTAATCAATTTATTTTGAATTATCAAAAACTCACTTCCATAATCTTTCCAGCTTTAAATTTTTCTCTCCCTCCTTCCCCATTCCCTTCCCCAAGAGGACATGGAATCTGATATAGGCTATACATATATATTCCTAATAAACATATTTTCACATTACTGATGTTGTAGGTAAGAATTAGAACCCATAGGAGGAACCACAAGAAAGAGGAAACAAAACACAATAGAAGAAAAAAAAACAGCAAATACTATGCTTTGATCTCTAGAAGAACTCTTTAAACACCACCCTTCAAAGAACTCTAAAATAATGCCTTGAAATCAAATTTTGGAGTAGCATAGTTAACAAAAGGTCAGAGTAGCTTATTTCCCAGCCTAAGACAGGTTAGGAGGTTGACAGGAGAGGTTTGTGAGGTCAGCCCAGAGTGCACGTGGGAGTAGTAGCAATTGCAGGGCTCGGAGACACCCCGGATAGTGGCAGCAGTAGCTTCAGGAGTTCTCGGTCCAGAGACAGTAAGGGGGTCAAAGAACTGATCAGAAAGAGATTACCTTTTATAGAAAGAATGACTTTTTGTGCTGGCATTGGATGCAGCTGGCACTGATTGGCAACTCTATTGGCATCTTCAGTTCTGGCTCACAGCTCTTGGACAGAGAGGAATGCTTGTAGTCATTCATAAGGTGGCAATGGCCCAAGACATAGTTCCAAGGCAGAGAGGATAGTTAGGGCTTGTGGTTGCAGAAGAACAGGTGACTTTTTGCAGTTCTAAGCCAAAGAGGAGTGCTACCCCTCATGACTACAAGAGAGCAGGGATTCTTTCTGGGTAAAGACCATAGCATAGATTATGGGAATAATTCTACAGCTCTTCCTAGATTATAAGATTTTGAAAGCATCAAAAACTTGCAGACCCACAGAATTAGCTCTGAAAACAGCAGCACAAAAAAAGCCTGAGGTTTGGGACAGTGCCTCTCCAAACAAACCAAGTTTTTCAGAGCTCAACTTTAACATAAAATTTAAAGTCAAGAAAAAAGCTAGAAAAATGAGCAAACAACAGTGACTATAAAAAAATAGCACAGTGGCAGAGAAGACCAAGAAACACACTCAGGAAGAGTGTGTAGAGGAGGTGTGGTAGACAGGGAGAGAATTTTAAACTCAAGATTAAAAAAAAAAGAATGATCAGATAAATAAATAATATTTTTTTAAAAAATTGCATTGTAATACAATATTTTTTAACTTTATTTTTAATTTGTGGAATAAAACAAGAATTACTGTAACAAAATAACATAAAAAAGATGATTGCACATGAAACTGCAGATCTATTGTGCACAACTTGCCATTCCTTTCAAATATACAACAAAATTATCATGTGAATTCTTTTTTCTTCCCTCTGCCCCACACCACCCTAGAGAGGGCTACCATTAGACACAAATAGGTATAGATAGGTAAATTATTCTATACATACTCCTATTTATCAGTTATTTCTCTGGCTGCAGATAATGCCTTTCTTCATATGTCCGTAAAGCTAATTTGGGTATTTCACTCAAAGTTGTTCTTTTTGCGTGTGTGTGTGTGTGTGTGTGTGTGTGTGTGGCAATAGGGGTTAAGTGACTTCCACAGGGTCACACAGCTAGTAAGTGTCAAGTGTCTGAGGCCAGATTTGAACTCAGGACCTTCTGATTCCAGGGCCAGTGCTCTATACAGTGCACCACTTAGCTGTTCCTCAAAGTCATTTTCAAAACAATATTGCTATTACAATATGCAATACACTCTTGGTTCTGCTCATTTCGCTCTTCATTATTTTGTGCAAGTCTTTCTATGTTTTTCTAAAATCATTGAGCTCATCATTTCTTATAGCACATTATTATTCCATTACAATCATTTACCAAAACTTGTTCAGCCATTCCCCAAATGATGGACATCCTAGTAATTTCTAGTTCTTTGACATCACAAAGAGAGCTGCTATAAAAATTTTAGAACATGTTGGTTCTTTTCCTTTTTCTGTAATTGTTTTTGAAGTTCCTGGCACCGAGGCGAAGAATCACATATCTAGTCTAATCTATACTTGAACACAAATGTTCTTTATAACATCTGCAATAAAGTCATCCAGCTTTTGTTTGAAGACACATAGCAAGAGGCAAACTACTATGTGTGGAGGTAAATCAGTCCTCTTTTCCATACCTCTAAATGTTAGGAAGATTTTCCTTACATGGAGCTGAAATCTGCCTTTCTGAAATGTCACCTGTAATTTTTATTTTGGCCTATGGCACTAATAAAACAAAGCAAATACTTCCTCTGGCATATCACACACTTGAAAACAGTTATCATGACATGCCCCCAAAACTTCTTATCTAAGTTGAATATCTTCAGTTTTCTCCATCAATCTTCACGTGGCCTGAATTTGAGGGCTTTTGTATCCTGTTTGCCTTACTCTAAACACTTTTCAGCTTAACAACGTCCTTCATTAAATGAACAAGTGTAGAATGGAACATTACACACCAAAAGGGTGTGACCAGAGCAGAGGAGAGCACAACTATCAAGACTATAATCTTGAACCAATATCTTATGTTATGCAGTCTAAGACTACTTTGGGGCTACATTCCATATAGCTTATAGAACTTGTGAACTAAAATGTCCACATTGTGGAATATATATATATATATATACATATATACATATATATATGTATATGCATATGTATATACATATATATGTATATGTATATGTATATGTATATACACACACATGTTGTTGACTTGAACATGAGTCACATATGCATATGTGTACAATGTGTGTATATGCATGTGTGTGTGTGTATCTACATAACAATGTGAGGGTTGCAGTTAACTCACTTGGAGTTAACTGAAACCCTCACATTGTTGATTTAGTGGACATAAGGAGGATGTGTCATGTACGTAAATGTGAGTGTATACATATATACAATGTACATATACATATACACATACACATATAACTAGTGAGCTGACTGTGTACACACACACACACACACACACATATGAGACTATCTTTCTCTCTCTCTCTGTCTGTCTCTCTCTCCAAAGCAGCCCCCAAAGTAAAGCAGTGTTAGGCTGTATAACAACTGACATAGGATCTAAGACTATGGAAGTGATACTACTGCTCTACTTTGCTCTAGACAGACTAATCTAGAGTGTAATGTTCCATTCTAAACTCTTGATTAATCATATTTAATGTTGCATATAAATATGTACACATAATATATATATGCATATGTATATATATACACACACACATATACATACGTACATACATACATATATATTTCTCACATATCACTCATATGGTCCTTATAAGAACCCTAAGAAGAAGGTGCTATTATCATCCTTATTTCACAGATGAAAAAACTGAGTTAGAAGTTAAATGGCTTCTTTGTGGTCATACAAGTAGTAAACGTTTGAGGCTATATTTGAACTCAGATCTTTCTGACTCCAACTTCAGTGCTCTATTTAGCTGCTACTTTGTTGTCTTAAAGGCACTGGATATAGTGAGAGCCAAATATTATCACAATAAATGAAATGTGCTCTTTTTTTTTAATCAGACAATCTATCAATTAATTGGTAAGTATTTTTCATTCTCTTACTACGTACTAGGTTCTGGGGAGACAAAGCCAAAAATGCAACAGTCCTTGCCTTCAAGGGGTTTATATTCTGTTGGTGGTAGATGTACACATATAAAAATATTCTAACCACACACAAAATGAGCACAAGATATTTTCTTTGGGGAAAAAGAGAAAAATAACCTGTGAAAAATGTAGGAATCACTTCTGAATAAAAAGTTTTTGTGCAGTCAGAGCATAAACTTATTAAAATCAACATCATCATAAAAATGAATACCAAATTTAAATAAAATGAAGATATATCTTGAAAACTGTTTACCACAACTACAAAATATGCTATTTTTAAGTTATTAAGACTAGTTAACAATAGGAAATGGATAGGAAAATACACTATCATATTTTCTATGGAAATTTGAAGGATGCAAAGCAACCACCAAAATGAGGAGGCCAGAAATTATTTCAGTCAGAAAGCAATTTCTTTAGTAAGTTGAAACACATTTTTGGAATATTAACTCATTTCTAAAATCATATGGTTGAAGATTATGAGTAGTAATGCCTTATGAAATCGAGAGATGTTTTTGAGGGATAAATGAGTTTGAAGAAAACTTGGTGTGAGATCCAGTTAATAAGTCCAATGGTTCCAAGAGCCTTTCAAGATCAAACAGGACAACTGGCAGTGATATATATGCCAAAATTTCTTTAACAAATTATTTTCATCTGAGAAAGCATCTATCCCAGTAGATGTAATATGCATATAGATGAAATCAGGGATCCATTAATTGACATATGCATGGAAAATATTATACTAGGCTGGGAGCTTTGTGCTGTTTATGTGTTTATTCCTCATAAATGCCAAGTGGCATTTTGCCAATTACGAGTTTCTATAGTTGTGATTCATATTATGAACTTTAGCTTAAAGTGCTTGTATAACAATAAAAGGATTGTTATATAAAGACTATTTACTAGTATTCAACACAGAACTCAGTAACTCGCTAAATGGATTTGTAGCATAAGAAAGAGGTAGTTCTACATATGAGGCTGCAGAACATAGATAAAAATTATTGGTCATTTCATAACTTCTTAGTGTAACAAGTTTTCTCTCATTCCCTTCTTTAACTTTTTTTTCTGGCTTTGAAACATTATTATGTCAACATATTTAAAATTTTCTTTTACTCATCTCACACCTTAGATCTGTATTTTCATTGAAATTCTCTTGCCTTTAAATGCTATATTATTTATTCTGGATAAATGTGGATATATGGTAGCAATGTTGGCAAGAATATCACTCACAACTTCCAAATGGTAGTAAAATGATAGAAAATTATATTATTAATTGCTTCTGCATTCCTTGTAACATTACAACAAAAAACCCTTAGGTCTTCAGAAACTAGGTTGCATTTATTGCTGCCTATTTTCTCAAAATTAGTAACATTAGAGTATGAGGAGATTTATGTTAAATTATACTCTGTAGAACTGAAATGATAAAACCATTGTCCCAGTGTGCCTAATTTATTAACAAGAAAGCCCTCACAGTCTCATACTTACTAAATCCAACTTCTTTTTCCTTTTCTCTCTTCTAATTTTAGACAGATGTAACAGGTTAAGAGGAAGGAATGAAAAACAAGAAGGCTGAATTCCCTAACTTATTAATTAATTCTTCCTCAGATTCACCTTTAGATTTTTTGCCAAACAGGACTAAATCTTAAATAGATTGAATAGAATACATGAGAAATAGGAAGATACCACTATGGCTGTGATCCAGTACAGAAAAGTAGACAGCCTAACTCCAACTCAGTGACTTTGATCACTGCAGACACTTTGGATGAATTTGGCACCCTCAATTCCACATCTTCCTCAGGGCCTGTGTTTTGTTTGGGTTTTCCTCAAGATTGAATTGTTCAGATACCAACCTCTTGAATTCCCCATTTTCTCCTTGTTCTATTGGCCAGACATATGGTTTCAGAAAATATTATGAACTCACTGTTTCCAAAGCACTTATTGAACATATTATGAGTCATCATAACTGTGGTTTTAAGTAGATGAAGGAAAAAAAGTAAAGATTTGAATTCTTATCAGAGATTTTTCAGACAATGAGTGAAATCTAAAAAACAGATGGCAAACACAAATGAGAAAACAGTACAACTTCATCTTCAGAGTCTTCAATAATATTTAAATATTAACCACATTGACTAGTATTTCAGGAGCAGTAAGGGTTTTAGGTCATGAATCACAATTGTTTCTAATCTGAATGAGGTTTCATGTATAGTATGATTATGAGGAAATGAACTCAAGATTGAAGAACTATTGTACATATTGTGTGGTAGTGTTTGCTTTCCCTTGCTGTTGGCAGCTATAATTTTTTTTTTTGAAAAATGTACTCTATCCCCTACTGGGCATTCATTTTTGCAAATAGGTACGTGTACATGTTTATTTTATCGTAATTGTGATAAACCACCACTAAACTTTTCTAATAACTTATCATTACATAGAGTTGACTGTGGGTTCTCAGTGAGGATGGCAGCGGTTGTCAGGTTCGTTTATGTCCTACCCATTTGGAGAGACTGATGGGCCCAGTAACAGACTGTAGGTCTGCTGTCAGAGAACTTAGTTAGGTTTAAAGAGACTCATCATCAAAACAATAACCACAGCATAATGCTTTTTTAGCCCCAACATGCCATAAGGATTATTTACTAAGATATGGAGGGTTCAGATCTTTAGAAGTGAGACTACCCACATGAATGCAAACACAAGCTATTGAAAGTTCAAATGAGATAATGTTGATAAGGTGTTTCAAGTACTTTCAAATGGTAGGTAGTCATCATGTAAGTAAATTTGTCATTTAAGTAAAAAAGGTGCACCATATTTTTTTATATCCTGAATTTTTGTTAAAAAAGCTCTCTACAATAATTATCTCCATTTCTTTATATGATTCACATACCAAAACCTTTGTAATATGTCTCCACCTCCACCCATGGACTGAAATGACCCTTTCCAAATTTACTAAAGATCTCTTAATTGTTAAAGCCAGTGATATTTTCTGTCTTCATGACATTTCTGCAGCTTCTGACACTGCCAACCACCTGTGTTTCCTGAATGCTTTCTCTTCTTTTGGCTTTCCTAACACTTATTTCTAGTTTTCCTTTTCTCTCTCTTGATGCTTCTTCTCATTCTCCTTTTTTTTCCTAATCATACTTCTCCCAATCAATAAGTATGGACATCACCAGTGACTCTGCTCCATGTTTTCTTACATACTCTCTTACTGATCTCACCAGCCCCCATGAGTTCAATTATTAGCTCTATGCAAATGACTCCAAGAGTAATACATCTGACTCTATTTTTGCTTCTGAGCTCTAGTCCTTCATTTCCAAATGCCTTCTAGACTTCTGAACTTAAATATCTCCCATTCAGCACATCCAAAATGGTACTCATTATCTTTCTCCCTAAACCAGCCCTTCCTCTCCGTGTTCCTCTTTGTGATGGTGAAGCACCACAATCATTCCATTTCCCTAGGTTCTCAAGCTCTGGGTCATTTTCAACCTTCCTCTCCCTCACCTCTACCACCCCCTATCCAATCATTTTCCAAGTCTTGTTAATTCTATCTCTAATAGTTTTACAACATCTTTCGCATCCATCTCCTCTTCACTCAAATAAATACTACTTTTCTCAGGCCATCATCAAATATCACCTGACTTATTGCAATATTTCATAATTGGTTTTTATACTTTTAGAAACTATTCTCTCTGACACTTCCCCTACAAAACTACAAAAATAATCTTCCTTAAGAACAAGTCTGACTATTTTATCCCACTGCTCAAAAATCTTCAATGCTTTCCTCTTAACTCTAAGATAAAATATGAACTTTAGCATGATATATAAAATTCTCACAGTGTGGTGCTAGTCCACCTTTGTACACTTGTTTTATATTATTCCCCTTTAAACTATTCCATCTAAACTAGCGTACCTAGTTTTCCTTGAACCTCTTCTGTCTTCATGCTATTTCACAGGTTTTCCCTCATTCCTAGAATGGCCTCTTTCCTCACCTCTGAATTTTAAAATCCTTAACTACCTTCAGGTCCCAATTCTGGTGCTACTTTTTACAGGTAGCCTTTCCTGTTGCCCCTAATCATTAATTCTCTCTCAAATTATATTCTACCTGAAGGCATAGTTCTCATTTGTTAATGAGATGACAACACACCCAAAATTATCTATAACTGTTTCTAAAGCTACTGGGTGAAATTATTTAAATCACTCAAGGTTAATAAGAATGTCTCTAGCAACTAAACCTCAACAAAAGTGGTAGGGTAATGGAAGAGTGGAGTCTTCAGGAATGCCGTATTCCCTCAGAGAACACCAATCATGCAGGAGACAGGAGGATAGAGAGATCTCACAACATGATGAAGAGGGATTTCTATAGATTCCTGACAGATTAAGAATCTAATTTTAGAGTCACCCACAAACTCTCTTCTTAGCCCTAAAACCTACTACATGAATGATTTATGGTCAAGGTACTTAATTACCTTTAAACCTTTGTTTCTTCTTCTCTTAAATGGAGATGATAATGTTTGTACAGGGTTGTTATTGGGCTGTTATGAGCATGGTGCTTTTTAAACTTTAAAATGTTATGAAAATGTGAATTATCTTTACTTAAACTATTCCACTTTTTGCAGAATGAAATATGAAAAGCTTTGAGAAGACCATTTAATCTCTCTGAGATGCATCCCTAAATAAGTAAGTCAGACACTAAGGTTCTTTCAATTCTAAATCCTATGATCCTATAATTCTCCCCTTCTAGCTGTGCAGGAAGGGCATATTCCATAATCCATGGAAGGGAGAAGCCTTTATCTATTGCTTTTTTGGAAACAGGGCTGAATTTTCTCAGATGCTTGTCAACCTTCAGAGGGCTTCTTTAGACTTTATGACAATCTACATTCTGAACCACATGACATTCAGAATGACTGTGTACTTTGGTGCACATATTTCAGAAAGAGGAACATTTATAAACAGTTCTGATTATACTGTATATTTTTTTCTTTATCCGGTGAAGATGTGCAGAGTAGCTTGGAATGTGAGTTTCAATAGGGTACCAAAAATCTGATGTGAGGTTGCTAGGCAACCTCCCTATTGTTTTAAACAAACCCCAAGGAGCTTGCAAGCAGCTGTCAGAACTCCTGGCTTGTAAGAATAATGGAGGTGAAAAACAAAAAGAACAAAGGTCTTCTATAGTAACAGTCAATAAATTAAAAGAACTATCTATGTCAGTAAATACAGCTGCTTAGATTAAAAAAACATGTGTGTATATACACATATATCACATATATATGCTTATTTTTAAAAATTCTATGGATCTATAATATCATCAATATGACCACTTCCTCCAGTGGTACCTATGTCTTCTAATCTTGAAGGGCTCTTATCCATGTAGCCACAGGTAAGCCAGTTTTGCTGAAGCAGTCAGGTAGCTTGAAGGAGAGAGGAGGCAGCATGTGCCAGGCAAGTCAAACCACCATCATGACCTTGACTGTTATTTCCCCTCAAATGCTGATGGAAAAAACCAGGACCCTGAGTCCAAGAGCCTTGTGAATAGCAGTGACCCTCAAATACCAGACCCATTTGCAATCAAGACCCAGTAGCTATCACTGAGAGGGAGAAATCATTGTGGAGAAGAAATACACCTTCTTCATTACCACTAGCAACAGCTATAGACCAACTGTTACCAATAATCAAATAGGTACATGGGCCCGAGAGTAGTAGAATCTCCCAGACCACTAGGCCTGCTTCTAGCCCTCTTAGAGAAGGGATTAGACACTGTCAAAGATTGCTAACCAACTGCCACACACACAAGTAGACAAGCCAGCCTAGCTGAAGCAGCAAGGCCCCACAAGACAAAAAATATGTGCCAAGCAAGTAATTCCATCAGCACAACCCAGACCTCCATATTTCCCCAAATCATAATGGAGACAGCCCTGGAATATGTAATCCAAGAGTTTTGGGAATAGCGGTGTTTCTGGCCCACTGCCCTCAGCCATTACACCTTCATGGAGACAGTTTCTAGGCTCCTGCAGCAACTACAACCATAGCTTCTGAAGACCAAGAAAAGAAAATTCTTGCCACCAAAGACCTTAGTGGAATAGTTCAGTATCAGAAACAAATATAATTTTATATTTTGAAATGATATTAAAGAAGAATCATCGACATCTTTTTTGTCACTGTACCCCAAAGACCATGGGACCTTGACACCGGACTTATGTTTGTTGTCCACTCGTTGGAATATGAACAACTTGAGAGCAGGGACTGTCTTACTTTTCTCTTTGTATCCAATTTGCTTAACACAGTGTTTTGGACAAAGTTAAGTGATAATAAATGTTTAATTAATTAATTAACTCATTCATTCATTTTCTCATAAATACTTCATAAGGGGACCTGCCTACCATGTTGGAGTTCTCCCTATAGATCTTGTGACAATGGATAGCAGTGATTCATCCTGGCTATCTGTTGGTCATAACTTATTATCATTATCTTTTCACATTTGAATACTAATAAGATCCAAAGAAGAGAGGTCTGATCATTATAATAAATAAGTGCTTTTAAATACCATTGAATTATCTTTTTATTATTTCTATAAAGAAATTAACTGTAGGGCACAGCTGCACAGAATCTAGTTTTGTTTTATTCTACAAAAAAGATTTTTGAAGTAATTTTTACAATATGACGTTACTTTTAAATCTCATATGAGAAATATTTTTCTATAAGCTCTGATGATAGGTGTACTGATTTAATTCCAACCTACACACACACATACACACACACACACACACACACACACTGTACTTTCTTCAAACTGTTTACACTTTATCCACCACTACAAAACAATACAGAAATTAGCCATTTGGAACTTCTTGATCGTTAACCACTTTGATGCCATATTGCCTAATCTGAAATGCATAAGATAGGTTTGCTCTGAACTCAGATCTATACTTGAGTAAGATAACTCTATGTTACAAATCCTGTTACAGGCCAAAGATGCAACTATATATTTTATTTTTGTAAAGAAGTTAAGAACAAAATATTAAAATCCTACTTTAATATCCTATAATGGTGTGGAAATCATCCTGGATATACAAAAGCTAAGAGAATGCAAATTTTGAAAGGTATTACCAGTCATAAAGGGCTTCAAGAACTCATCTGTAATGTGCTGCATATCTCAGCCTAGCTAAATTCAGGCATATTAATAACTGGCCACAGGGTGATAGGTTTTTTTGGCTCCACAATTCAGGAAGACTATGAAGACTTAGAGAGATTACGATCTATGTTGGTAGAAAGAATACTTACTTAAATAAAATAATATATCTTTAAAAAATTAAAATAAGAGTATCCCAGAGATGCAATGCATTGTGGCATAGCAGACAGAGGACTGTCCTTAGAATGAGATAGATATAACTAAGTTGAAGCCTGGTCTCTGACACATACTGACTGTATGACACCAGGGAATTCACTCGTTCTTTTGGTTCTCTAGGTATTTTTCAAGAATGTAAGTTGCACAAAAGGTGTGGACCTGTATTGGTATAGTGAATTTCCTTACTGGTAGTTCTAAGTACAAATGAATTCATGGGACATAATCCAAAAGATATAGTATTGAAAATAAAGGACAATGATTCATGTCATAATGAAAAATTTAAACAGGAATAGTGTTCTAAGCCTTTAATCCCTGTTACACAAAACTTGAGCCTGGTGAATTTCTTGAGCTTTAGAGTTCAAAGATGCAGTACAGCTAAAAGTGAATCCCATCCTTGTGCTAAATCTAAGCCTCCAGTTATGTATGAGGGGAGGAGAAGGTATCTGACTATCTATGAGAGATAAAGGTTGGATATGAAGCAGTTTAAAACTCCTATGCCAATCAGCAAGAAGAGAGAGAGAGGGGGAGGGAGAAGGTGGTGGAGGAGGACATCTAGAAAGAGAAAGAGATGGAGGAGGTGAAGATAGAGAAGGAGAAGGAGAGAGAGGGGAGCAGAAGAAAAGAAAAGGAAAATTTATAAATTCTTATAATTAAATTATTTTATAACATAGTGCTAATGGATTTCACATTATAATGTAGTGCTTTATGTATTTCACAAAAAAAGTTTAATGTCATGTATCACCTCTCTCTGAATGGATTGGAGGACCATAATTTCAGTAGCACAAAACACACATAAGCACTTCACCAGCATACCTGACATATTTTAGGAATATGTGTGGACTCTTGTGGTCAAATTCTGGAGCATCGGATACTTCCAATTTGTACTGCCAAGATTTAGGAACACTAATTTTTAAACTGAAAATTATCTATCCTTCCTATTTTCTTAGAGGTCTTTGTATCTCTCCTAAATAAATAACCAAGACTGTATTATGCACATGTGTGCCTCATTTTATCCCCTTCTCCACAAGAAGAATATAAGTTCCTTGAGGGCAAGTACTATACCATTAAAAAAATACTTTTAGCATTTAGGACAGTGATTTGCATGGAGCAATCATTTAATAAATGAACACTGAATTTAATGAGTGGGATTTTCCCAGGTGCTGTAAGGAAACCAGGTCAGGAAATTTTACCAGATTTTCCTGGAAATGTCTTTTCAGGAGCAAAT
Source organism: Phascolarctos cinereus (assembly GCF_003287225.1). Taxonomy (NCBI): domain Eukaryota; kingdom Metazoa; phylum Chordata; class Mammalia; order Diprotodontia; family Phascolarctidae; genus Phascolarctos; species Phascolarctos cinereus. The sequence continues at coordinate 99,756,088 of NW_027556402.1, read as the reverse complement.
GAACATCATATTGTATTTAGATACTACATTTGACAGTACTTTCACATTCAGAGGCATAAGCAATAACTCCATCACACTTAGAGAATGATTTCAACCTCTGTTTTCATTATTAGAACTTTAATGGCTTTTTTGTGTGATAATGATTGACAGGTAGTGACCACATATCAAAACTGTTATCCATAATTCATCAGTTTCTTCTCTTTCCATCTTTAAATACAATTGGCTTTTGCTTATTTGTACTATCAACTTCAGTGCCTCCAGGATAAAATATTAAATCTTCTGCTTCACATCTAAAGCCTGCCACAAGAATAAGGAATAAACCTTTTCATTTCTTTCTCTCTATCTCAAAACATCTATATATCTGCCCTAATCTCCCACCCTCCTCTTGCCTCATAGTCAATGAGCCTTCAGCCAACTAGCATTTACTAAATGCTTACTATGTACTAAAGACTGTCCAATGCAATGGTAATAGAAAGAAAAGCAAGGCAGTTCTTACTTAAAAAGAGCTTACAATCTAAGGGGGGAGACAAATGCAAATAACTATTTACAAATAAGATTATAGATAGATCATAGAGACATATATCTACAGCTAGATCAATATATAGACTAGTCTGTATGTCTATCTATTGATCTATGTATCAATCTATATAGATATATTTAACAAAGGGAACACATTAGTATTGAGAGGCTCAGGAAAGGTTTCTTGTAGAAGGTGGTACTTTAGCTGAGGCTTGAAAGAAGTCAGGGAAGCTAGGAAATGAAGACAAGGAGAGAGTTTCAGGCTTGGAGGCAGCCTATATAAATTCATAGAGCAGAGAGACAGAGTGTTCTGTGAAAGGAAAAACAGGAAGGTCAGTGTCACTTGATGACTGAGGACTTGGAAGGTAGCAAGGAGTAAGAAGACTGGTAAGATGGGGAGGGACCAGGTTGTGGAGGGCTTTAGGAGTCAAATAGAAGATTTAATTTTTGATCCAGGAGACACTGAGGTTAATAGGGATCCTTCTAAGAAGCCACTGAAGTTGACCAAATACAAGAATGAAATGATCAGATATTATTGAGTAAAACCAAATTGACAACTGAGTGGAGGACATACTAAAGTGGGGAAAGACTTAAGGCAAGAAGACCAACTGGCGTGAGGTGTGAGATCATGAGGTTCTATACCACCAAGGTACTGAGTGTCAGAGGAGAGAAGGGAGCATACATGAGAGATGTGTAAGTAGAAGAAAAGATATGTTTTTCATTTTCAAGGCTGACTTCATTATATTTTCTTCCCATTATATTTTCTTCTCTTACAGGATCTTATTGTCATCCTTCAACCTATCCTAGCCAGTAATCTAGCCAGTAAAGGCTCCTTCTTCCCTCCTTAAAAACCACATAGAAATCATACTTATCCTGAAAAATAAAACCCCTCAGATAACCCTAGTGTTCCCTTAAAGAATAAGTCTTCTCCTTTAATCCTTTTCCACTGCCAAAATTTTTCCAATAAGTAGTCTACAGAAGCTTTTTATCATTCAACACTATTAACCCTTCTTCCCATTTATTTTGTTCATCTGAAAACTCTTTCCTACTTTGACCTTCTTGATATTACACCATCCAGATTCTCTTCACATATTTCTGAATATTCTTCTTCATCATCTATTGGCTCTCCTATATCCTCCTGTACACAAATTTTCCACAACTCCTTCTTTTTCTCCTTCTCTCCACTTGGGTAACAATGATACTCAGATGTATACTGCAATGTTTCCATCATAAATCTAATCCTTCTGGGCAAGTTCCAGTGAGGCAGTTTAGCTCCTTTCAAGTATCCTGCCATTATTTCTGGTTGCTGAATCTCTTATTAATAGTGCCTCAATAGACTTCTGGGGTCCAAGATGGCAGAGTAAGCAGTAAATTACCATAAATCTCCCATATTCACCACCAAACAATCATAAAATAGCACCTCAAAACAAATCTTGGAATGGCAGAACCAGCAAAAAGACAGGGTAAAACAATCTTTTAGCCCAAGAAACTTGGGAGGGTGGCAAAAAAGGTCTTTCTCACTTGTGTAAAACAGGACTACAGTCTAAGACAGAAAGCATCTCAGCAAACCAGCAGCAAGCCCCACCTTAGCAAACTAGCAGGAGATCCTGAGCCCTAGTGTGATAGAGCAGGCAAACACCAATCCCAGTCCCCCCACATACCTCAGCACAGCCAGGTGAATGGGCAGAATCCAGCTCTGAGAATCACCCCATGCTTCAGAATAGCCTCAGGGCAAACAGGAACCTCAAGTGGTCAGACCTACATGTGTTTCAGCACAGCCCTGGGCAATCAGGTAGACACCAATCCTATGGGTGCCTTAGCAAATGGACAGCTGTCATCTCCTAACCCCCACCATGTGCTCCAGCTCTAAGAACCACTACATGCTTTAGCACAGTCTAGGTCAAACAGATATCCTCCAGTGGCCAGACTTCCACATGCTTCAGTGTAGCCCTGGGGAAATGTATAAACATTCCACTGGACCTCAACATATGCCAGATACCACCACTAGAACTCCAGCTCAGCATCAGGTAAGCTGCCAGACCTTTATGGCCTGCAGCAGCACCAACCACTCCCCACCCCACTACCTCAGTGCAGCACCAGACACAAGGGTCTCCTGGGGGCCTCAGAACATCATCAGTGCAACACCATATAAACAGCCAGGACCTGTAGCCACTGGCACAAAAAGCCTGAGAGAATGCTCCTTCCACTATGGGAGCAGAGCTCAAATTTAAAAGAAAGGAAAAAGACCAAAAAAAAAAAGATGAGCAAAAAACAACAAAAAAATTTGGTGATAAAAAGTTATTATGGTGACAGGGAAGATTAAGACACAAACTCAGAAGAAGACAACAATGTCAAAACACCTATGGGCAAAACCCCTAAGTAAAATGGGAAGTGGTTTCAAGCCCAGAAAGAATTCATGGAAGATCTCAAAAAGGAGCTTAAAAATCATATAGGAGAAGTAGAAGAAAAAATGGGAAAAGAAATGAGAGTGATGCAAAAGAATTATGAAAAAAGAGTCAACAGTTTAGAAAACTTCTTAAAAGTAGAATTTGCCAAATGGAAAAGGAGATTAAAAATCCACTGAAGAAAACAGCTCCTTAAAGAGTACAACTGGCCAAATGGAAAAGAAAGTACAAAAGCTAATCAAGGAAAACAACACCTTAAATGTTAGAATTAGACAAGTAGAAGCTAATGACTCTGTGAAACATCAAGAATCAATCAAACAAATTCCAAGGAATGAAAAAAAAAATGGAAAAAAATGGAAAATGCCTCATGGGAAAAACAACTGACCTGGAAAACAGATAGATCCAGGAAAGACAATGTCAGAATCATTGAACAGACTGAGAGCCATAATTAAAAGGAGGACCTGTACAGCATCTTTCAAGAAATTATCAAAGAAAACTGCCCTGATTTCCTGAACCAGGCAGCAAAGTAGGCATTGAAAGAATCCACTGATCACCTCAGGAAAGAGATCCCAAAATAAAAATTCCAAGGAACATGATAGCCAAATATCAGAACTACCATGTTAAGGGGCAGCTAGACGGCACAGTGGATAGAGTACCAGCCCTGGAGTCAGGAAGACCTGAGTTCAAATCTGGTCTCACTTACTAGCTGTGTGACCCTGGGCAAGTCAGTTAACCTCAATTGCCTAAGGAAAAAAAAGTACTGCAAGTGGCCAGAAAGAAATGATTCAAATATTGGGGAGTCACAAACAAGATTACACAGGACTTGGAAACTGCAACACGAAACAATCAGAGGTCACAGAAAATGACATTCCAGAAGGCAAAAGAGCTAGACTAAGACAAAATTAAGTGCAATATATAGAGAAAAAAAGGCATTCAATGAAATACAAGGATTTTAAGTTTCATAAGAAGACCAGAACAAAACCAAAAATTTGACCTCAAATATCAAGACCCAAGAGAAGCATAGGCAAGTAAAAAAGGAAAAGAAAACATAAGGGATTCACTTGGAGCTTTATTATTTATATCCTTACATGGGGAGATGATACTTTAATTCTTTTTTATTAATTAATTTATTATGATTTATCAACAATCATTTCCATAAGCTTTTGCATTTAAAATTTTTCTCCCCCTCCTTCCCCACCTCCTTCCCCAAGACAGCATGCAATCTGATATAGGCTATACATATACATTCCTATTAAACATATTTTCACATTAGTCATGTTGTAAGGAAGAATTAGAACCAATTGAAGGAACCACAAGAAAGAGGAAACAAAACAAAAGAAAAAAAGAGCAAATAGGTACTTTAATTCTTAAAAAATTGTATCATGAATAATATAGCTAGAAGGAATATAAATAGACAGAAAGTGTGGGTATATGGTGAATTTGAGGGAAATGACATAAAAAAATGATTAAAGCATGAGAAAAGAGTACACGATGCAGAAGGAAGGGAAGCAAAGGAGAAATAGAATGAGGTAGATCATTTTACATGAAGAGACATGGAAAATCAATTACACTGGAGGAATAATGGAAGAACGGGAGATGGGCATCACTTAAACCTTACTCTTATTAGTATTGGCTCAAGGAAGGAATAATATACACAATCAATTAAATACAGAAATCTATCTTACCCGACAGGAAGGTAGGAGGAGAGAAGATTAAGTAAATGGAGGAAGACAGACAGAAGAGAGGGCAAACTAGGGGAGGCAGTAGACAGCAACAGAACAATGTTGAGAAGGGAAAGGATGAAAGGAGAGAGAGGACAAACTAGAGGAAAAAATAGATTGGCGGGAAATACACAGTTAGTAATCGGAACTGTGATTGTGAATGGGATGAACTCTCCCATAAAATGGAAGCACATAGAATAGTGGATCAAAAACCAGAATTCTACAGTATGTTGTTTACCAGAAACACACTTGAAGCAGAGACACACACACATAGTAAAGGTAAAGGACTGCAGCAGAATATATTATGCTTCACCTGAAGTAAAAAACAAAGAACAACAACAACAACAAAAGGAGCAGCAATCCTCATCTCAGATAAAGCCAAAGCAAAAATAGATCTAATTTAAAAAAGTAAGGAAGGAAACTATATCTTTCTGAAAGGGACCATAGACAATGCAGGAATATCAATACCAAACATACTTTCACCAAGTGGTATCACATCCACTTAAGGAGAAGGTAAGTGAGTTACAGGTTCATGACCAAATGAGGTAGAGAACATTATGAAATGTAAAATAGATAATTTTGATTATATTAAATTAAAAAGCTTACACACAAGCAAAACCAATGCAACCAAGATTAGAAGGAAAGCAGAAATCTGGGAAACAGGTCTTTACAGCATGTGTCTCTGATAAAGGCCCAATTTCTAATATAGAGAACTGAGTCAAATTTATAAGAATACCAGCCATCCCCCAATTGATAAATGGTCCAAAGATATGAACAGGCAGTTTTCAGATGAAAAAAATCAAAGCTATCTATAGGCACATGAGGAAGGGCTCTAAATCACTTTTGATTAGAGAAATGCACACCACTCTCAGGCACCACCTCACACCTCTCAGATCGTCTAATATGACAAAAAAGGAAAATGGTAAATGTTGGAGAGGATGCAGGAAAATTGGGACATTAACGCATTGTTGGTGGAATTGTGAACTGATTCAGCCACTCTGGAGAGCAATTTGGAACTATGGCCAAAGGGTTATAGAACTGCATACCATTTGATCCTGCAATACCACTACTAGGTCTGTTTCCCAAAGAGACTGTGAAAAAGGAAAAGGACCTATGTGTGCAAAAATATTTATAACAGCTCTTTTTCATGGTGGTAAAATCTTGGAAATTAAGGGAATGCCCAACAATTGTGGAATGGCTGGACAAGCTGTGGTATAAGAATGTAATGGAATACTACTGTGCAATAAGAAATGATAAACAGACAGATTTCAGAAATACCCAGAAAGATTTGTACAAACTGATTTAAAGAAAAATGAGCAAAACCAGGAAAACATTGTACGTGCTATCTGCAACACTGTGTGATGATCAGGTACGAATAACCCAGCTCTCCTCAGCAATGCAATGATCCAAGACAAGTAAAAAGGACTAGTGGAGGAAAATGCTATCCACATCCAGATGAAGGACTGATGGACTCTGAATACAGATCGAAGCATACTTTTTTCACTTACTTTCTTCTTTTTTGTCTTTTTTTCTTTTGATCTGTTTTTTCTTTCACAACTGTGACTAATACGGAAATATGTTTTACATGATAACACATGTATAACCTATATTAAATTGCTTACCAGTTTGAGAAGAGGAGAGGTGAAGGAGGAAAGTTTGGAACTCAAAATCTTGTAAAAATGAATGTTATAAATTTTCTTGACTTGTAACTGGGGAAAAACAAAATACTATTAAAATAATGGGTCAATATTTAGTGCAGGAGCAACAAGATGAATAATTTTGGACATGGAGAAACAAGAAAAATAAATCTATCACTATCCATACTTACTTGAATTTCTGAAAAAAAATATACACTTGCCACATACTTACTATTCTTTGGTTAACTGACACACTAATTCTTATGCCAGGGGCATGCTTGGAACTAACTTGTACTGGCTCATGAAAGCCAGTAGATACATTTCCAGTGTTAGCATGTATGCCTCGGAAATTGGCATACTGCAAAATCAAGACTTAATTTACTGTTTTTTCTCAAATTTGTATAACTTAAGAAAATAATGAAGAAAATGTTAATAATGCAGATTAAACTTAAAAGTGTGCCATGTGCATAGTTTTCCCCAAAGAGCCAGTTGTTAAACATTTACCAGCATATTCCTGCCTGAGACACTATGGCACTACGTGTGATTTTTATCAATCACGAATCACCAGAAAGAAAACAAAATATTGTTTTCTTAAAGGTGTCCTTTGTTTAAGGGATAAATTTGGATTTTATTGAAGCATTGTGCAGTTTCCCGAAAGCAACATAGCCTGATTTCCAACATCTACTCAATTCTGCAGTTGCTTAATTGTGCACCCAGAGCATCTGTCTACCACTGGACCACCTCTAAGTATCTTCCACACAACTGCATATCACATATTGTACAATAGGAAGACTGTATTTACATTTTTCTCTTTGTGGATGGTTGGGACAAATGCTTAAGTGCTTACTGAGCTCGTTAAAGAGTTCTTCAGTGTATCAGAACTTGATATTTTGATGATGACTGTCATTCACAAAGAAGAGCATTTGGAGGGCCTCATAAACTATAAGCAATTTATTTTCATTTGGACTCTGTGCTGGGCATCATTCACTACAGTTGCAAATATTTTTAGTGAAAATAGATCTATATGTTTTGAAAGATAATGATCTGAAGGTAAAACTTATCTCTGTTGCATCCTTCAAAGAACTGCATATAGATTTTTAATGTGTTTGGTAAATATTTTGTTGAAGAATCTCTTAGTAGGCAATTTACTCTGCTAGATACCTTTTTACAAAATTAATAGTATGGTGTTATATGTATTCTCTGAACTTTTCAATCAATTGTGTGATTAGAATAATGTGGTCTGTTATAGAATATCATTTGCAAAAGCCCTGTTTACTTCTCATACTTTAATAAAGGAGATGGCACAGTGGATACAGTATCAGGTTTGTAATCAGGAAGACTCATCTTCACGAGTTCAAATCTGGCTTCAGACACTTACTGTGTTACCCTATGCAAGTCACTTAACCCCATTTGCTTCAGTTCCTCATCTATAAAATGAGCTGGAGAAGGAAATGGCAAACCATTCCAGTATCTTTAACAAAAACTCCCCAAAAAATGGGGTTGAGAAGAGTCAGACAAGACCAAAACAAGAGAACAACCATACCCTCAACACACATGAATATTTTTCTCTGTAATTTTTGTCTTAAAGAAGGGGGAATGAGTTGGTAGTTACTGTTATTTTCTTGGCTCCATTTTTTTGATAAGTCCTATCCATTCTTTTTTATCCCAAGTGTTTGATACCCTTATCTATTTCAGATGTCTTTAGAAGTGATCTCTCAATGCCTTTAAAATTGTCACATGCTGAATTATTTCCTCTTTGTATATTTGGTTTTTTTTCCAAGTGGATCTTTGGTGTGTTTCATAATTTCTACTTTTCATGTAATTCATTTAAGCTTGTATTGTTAGAATACAAATGTGATGGTCATTAATGGAGAAAAATGGTTATAAAATTATTGTAGATTTCTCCCCAATTATTTGTCTTTTAAAAAAGCTTCTTGTTTCATATACAAATAATTTAGAAATAATCTGTCTTTTGGAATTTAAAATTTTTTTCAACTTCATTAACTTCTACTATTTTTCACTGTTTTGTAAGGTGGTACTTCCTATTATTTTCTACTGTCATCATCTGTAAGAATTTGCAAGTAAGTTTATATTCTAAATTGGTGTTATTCTTCATTTCTTTCTTTCCCCTTTAGAGGAAGTCAAGTGTTTCCTAGCTGAAATGGATTCCTGGCTCTTTAGCCATTGTGGCATTGAGCACATTAGTTAAACATCTTTAGAAAATTGTGATAATCTATGCATATATCTATTTTTATATCTATATCATTTTTTAAAACTATTGACAGCTTAGTTAAATGGTTTTCATTCGTTACACATGTCAAAAATGTTCTCACTTTATTTTTTTTATTCTAATTGGGTTTTAATCAAATCCACACTTTACAAAATTGGTCTTTTTGTACACAGCTGCCTCTGAAATTTCTCACATATCAATATGCAGACATTTCTTGCTGTTTAAAATATAATAAATTTAATTTTCATGATGCTATTCTGTGCTTACTATATTAAGCAACTCCTTTTTCTTCTAGAAATAAAAATATTAGTGACATTTATGTTTGAAGTTTCCATATAGTTTACACATTTTTGACTTCTCTTACTTTAAAATATGCAATTATAAGCAAATAATTTAAATATGTGATTATTATATGAGTGAGAAACAATGTAGTGTAGTGGATAGAGAACTGTATTTGAAGCCAGGAAGACCTGGGTTCATGTTTCACCTCCCTACACATATTGACTCTGTGACCCCCCTGCAAGTCAGTTAACTTTTCAGCTTGCTAGGTAAGTTTCTAAAACTATAATGTCAGTGTATATTGATATTCACCAGGAACTCTTTATCCATTAAATAAAAGTCCATATCCCCCTGGGCAGCAGTGGATAGAGTGTCAGGCCTCGGAATAAGAAGACTCATTTTCTTGACTTTAAATCTGGCCCCAGATACTAGTTTGTGAGCCTGGGCAAGTCACTTAACCTTATTTGCTTCAGTTTCCTCTTCTGTAAAAAGAAAAAAAAATGAGCTGGAAAAGGAAATGGTAAACCACTTTAGTATCTTTGCCAATAAAACCTCAAATGGGGTTATAAAGAGTCAGACATGACTGAAAATGACTGAACAACGAAATCCCCCTTCCTTCATACAGATACTTACTTAGTGATGATAAAATCAGATTAACTTCATTTGCTTTTTCATATAAAAATGAAATTTCAAATAAAGTAAATGACCAAACTTTTAAAGTAAAGTACATCTTCTAGATACAGAGATGGTACTTTATCACATCTTAAAAGGTAATAAAATAGGTCATATAGTCCTATTTCCAGATTTTGCTTTCTTTGCCTCAATTTGCTCTTAGTTGCTTAATTCTCAGTGTCCAACTACTAATACATATCAACAGGTCTTTCACTAATAGTAACTAGTAACATGTCTCCATTGGAACTTTAATTTTAAATTTTTGGAACCTAGGATAAGTTTGAGAGAATGTGTTCAGGGAAAGCAGCACAAAGTTCATATTCACAGAAATTTTTGAAATACATTTTATTTATATATTTTATTTTTGTATGACCTAAACTTTCCCTTTCCCCTCACCAGCCATTCCAAATAAAAAAGGCATTTTTAAAAAGAAAACTAGGAAGAAAAATTCAGTATAACCAATCAATGTATTGAAAAAATTGAGAAAATATATGTGTACAATGATTCATAACTGTAGATCTACCGTATCTTCAATGAGATGGATGAGTGCATTCTAATATCTCTTCTTTTGGTCTATGCCGGTAAATTTATAAAATTTGCAATATTCATTAAAATCATTTTATGGTTGTTATCCTTTCCATTTACATTGTTGTAGTCATTGTGCATATGACTTTATAGGCACTACTTACTTCACTTTGCATTAATTAGTCATAGAAGTTTTTCTGTGCTTCTGTGTAGTCATTAACTGGTTGGTTTTTAGAGCACAATAATATTTCATTGAATTCATCTGTCACATTTTGTTTGTTCAATCCTCAAATGTTTGGCATCTACTTTGTTTCCAGTTTTCTGCTATTTCAAAAAAGTGATGCTATACATATTTCAGTGTATATATATCAGAGCTTTTTTCTTATCAATGACATCTGTGGGGTGTATGCCTGACAGCGGAATCCCTGGTTCAAATGTATAGACATATTAAATCTATTTACCTGTATAATTCCAAATTCTTTTCCAGAATGATAGTACTAATTCACAGCCCCACAAATAATGCGTTAGTATACCTATCTTTCCCCAAACTCTCCAACATTGGCATTGCCAACTCTTTCAATTTGCTGAGTTTGAGGTGAAATTTTGGAGTTGTTTTGATCAAATCAATTTTTAAAGAAAAATTCAGTTTGGGACCATAAGGTCATAAGAGGCTTGATCACATAGGCCTCCATCAGCAAATCTAGAGGAGGCCTCTGGGGAGGCTAATGCCAGATGTGAGGGGAACAAGACGGTGCACACGAAGGAGGAGCTCACCTGAGCTGTAAATGCAGAGTAGGAAATAGAGGGGGAGACTTTTTGCAGGCATTGGTTCTGAATTTCAACTTATTTTTATTTTAGAAAACATTTTTATCAATGCTTTTTTATATCACAATCATTTCTGAATATACACTTTCCTCACTCCTCCTCATCTTACCACCCAAATGATGAGCATTACCCCATATGAAAAAGAGAAACTGACAAGCAAAGCCAACCAAGACAATTTACGCATCAGTCAGTGAACACAATACTCTGTACTTGTAATAAACACAATGCAATCCAAAAACAAGACCAGAAAGAATACTGTCTATCTGAATACTGTCCAAGATGCCCCTCCATGCCCCTAAGACATGTTTAAGAAGTACATTGCTACTTTTTAATGCATTAATTGATTTTGATACCAGTTGATCAATAAGATTTGTATCTATCATGAAATCTTATCTATCACATATCCATGAGAAATAACTCACTTGAGAAGATTTTTACTTAGTATTTTACATCCTGACTTCAATTTCTTATTATCTTTAATAAGAATGATAATAACTATTGTTATAATTCCTGAATGTTAAGCAACTGAATATCAAAATAGAGTAGCTGAACATAAATAAGATGTTTTAACATTTATTTTCACCCTGAAGCAGTCTCCTAAATTCCATTTCTGTTACTTCCAGGGACCTATTAGACAGTTCTACCTAGATGTCTCATCAACATCACAAACACAAAATGTTCAAAATATAGCTCACCAACCTGCCCTAAACATGTACTCTTACTTCAAAATAGAAAATCAACATTTTCCTGTTCTTCTGATTCAAATAATGGATCCATTTTTAATTCCCCACAACCTCTTAGTTATGGTCTGTTGCTAAATTAGTTAACAAATGCAGCTAATTTTCCATTTATAAAGGTTTATCATTCTTATTACTTCACCTAAAGTCCCTCATTACTATGACCTTACTCAAAGCCCTTTAATGTCATACTTAGATTATTCTACTATTCTATTGATCAATTCTTCACCCAACTTTTTAAAATAATGTTTTCATGATGTTACTTTCCTTATTAAAAACTTTTAGGACATTTAAGGTTAAGATGATTATGTAAAAGGTTCTAAATAAACCCTGGTTAATACCTGAAAAGAGGCTCAGATAAAGCAATCATAAAGGAAAGTAAAGGAAACCAGAAGTTATTTCCTTCACCCAGTCCAGAATTTCACAAATAAAGATGGCCAGAAGCCAGAGGAGGCTGGGAGAGAAACACAACAGCGAACGTTTATTAAATGCTTATTATGTGCCAGATGCTGTGATAAGTGCTAGGAATATTTGTAACTCAAGCAAAAATAAAGATAGTTCTTGCGTTCAAATAATTTATATTCTAGTGGGAGAAGATAACATTTTAAAAAAAACTGAAGAGAGGGTGGGGGGAGAAGACATCCCCAAGGTTACAGTGGGGAATGTCCTGAGAGTTAAATTCAGAGCAGAATGAAGATACAGCTGATATGTCCATTTTCCTTAAAATGGAAGGTGCTCCAATTAAATATAAAAGCTAGATATAAAACATCATATCATTTGACACAGCAACACTCCTTTATTAGATACATAGCCCACAAAGATCAAAGAAAGAGGGCAAGCAGACAAACATACAAGGATATACAAAGGGACAATTTTGTTGTAGCCAAGAACTAGGAAAAAAAAAGTTGTTGGTGATCAGTGGGGGACCGGGACAACAAATCTGAATGAATTGATAGGGAGTAAAGTGAGTAAAACCAGGAGAAAATTACATTTTAAAGGAAAGTAACCATGGCAAACTTAAGAACTGTGATCTGAGTAAACATGGCTCCAACAAGCCTGATGGTGAATCACACTTGTTAAAGAGGTGATCGGCTAGAAGTGCAAAATAAGATATATCTTTTTGGATACAGACAATGCATGATTTTTTAAAACTATACCTAATTTTTTTTATGAAAGGATTTGTTTTCAGAGAGTAAGAGTAATGGAAAAAACAGGAAGTGGGTTGTGAAATGATAGGAAAAAAAAACAAAGTCAGTGAATCATTCAGGCAATTAAGTGGCATAATGAAATTTGTTCAACTGCCTCAGATACTTAATAGCAGTGTGAATAAGGGAAAGTCACTTATTCCCTGTTTGCCTCAGTTCTCTTATCTGTAAAATGAAGATAATAATACCACTTATTTCTCAGAGTTGTGAGGATGAACTGAAAAAAGTGTTTTATTTTGGAGACATACAAAATAGAGCAGAAGGAAGATTCAGAAGAATCCAAGTAGGGCCAGTACATATTCGATTTAAAATATACTTTCCAAAAATATCTCAGATTAGGGGCAGCTAGGTGGCGCAGTGGATAGGGCACCGGCCCTGGATTCAGGACGACCTGAGTTCAAATGTGGCCACAGACACATAACACATACTAGCTATGTGACCCTGGGCAAGTCACTTAACCCCACTGCCTAGCCAAAAGAAAAAAAAACCCTCAGATTTATATGCAATTGTATATTTTTTTTTCTTTTAACTGACTGGGCCTAGAGAAGCATACAAATATAAAATATCTTTCTATGGAAGCTAATGTATGGGAAATAATCATGTTAACATTTGCCAAGTTGTAATATTAAGCATATTTTTAGAAACTGAAAGAAAAATAAATTAATGCTACACAGTGGCAAAAAAAAATAGTGGTTCTCATTGTCTTTAGTGTAAGATTTAATTCTTTATATAGTATTTTGCATATTCCACAATATGGATCCAAGTTAGCTTTATATGATACTACTATTGTACATGTTCCTGTTGCTCCAAACAGATTCATTCACTAAAGGCACATAAAGACATACCAGAAGTTTTCCAATTCTACTCTTGAAATGACTTTCTCACTCCTCTTCTCCATTCAAATGCCATCCATTCCTTCAAGACTCAGCTTATAAGCCTTCATAAACTAGTGCCATTCACAATGGCCTCTCCTTGCTCCAACTTCTAAAACAATGATTTTTATTTGGTACTTATAGTCTTTCATATTTTTAATGCTCCCTTCAGATATCTTCTCTGTCCTTGCCAGATTGCAAATTTCTTGAGGGCAGAAACTATACACCTCCTACTTTTTAGAAACCTACATATTCTTTTATTTTATATAGGTGCTTAAGAAGTATTAGTAGAATGAAGGAATGACAGTGTCCTTCAGGTAACACAATCCCAGAAGCCAGGGTCTAAAATGTTTTGACTAATTGGTCCAAGGGAAACATGCAGATAGAAAAATGCATTCTTATGGGAGCTAATGTTAATTAGTTTTATAGTATACAAGCTGCCAAAAGAAAATAAATTTCCTTTGAGAACTATGTTTTATACTGACAAATTTGGTATCTCATATTCTCAAAATACCACGTGGCATATTCAAATAAAATGAGAAAATAGAGTATATGTACAGAGTAACAGAAAAGAGTGCAACATTGCAAAGTCTTTGAACCTTCAGGTGGTGGCATGATTTAATCCAGCTTCACTGTACCACCTGCCCTTGCAAAGTGAAGTGTCAGCCTCATAATGACATTTCCAGGGGGAGCATGACTCCTTTCATAGCTCTTGTTCTGGAAACCACATGGTACTTAGAAACCTGAATTTGTGATTTGTCCCACAATAAAAAAAAAAAGAGATAGAGTTTTCATATAAAGGAAAACAGGCAAGTCTGGACTTTAAAGTCCATTTGGCTTGAAGGACAAAATATCTGCCAACAGTGTGGATAGCTGAAGGAATATTAGGAGACATAACAGTGCCATCTGTTATTTGGATTAGAAGGGCAGGGCATATGAAGTAAGCATATGAATCTTCCCTTGTAGAACAGTCATACCATAAAGTGAAAGCTAGACAAACTTGCTATTCTAACCAAAGGAGGCATCTAATGATGAAGTTTTAGGTTTCCAACTCTACAAATTATTACTTCTTTAGGCAGTTTTTTTTTAAACCCACTCAGAGTTTGACTAAATCTTTTTTGCCCAGGTTAGTATACTCTTCTTCTTTTCAACACAGATCTCACTGTAATACATTGAATTGTGATCTCTTTGAGAATAGGGACTGTCCTTTGCCTCCTTTTGTATTCCCAGTACTTAGCACAGTACACATAGTAAGTGCTTGTTAAATGTTTATTGACTGAAATGAATTAAAGAGTCATAAAAGTCAAGTTTTTATCACTGCTATGTTCTGCTACATACCGGGTAAACATACGACACTTTTTCTCAAAGGTCTTGAACACAAAAATATTCTCATCATCCATGTTTGTTCTTCCCTTTGCACCTTTGCTCGTTCTATTTTTATCACCTCCTTGCAACAAATCTCCTTTTCCCTCCAATTATCCAGATTGGCAAATGAAATCTTTTCCATGAACCATTCCAGGCTATTCTGTATTCTCTTGGTCTTTCTTTTGTCGTCATTAATGATAGAACATCACACATGCTACCCAACTTACCATTTAATTATTAACTTTTTTGCTTATGTATTTTTCTGTTTAAGTTATTGCTCATGAAAAATTTGATATGGATGAAAGTAAGAGCATAGATACCTACTATAATAATGTCATATAGAAGTTTGACCACAGTAAATCAATTTTTGTATCAAAAAGACCAAAAGACACTAAAGAGTGTTTCAGTCAGTAATCATTTAATTTATTCATCTTAGCTAAGACATATAGCTGCCAATGACAGTATTAGTTTCAGATATAATCCTGGTGGTAAAAGAATGATAAAAATTATGTTCAGGATCACTTAATTAAAGAGAGAGAAACAATAGATGATAAAACCAATATGAAGGAAATTTGATGAGCAATCCACATAAGAAAAGTTATCTTTAGGATGGAAGTAAAGCAAAAGAAAGATGTAAAAAATTTGCCAAAATTTTTATGACAAGCTCGTTTCACCAACAAGGAAAGTAGAGAAACAATACTTAATGCAAACATCAAAGACCCACATGTACTTACAGGAAGTAGAAGAAGAAAAGAAAGAAAGAAAGAAAGAAAGAAAGAAAGAAAGAAAGAAAGAAAGAAAGAAAGAAAGAAAGAAAGAAAGAAAGAAAGAAAGAAAGAAAATAGCCAGATTAAGCCACATATAAAGGGAGGATATCTCTGTAAGATGTATCATAATTGGAAGGGCACCAACATAATTGGAGAAGATGCCAAAAGGATAAAAAAAATCTCAGAATTTAATTTAAAAGAGTGACTAAGAAAACATCACTCTTGGCACATCTACTTTCTCCCTGCTTTCTTATGCACGTATATATATAATATAAAAATAAATATTTTACAAAAAAAAAATCTACACACATATCCTCAAATCTTTATGAATATTTTCATATTCCTCCTGGAGCTGCCTCTGGATCCCCCAGTTCTTACATGTGAGCTTTCGCCTTGTATTGCTGGGGCTCAAGTCTCTTAATTATCTTCTTACCATGCCACAGGGTTCATATTTTCTTCTCCCCATTTTCTAGCACCCCTTCATGTGGTGTCTTCCCACCATTTGAATCCAAGGTCCTTGAGGGTAGGGGCTGTCTTGCATATTTATATCAGTATCCCCAACATTAGCGTAGTGCACATAGTATATAGTATGGCATGTAGCATGTACTTAATAAATGTCCTATGATTACATATTATATATAAATTATATATATATATATTTATTTATCATCTCTCTCTCTCTCTCTCTCTCTCTCTCTTTCATCTGTCTGTCTCTCTATCTTTTAGATGTTCACCACTGTTATGAAGAAGATTCAGATATTGGGCCTGGAATCAGGAAGACCTAAGTTCAAATCCAGACTTACATATGTACTAGCCATGTGATCATAGGCTATACATTTAACCTTGCAATGCCTCAATTTCTTCACCTGTAACATGGACATAATAATAGTACCTACTTCCCAAAGTTGTGAAGAAAAATGAGATAGTCATAAATATCTTTGTAAGAATTTTTTTTAAAAAGCATATTAATATTTTTAGTTTTCACCATTCACTTCCACAAGATTTTGACTTCCAGTTTTTTCCTCATCTCACCCCTCCCCCACCCCAAAAAGTCATGCATTCTGAATATCACTTCCCTTAATCGCCCTCCCTTCTATCAACCCCCCTTCTCTTATCCCCTTCCTTTTCTATTTTCCTGTGGGGCACAATAGATTTCTATACCCCATTGCCCATATATCTTATTTCCCAGTTGCATATGAAAACAATTTTTCTTAAACATGTGTTTTTAAAACTTTGGGTTACAAATTCTCTCCTTCCTCCCTCCCCACCCACCCTCATGGAGAAGGCAAGCAACTCAATACAGGTTATACATGCGCAGTCATGTAAAACACTTCCATAGCAGTCATGTTGTGAAAAACTAACTATATTTCCATTCATTCTATCCTGCCCCTCCCCCATTTAGTCTTTTTTTAATTTTGACCCTGTCTCTCTTCAGAAGTGTTTGCTTCTGATTAGCCCCCTTCCCCAATCTGTCCTCCCTTTTATCATCCACCTCCCTGCCCAGTTCTCTTATCTCCTTCTCCACTAATTTCCTGTAGGATAAGATAGATTTCCATACCCCATTGAGTGTGCATGTTACTCCCTCCTTAAGACAAATCCAATGAGAGTAAGATTCACTCATTCCCTCTCACCTTCCCCCACTTCACCTACACTGCAAAAGCTTCTTCTTGTCTCTTTTATGTGAAATAATTTAACCCATTCTACCTCTCCCTTTCTTCTTCTCCCAGTATAATCCTCTTTCACCCCTTAATTTTTTTTCTGATATTACCCCTTCATCTTCAACTCACCCTGTGCCATCTATCATCTCTCTCTCTCTCTCTCTCTCTCTCTCTCTCTCTCTCTCTCTCTCTCTCTCTCTCTCTCTCTCTCTCGATATGTATTTTCCCCTCCAGTTACCCTAATACTGAGAAAGGCTCATGAGTTACAAATATCATCTTTCCATGCAGGAATGTAAACAGTTCAACCTTAATAAGTCTCTTATGATTTCTCTTTCCTGGTTACCTTTTCATGCTTCTCTTGTGTCTTGTACTTGAATGCTTGAAAGTCCTGTATTTCACTGAATGACCATTTCCCCCCCTGAAGATTATACTCAGTTTTGCAGGGTAGGTGATTCTTGGTTTTAATTCTAGCTCCTTTGACCTCTGGAATACTATATTCCAAGACTTCTGGTCACTTAACGTAGAAGGTGCTAAATCTTGTGTTATCCTAATTGTGTTTCCACAATATTTGAATTGTTTCTTTCTGGCTGATTGCAATATTTTCTCCTTGACCTGGGAACTCTGGAATTTGGCTATAATATTCCTAGGAGTTTTCCTTTGGGGATCTCTTTCAGGAGGTGTTAGGTGGATTCTTCCAATTTCTGTTTTACTCTCTGATCCTAGAATATCAGGGCAGTTTTCCTTTACAATTTATTTTCTTTTTTTTTTTTAAGATTCATTCATTTATTTATTTTTAGTTTTCAACATTCACTTTCACAAGATTTTGGTTTCAAATTTTTTTCCCCATCTCATCCCTCCGCCAACCCCAAGACAGCATGCATTCTGAATACTCTTTCTCTAATCTCCCCTCCCTTCTATCTCCTTCATTTTCTTATCTCCTTCCTCTTCTATTTTCCAGGTCAGTTGTTTTTCCAATGAGATATTTCACATTATTTTATATTTTTTCATTCTTTTGGTTTTGTTTTAAAGTGTTTTGATTTCTCATGAATTCACTAGCTTTCAATTGTTCCATTGTAATATTTAAGGAAGTATTTTCTTCAGTGAGTCTTGGCTTCCTTTTCCATTTGGCTATTTTTGAGCTCTTCCATGTTCTGGGACTGATTGATATTTTTCTTGGAGGCTTTGGATGTAGGACCTTTGACTTTATTTTCTTCTGGTTGTATGTTTTGATCTTCTTTGTCACCAAAGTAAGATTCTATGGTCTGACTCTTTCTGTGCTGTTTTCTCATTTTCCCAGCCAATTATCTGAGTTTTAAACTCTTTGTTAAGGTAGGGGTCTGCTTACAGTGTGGAGAATATTCTACCCCCAACTTTGGGGGTTTTGTGCAGCTATTTTCAGAGATACATCTAGGGACCTGTAAATTTTCATTTCTTCCAAGGTGGTATGATCAAAGGTGAGGATTTACTCCCTTCCTGTCCTGAGCTCTGCTCTATGAGTGACCACAAACACTCTTTTATGCCTTGGAACTGTGAAGAAGATTTTCTCTTCACTGCCACCACAAGCTCCACCATGCTAGTGGACCACCACCCAGAACTGCAACCCAGATCCAAGCATGAGCAAAGCAAGAGAATCCTGCCTCAGCACCAGAAAAGAGATCCCTGCAATCCCCCTCTGAGCAGTTGCTCTATCCCCACTCCATCTGTGGGCAAGAGCTCCAGAAATAGCTGCTGCCCCAGGGCTGCACAGGGACTGAGGCTAGGACTAAACTTCTCTATCACCATGGTCCAATAGACCTTTCCTGCTTGACTTCTAAGTTGTCTTTGGTATTTGTGGGTTGAGAAGTCTGGAAATCACCACAGCTCCCCTTGATTCAATACCCTGAGGAGTGCTCCAGGTTTGCTGAGGCCTGGTCTTTGCCTGCATGCCCATGCTGAACTGCGCTCCTCTTCCAGCCCACACTATAGACATTTTCAATCAATCATCCAGGTTGTCTTGGGCTGGATATTTGTTCCACTCTGTTTTTTTGTGGGTTTTGCTGCTCTAGAATTTGTTTGGAGCCATTTTTTTTACAGGTATTTGGAGGTATTTGGGGGAGAGCTCAAGCAGGTCACTGCTTTTACTCCTCCATCTTAGCTCTGTCTCCATCTTTGTAAGAATTAAAGTCATATAATAAGTGTTTGCTATCATTATTATTAATAGTAATAATAATAGTAACATCATCAATGAATAAATTAACAGCAAAAACTAAAAACATCAAGAACAACAACAGCAATAATAAACTCCTTTGTATAGCGAAGTCTTCTAAATTCTCCTATTTGGAGATGTTCTCCTACCTGGTGCTATTATAGGAGGGCTTTGAACATTGTAGAGTCTACTTTAAGGGATTCATAACTACCCTAAAGCTTGACCTAATCATTCATAGGAGAAAAACAGCTCATACCACTGATATTAAGAATGATTTCCATCCCCTCAAGGCATCTTAGTGTAAGGTTAACTTAGTTTATTTACAAACATTACCAAGTGGAGGATTTCTCTAGTTTTTACCCTTCACAGGTATGTTTTTTATGCTGTTTGTTTTATCCTGCTATGGGTTCAATTATCATCTCTTTGTAGCTGATTCTCAAATCTATGTATTTGGTCCTAATATCTCTACTGAATTCTACATTATTTCAGTGGGGGGAAAAGCACTAATAAACAAGCAAGCAAACAAGCAAACAAAAACCCACTGTCTCAATAAGAGGAAGGAAAGGGGAGCTAGGAGGGACAGGTGAGAGAGGGACAATAAGGGGAGAGAAGGAAGACAGAGTAAGGGGAATAGAGGGAGACTGATTGGTATTTGCAAGAGCTTTTTAAGTGGAAAATATGCTATTAAAGTTTCATGACATACAAATGTACATTTCTGAAAAAAATTCACTCTCCACAAAATGTGATATTTTATAAGCTTTAAACAATGTTACTGTAGGACCTTTCTCCATTAAGTCTGACTGGTGTTGTGTTCCACATTTCTTCCCTACTCTGGGGCTCAATTTCCTGAGTGAGGGAATTGTATGAGATTCATGGTTAATAATTTTAATAAGTGAAAGGGAAAAATGAGGGAAGAGAATCTTAGTGGTAAATAATTAATGTATTTTTAAAAATATTGGTCAATAAATATCTATTTTAAAAAGGACAAGAAAATCAAAGAATAATACAGAGGCAGATGTATTAAGATTGATAGTTAGCAGTGGGTTGTTCTTTGCCAGACATGTGGTTGTGGTAGGAGTCTCAGCCAAATAGTATTTCCTTTGAGTCTTACATTGTCACTGTTGGAGAGGGCATGAAGATGGAGTAGGAGGAAGTAGCAGATCCCAGATCTTCTGTCCAACTCCTCAAATACCTAGAAAACACACCAGACTGAGTTTTTATTGTGAAACTCAAAGAAAAATCACAGCGGGTCATTTTCTTCAGAGCAGGTCAGCATAGGGAGAAAAACTGAGGTCTTTGGACACTAGGGATGTGTCCTAGTCAAGAGAGTGCTATATGGAGTCTTCTGGTGAAAGAATTGAACTGGATCCTGGAGCTGAAACAAAACTTTTCAGTTCTGTTCAATAACTGTAGGCAAAGCAGCAAGTATTGACAAAGTATATATGATGGGCCAGGCACTGTGCTAAGTGCTGAGAATACAAATAAGAAAAAGAAAGACAGTCTCTGCCTTCAACTCCTTGGGGAGTTGAATATAATGGGGATAGACAATATACAAAAGGAAAGTGTGCATTGTGGGGTGGCTGTGGGGGGTTCTAAGGGGTGCTTGACACAGGGAGATCATATTCCATGGAGGCCAAACTAAACCTAGATACTGATACATCCTAGACTTCTATAAAGGAAAACTTAAGGAAAAGCTTAGTGTCTCACCCTCCAACCCTCCAATCAGAGGGAAGAGGAAGCTGAGTGAGTTGAGGTGCTGAATATCCAAAGCTGAGTAATTCAGGAAGATGTCCATTCAGGAAGATGATCCAGCCCTGAGGGTCCTGATGCAAGGCAGGAAGCATGAATGTGAACTGGCAGCTCTGTGCATTATGCCCCATAGCTGGGATAGAAAACCACTACAGATTGAGGAAACCTGTGCGTAGGGGTTATGGCTCCAGGCAGGGATCATTACTGGACCTAAGGCTTTGTACTGTGCAAGGACCCGGAGAAGAATAGAGCAATAGCTGCGTGGTTTTAAAGTCAGGAATAAAGTGGGATCTTCTTTCCAATCCCTAGCTTTATTTGAAACCTGCACTGAAATATCCAGGCAGAGACTGCAGATCTGTCACTCAGAAGCTACAAATTTTCAACTGGCAGAGAGTGATATTGCAACCAGAGATAAACACACATTTGTATTGCTCAAGCACAAACAAAGTTCAGGAGTGTACAAAGTTCAGACCAGAAAGGTAGCAATCAAACTTCACCCTAATCAGACCACTTGGATTCACTGAAAACATACTGGTCTCTAACCTGAGCTGCCTCTGAGATACTTGAAAAACACAGTATTCAACAATGGAGAAGTTAGAAGTAGGTAAAGAACACAAACCAGGAAAAAATGAAGCCCAGACTTCACTTACAGATGTGAATAGAGCCTGTTCCTGACACAAAATCTAAAAAAAAAAAGAAGGAAAGAAAGAAAGAAAGAAAGAAAGAAAGAAAGAAAGAAAGAAAGAAAGAAAGAAAGAAAGGAAGGAAGGAAGGAAGGAAGGAAGAAAGAAAGAAAGAAAAAGAATCAAAGGAAAAAAAGAAAAAAATCTCATCGTGAAGAGCTTATATGGTGATAGAGGACACTCAAGGTACAAATCAAGAAGAGAATGACTCCAAAATACCTACAATCAAAGTCTCAAAAAAAGTACAAATCGGGCACAGATTCAACTAAAATTCCTAAAAAGAATGAAACAAGATTTTTTTTCTAAAGGTTGAAAATAATTTTGTAAATGAAACGAGGGTGCTAAAAGAAAGAATTTGAAAAGACAACTATGGAAGATTTACTTCAAGAGAAAATTAACATATTATTAAGAGGTACAAAACCTCACCCAAGTAACAGATTCTTTATAAAGTAGAATGGGCTATCAAATTAATGAAGCCGTATTGTTGTTTTGGTTATCTTAAAAGAAAGGAAATGGAGGGAGAAAAGAATTCACATGGTCACTGCTGGATAGGTGCTTATACTGGTCTTGTGGCTTTTGAGCTTCTTGCTGCTACTTGCTTCTGGGTTTGATCTCCTCAGGGTACTCGTTGGCCATCCAACTTCTGTTTACTGAGGTGCAGTATCTATGAAGCCTCTCATTGAAAAAAAAATCTCTTTACCTACAGCTGAAAATATGAGCCACCATTCCACTGAAAAGCTAAAAGCTTGTTCTCAGGCTAAGATTTCCTTTATTTTTTTTTTTAACTTCTTCCACTGGGGAAGATCACATCCTAGTCTCAACTATCTTATTTACTTAGAGTTAGAAACTATTTCAAGGTGCTCTGCCAAAGAAAATTCCATAGAGCTTAATCTGTGTCTAAAACACCACAAATACTACACTATGTGTAGGAGCTATCCTCCTACACATAGCAAGGGTTATCCCTCACTTATGCCAACCTTAACAAGAACAGATTTTTTTTCAGAAATGTACATTCAAAGCTACTCATGGGTTATCTCTTACTCTTGTTATGTTATCAGCCCAACTTCTTTAGACTTTCTTGCTATCACTTGTACAGTACATAGTAGCCATACCCTGATAAAACTGTCTTGGCAGATGGGGTATCGACAGGCCTCAGACCTTTTGGTGAGTTGAAGGATGCCTACCCCAAGCATTTAAAGACCTCCCAGGTGAATGTGCAGATGAGAAAAACTTGTTTCAACTGTCCTGAAGGCAGCTGAAGCAGGCTCTGTGGAGTGCTTAGAGTCTGATCAAATATTGAAGGTGCCAAGGTCATCCACTGCCTCCGGAGCCATTACTAGTCATCTTAACTTCTGTCTTGCCCCTGAGTTCCAATGACTCTAGAAGAGAGAGTGAGGCTGATGACTTTGGGCAGCTCTGCCTCAGTTTAACCCAACTTACACACAAGTCAAAAGACATTATCCATAACATTTATATACACTATTTGTGCCTGACTTGTGGCAGAGCCTTCCAAGCTCATATTGATATGATCAGCCACAGCTGGATAGATTGTACATTAACCCTGACATTATTTTGGATGTCTTTGAGCAAGAAGGAAAAGCAGCAATAACATTACACCCTCCTGTCTTCATGCTTTTTCAATGACTCCTTCCCATTCCTACAATGCCCTTTTTCTTCATTTCTGCCTCCTGGCTACTGAGATTTCTTTAAGACTTAGCTCAAATCCTACCTTCTGCTGGAGGTCTCCCCCTCTCCCACTGTAAGTGACTTTTCTCCAAGAGTACTTGCATTTTCAGATGCTAGGTGGCACAGTGGATAGAGTGTTGAGCCTGAAGTTGGAAACACCCAGTTCAAATCTGACCTCAGACACTTAACAGTTGTATGTTTCTGGGCAAGTCACTTTATCCTATTTGCCTCAGTTTCCTCATCTATAAAATAAGCTGAAGAAGGAAATGGCAAACCACTGCAGTTTCTTTGCCCAGAAAATTCCAAAGTGGGATCACAAAGTATTGGACACAATTGAATGATAACTTCCATTTACATTGGATATATCTTAAATGTACACTTTTTTGCGTGTTGTTTCCTCCATTAGAATGTGGAATTAATAAGAAGGAAATGATTAGCCTCCTTTTCTCTCCAGCCCTTTATTGTCCATGGTTTATTCTTGCATCAAATGGAACTTCTGAGCCACAGCTAGCAGCTTTACCTTCTTGATAGTGGCAAAGGTTCACTTGGAATTATTTTTTTTTCTAGCCTTAGAGGTGGCCCCTAAATATCTACTACAAAAAAAAATTGAAGAAAGTTTACTGAGTGCTTGCCATGGATAAGGCACTTTGATAGACTTCATGTGAATACAAGATTATATAAGACAGGATCTTAACTACCATGAGTCTGATCAGCCTGTTGCAGGAGTTGGACAATAAATAAATATACAAAAGAAATAATAGGTGATATATACCATGCAATTTGGGGATAAGTGCCAATTATATGGAACAAACAAGGAAGTACTTCTGGAGTTCAGATGTCAAAACTGCTTTTGGCTACATGGGATGGTACTAAAAGAAGGCTGACTTTAAACTTTGAATAGTTGAGAGGAAGATGGGAGGCGTAGGGAATAAAGATCATAGTAATAGAGCAAACATGTAGAGATATTCCACTACCATGTGGGATTCTTATTGTTTTGGCATATTCTCCCTAGAATGCTCTGTTACCAGTAAATGTAAAATTTTTATTTTGCTTAATATGTCTATATGTCAAATACCTGTGATTTCATTAGTGTAGAAACTTCTAGTGTGAGAACTGTATCTTTTCACGCAGATGGCAACCTGAGCATAACTTATAGTTTTAAAGTTGCCTTAAACTCAGACAGATTAAATGACTTGCCCATGGTCACTTGGCTAATAGCTGACAGAGATGGAGTTTGAATCTAATCATCCTAACTCCCAACTTCAGGATCTTTTTGATGATGATGATGATGATGATGTCATACTAATTTTCTTCGGCTTAATAATATCCTAGAAATTCTGAAAAAAGATATTTCATAGAATAAAACATTCTCTTTCTAAAAAATACAAGCTAAAACTTTTTAAATTGCAGGGTAGCACACATGGTTGAATAGATTTTCACAATGTTGAACAAAATAATTTCCTGTCCGTACTGACCTTTTGTTAAGTTTATATTATGTACCTTTTGTATAAAAGGATGCTGGGTAGACAGGGGAAAATCATGAAAAGGTTACAAATCTCAGGATGAATGTCAACTCAAAATTTATCTCCTGCTGGTAATGGGTAGTTCAACAGTGCCAAAGGTCTGTAGTTGTTATTAACTTTTGGAAATGTAAGTCTATTTACCATGAATTAAATTGGCCTTCCTCAAATAGTGAAGTCAACTTCCATAACTCAATTATAAATGGATACAATACACATATGAATCAATCCTCTGTGTCCCAGTTGCTTCGAATCACATTCTCCTACTGTCAAGCATTGCAGTTACAGTAAATGATTTAACAGATTTGTATAGGTTAATGGAAAATGGAGGAAATTATTCATATGTTCAGAAAAAAATCCTTTTCTTCTCATATATAATTCTGCCTTCTACTGGAAGTTTGTATGGGGTAGTCATCATGGGTATCTTCTTTATTCTGTATATTGCTCAATTTGCTGCAGTAAAGTACAGCTGTGTTTTTGTTCTTAAGCTGAATGCTCATTATTCAAATAATTTATCTTAATAATTTAATTCAAATAAGTATCTACTTCATATAATCATTTAGTGCCACTTACAATTGCTCAAATATAACATTTTACATTCAAGTGTGGGAGTCAACAATCATTGATCCTATCACCACTTAATGATGAGAATAATCACTATATAAAGGTCAGTCAGTCGATGAGCAATTATTAAGTATTTATCTGTCAGGTACTGTGATAAGTGTTGGAGACACAAAGAAAAGCTAAATTACAGGCTCTGCCCTCAAAGAATTCACATTTTAATGGAAGAGATGCAAATAATTAGGTATTCTATAAACACTGTGTGGGCAATTAGGTGAAACAGTGGTTAAAGCACAGGGCCTGGAATCAGGAAGACTCATCTTTCTGAGCTCAAATCCTGGCTTCAGACACTTAATAGCTGGATGACCCTGGACAAAGTCACTTAACCTGTTTGCCTCAATTTCCTCATGTGGAAAAAGAAATGTCAAAACACTCCAGTATCTTTTCCAAGAGAATCCCCAATGGGGTTATGAAGAGTCAAACAACAAAGAGTCAAGCACAACTGAAATGATTAAACAGCAGCACCAAGATACTGTGTAAACAAAAGGTAGTTTCAGAGGGAAGACACTAGCATGAGTGAATCCAGGAAAGACCCTTCTACAAAAGAAGATTTCAGCCACGTCTTGAAGGAAGCCAGTGAATCCAAGAGATAGAAATGAAGAGGAGAGAATTCCATGCATTGGAGCAACTAATGTAATTGCCTAAAGTCAGGAGGGTCTTGTTTGAAGAACAAGAGAACTGATATTACTGGATTGTAGGGTAAGTGGAAGGGAGTGAATTGGAAGAAGACTGGAGGAAAGTTGAAAAGTAAAGGATTGACAGTAGACTGGATATGTGGGGTGAATGTGAGCTGAATGTGGCATAGAGGCTTCAAGCCTGGGTGACAGGGAGAATGGTTCTGCCATTGACACTAAAGGACATTTGTAAGAGGGGAGTATTTAGGAGAAAAGATACTTAATTTTACTTTTGGTTTTTTTATTTTTTTATTTAGTTTTTTTAATTTTTTTTTAAAATTTTTTAGGCAATTGGGGTTAAGCAACTTGCCCAGGGTCACACAGCTAGTAAGTGTCTGGTGTTTGGTCTGAGGCCAGATTTGAACTCAGGTCCTCCTGACTCCAAGCTGGTGATCTACTCACTGCGCCACCCAGCTGCCCCTTAGTTTTACTTCTGAAATATGTTTGAAATGTCTGCAAGATATCCAGTTCAGGATATCTAATAGGCAGTTGGTAATACTATCCTGGAGGTCAGAACAGAGACAAGGTAGACAAATAGCTCAAGAATCTTCTACTTAGAGAAAATAATTGAACCCATGGGAGCAGACTGAGATCACCATTCAGGATAGTCTAGATGGAGAAGAACAGAGGCCCAAGGACAGACATTTGGGGGATACCCACAGTTAGCTGGCGTGAACTCAAGTATAGGAGATTGAGGAGTGGTCAAATGGGTTAGGAGGAGAACCAAAAAAAAGTAATGCTCTGTAAAGCTAGAGAAGAGAATGCTCAACAGTGTCAAAGGCTGTTTGGAAGTCAAGAAGATTCAGAAATGAGAAAAGGTCATTAGATTTGGCAATGAAAAGATCATTGATAAATGTTTGTCAATCTGTTCTGTTTCACTTCCGTTTGTTATCCTCCTTCCAATCTCATTTGTTAGTGCTTTCAGGATGATCTGATATACCTGGGTCTTATCCTAAGCATTCTGAGAAAATTTTCACCTCCATTGCTTTTTTTTGTTTGTTTTATTTTGTGAGTCAATGTTGCTTTCAACGAAAGCAATAGATAGAGAGGTGAACTCACAACCAGGACAGTCTAGGTTCAAATGCCACTTCTGACAAGACATTGGACAAATCACTTAACCTCTCAGTGCTTTAGACAATTCTCTAAGGCTATAAATTGTAGAGAATATTCCAAACTGCTCTTGTACAAGAAGTTTCCTCACCCAGGAATTCTCTATACCAATGAAATAAAACGTTCTTTCCCTATCCATATATTTGTAATCCTTCCTTCATAGTTATTGAGTTAATAGTCTTCTGTCACAACGTTTCTCAAATGAACTAGCAATTTAAATTGATGCCACTAGCGGCCTCCTCTTGACAAGGAGAACCAACTGTTAGTTGACTGAAGTGGTTTAGGGGTTCTGTTGGCTTCATTTAAGGAATGGTGATAATCATAGAAATATATTTACTTTGATTAATTTCCCATTTTACAAAATCAAAATCTTTTAAAAATAAGATCATAAGATTTAGAGTTGGAATGTACCTTAAGAGATTTCCTTATCAAATTTCTTCATTTAATGGATGAGAAAATTGAGGTTGGAGTTGGTATATTTTCACTATATCATTTCATCTTTATTCTTTAAAAAAGAGAGAGATGTTAATTTTAACCTTTGTTCTATTCAGTCACTGATCTGACTTCATGTAGACAGGAGATGGTGAAAAGAAAAATAGTAAAAAATAGTAATTTTCTACTTGTTAAGATATAATCAATTAAATTTTTTGGAATGTTCTGCTCTCATATTCAGTGCCTTCTGCCTCCCTTCTTGAAAGATGTATTCATAATATACATGTGGCAGTCCAGAATAATATATATAACTTTGGCTTCTTTCACTTCCTACTTCCAAAATATATTTTCCAACAGTTTTTTTCAGTGTCTTCCACTGTGTTTGCCAATACCAAACATCAAAGGATAGAGGTGAATTGGTCTTCCTATTTCATCCCTACTCTGATCCACCCATCAAAAAATTGTCAAAATAATCTTAAAGGAAAATCTGACCATATCAGTTTCCTGCTCATGAATCTTTAGGTTCCCTATTCCTTATAAAATAACATATAAAACCAGAAGTTTGGCACTAAAAGCTACTAATAACCTGCTCTGGTCTACCTTTCCAACCTGATTTTATACTCCTCCTCCTCAGATACTCAATATTGAAAGACATAGGTCTAGTCATTATTCTACAAACTCATCCATCACCTCTGTACTTTTTGCAGAAACTGTTCTCCATATATGGAATTTATTTCCTTCTTCCTACAGCTCTTAGAATATTTTCTCAGGGGTCACCTCTTGTACAAAGCTGTTCCTAGTAATCCTAAATTGTTAATGTTCCACTCCACCTCAAAATATTTGCTTATTACACTGCAAGTTAAACGTAAAAGAAAAAAAGAAAGACAGCTTCTTAAAGACAGAGACTACGGTTTCTTACTTTTCAAAATATCCCCAGGGCATAGCATTCTATCTTGCACATTATAGGAGCTTAATAAATGCTGAAAGAATTGAATTTCCTTGGTTTATGGGATTATGTAAAGTGATTTATATAATTTCTTTCATACTTCATCATTTGCAGCAGATGTTGTCATAATTATCTTCCCAGTGGTCTTTTGGCTTAGTCATCTTGATCACTGTGAAATGAGAAAATGTCCCAAGAAAAGACTTTGCTTGTCTTTTTTTTTTTTCCGACTTTGCTTCTCTTTGGGCTCATGATAAAATCAACTCTGTGAGATCTTTCACTGTCTCTGGAAAGAAAGCCTAAGAGAAATGATTTCATTTTGTTACATCTTCTATATGTGTAGTTTTATTTATGGTAGTAATATCAATGTGGATGTGGTTGGAGCATGACAACAATTCTATGAGTCAGGTACTTCAGATATTATTATCCCTACTTTACAGATGAGGAAATTGAGTCACAGAGTAGTTAAGTGATTTGCCCAGGTTTATCTAACTTATAAATTGTAGAGCCAAGATTTAAACCCAGGTCTTCCTTTCATTTTTCTAGCCATCGATCTACTATATAACATTGCTTTAGATACTTTGGATATTTAGGAAAGTTTTATAAAGAAATATTAAGCACTATGTTGGCAGACTCTGTCACTGTTCGGTTTCAATATCTCACCTGGGTGTAGAGGTTGATCCAAATTCCTTTTTGGCCAGGTAGTGGGGTTAAGTCACTTGCCCAGGGTCACACAGCTAGTAAGTGTCAAGTGTCTGAGGCCAGATTTGAACTCAGGCCCTCCTGACTCCAGGGCTGGTGCTCTATCCACCGCCCCACCTAGCTTCCCCTGGTTGATCAAAATTCTTAAGTGTTACCTTAACACAGTATGTCTTCTGGCAGATACTAACCAATTTAAAAAGCTTTGAGCACAGCTTTGGTGACAAACTATGTCTGCATACAGGGCACAATTCTACCAAGACATGGAGAGGTCAGTTAAATATTCATCCCCACATGGTGAACTCTGACATGATAACCCATGGTTATCATATTGGTACAAAGATACAAAATGGCGCTGCACTCTAAGAAACCTTTTTCTACTTTCAAAATGATAGCAGCAGAGGGTGCTAAGGATTAATTACATTGTTTTTAAGCCATCTATCTAAAAATATTAATTTTGTTAGTATAAATATGAAATCTTTACCTAACAACCAACATATTGATGATCTGTCGGTTCTTTTCCCCCAATAAAAATTTAGTACAATTTTATCTCTCTTATGGAAACTTATTTTTGGTGGCATAGTCTTTTTCCACATGCAGTTAGCATGTGTGAAGAGAAATATGATGTGCTTATAATCTCAATCTCTATTTTGATTAGCTATAACCTAACAGAATATCATTATATATGAAGTTAAAATCTATCTCCTACGATTTTATCAACTGAATTTCCATCAGTATTTAGGTTTTTTACCCAGTTGATATAATGTGACTGAACATCCCTTGAAGATGGAGGATCCTCTAGGTAATCCTCTAACATTTGACGCTTACCTTGCCAGGCTGAGACTTTGAAGAAATTGACAAAGTTGTACAATGATAACATCAACTTTAAGGATTTCAACACCTTCCCCTATGTAAATATTGGTTTCTAAGTGAAGTGGATAGAGCGCCAGGCCTAGAATCAGGAAGACCCATCTTTATAAGTTTAAATCTGGCCTCAGACACTTACTAGCTGTGTGACCCTAGGCAAGTCACTTAACTCGTTTGCCTTAGTTTCTCATCTGTAAAATGAGCTGGAGAAGAAAATGGCAAACCACTTCAGTGTCTTTGCCAAGAAAACCCCAAATGGCATCATGAAGAGTCAAACACAATAGAAATGACAACAATAACAACAACATGTAAATATTGGTTAATAATAGTAGTAGTAATAATAGTTCAATTAATCAGGTATTGAGAATTGTACACATGTCTAATGACTGATAGCCCATGGCAGTGGCAAGAGGGAACTTGGTTCAAATCCCAGCTTTGCTGCTTCCTACTGTGA
The DNA here is from genome assembly GCF_003287225.1 of Phascolarctos cinereus. Lineage (NCBI taxonomy): Eukaryota > Metazoa > Chordata > Mammalia > Diprotodontia > Phascolarctidae > Phascolarctos > Phascolarctos cinereus. Next base: position 99,725,048 of record NW_027556402.1, on the reverse strand, counting down.
GTCCTTGGGCAAGTCTTTCAATGTTTCTGGGCTTCATTTTTCTCATCTGTGAAATAAGGAGGTTGGGCTAGAACGTCTCTGAGGTTCCTTGTAGCTCTATGATAACTAAGTCATTTGCCTAGACTATGATCTTGACATTCATGAAGCTCAAATCTAGGTCTCCAGCTTAGGAACCTAGTTGGGCTTTACCCAGGTGAGAAATCTTTGAGCCTGTATTTCCATCAATCAATTACATTAACAATTTCTATTGAAAAGAGCCCTGAGACTAAGGGAGTATTTCAATTTGGAATTTACTTGGTAAGGTTGAGTAACCTTTGTGAAATCATAACAGGAATTTTCCATGTTATTACCACTTAGCTTCCATAGAAACAAGCTACTGTTGTGATTGCTTGACTCTTTCTTTTTAGCACAGTTAAGCTCAAAACTCCAAAATGCAAGTGAGAAACCTGCTGAGCAAACCAGAGGTAATAAAGGGAGATTGAATCAGCAGAAAGTAATTTGGGAAGGCATACATCACGACTTGGATTTCCTTAAATAAGGAGCCAAAATATTCATATGCATGGATAAACTTCATTTGGAAACTTCATTAACTCTTTCATTGCCTGGTACTCTGTGGGACTAGAAGGTTCATTTCAGTGTCTGAAGCAGCTTTCATACTAGTATAGCATTAACTGAAGTCATTCTTCTTTTAACACTTATAGACATGTGAATATTTGTCATCTTGTCATGAGAAAGATTTTTTCAAAGATATGAAAAGAGAAAACTAAGTTTACCTCTAATGTGTATAGGTCAATATTCAAATTTCATTTTCTTATAGATTAAATTCAGATAATTATACTAAGAAGGAGTGGTGTAGGTCCATTGTCATGGCTTTTATAGAAGCAATATTAGTGTTTATTGATTATTCTGCCCAGACAAGAGGCAGAAGCTGGGGGTCCAGGAGCAGGGTAATACACATTCAGTTGCAAGGCAGACAGCAAGATGACCAGCGTAGTTGGATCACTTGGATGTGAAGCATGCTCGGTAGTAAGTCAGACATTAGTTGGCTACACAATGGAATTCAGAACTAATGGGTTTTCTATCCTAGTTAATTAAATTTTTTCTTCTAGCTATAGTATACTCTGATTCCATGATTTTTTTTCCACAAAGGATAAATAAAGGATTCATGGTATCAATGTGTTGGATGATAAAAATCAAGAACCTGGGGCTCTAGTCTCTTCTCTTTCGGTAACTTGCTATATGACCTAGGCTAGTCAATGAACTTCACTGGCCTCAGCTTCTACCAATATAAAATGGTTTGGGGTGGAGTTGGAGAGAGAGTGGAGGAGAGGAAGAGATTGAAATAGATTGATCACTAAAGCTCCTTCCAATTCTAAATCCTGTGATTGTAATATAGAGGAAGGTATGCTGACAGATTTTAACAAGCCTGTAATCAGAACTAATAGTTTCCTTTATCTACTCCTACTTTCATGACACAGGATAAAAATATCTGTCATTTTTAGAGTTTTCCTCATATACTCCTTCTGATTTGCCATCTTCATATTGTGGAGGGGAAATCTACTAGGGAAAAGGTGGGCTACTCAACAGTTATGATTTTTCTTTTTCATCAGACCTATGGTTTTATTGGTGTGGGTAGTTCCTGGTGAGGAATATCCTTTTCCAAGGCATATCTGTAACTATTCTGTCACTTAGATTCTTACTGAGTTATCTGGGAGCACAGAAAGATTATGTGATTTGCCCAGAGTCATACAATTTGTGCCAGATGTGAGTCTAGAAACCAGGTTCATTGGCTCTGAGGTCACCAGCTCTATCTTAATCATTTCCTGTTGCCTCTCAACAAATACGTTAATAATATCAGATGACATCGATATAACAGTCTGAGGTTTGCCAAAGTGCTTTGCATGTGTTATTTATGATGACCTTGGATGAAGTGGAAATATGACATTGTCACTGAGGAAGCAAATGACTTCCTCCAGGTAATGATTCTCTCAGTTTCCACATAAAAGAAATAATTAAAACAAAACAATGACAACAACAAAAGTATTTTGCTTCTATTCTCATTCTCATTTCAAGACTAAAAGTTCCACAAAAACACAATAGAGCGCAGTGGTATTTCTCTTGAATAAAGCACACTTAGATTATAATACCTTATCTAAGTGAAAACCTTTATTTATCCTCTGTGAAAAAATCACGGAATCATGGTATGCTGGAGATGAAAGAGAAAATCTCATTCACTAACATCATTTCTCAGAGGGGAAAATGAATCCAGCCAAAAAGTATTGTGTAGATTGCCCAAAGTACAAGTCTAAATTCTGACAGAAAATTCAAATCAGTTCTTAATTCCCTTGAAGACACCACTGGTATCTGGCTGCCGCCTGACCACACCATGCTTCACATTCAAACCCAGCCATCTGTCTACTTGGGCCATCTTGCCACCTGCTTTCCTGCTAAAGGTGTATTCCCCTGGCCCATCCCATTCCCTAATCCCAACTTCCATCTCATATCTTGACACAGTAATGAGATAAATACTAACATTACTTCAGGAAAAGCCATGACAATGGTCCTATGGCCCTTTGTTCCTTTGACTCCCCAGATTACACTCTCTTCCCTGGCCACTAATTTCCTATATATGATGTTTATTATCATGAAATGTCCTTCTTGAGGTCTAGGTCAGTCCATTTTTTATTTTATATTCTTAGTACCCAGAAATAGTGCCTGTCACGTCGCTGTTTTTGTTGTTCAATTGTTTCAGTTGTTTCCAATGTTTTATGACCCCACTGGGGTTGTTTTTGGCCAACATAATGGGATGGTTTGCCATTTCTTTCTCCAGCTCATTTTACAGATGAGGAAACTGAGGCACACAGGGTTAAGTGACTTGCCCAGGGCCATTTAGCCAGTAAGTGTCTCAGGCCAGATTTGAACTGAAGAAGATGAATTTGGACTCCAGGCCTGGTATTCTATCCATTGTGCCATCTAGCTTTCCCACCAAAATAGACATTCCTTACCCTAAAAAAAAGGTATTGTTGCTGTTTAGTTGTGTCTGACTCTAGTAAGCTTGGTACTTATAAACTATTAATAGATGATTTTTTAAAAAATTCATTAATCTGTAAGGCTCTTCACACAAATAAACATTTAGGCCATCCAATCACTACGAGGCCATCTATAAAAATCCATATTACAGGGCTCTAAGAAATAAAAATCTGATTATTCATATAGTACTGCTATGACCTTTATTTATGCTTTGGTGAAAACATTTGTTTTTGTCCCAATTTAATCAGCAATGGTCACCCAGCAACTGTCCTTAGGGAAATCATCTAAACTTAGAGTACTTTGCCTTAATTAGAAAAGGGAAATTGCTATCTTTGCATATCTTCATAATTAAATCTGAATTTCTTAACCTCTCAATATTAATGACATTAATATTTATACAAAATATACTTGGAAGTTTTTATCAAGCAGTAATATCTAACAACTTGAATGACTGTCTCTTCAGTAAGTGTTCAAGGCCAGGTAAACTCCATTCAAACATATAGGGAAAATATTGAATTTTCCACGTACCCTTTTTTCCTGAAGAGAGGCAGAGTGGCATAGGAGAAAGAGCATTAGACTTAGAATCAGAGAGCTGGGGATCAAATCCTAGGTTTCTTATTCTCTACGTGACTTTGGGCAAATAATTTCACCACCAATCTTGTTTTTTCATCTATAAAATGAGGAGTTTGGAGGGAATGATTTCTGAGGTCTCCAGCTTGTTTTCCTCCTTTCCTTTACTTCTTAGACACAGCAATACAGCTATCCATAAAGCCCTCAAAATAGAAAAACAAGAAGATTGTGCCTGTCTGGAGTTGATAATACACATTACAATTGAGTTGCAATATCAGGTTTATCTAATTAACCCAGATAAATCACAGATGTCAAAATGGATGGGACAAGTTCAGAGTAGATTTTTCTCTTTAAATTTTAGAGATTATGGTCTAGATTGATTAATTTAGCTGCATAAGTGCCCAGGTCACCATGATACTTGTACAGAATAATATTAACATACTTAAAAAGTAATAAACTAAGAAAAAGTCAACATGCTGACTGGGATAGACAATTATTGCAAAATTGGTATGGTTATAGCATTTCAATTTATTACAAGTAGATTGACTGAAGTCATCCATTCTTTTTGGTTTGCTCTGTCACAGTCATTTTGGTTTGTGACTACATACATACACACAAATACACATATATGTGTATGAAATGTATATGTATACATGTACACATATACACACACAGATACGTACATAGGTATACACATGACCTAAGCCTAAATGTGCTGAAGCTTTTCCTTTCTCACAGTTACTAGAGGAGAATGGCTGATCAAATTTCAACGTAAGATTGTTGTGGAACATTATTGCGTACTAATGAGGGAATTATGAAGGAGGCAGAAAAAACACAGAAAGACTTTGCACTGACACAGAGCAAAGAAAGCTGAACTAGTAAAATGATATTTATTACTACAATAATGGAAATGAAGATAGCTTTAAATGGTAACCATATTCAGAGCTAATATAATGACCAATTATGGTTCCAGAGGAGACATGATGTGTGAACATTCTTCCTTCCTCTCAGTAGAGAAGCGGGAGCCTATAGGTATACAATATTCCATATTAGATCATCTATAGTCACTGTATCAGACACTTTTGCTTCATTGTTTTTGGGGTAGTTTTTTAAATTTGGTAATGAAAGGCACTATAGCTTGGATGTAAAGTTGGGAAGTGATTTTAATATTAATAAAACATCAATAAAGCATTTTAAAAAGAGAAATCTATTGCAATTTAAGTTAGACTTGACTGTTTAAATGTGTCCCTGTTATCAAAGTATTGTAAGTAGAATGAATATTTTTATTTTTATCACAAGAACTGAATCAAGAAGCAAAATATTTGCCAAAATTCTACGAAAATCAACATTTAAACACATGATAAAAATAACCTTAAATTAAAGGTATCATGATAAGCTTGGGTGTTGGAACACCATGAGGACATGCTTCCCCTAGCACATTAAGAACTAGACTAGGCTTCTCTCTTTGTTGTTTTTAATAGAATTAAATATAATTGTAAGTCACATAAGGTCAATTTCTCCCTAATGAATTAGAGTAGCAGGCTGCCACTGTAAATGATAGTTAAATTCATGGAAACCTTTGAAATCACGTAAATCAAAATTTGTCCTCCCTCCTCTCTCCCTTCAATTCAACAAGCATTTTTTTAAAGCACCTGTCATATGCAAGGCATTGAGATAGAAAAATAGATCCTGTCCTCAATGAGCTTATAATCTATTGAGAACGTGAAAAATCCATATCTCCTCTCCTTTTGGCAGGCACCTATGGCAGAGAAAATTGAACAATGGTATTTCTATTCTGAAACTCTATTATTGTGTTTTCTTATGAGGGTAGAACTCCTGCACATTCATGGGATTTATCAGAAGAAAACATTCCTCTAAAAACAGAAATCAAAAAGAGAAAGATTCAGTCCAGCAACATGTTGAAATCTTCCTTAAGAAAGGCATTATGCAGGGTATGGATGAGATCCTGATTGTAGAAGTCAGTAAAATATTCAGTTGATTGGTTATGTGTCTGAGTGACAATAACTGAAAACATCTGGTGGAGAATGTGTATGAAGTTGGGGGTGAAGCTTATATGTCAATAGTTCCTCAATGAGTAGGTTAGGAATGATACCACTCTATTTCAAAGTGTGCCAACCTCTCTCTACTATCAGGCCAGGATTACATTATTAACTGACCTCTAGTTAGCACTTTAAAGGTTGCAAAGTACATGTATTATCTCCTCTGAGCCTCACAACAATCCTGGGAGGTAGGTTAAATTTTGCATTTGAAGAAATACTTTTAAAGAAGTTAAGTGACTTACCCAAGGTCACATAGAGGTTACTTCATGAGAAGTTAACTTGGAACCTGGATCTTCACAACTCTAAATTCAAAGACACTATAATGTCACACTGCCTCTAGTCTGAGGGAATAGGGAAATAAAGTGATAATGTTCATATTCTCTCCCTCCTGCTGTAATCCATTTTTGCTTTAATCACCCAGCTAGCTATACTGCAGCTTCAATTTTCCCCCCTCACATCATTAGTGAAAACAATCTGATCATAAGATTTCTTAATGTAAGCAAAAGCATGAGGATATATTTTTTTCTCTTGACACATGATATCTAGTTGCTATGACAATAAATAGCTTCAGGATTTTTTTCCTCAAATCTCTGTGAAAAATTGATTAAAACAATTTCTCATCCATAGCGTTCTCATATGTGGTCACGGTGTTATCTATTTTGCCTTATGTTTCATTTCTTAACTTCATGCTCATCAATTATATGAACTTAAAAAAATGCTGTTGGGACAGTCAGAAATTGGGGAAGTCATGTATTGTACATGCACATTTTAGGGATACTAGAGATTGAGCTAATTTTTTTTGTTTTTGTTTTTGGCCCATATTATAATAAACAACAAATTACTTTTGGTTGTCTTCCTTAAATAAAAATCTATAGTAGATTTGAAATTCAGAGGGACTCTTTGTTAATAAATCAATGAATTCCCACTATGTGCTAAGTACTGTGCTAGGCACTGGGAATATAAAGATAAAACTTAATTCACTGCCTTCAAGGAGCTTACATCCCCTCATTAAACAAATCATGTAGTGAGTTCTTAATTACTTTAGTAAATATACCAGGTAAGGTGATATAGTAGAAGGAACAATTTATTAACAGAGGATCTGGATTCAAATTTGGGCTCTATTGTTTGTCTTTGTGACCTTGGAATTTTACCTCTCTGGGCCTCAGTTTCCATATCTGTAAAATAAGTAGATTGGAAGAGAAGTCATCTCCAGTTTCCTTCCAGTTCTGAGTTCATGTTTGCATGATCCATGAAGCTTAACTGAAGGGCAGAAAAGTTTAAAAGAAAAAACCACTGAGGAAACTACTAGATATACTTAAAAAAACAAGAACAAAAACAGCCCTGAAATTTCTACAGCACAATACTATAAAAGGTGAGCCTATTGGCATGGAAGAGGAAAAGTGGGGTTCTCTACCTTTTGTAGGATACCTATTTGAAGGTCCATTAACTCCTGTGCTAAATGTGATTCTGCATGTGTTAGTGGAATCATTTTAAGACAGCTAGGTTGCACATAGTCTAAATCCCTGGGCTTGGAGTCAATATAATCAATCCAAACCAATATACATTTATTAATTGCCTAGGATGTACTAAGCACTATACTAAGACCTGGGGATACAATTAATAAAAGATGTCAGTCCTATTTTCAATGAGCTTACAAACTAAAGGGATTTCAGATCAGGAAGACATTATACATTACTAGCTGGGCAACACTGAGCTAGTCACGTAACCTTTCTCAGCCTCAGTTTCTTTATATTTAAAATGGGGATAATAATAGCACTTACTTCTCAGAGTTGCTTTGAAGATTAAATGTGATGAGACATAGAAAGCACTTGGTAAACCCTAAAGTGTTATTTAAATGCTAGCTATTATATCTATTTTTTATGATGCATTTTTTTAAATCTTTGAGACGTAGCATAGTACTGTAGATAGAAGGCCCACTTAGGAGTTAGGAAGACTGGAGTTCAAGATTTGCCTCTGACACATACAGCCTGTGTGATTCTGGACAAATCATTTCATTTCTCGGGGCTACAGGAAACTCTCTCACAGGACAAGTCATAAAATAGTTGCTAATCTGTCTTGGTTGAAGGAACTTCCTTCCTAGACAACACAGACACTAAAAAAAGAATGGTAATCCAAATCCACTTGATCTCAATCTGCCAAAAAATTACTCTGACTTCAGCCTTTCACCTCCATCAAATCTTTCCAAATTTAGAAGTGATGGATTAGAAACTAAAGTTAAAGTAAATGCATAGTTAATTGAGAACTGATCTGAACTTGAAGGTTACCAAGAAATTTTTTATCCTTCTCCCCCTACTCCACCATCACCAAGACTTTCTTTTAGCTCTAAATCATTAACAAAAGATTAGGTAAAAGTGATAGTGTTAAAAAGCAAGCATCTTGGCATGCCAGTACTAAAGTCCAAAAGGAGAAATAAAACAATTCTCTATGTCATAAAAGTCTCATTTTTACTTTTGTCCTCTGAAATAGGGGATTATGAAATATTAACAGCTGCAAGCAAGACAAGAAAGTAAAGTGTTATGTCAATACAGGGACCATTATATCATCCTCTGATCCCAATAATTCTAGCTCAAATAGCTTCCTTAGATAAACAATAAAAACGTTAGGGAAAGAAGAGTTATAACTTTGGGGCGGACATATTAATCATCCTTTGAGTCCTTATAGTTTGTAGCTATTTCACGTTCATGCTATAATTAAATACCTGACTTAATTGATATGTGATCTCATCACTGTCAGTGTTGCTTCCAATAAAAACAAATCTCAGCTCATCCTTGTCTTCCCATGAAATGTATGAGTTTTAGAAATAGGATTTTTAAAACTAGAGCTGGAAGGGACTTCAGAAGCCATGAAACCCAACCTCTTCATTTCACAAATGAGAAAACTAAGGCCTGAGAGGACTTGTCCAAGGTCATACAAATGTAAGTACCAAGGGCAGGATTTGAATCTAGGTCAATATTTTAACCCGGGTCCTCTGTGCCCAAGAGCTTCTCTCTAGCATCACACTATATATTGCTGTCTTGTTCATGTCCTCCCACAGCTTCTCTGTAGTGGGTCTACCCAACCTACTGGGATACTTTTAGTTTCCTTGACAGCATCAGAAATCAGTGGAGAATACTCACAATGTATTCTATTGATCCCCAGCCCACGTTTGCCATTTAACTGTGTACTACAAATGACTACAAAAGGTTTACGTTGATACTTTTTTGTGGATCCTAGAAATCATAGCACATTGTGACTCTACCTAAATCCTCCTCTGATGTGTGGTCATGGTAACCAAAGTTCTTGTAAATAATACCAGTGTAGCATAAGCTCTTAAAGATACCACCAAGTCTGAAAAGCTTTGAATACAGCCTGGTAATACTATAGAACAGCTTGAGCAAACAGAGAGGTTCCTCATTGCAATGCTGGCCATGAGGTGATTTTCTTTTTTGTCTGTGGCAACTCATCATGAAGGGATTTATGATCATTATAAGTGGAAAGAATGACCAGGAGATGAAATTATAATTATTTTTTGGAGAGAAACATGCTTAACAGTGCTTATCTAAAGATTAGAATTCTAATTCTAAAATTATAGGCTACTTAAATTTTTTTTTAATCTGCTTCTTATCCCACTCTCCTTCTGCAGAATAAAGTGGCCTATTTGATCTTCCCCACATGCAATAATCCCTCAAAAGCCTGGCACAGAGTAGGCACTATATAAATGCTTATTCCCTTCCCTTCCTCTGCTGCCTTCCTACCTTTGCACAAGTTGCTCCCAAAACCTGTAATGTTCTCCCTCCTCTCCTCTTCCTCCAGATATTTCTCACTGCTTTCAAGGTTCTTCTCTCTGCAGAGAGCCGTTTACATTCCTCCCAGTTGTTAGTATCTCCCCTACCTGAAGACATTTTTCAGTTACACAAATATTTTGTATTTACTATATATTATATTCCTCAAGTGAGACTTTGTTTTTTCATTTTCTATCCAGCCTTTAGAACATCATCTTTTGTGTGGTTGTTATTTACCAAATGCTTGTTACATTAAACAGTTTACAGTATGTGGATCCATTTTAGTACTGCAGAGACTGAGCTTCAGCTACATGAAATGACTTGTTTGTGGTTATATAGTTAGGAAGCTATTGAATACAACAAGAAAATATAGATCCAATTAGAACAGCCTATGAGGAAGTCTTATGAGTGGTGGAATTTTTGGTTTGATTTTTTTTTTGTCATCATCTTCTCAAATCTGAGAATCAGAACTTCAGACATAGTCAACCATCACTTAACGATAATTTTAACATAACCCTTTCTGAAGATGTGAGGTCTGAAAGATTTGGATTTGCTTTTGTGCCATTTATTATTCCCACTTGTAATGAAACAAAGGGGAATCAAAATATTTCAGAAGCTTACCTCCTATTTATGAGACATGAAAAATGTTCTCACTGGTATGGAAAAGTAAACTTAAAAATTCTCAGAGTTCTTAGATAATTCAAGCTGTATGCCTCATTTAATCTTTTGCATCCAGATTGTCAGTTTTAAATGATTTTGATTGTTGGTGCTCCTCACTGACCCAGTATATGGTTTTGTTGTGTTTTCTTTTTGGAAAATAAGTACACTTAGCTCTATAAATTCTTAGGCAATTTATATTAAGATGTGTGGTTTTAATCTATTTAAAAGATAAAATGTGTTTAGCAATTTACAATATTTAATGTGAAATGACATTAAATTTAATGTTCTGATAGCTATTTTTCTTTGGAGGAGACTGAGTTTCCATAAACCCATGGTGACACCGCAAACACAAGTCTATATGCAAGAAAAAGAGAATGCCTTTTAAAGTGATCATAGGAATTTCAGTGGAAAAAAAAATCAATAGATTTGGCTACAGAGAACCTGTATTCAAATCCTGGTCCTGCCAATTACTCTATATATAACCCTGGGTAATTAATTTAACCTTTCTGTGCCTCAGTTTACTCATAGCTCAGTACAGCATTAGATTTAATAAATATTTTTGCATTGAATCAGTCATCTATAAAATGGGGAATTGTTTGAAAATGCCTATCCCATTATAAATCTTTTATCCTATGATCTAGTCCAAGCCTCTCTTTTTACAGAAGAAGAAAACGAGGCTCAGAGATGTAAAGGGAATTTGTTTAAGGTCACATAGATAATAAGTAACAAGCAGAAATCAACCACTGATCTCCTGACTGACAAGTTAGTACCCTTTCAAATATACAACTCTCTCTCTATATTCTTATTTGTAAGGTCTCATCCAGCTCAAAAGAAAGCTTGATTTATTTAAGTATGGTTAAGTTTTTTTTTTCTCCTGCCTCCTCCCCCCCGCAAAAAAAAAAAAAAAGGAATTGACCAGTGCTAAAATGAGATTTGTACCTGTCAGCTATCAGAGATAGATTCAAGAAACCACAAGTCTACCGGGGTTGGTGAAATAGTTATACTAACTTTAATTTCAGCCCTCTATACTAATGTTCTCACTCACATGACCTTAGACTGATGTGATCATTTAGTAACCCAGTAATAAATATTACTGAGAAGCAGCCTGACAGAGAGGAAAGAGAGCTGGCCTTATAGCTGGGAAGACCTTCATTGAAGTCCCAGCTCTGACACACGTTGTGTGTCCCTGGGCGAGTCACTTTGCCTGTCACGTGCCCTCAGCAACTTTCTGAGACTATAACTGACAGAGAATTTGCTGCCCCATGTTAGTAGAACGCATTTCCTCACCTGGGTGTTCCATATACCAATAAAATAATGGGTCTGGGCACTATCCCTTTTGCTAATAAGTTTTAAGATAGTCCTCCTTGTAAACCACTTTACATTAGTTTATTGGATCCTTACAACTTCATTGTGAGCTAAATAGCGTAAATTTCATTATCCGTCTTTTTTAGATAAGGAAACTGAGACACAGAGACTTTAATTACCTTGACTAGGGTCTCACAGCTACTAAGTGGTGAGAAAGGATTCCATGATAATTGCTCTGACTTAGAGTCTATGCTATCCTAGTTAACCAAATCCCCTCCAGTATAAATAAATACACACACACATATACACACACACACACATACACACACACACATATCACACACACATATACACACACACACATATACACACACACACATACACACACATATACACACACATACACACACACATACACACACATATACACACACATACACACATATACACACACACATACACACACATACACACACATACACACACATATACACACACACACACACACACACACACACACATTTCCACTATTTTTTCCTTTCTATTGGGTACCTTTATTATTAGTCATTAATCATCGGATACCCAACAACTACGTCTAATGTAATGTCAATTCTAGGCCCACACTGTGAAACCCAAATGACTTGTATGTACTACTTGGAACTGTTCCACAGATTCAGAGTAATAAAACTTGGTCTGTGATTTGCTTTAAACATTTAATTACTGTTTTTAAATATAATTTAATTTATAATACAACTTCAATATAAATTGAGAACTATTTAATGTAATTTTTATCCTATGTATTTTATTTTATGTATTTTAAAATATTATTCTGAAGAGAGGTTCATAGCCTTCACCAGACTGCCAAAGGGGTTCATGACAGACATAAAAATTAATATCAGATCTAGTCTCTATCTCTCTAACTTCTCCCCCCAACCCCAAACAAACAAACAAACAAACAAACAAAAAACTGGGGTATCTTCTCCAGACCCAGATCTCTTTGAAGATTAAATAGGCCTCCTTGAGGGAATAAACAGGGATCAGAGTACTTCTCAGAACCTTGAAACAATTATTTATTTATTTTTTCACTCTGAAAGGTACAGGAGAGTTCATAATGACAACAAATAAAAATGAAACAAAACAAACAATAAACTTTGAGTAAAGAACAGAAACGATCAGCCCTCTAAAGTTCTGAGTCTGGAGAAGATTATCATAGCTGACATTTACAGAGCATTTTAAGGTTTGCCAAGTTCTTTACATCCCTTAGAAATGCCCTCCAGAATCTGGACTGCCATCAAATTTCCAGCCTTTTTCATATTACTCCCTTTAATACATTCTATGTTTTAGCCAGACTAAAATACTAGCTAGTTATTCCCTGATTTCAGTGTTCTAGCTCCTACCTCCATACATTAACTACCTCCATACATACTAAAAGTGCACACTCACATCATCTCTACCTTTTTGAATCCTTATTTTCTTGGGCTTAGGTGCTACCTCCTCCATTGAACCTTCCCTGATCTCTTCCTCTCACCCCTTTAGTGCTGCCTCTCTTCACATTTACTTCCCTGTTCACAAGTATTCCAGTTCATTGCAGTTGCTTTGTGGGACCAGAGGTCTCCAAAGAAGTAGAAGGGCCAGTGAACACTAAAACTAGCAGGTTGCTGGCAATTTAAATACACATGAGTTCTACCTAGTAGCTTAATTTGAAACCTTTCGGGCCAGGAGGAATAACTGAGGCCACTATTGACTCACAGTCCCTGGAGAGACAAGGATACAACTAGCTCTCCAAAGGGACATCCAGATCTCAGTAAGATGGTCTGCAGGCTATAGCAAAAGGAGGAAAGGGATGAAAGAACTCTTGAAAAGAATCTCTCACAACAGAGTGCCCGGGTTTTGTCAATCTATCGTTACCCTCTCCCATTCTGGCTGTGCCAAGCTACCATAATTCTGTCTAGTTCTCGGTGGGACCTCCCGGATTTTGCCCCCACTCCCACAACAGAGTTGCTGAGGTAGGTGGAGAAGAGCCAGGGTTTTCTAGGGAGGGGCAGGGGTCTTCTATAGGCAGGTCTTTTTGACTTTCTACTTCTGGTGTCAGAAGCAAAGAGGAATTAATGAGTTGGGAAGTTGGTACTTTCCAGTATTGAATGTTCCATATAAAAATGAGGGAATATAGGGGTGCTAAGCATGAAGAGTGAACATGTGTAGAACAGAGAGTCAATTTTTTAAAAAAGCTGCACCCAGTGAGCTAGAGGGATTCTGGCCTACAGTAGTTTTGTTAGTTTCAAGGAACAATATAAGCTCTTTGAGGGCAAGGACTGCTCCAATTTTGTCTAGTTATCTCTAGCATTATTTCTTGTGCATTTAGAACACCTGTAAATGTTTGTTTAATTAGGATCATAGATAGGGATAAAAGGAATGCAAGAGATCATGAAATCCAACCCTTTCATTTTATTGATGAGAAAACTGAGACATAGATTGCTTAAGCCACTTGCTGATGTCTTATAGACAATAAGTGTCAGTTGCGTCTGATTCTATAACCCCATGTGGGGTTTTACTGGAGCGGTTTGCCATTTCCTTCTCCAGCTCATTTTACAGATGAGGAAACTGAAACAAACAGCATTAAATGACTTGTACAGGGCCACACAGTGTCTGAAGTCAAATTCCTGACTCCAGGCTCAGCACTTTATCCACTGTACCATCCAGCTGACAATAAGTGCCTAAGGCAGATACAAAATTATGTCTTCCTGTAACACAGCTATTTTTACTATATGTGCGACATTGGGCAAGGAAGTTTCCAACCCTGGGTCTCAGTTTCCTCTTTGATGAAATGAAAGGTTGAACTGGATTTCCCTAAGTTCTTGTTAGCACAAACTCTGATAATCTTCTATTAAAATGAAATGGTGTCATTAAGCAGGTAGTATAAATCCCTTCCCCAAATAATGTGTTAAACTCACTATTTAGCTTCTATTGCCCTTATCAAATACCTTGGAATAATCCCAGAGTACATATTACTTGCAGATTCTATGAATAGGTAATGAAATAATTATAAAACAATTTGCCAGAATGTAAAGACACTTAGTGCCTCTTCCTGGGGAGTGATCTCTCTCAGAAAAATTTCATTTCCTCTACCAAGGCACCAGAGTATTGTCTCCTAAATGACCTTCCTGGGGATGCAGGAAAGAGTTAAATGCTAACACAGAGAAGAGCACATTACTTTTCTACACAAGTACAATCATGTTGGCCAATCAAAGGCAAGACCCCGTCCTCATGGCAACACTATAGGTGGAATCAGACTGTGAATATTGGCCGGGCTGTACCAGGAGAGAAGAAGTCCTTCATCTCCTGTGCAGAAGAGCCAAAACCCAGAAAGGTCATTTAGGAAGCAGGCTATGATGGCTTGGAGGAGAAAATGAATCTTCTGTGAGACAGCGGGTGACTCCCCAGGAGCAGGCAGTAACAGTTTTGGGGAAATAGGAAAGACCTCACATAGAAGAGGATATTAGCTTAACTTTGAAGGTAACTAGCAGGAAGAGATTGGGAGGGAGTACATTTCAGGAATAGGAGAATGTTTCATCATAGCAAAGAATCAGAAACAAAGTGGAGGTTTGTCAACTGGAGAATAGCTAGACAAATTGTGGTACATGAATGTAATGGAATTGTACCAAAGAAATGATGAATGTGATAAATAAAGAGAAGCTTGGAAAGATTTACATGAACTGCTGCAGAATGAAGTAAGTAGAGCTACGGAAACAATATACACAATGACTATAACATTGTAAATAGAAAGAACAACCATACACATACATCAAAAATGAATGTTGCAAACTTATAAAGAACAAATAGAGCTCAAGAGATCAAAGATACTTCCAACCAAACATTTTAAAGAGGTGGGAGGTCCACAAGTGTTGTGCACTGAATCTATTTTTGGACCTTTTTAACAAAGTAATCAGTTTTGCTGATTTTTTCTTTTTTTTCTTTAAAAATACTATTTATTTTATGAGATGGGTCTATGGGAGAGGGAGGGATATGGGGAAAACTGGTGATGTTTGTGAATGAGGAATAGAAAGACGGTCAGTTTTGGTGGACAGTAGAGACTAATGTTGAATAAGCTTGGAAAAGTAGGTCATAATGTATTGATTATCAGACTATCTTAGGCAAAGGGGGTTCCAGGATTAAACTGATCTCACACTTATTAGCGTATTGTGTTCTGCCCTCCATCAACACCTCCTAAATGTATCTATGTACCTTATCTGCAATAGGGAGCTTTGGTCATAGTTCTGTATGTGTTTCCAGGGGAGTGAGGTTTCATTATACCACCCTTACAGTGGCTGAGTGCAATTAATAGTGGGAAAGCCAAGAAGAGATAAGATGAATAAGTGATGAAGCTTGGACTAAAGACTGAAGTCTGACTAATGTGAGACCTAACCTTGCTTAGAAGAAAGGAAAGATAGCGGAAAAAGTCACCTAGTACCTGGTAATTGTCTCACTATATATTTGTACCTTTATAGTGTATGAAAATACTACCCAACTGTATTGGTTTAAGTCAGCAGGCATATAGGACTCCTTAATACAGGATTTCTTAACTTTTTTTATGCATGTTATTGAAATCT
Source organism: Phascolarctos cinereus (assembly GCF_003287225.1). Taxonomy (NCBI): domain Eukaryota; kingdom Metazoa; phylum Chordata; class Mammalia; order Diprotodontia; family Phascolarctidae; genus Phascolarctos; species Phascolarctos cinereus. The sequence continues at coordinate 99,709,034 of NW_027556402.1, read as the reverse complement.
GTTGAAGTCTATGACCTCTTTCTCAGGCTAATGTTTTTAAATGCATACAATAAAATGAATAGGATTACAAAAGAAACCATATATATTTTAAAAAATCTTGTTAAGTTCATGAAAGCCAAATTAAGAACCTCTGTCTTAGCAGATTTTTAAATATGTAGAAACTAGAATCACAGGGATGTGATGCTGGGAAGGATAATGAAGATCAACTATTCCAATTTCATCATTTTACATATAGGGAAACTAAGGCCTTGAGAAGGTGTATGATTTGCCATTGTTCATAAAGGATGTAAACAGCAGAGCAACCTGGCCCTTGGGCTCCAAAACTAGGGATTGCTCCACTGCATCCCAATGTTTAAGACATTCAGCCTGACACCCGGCTTAATATCATCAAGTGGCTTATGCATTATACATTTCTTGCTAGGAATGTTTGTATATATTTATTTTGAAAACATGGAGCCAACTTAAGGACTATGATGAAAAAGAACTCACCTATGTGTTGTATTCATTTTGCCTTTGGACTTATCTTCCAATACCAATAGATCATGGATCCCCCACATTTTCCCACCTTATAAATACTCTATGAGGAGCCATTGAGAAAGTAGCATGTTATATAGCTGTCATCATCTCAACGCATGGGATGGGGCAAGGAAATCTTTTGTCTGAGTTCACCTAATAATTGAGAGTAATTGTGGCTAGGAAGCGTACTATGCCGATCTTGCCTGACTGGTACATTCTTGACTTTGAGCCTCATTTGCCTATACTGTTATGGCACTCTTATAGTCAAAATAATGTCCTGGAGAGGCTTATATGACAACTGATTTGGCTCCAAGTGATACCTAAGAGCAGTGGGAAAAACAGAAGAATGAGTCTCAAGAAGTTTACAGAATTGGAACACTGAACAGAGTAGCAAGGAAGTACAACAGTCCCCTAGAGAACATCTACATTCCCTTTTTAGTTTTATTTCTGACTTGACCACCATACCTATCCATCTTTGGGCTTCTCTCATTGCGTAAGGCCTTCTCATCCTGTAACATTCTTCCACCGTGTTAGCTCCCTTCTCCTGCTACTGAATTGCTTCTGGGGCTTCCATTTTGGGGACAGGTCCAGCTGGCCATGGTTTATTTAGCTGTACTTCTGACTCTCTGGCTTTGCCACCATGCCCCTAAAAGGGAACCTTCTTACCCCCCTTCCTGATCTTAGTTCCCTTTTATGTGTTGTGTTTCCCCTAAAATTAGAGTGTAAGCTTTTTGAGGGGCAGGGGCTATCTTTCCTTTTTTGCTTGCCTTTGTATCCCCAGCACTACTTAGTGCCTAGTCCATTGGAACACTTTATAAATGCTCATTGAATTACCTTCAGTCACGTGACTCATCACCGAACAACAATCCCAACAACACCCCCAACAAGCAGTCACCCAACCTTCGCTTGAAGAACTCTACTGAGGAGGACTGTATTGTTCTTTAAGGTGAGCCATTTCATTTTCTTAGGTTTATTAGGAAGGTTTTCCATATATAAAGTGGGAATATGCCTCTCTCTGACTTGTACCCATTACTCCTAGTTCTATCCTCTAAGGAAAAGTAGGAGAAACTTAATAGCTCTTCCACTTGATTGCCCTCCAAATGTTCGAAGATTTCTGTCACACCTCATCATGCCTTCAAATCTTCTCTGGGCTAAACATCCCCAGTTCCCATCTTCTCACACTGCCCTGCTGGTCTAGTCATATCCTCCTTCTCACCTGTCTTCCCAGCATGAACACCATAATCAAATCCACATTTGTCAAAGTACTCACCCACAGTACTGTCAACTGGTTCTTTGACTTTCCAAACCAAAACACCCCCCTCCAGATATTGCCTCTCTATATATCTGATCTTCCTCAATTAGAATATTAGCTTCCCGAGGGTTTCTCACATTCTTATGTATCTTGAGTGGTTATCACAGTTCTTTGTCCAAAACAATATTAATTTTTTTACTTGTTTATTCTCCCACATGTTTAATCTATACTCAGGTCTCATCTAATCTTCCTTTGTAACCTCTCTTTTAACACTCCCACCACCCTGGTGCAGGCCCCAGCCTTCTCCTTGACCTTTCTGCCTCAAATCTCTCCCTACTCCAGTAAATCCCCATTCAGCTTTTAAAATTATCTCACTAAAAAGCAAGTCTAACCATGTCACTCCCCTATTCAATAAATTCCAACAGCTCTTGCCTCCAGGATCAAATATAAAATCCTCTGTTTGGCTTTTAAAGCCTTTCATTACCTGGACCATTCCTACCACTCCATTCTTCTTTAACATTACTCTCCTCCATATATTCTAGAATATGATAACACTGGACTTCTTGCTGTTTCTTGCACAAGACACTCTATCTCTTCATGTGCATTTTAACTGGCTGTCCTCCATGTCTGGAATTCTCTCCCCACTTGTCTTGACCTCCTAGATTTCCTAGTATCCTTCATATCTCAGCTAATACCCCACCTTCTACAAGAAACCTTTTCTAGTCCCCCTTAATACTAGATTACCTTACTTTTAACCATTATACCTCATTTGCACATAGCTATTTATGTTGTCTCCCTTATTAGATTGTGAGCTTGAGGCAGCAATTATTTTTTGACTTTTTTATATCCCTAGCACTTATCGTGATATTTTCTATGAACTTTAGTTTAAAAAAAAAGAAAAAAGACAGATGGAGTTAGGGATCAACAAAAATAATCAAAAACTTTGGTTACTGCGAAAATATTTTTTCCTACTGTAAACTAATTAATTACTGGGGATAGGAGTTGGATATAAACATATTCCAATAAATGAATGACTGAATGAAGAAATTTTAAAAAAGCATTTGTTAGGTGCTTACAATGTGTTAATCATTAAAAAAAAATAGATAACCTGAGAGTGCTGCTTTTAAGGAGCTTATGTTATGGGGTCCTTAAGTATGACCAGTATCTCTGGTCAAGTCTTTTTCAGGGCTGCTCATCCACCTTTTGGTGTCCACATTCACCCAACTTTCACCTGCAGCTCCAAGAAACTCTAGAATGTGCATACCACTTTAAAACCATCTTAGCAGACAGGCTAACCAAAGCTGAGGGTAACCAATAGGCCTCAAACCCATTGGTAAATTAAGGGAGTGTCTACCCCAAGGTGGATGTGAACACTTCGTTACAATAACCATGAAAGGGGCTGAAGCAGATGCTATGGAACACTTAGAACTTGGTTAGATCATCAAAGATGTCAAGGTTATCCACTGCATCCTGAGCCATCTTCATTCATCCTGACTTTTGTTTTGCCACTGGACTTTGACGACTCTGGAAGAAAGAGTGAGGCTGAAGACTTTGCAAAACTCTGCCTCACTTAAATCCAAATTACATGGGAGTGAAAAAAAATGCCATTTTACTATTATCTTGTTTCATTATTAAATTATTTTACTATTCAACTATTTTATTATTTTACTGTTCAACAATTTATTTTGTTATCAGCTATTTTAATATTGTATTATTTGATCATTTTGTTATGTTACAATTTTACTAGTTTACCTATGTCAAAGGACTGTGGTGACAAAGCAGCAGGTATGGATATACTTGGAGCTGTAGTCACAATCTTGCATACAAGTGGCCCAGGTCAGTCTTCTCACTGAATGGAAGCAGCAGTGGGATTCAGCAGCCCACTGGGTGTCTGGGTAGCCTTTTAAAGGACCATACTACTCATCCCCTGGAATGAGGAAGTTGCCCTAAAAATTGTCTGCTTTAGAGATGATTCTGGGAAGATGGTGGAGCAGGTCTGAAAACTTTTGGCTCTCCAAATTTCCTCCACAGAAAAAGACAGAACATTGCCTCAGAGGTAATGTAAAACAGCTGAGACACATGAAAGTCAGGGTAAAGCAGTTGTTCCCTTAAGACAATATAAGAAGACCCCAGGAAAGATCTGACCTCCAGGGGCAGAGGTTTAGCCTGGGTGAAGTACAAACACCTCCAGGCCAACTCTGCAGACTCTACAACAACAAGCCCTAGGGACAGCTGGGGTTGTGAGACTTTCATCTCATGGACAGTGTGGGGGTCTGATGGCTGAGGAAGAGAAGACTGAAGGACTTCTCACTGCTGAGGGTTGCCAAGCACACCTATGCTAATTCTTGAGCTATACAGGGAGAAGGAGCTAGCACATACCTGGTGAGTTCTGTAGCAGAGAGGCAGGAACCCTGTTGGCTGTGAGCACTTGAAGGAGAGCAGAGTCCCTGGTTTCAGTTCCAGGGAAGAGAGTACAGCTATAGTTTTCAGCCACCAGAGGAACTGCAGGAAGTAAGATCATTTGTAGGGCAATGTAATCAGGGGCCCTAGTTGTGGCTTAGGAGTGGAGAGAAAAGCCCAAGGTCAAACCCCAGGACAGATTTCAGAAAATAACAGTAAAAAGGCTTGGGGCATTACTGCTTGTACTTCGATTAGAACTTGATCATACTATTATCTGCAAAAATAAAATAAAACAAAAATAAATTTCAAAAAAAAATGAGCAAGCAGAGGAGAAAGAACCCAATTGTAGATAGCCACTATGGGGATAGAGAAGATCTGAGTTTATGTGCAGAGGCAGATATGAAGCTAAAAAAGCCACTCCTTTTTCAATGAGAAATGTCAAGTGGTCCCAGTCACAAAAATTTTTCTTTGAAGAACTTAAAAAAGGACTTTAAAAATCAAATAAAAGAGATTGAGGAAAAAATAGGGAAAAAGAGCAATCCAAGAAAATAAAGCAAATTATGAAAAGACAATCAACCAACTTGAGACAGAGAACCAAAAATTTCAGGAAGACAATGAAACTAGAATTGGGTACGGGGAAGCTAGTGATATTATAATAAAGCAAAATCAAAAGAATGGAAAAAATATAAGAGACTATGAAACATCTCATCAGAAAAAAAAAACTGATCTGGAGAACAGATTGAGGAGAAACAACATAAGAATAGTCAGAGTGCCTGAAAATTAAGGTTAAAAAAAGAATTGATACAATATTACAAGAAATTATCGAGGAGAATTACCCTGAAGTTCTAGAACAAGAAGGCAAAGCAGAAATAGAAAAAAAAATCCACTGATCACTACCTGAAAGAGATCCCAGGAGGGAAACTTACAGGAATATCATAGCCAAGTTTCAAAGTTCCCAGGTTAAAGCAAAAATATTGGAAGCAACAAGGAAAAAAAATAATGTAAATATCATGGAGCTACAATGAGGATTACACAAGACCTATCTGCTACTATGCTGATGGACCATAGGTCTTGGAATATTGTATTTCATAGAGCAAAAAAGCTGGGGTTACAACCAAAGATAACTTATCCAGAAATGTCAAATATAATCCTGAATGGAAAAAAAATGGATATTTAATGAACTGAAAGACTTTTAGGTATTTGGGGGGGTGAGCAGAACTTGGAGAATTTGACATATAACATCTGGGAGAAATATAAAGTAAATGTTGAGGACCAATTATAACAGATTCAATAAGATCAAATAACTTACTTCTATATGAAAATATTATCAGTTTCATTGTAACTGTCATTTTTATTTGGGTAGTTTGAAAGAAGGGCTTACGTTGAGCTGAGTGTGATGGGATGATTCTTAAAAAAATGTGTTGGGAGAGATAAAATAGAGTAATATCTCAGACAAATGAGGCAAAAAAGAAACAATTGATACAGAAGAAGGTAGTAGGGTGAGGGTGGGTAGTGCTGAAACCTTGCTCTCATTAGGAATGGGTTAAACAGTGTGTGTGTATACACACACACACACACACACACACTTATGTATGTATGTGTGTATGTATAAAAGTATTTTATATTCAGAAAAATAAGAAAGTGAGGTGATAGGGTGGGTTAGAGGATAATGGAGGGATTCTTGGAGGGATAGGTAGGTTAAGGAATAAGAGGGCAAGGTAGTGGGTAGAAGTAAAACAGAGGAGTGAGGAGGAAAGTGTAGGGTGAGAAGGAGAATGAGGAAAATCAGAAAGAAAATATACCAGTAATTATAGCTTGTATGAATGGGGTGAATTTACCCATAAAACAGAAACTGATAGCAGATTGTAAATTTGAATTCAACAATATGTTACTTTCGGGAAATGCTATAAAAATGAGAAATACACACAAACACAAAATAAAGGTCAGGAGTAGAATTTATTATATAAAAAAGCAGGAGTAGTAATCATGATTTCAGACAAAATTAAAGCTAAAATAGATTTAATCAACAGAGAAAAATGAGGAAACTACACTATGTGTCAGCCATATTATTCAATATTGTTTTAGACCATTTAAAATAACTAGATAGTACGACATGCCTGAGAATATGCCTGCCAAAACAGACACAGGAACTATTTGGATATAAAGATAATACACTTTTTATATAAATAAAGTTAGATCAAAATAATTGAAGTAATATTTATTGTTCATGGGCAAAGTCAATAAACAACCACAACAACAATTTTATCTAACTCATCTATTTATATAATGGCATCCCAGTTATATTACTAAATAATTATCTTACTGAATTTGAAAAAAAATAATAAGTTCATTTAGAAGAACAGAAAGTCAGGAACTTCAAAGAAACCAGGGGGAAAAAAGATGTAAAGGAAGCAGATCTAGTAGTATCAAGACCTTAAACCGCATTATAAGGTGAAGGCACAGTTGAAGTATAAATTGATAATTTTGATTATTTTAAATTAAATTTTACTGGTATAAATGAGACCTATACAGCCAAGAGTAGAAGGAATGCAGAAATTGGGAGAAAACATTTTCACAGTCTTTCAGATAGAATGGAATTGGGATGGAATATTGCTGTAGTGTAGGAAATGATGAGCTGGTTGATTTAGAAAAAACATGGAAAGACTTGGACTTATGAAAGAAGATGCTATCCACCTTCAGAGAAACAAATGACAAGTAGCAATAAACATGGTATGGTCTTACATATATGTGTATGAGTGTATATGTGCATGCATGTGTATGTTTATAGATATCTATGAATATGGGTAATATATGTATGTATACATAGTATATATGTTTCTGTGTATATCTATATATATTGATCTATCTATCTATCTATCTATCTATCTGTCTATCTATATCTCCATGCTTAGTTGTAGGCTTCTTTGGGGGGAGGGGGAAGGAGAGGAAAAATAAAGTAACAAATGTATAGCAGAGAACAAAAGAAAACCTACAAGGAAGCAAAGAAAAGCTGGACAGCTTTGAAAACGATGCAGTATTTATTATATAGGTTTTCTTGAAATGGAAATTTATTGCTTTATATTAAATCCTCTCATGTTCTGCTGTGTAGATGGCAATATTTTTTTTCTTATTTTGCACTTAAGTTTAAAAGAAATTAAATTTTTTTTAAAAAAACCATTTTTAAAAAATTTCTGCTTCACCTAACCCTGGACCATTTACCATGGCAGGAGGGGATCTCATCCTGTGGTACACACACACACACACACACACAATGTGTAAGAATCTCTGTGAAGATTTTTTCACTCATCACTAGTACATGGAATGTGTGTATGTTTAAATCCAACAAACCCAAAAGACAAATTGCTCTTGTTGCAAGAGAACTGAGCAGGGACTGCAACTAAATAGCACGCCTGAGTGAAATACAGCTGACAAATGAAAGTAGGTTATAGAAATAGGAGCTAGATAACATTTTTCTGAAGTGGCCACAGTGGTGAGGAGCACTGTGAAGCTGGCATAGGTTTCTCAATCAAATATAATCTAGTTAGCATGCGTGTATACCTCCCTAAAGTAGTGAATGACAGGTTTGTGACAATTTAATTGCCATTTCAGGTACAGTGTCATGCCACCAACATCAGTGTGTATGGCCCCACCATGATGAGGTCAAAGAAAAATTTTTATGAAGACCTTAAAGACCCTCATGATCAAGGTGCTGAAAGAGGACAAGCTCATAATTCTGAGTGACTTTAATGCCATAATAGGCACAGATTATTAGATATGGCAGGGAAGAAACAAGTCAGAAACAATAACAGCCATGGTTGCTTTGAAGATTTCTGTGTCTCATGACCTTCTCATCAACAAAACTATCTTCTCTTTACCTGAATGCAATAAAAGCTCTTGGATGCACTCTTGCCACAAGCACTGACACTTAATAGACTATGTCGTTATAAGGAGAAGAGACAGACAAGATGTGAGCGTGATGAAAGCAATGTGTAGTGCAGAGGGCTAGACCAATTGCAGACTTATCCTCTCCAAGCAAAACATTCACATTCAACAAAAGCAGCAGCCCCAAGGCAAGACTGCTAAGAGAAGATTAAACTGTACCTTATTAGAGCTCTTCTCCAGGCTTTAACAGTTTATTAGTAACTTGGAGGCAAAGCTCAGCCAACAGACAGTTGATAACAGTGAAACAGAAAAGGAGAGGATAGCTTTCAGAGATCTGGTCAACAGCACTGCTTTTCTTTAACTGGGCCAGAACACTCTCAAATATAGGGATTGGGTTGACAAAAATGATAGGGTAATTCAGAAACTACTAAATGAAAAATGAGAATTCCACAGGTTTATCAGCAAGGCAGTCTGCCTGTCTCTAAGAAGGCAATGTTTAACTCCATCAAAGGTAAAGTGTAAGTGAAGCTTAGAGAGAAGCAGGATCCTTGGCTCAATAAGAAGGCAGATGATATTCAGTTGTACACTGATAGTAACAATCCAAAGTGCTTGTACAATGCCCTGAAGGTAATATTTGGGCCAAAGACTTTTGGTGCATCTCAACTACTTGGGGCTCATGGCACCACACTGATCAGTTATAAGGACATGGCCTGGAGAGATGGACTGAACACTTCCATAGTGTTCTCAACAGATCATCATCAATAAATGCTGAATCCATTGATCAGTTATCTCAGGTTAAAGTCAGTTCTTCTCTAGTTGAACTTTTTTTTTAAAATGGTATTTATTTATTTTAGTTTTCAACATTCACTTCTATAAGATTTTGAGTTCTAAATTTTCACCTCCTCCTCAAGACAGCATGTAATCCAACATAGGCTATGCATGAGCAATCATATTAAACATATTTCCACATTAGTCATGTTTTAAGGAAGAATTAGAACTAAAAGAAAAAAACATGAGAAAGAAGAAACAAAAAAATTAAAGAGAAAATAGTATGCTTCGATTTGCATTGAGACTTGTGTTCTTATAAATTTGACTCAGTTCTCTATATATTTTTAAATGAGACCTTCATCAGAGACACTAGCTATAAAAATTCTTTCCCAGTTTTCTGCTTCCCTCCTAATCTTGTTTGCATTGGCTTTGTTTATGCAAAACTTTTTCAATTTAATGTAATAAAAATTATCCTTTTTGCATTTCATAATGTTCTCTTTCAGTTAGTCATAAATTCTTCCATCTTCCATAAATCTGACAGGTAAACTATTCTTTGCTCTCCTAATTTGCTTATAGTCTCACCCTTCATGTCTAAATCATGTACCCATTTTAACTTTATCTTGGCATTTGGTATAAGATGCTGGTCTACTCCTAGTTTTTGCTATACTATTTTCCAGTTTTCCAAACAGTTTTTGGTAAATAGTGAGTTCTTATCCCAGAAGCTGGAGTCTTTGGGTTTATCAAACAGTAGATTACTACAGTGATTGACTACTGTGTCTTGTATACCTAACCTATTCCACTGATCCACCACTCTTTTTCTTAGCCAGTACCAAATAGTTTTGATAATTGCTGCTTTATAATACAATTTAAAATCTGGTATGGCTAGGCCATCTTTCCTTGAATTTCTTTTTATTAATTCTCTTGAGATTCTGGATCTTTTGTTTCTTCAAGATTAATTTTGTTATTTTTTTTTTGCTCTATAAAATAATTTTTACTATTTTGATTGGTATGGCACTGAATAAGTAATTTAATTTAGGTAAAATTGTCATTTTTTATTATATTAGTTCAGCCTACCCATGAACAACTGATTTTTTTTCCAATTATTTAAATCTGGCTTTATTTGTGTGAAGTTTTTGTCTTGGCAGGTAGACTCCCAAATATTTTATAATGTCTACAATAATTTTAAATGGAATTTCTCTTTCTATCTCTTGCTGTTGGGCTTTGTTAGTAATACATAGAAATGCTGATGGTTTATGTGGGGTTTGTCTTATATCCTGCAACTTTGCTAAAATTGTTTCCTATTTTTCAAGGTGTTTTTTGTCAGATGATGAAAACAGCATCAAGGTCAGCTAAGGGACTTATGGTAAATTATTTAACTTGAAAAGGCTACAAGCCAAGATTAAACTGAAAGGACAGTTGGTGCACAACTTTTTGTTCACAGATGATTGTGCACTTAATGCAGCCCCTAAAGCTGAAATGTCAATTCTCTGTCTTGTGCTAATTTTGGATTGACAATTAAAACTAAGAAAATAGAAGTTCTTTACCAGCCAACACTACACCATTCATATATGGCACCATTGAATTATAGCAAATAGAGAAATTTTGAATGCTGTGGATAAGTTCACTTACACTGGCAGTTTGCTTTCCAGGGATGCACACGTAGATGATGAGATTCACACATTCTAGAGCTAGCACAGCTTTTGGGAGACTCTGAAAGAAAGTGTGGGAGAGAAGAGTTATTAGGCTGTATACCAAACTGAAGGTCTACAGAGTCATTATGTTAATCTCGTTGATATATACCTGTGAAACCTGTATAGGATAATAATGGAAGAAGATTGAACACTTGCATTTAAATTTTCTTAGGGAGATTATGAAGGTCACCTGGTAAGATAAGATACTGGACTGTGAGGTCTTCTTTTGAGCTGAACTACCAAGCATTCAAACTCAGCCACAGAGAGTGCAACCCTGATGGGCTGGCCACATTGTTTGAATGCCAAACATATGTTTACCTAAAAATTTATTTTACAGAGAACTCACATAAGAGAAACACTCACATGGAGGTCAGAAGTGATAGAAGGACACTCTCAAGGTCTCTCTAAAGATACTTGGAATTGATTGTGAGACATGAAAGATACTGGCACAGGACCATCCAGGATGGCATTTCCACAGTAATGAAAGCACTGTGCTATATGAGCAAAGCAGAACTACAGCAGCTCAAAAGAAATGTGAGATAAACAAATTTAGAGACATTTCCATGCCAAATGTTCAAATGGACTGTTTGTGCCTGACCTGTGGTAGAGCCTTCTGAACTCATTGGTCTGATCAGCCAAAGTTGGACACACTGTACTTTTACCTCAACGTCATGTTGTCATTTTGGTCTTCTTTGATTATGAAAGACAAAAATAAATGAACTTTCCCTTCCATGTGCTTTCATACCATCTCTGCATATTGTGTTCAAGAATTGGATCAAAGAGTCAAGCTCATTGGTTTACAGTTTTCAAACTCTGCCCTCTTTCTTTTTATAAAAAATTGGAGCAGTTCTTGCCCTTTCCCAGCCTTGTGATATTTCTTCCATTCTCCAAGATCTTTCAAGAATCCCCAAGAATAACTAAATAGAAATGCCTGCCACTTCTTTCAATATAACAAGAAGTAATTCATCGGGGTCTGCACATTTAAACTCATTCAGATAGATTACACGTAAGAATTACCTTACTTACCTTAGGTTTTAACCATTTACTAGACTCTTGTTCTATTTTTCCCATTCCAAAGTTGTTTATTTTTTTAAATGGAAGGACAGAACCTCAGTGTTAGAAGGTACATTCAAGGCCATTTTCTCCTTGGAAGAGAAAAAAAAAAAGAGGTCAAAAATGAGCTCATTTCAGACTTTAGGCTTTTCCTAATTTTTTTTTCCCTCCAGCAATTGCTTTCCTTAAGTAAATTGATCTCCAATTATCTTGATTTCCTACAAGACATTATTTATAACTTGCCAGGAACAGCATCAGTTACTAAGAAAATTATTAAAATATTTTCCATTGAGATTTCTTCTCTATATTCAGAGATCATCTTCAATGTAATTTTTTAGCTGAAAGAATTTTCTATAATATCTTGTTAGATTGGACAGAGTTAGCATATAGGATATTTTGTAATAATATTGAAAGTTTTGAGAAAATTAATCCAAGCTACTTTCCAGTGGAATGTATTATAGAGCCTCTGCCATTGGGAAAAGAAAATGCTAAAATGATAATGGTTTTCTGGCTTTTTTCCCCCTTAGATGAATACATTTAGGGAAATCCTACACTAATTCATATCAAAGTTAACACAAATTGCTAACAGCAATCGATGATAGAAACATATTTATTTACTTGGTCTCTAAAGTACCTAAGCATTGAAATAAAAAGTGAAAGCTTATCTCTGCCATCTGATTACTTTACTAAGGTGACTAGATATTAAGAAACTATTTACCTATTTGATACTGTATGGACACTGTATTTACAAATTTTGGTTTTCTTCTTTTCCCAGGTATAAGAGTTAAATGAATATCAATTTGGATCCCAAAGAAAGGGTGGGGTATAAAATATGGGTTGATGACTGATGAAAGTGAATCTATTGACCAACACTTGTAGAGACATAGCATACAATTTATTTTATTTTATTTTCAATTTTTAATACTTTTATTTAAAGTTTTGAGCTTCAAATACTAGTCTCCCTCCCTTCCCCCCTCCCTGAGATGGTAAGCAATCACATATAGGTTATATATGTGCAATTATGTAAAACACTTCCATATTATTTATTTTGTACAGGAAGACTCAAATAAACGAAAAAAGTGAAAGAAATAAAGTGAAAAAGATCATGATTCAGTCTGTATTCAAACAGTATCAGTTCTTTCTCAGGAGGCAGATATTCTGCTTCATCATTCGTCCTTTGGGATTGTCTTAGACCATTGTATTGCTGAGAATAGTTAAGTCATACACAGGTCTTCATCAAACAATATTGTTGTTACTGTGTACAACATTCTCCTGGTTCTGTTCTCTTCACTAGGAATCAGTTCATGTAAATCTTTCCAGGTTTTTCTGAGATCATCCTGCTTGTCATTTCTTACAGCAAAATAGTATTCCATTACAATTGCATACACCGGCTTGTTTAGCCATTCTACAATTGTTGAGCATCCCTTCAATGTTCAATTCTTAACCACCACAAAAAGAGCTGCTATAAATATTTTGTACAAATACATCTTTCTTCTCTTTTCTTTCTATATCTTTGGGATATAGATCTAGCAGTGGTATTGATGGATCAAAGGACACATGACATACAATTTAGAAGAAAAGATCTTAGAGATTGAGTCCAACTTCTTATTTCTCAGACTGTCCACTTTTTTTTTTATAATAGATATTTTGGAAATCTTTTGTTTTTACAATGCCCAGATTTCCCCCTTGTCACTCCCACTGTCCCTTCCAGAGAATTATCTCTCTCAGCAAAACAATGAACTTATAGACAAAATCTGATATTATGTGCAATATTCTACACCCACGGAGCCCCCACCTCCTTAAAGGAGAAGGTGAAGGTATCTCCTCATATCCTCTTTGAGGCTAGGCTCATTCTTTAGTAGAGACATCTAATAGCTGTAGTAGGTAGAACACTTAATCTGGAATCAGGAAGACCTGAGTTAAGATCTGGCCTTAGATACTTGCTAGATATGTCATATAACCTCTGTTTACTTCAACTTCTTCACCTATAAAATGTGGATAATAACAGTACCTGCTTCTCAGGTTTATTCTAAAGATAAAATTAGATGCTATCTGTAAAGTGTTTTACAAACCATAAAGCACTACATAACTTTTAGTTTTATTATTATAACTATATTTTTGTTAAACAGCTTTGCTTGGCAAAGTGGAAACAAAATTATTCCTATTCCCTGATAACATGATTGTTTATTTAGAAATTTCTAAGGGAATCATCAAAGAAACTGAGACAATAAATAGCTTCAGCAAAATTACTGAAAAAAAACCCCAACCTTTCTATATAGTGATAAAAAAAAATTTGAGGGGCAACAATAAAAAGGGAAGTCCCATTGGAAAAAAAACCCTACAGAATGTACAAGAAATGTGTGTCAGTCTACCAAAGTATACCTAATGCTGCTATAGATTCAAATAGTGCTACAGGAAACTGACCCAAACACAAAATCCCAATCTAAGCATTGAGTTTGAGTAGTAAATAGAAAGAAAAAAAAAAACACTGACCAAAATGTGTTTGACATACTTGAAAACATAAATTACGTAGGAACAAACTCCCTGTTTGATGAGAACTGCCAGAAAATCTGAAAAACAGTCTCATAGACCAACATCTTATGCCACATTCCATAGGAAATTCAAAATGAATTTAAATTATTTATTTGTATATATGCATAAATATATATATATATATATATACACATATTCATATATACACACATGCACACACACATATATTCTTAAATATAAACATACTTAAGCATGCAGATACTAATCATCAGTAGGCTAGATACATATTGGAAAATTCTTTTGCTATGTAAGTCTATGAAACAACAAAAAATGTAAATTTGCCCTCGGTCCTATGAAATCTCCTTCTGCTTCTCTAATAACAATGGCTAAATGACAAAAAGTGAAAGAAAAAAAAGGAAGACTGGTAAGAATGGCAATAAAATTCACAGTGTTTAGAGCCCCTTAACATGTGAAATAATTTCTTATGATTTCAAATAGTTCCTCTGATCTTTTTTTTTTTATTTCTACAACTTAGTCTTCACTAGATATTGCTGATTTTCCAGGGAACCTACCTTTGTAACAAGAAAACAAAACAAAAACAACAACAGCAACAAAAAAGCAAAACCAATTATGTATACAACAATCCATATCCATAGTGGTCCGTCTCACAAAAAAGGAAGGTGCAATTCTCCATTATCTTCACCAGATCCAACATTGGTCATTAAAATTATAAGGCGTATAACTTCATTTTATTCTTGTCTCATTTTCTTTGTAGTTGTTGTATATGTGGTTTTCTGGATTCTGCTTACTTACTTTAAATCTGCTGAAATTCATCCCAGTCTTCACGTGTTCTTCTGACCTCCTTATTGTCAGTTTCTTTCTGTACAATAATGCCTCATTAAACTGATAAAATGCATTGTTTAGCTATTCCCCAAACAATGGATACTTTACTTCATTTTATTCACTTCTACAAGCATTGTTCTAAGTATCTTGGTAGATAGATAAATAGGGGTGTGTATGTGTGTATGTGCAAAATAATTAAACCAATTCACGGCTTTATAGTTTTCCCAGGATTTCTAATTAAAAAAAAGAGGCCTCAAAATAATTTATATTCTTATACAACCTTTAATAGCGGACTTAGTACTGAATTTTGATTGTTTTTGTTTCTTGCTTATTTAGCCTATTGCAGTGACTTATTTTTTTCTATCACTATCATTTCTAAAGCTTTGTCAAATACCTGTAAGGTAAAAGGGTGTACTTACTGTATTTATGGGGAAGATTCTAGTATTTCTCCATAGCAAACAATGCTACCTTTAGATAAACATTTCTTTTCATATTAAAAAAAAAAA